>NC_042621.1:108340549-109042105 GCF_901001135.1 Rhinatrema bivittatum
TGCAAAAATGCACAATGGTTGCCCTCTTCGCCCGGCGCTGCCATCCTTCTAAAAGAGCCAGTATTGCCCCTCCCCCCTCCCTCACAAGGCATCCTGCCCCCTTTTCCTCCCAACATTAGAAGTAGTCTCTGGTGTCTAGTGACCCCCTATCCCCGACCTTCCCTTCATTGAAAAAGTCGCCGATATCTAGTGGCCCATCCCCTGAGCCCCCCCCATACCTGTAGGGGCAAAGTCTGGTTGGCAACATTTTGGAAAATGGCATTGACTGGCCTGGGACCTAAGGGATGACCTGTGCCACACTAGATAACAGGGATTTCATTAAACATATGAGGGAGGTCCAGGGGGGTGGGGGGCTACTAGATGCCAGGGACTGCTTCTAATGTTGGGGGTGGGGACAGGATGCCTTGTGGAGGGAGGGGTTGGTACCTTGGGGGTGGCTATAACTTGCCTTACGCACAATTTGAAAAAGGAAATAATTAAATCTATAATCCTAATCCATATCCATCCAGTCTATCCATCCTCACATCTTGTTCATCTTTACTATCCCTTTTTCCTCCCTTGGAGATCTTCTGTGCTTTTCCCAGATTTTCTTGAATTCTGAAATTTTTTGTCTCCATCACTTCTACCACCCTTTCTGTGAAGAAATATTTCCATATATTATTTCTGATTCTTCTCCATGTTACCCTCCATCCCAAAGACCCCCTTGTTCTAGAACTTTCTTTCCATTGAAAAGAGGCCCTGGCTCGGTTCAGTGTGCTGCGGCAGTCAAAAAAGCAAACAGAATGTTGGGAATTATTAGAAAGGGAATGTTTAATAAAACGGAAAATGTCATAATGCCTCTGTATCGCTCCATGGTGAGAGCGCACCTTGAATACTGTGTACAATTCTGGTCACCGCATCTTAAAAAAGATATAATTGCGATGGAGAAGGTACAGAGAAGGGCAACCAAAATGATAGAGGGGATGGGACAGCTCCCCTATGAGGAAAGACTAAAGAGGTTAGGACTTTTCAGCTTGGAGAAGAGATGGCTGAGGGGGGATATGATAGAGGTGTTTAAAATCATGAGAGGTCTAGAACGGGTAAATGTGAATCGGTTTTTTACTCTTTCAGATAACAGAAAGACTAGGGGGCACTCCATGAAGTTAGCATGTGGCACATTTAAAACTAATCGGAGAAAGTTCTTTTTTACTCAACGCACAATTAAACTCTGGAATTTGTTGCCAGAGGACGTGGTTAGTGCAGTTAGTATAGCTGTGTTTAAAAAAGATTGGATAAGTTCATGGAGGAGAAGTCCATTACTTGGACTTAGAAAATAGCCACTGTTATTACTAGCAACAGTAACATGGAATAGACTTAGTTTTTGGGTACTTGCCAGGTTCTTATGGCCTGGATTGGCCACTGTTGGAAACAGGATGCTGGGCTTGATGGACCCTTGGTCTGACCCAGTATGGCATGTTCTTATGTGGTTATTCCTTGGAGGTATTTGAATGTCTCTATCATAACTCCCTTTTCTCTTCTGACCTCTAGGACATACCTGCTTAGATCTTTAAGTTTGTCCCCTTATGCTTTATTGTGAAGACCACTGACCATTTTAGAAGCTGCCCTCTGGACCAACTCTTCGGTTTGTCCTTTGAAGGTGCGGTCTCCAGAATGGTGCACCGTATTCTAAATGAAGCTTCACCAGAAATGTATGCAGAAGCTTTATCCCCTCCTTTTTCCTGCTATTTATTCCTAACGCTGTGCACCCAAACATCTTTCTGGATTTTGCCGCAGCCTTATCAGCCTGTGTGGTCACCTTTTGGATCATCAGATATGATTACCCTCAGGTTCCTCTCTTCTTCTGTGCACATCGGAACTTCACCCCTATACTATCCTTTCTCCTTCTCCATCCATTCTGATTTTATTTCCTCCTTCATCACTTTCCCCCATCTTAGTTTTTATGGAATAGACTTAGTTTTTGGGTACTTGCCAGGTTCTTGTGGCCTGGATTGGCCACTCTTGGAAACAGGATGCTGGGCTTGATGGACCCTTGGTCTGACCCAGTGTGGCATTTTCTTATGTAAGGATCTTCTCACCCTCTCTCTGCTCCTCCCTCTATCCTGGGTCCTCTCTCTCTCCTTCTCTCTGCCACCTCATATCCCTCATCCTGGGTTTTCTCTCTTTCACTCTCTCCCTTCACATGAGAGCTTGGGGGTGAGAGGTGAGGGCGAGAGGGAGGGGAGAAAGGTGATAGTAAGGGGGTGGTGGGAGGGAGTGGATAAGAGAGTTGCACAAGTAGGTGGGAGGGATGAGAACAAAGAGGGTAACAAGGTGGTGGGGGTGTTAGAGGCAAGATATCAGATTAATACTCCCTCCTGAGAGAGTTTTTTTTTTTTTCAAAAGTTTTGGGAGTTTGAATCCTTTGCTAATAACCTCCTAAGATCTACTGTATTACAGGATATTAAAAATGGATAGAAACAGTGATGACTGATCCGACTTTGAGCTTATGTAATGTTTTCCTGCAAAACAAAGGCATGCTGTGTTGACGTTTGCATTTGGAGGAAATAGAAGTGTGGCTGATCAGACCACAAAAATGATTTGGTTTTTGCGCCATTGCAAGTCCGCATGTTATGCCAACACACTTTTTTTTTTTAAAGGAGGAGGATTCGAAGTTTGGGATTAAGAGATTTATCGACTATAATAGGACTTTAGCAGTTGCTGTTGTGTAAAATACATTGCAAGAATAATTAGGCAGAGGAGAGAATCGGGGAAACATTTGGGAAATGTAATGATATTAGATACCCTACTGCAAGACATTTTAATGAATTATGTACATGCTGGTATATTAGGTGGATTTAATTACTTTGCTAGTAAAATCATTGGCCAGAGAAGTAATGGACTAGATTAAAACTGGATATATATCTACTATAAAAATTACAAGCAATCAGGAAGTTGATTATGTGCCGTTTCTGTAAAGTTTGTTTTATATTTCATTAATGCTTTTTATATAATTGAATGCAAGATTTAAATTAATTATTATTTCTATAAGGAACAATTTGGTGCAGGAATTAAGAATAATTGATTTGAAAGGCTAATTTAGGAATATAAAAAGTCATGGTATTGAATTTATGGTCTAAACAAGATTCTTAACTGGGGAGATAGTTGTAGAATCGGTAGAACAGAGCTCAATATTAAAAGGGTATGTCCGATTAACTTTTGGTGTTAGCTAGACAAACCCGAGATTTAAATATTACCCCTCCTCCCGCCATGGTCCCTGGCTAAACTTTGTCTGGATAACTCATTATCCGCATAAAATTTAAGCAGATGAAAAGTGGTACTAGGGGCATTGCTGGTGCGTGGTTTCACTTTATCTGGATAGCGCTGCCGGATGAAGTCAGCTGGGTAAGTCTGTCCTGAAGTTATCCAGATAACTTTAACTCTGTGTATTCAGTAGAACACTTATTTGAGTAACTTTACATGGATAACGTTCCTGTACCATGTTGCAGGCTCACTATATATTGATCACCTAGATATCTGGAATGAATTTAAAGGTATTTATAGAAAGAATTGTTGCTGGATTATAGGGTCTATGCAAACATTTTCCTATAGATACAAACTGAGGAAAAAAAAACTTTAATACATCAGGCTTTATGGGATTGATATTCAAAAATCCACTGACTGGGTGAGATAACCCGGTACATTTTATCTTGTTCTCTTTCCACAGATACTCGGCTCCACTTACCCCAGCTACGTAGCTGTGTGGCTGATTATCTGGCTGAATTCTATCTACTCAAAATCTGAGCGAGTAGATTTAGGCCTGCTGTTTATGTAGTCAGGGTTACCTGGCTAAATATAGCCAGTTAATGCTTAATAATATTGCACTAACCAGTCGACTTTGAAAGCCCAGGCCAGGAATGTTCAGTTGAGCTGGTTATGTGTTGGATTACTGCTGAGCCGCATGCAATGTGTCACTTTCCTTGCTGAATTCCCTTGATGATGCAGGCAAGCTCAAAATTGTGCTTTCAGGTAACCTGCTAGCCCTCACCAAGAAGCCAAGTTCGCTTTTTACCCTTTTGGGGTTTCGTATTTAGAATAGAGTTTGTTTTATTTGGATCCAAGTGCCATATGCATTTGTTTTGTTTTGGAGAATTTGTGGAAGGGCTGAAGATTTTGTTGCCTCTGAATATGCAGAACAAAACCTTACAACCTATCACTATCTATCCACAAACTGTGGGGGTAACCCATATATCATTAATCAAATAACCCACACAACTACAAAATTATTATTTTAAATTAAGGAATCCCTTTAAATTTTTGAAAAAAATGTTTATTTAATAAATTTTATTAAAACACACCTACGTGTCCCAAAACCTAAAAATTCGTAAATATATTCTTATTATTTTATTTTAAATATTGTATGAGTGTTAGGTGATGCTTCATATAGTGAACAGAACACCAAACCTTGGTGTCTGGCTCAATTTTGTGATATAATCATGAGCACCACCCTCCACCACTTCAATCTTTTTTTTGTTTTTTATAAATAATTTATTAGAAAACTCCTCTTTTTATAATTTTAAATATTTTAAAAAAGAGTTTCGCCTAACCTGTTTTCATATTATATCTTGATGTTGACCTAATAGATCTTAATATTTCATCGAAAAAAGTAGGCAAAAGCATATATTTGAAACACTCGATGTGCAACAAGGAAATCAGGTCGCCATTCATTAAAGAGCAAACGTTACTTAGCTTATGGTACTGTTACAATCAAAGTCCTTGGAATCCGTCTTGACAGCGGCACTTGCCCCAACAAGGCCAAGTTTCGACAAATCTTCTTCAGGAGAAGCCACTCAAATAACGTCCAAAGTAGTATAATATTTTAGCCTTTTTTAAATTCATTGGCGAGCTCGCCCAAGCGCTGCTCCCTCCGTTTCCATCTCCAAAAAGATGGCGGACCCATTCATTCCTTGTCAGCATCCCCAATTTAAAGGGAAAGACCATCACGTAACTGTGTTCATGGCTAGTTGTCAAAAAAAGACTGCTCCTTCCGGGAACAAACTCATAGGAGGGATGACCAGTCAATCAAATCATTCAGTCCTGTGGGTGCCTCCGTTTTTAATTTGAAAATCCAAAACTGCTCTCTTCGATTCAGAATTGCCCCTAGATCGTCCCATGTAGATTTTAAAGTGACTTGTTCAATTATAGTCCATTTTAAGTCATCGAAATTGTACCCATGCTCAGCACATATGAGAAGAGTTAATGAATGCAAGCAAGAGTTAATGAATGCAAGCAAGGTCAAGTCTGCCCAGTTTCCCTTTCTCCAGCAATACTACAGGCCATACCCAGTCTCCAGTTTTATCCTCATTTCCCCTCTAATCCATTGGGCTTCTCCCTTGGTTTTTTTTAATGCTGATACTGTTTGCCAAACACCGCGTCCGCTGGGAGGCTACTCCGTATATTCATTACCCCTTTCAGTGAAGAATTATTATCTTATGCTACTCTACAATTTATCATACCATGACCCCTTGTTCTAAAACTTCCTTTCCATTGAAAAATGCTTGCTACTTGTATATTATTTATATCTCTTGAGTTATTTGAATGTCAGAGTCACATCCACAGCAGGGTCTGGTGATTTTTGTCTCGTTATAGGATGGACAGATTCTGCAAAGCCTAATGCGATGGGTGGGAGGAGGCTTAATCTTTCTGCCCTGTTTTTGTGTTTATAGCACCCACACTTGCTGGAGGATGGCTGTTCAGTCACCAATAGTCTCCTGGAAGGGGAGGTCTGCATTGGTCCCCACAGCGTGGTGCAGCACTGCCATCTACAGGTACTGGGCACATAATGCAACACAAGGAACATCTCGTATAATTGTTCACTCAGATGCTAAGGACCACACATGCACATTCATGCTTGCTTTAAAATACTCACATGCATACCAGTCTTGCTTTCACTTACAGTCAGGCTATTGTTTGTATAAATAGGTCTCACAGGAACAGTACTATTACAAATTTGTGTTAATAAATGAGTAATTAGAAAAAAAAAAACCTCCTTGAAATTGTACTTAATTCCTGAAGTGAACTAAGGCCTGGATTTACTAATACCGCCGGGCTCTCTGAATCCCGTGGTACAGGGGGGCGGGGGGAGGCAAAACCCGGGGGGGGGGGGGCGGTCCTACGATAGCCGGCAGCGATCACACCTCCACGGTGCGATCGCTGCTGGCGTTGCGCCGAATAACTACACCATAAAAGGTGTAGTTATTCGGCGCGAAATAGGCAGCGATACGGAAGCTTACCGTTTCGCCGTCAGCGCCGTCTTCGCGGCGTCCACCCCGACTCCTCCTCTTCCTGTCTTGACGCCGCCCACATTTAGCGATCGCACGCGAAAAGGGACTTTTCGCGTGCGATCGCTTTAGTAAATGACCCCCTTAGAGTTGAAAGGTTTTAAAATCTTCTTCTAAAAAGTTTCTCCTACTATGAAGACTGTCTGAATTCAGTATAAGAGCTCCAGAATGACCTGAGGGGAGAAGACCCAGCAGCATCCTGATGGCGTGAAAGTATAGCTGCAGCATGCACAGCTGAATTTCTAGGAGCAGAGAGATATGAAAAGAGGGTGCACAAGCTCACAAAAACGGATGTATCTGTATACAAAAAAAAAAAAAAAATGGAGACCTAGGAATAACCTCAAAATAGAAAAAAAATAACCCCCACTATAATATAGTTAATAGGAAAACCAGAGCTTTGACATTTTACTCCTGATGAGTGCCACGGCTGGCAAATTTATTGATGATTTACAGTAAGATCCTCACATAAATTAGAGAGTGTCATAGAACATGTAATTGCTTCCATCTTTGTGAATTGTAATGCTGATAAATATGAAATGCATACCACGGGTGACAGAGAAACTGCAAAGGGAGTGAAGGAAAAGTAACAACAATGGGGTAATTTTCAAAAGGATTTACATGTGTAAATGTAACTCCTATTGTAGCAATCTTCAAAAGCCATTTACCAGTGTAAAGTGCACTTACCCGGGTAAATCCTTTGAACAATTCAATGATATATATTGTAGAAATTTTGAAAAACCCACTTACATAGGTAAGGTGCATTTGCACATGTGAAACCCATTTTTAAATATGTAAATGTTTTTAAAAAGCAGACCCAATGAAGATAATCAACCAAATACAATATAGACACAATACTTTATTAGATAATTTTTATCACATTATATCTTACAAAGAAATTTCAATCAGATTAAAAGTGAGAATAGGACAGACTTCAACTGGCTCACACTTTTAATCTGATTAAAATGTGTGATGTACATTTATTACCACTATGTTTTATTTTGTTGTGATCATTTTATGTCTAGATTGTATTTTGATGATTATTACAGTTGTGCTGATAAGCATGCTCCGAGCTGTCTGACCATGTTCAACTTCATGGTTTACACAGCCAGTGGTTGCACATGTACCCACTCTTAGCAACATGAGGGCCTCTGCCAGAACAATAAAGCTTGTTGTCTCGCTCTGAGCCTGCTCAAAACCTTTGAAAGAACAGGTACAGATGATCTAGGAAGCATGCAGAAAAACTGGATTAGTGGAAGAAAAATTTCCTGGTGATTTCCCATGACCAGATTCAGGCAAAGGCACTTGCCTAGGACACCAATTCTGAAAGCATCCAAAAACTCTGACTACCTCTGTTGCTCTCGGATTTCAAGTACTGAAACCCAACATCCCCATACGTTTGCCTATGTTATTGAAAATCTTAAATCTGTCCATGATGCCTCTTGTTACTGCTCCCAGCAATTTGACATCTGGGGCAGAGTTGACTCCAAATCATTACAGATTTAATTTTTAGTAGGGGTTCTTCAGGAAATAATCATAGAACCCAGGCTTCAGTGTATAATATTAGATACTTTCTCCTTTTTCACTGCCCCCTGGGACAGCCTTTGCTGTGAATGTATTAGACATTTCACTTTTCTCATCTCTATTTTTCTTTTCCAGGGACCCATTCAGCTGGCCTCAGGCTGCCTTCTCACTGGGTTGGACGTAATGTCTTCTATCTCGCTGCATGGGCACCAGTTGAGTGATGTCATCATTCAGGGACACTCTATCAAACTGAGGGACATATCGCTTACAGTTTATACCCTCCTTGGGTGCCAAGATGACCTGAAGGTGCCTTATTCATGAATTGAAAAGACTTAGTAGTCTTATTACCCCCTGCCCATATTCTCAAATAATTTATTCAACAACATAAAAATATAATCTGCCATAAGAAACTCAACATAAGCCAATAATCAGAAACTTCTAGACTTAAGGCTAACTTAAAAAAAAAAAAAAAAGTAATTAGGTTTTATCTAAGGTTTGTGGTCTAATGAGGCTAATACGTTTAGGGACCTTTGTGATCATAAGGGTGTATGGTAATGTCTGATTACTTCTGTTCATTGGCTTGTACAAGGTGACATTTATACAATTACAAGTTTTGCATGCTGTGCTTTGTTTAGTAATGGATGGTCAACAAACAAATAATCGGAGAATATTTACTAGGAAATGTTCAAAAAGAGAAACTATTCCAACAAATATAGACCAGTTGTCTTAGTTGAAGAAAAAATTTATTGAGGAGACAAATGTATACAGTAAAAAGAAAATATTTAAAAGGCCTGACTCTGGCTGAGTTTCACTCCGTAGAGTGCTGCATCAGGGGCTTATGGACAGAAATGGGTGGGCTCAGTCTTGAGCTGTTGTTTATTTTTAAAAACCTATCTTCAAGCAACTGTATCATTCAAGTAATTTCAACTCCACCGAATTCAGTGCAAATAGATGATCAAATATATAGTATAATACTTTCCTGTCCTGTTCTCCCACACTGTTATGCTGCTGATGCAACCTCAGCATTAATTGGTTTTATGATTACGATGTAATTGAAGCGCCTTGATGTTTGATTGACTATTTGCATGAAGCATCATTGCATATTGAGTTATGTGTTGCTAAGGTTCTCATGAGGGTGTAGACTAGAGCTTTCCAAAGTGTGTGTTGGGACACAGTGTGTCGCCTGTAGTGTGGAGGTGTGTCGCCCGGTCCACAGGGCCGGCGGAAGCAGGGAACTATAGCAGGAAGATCGGCGGGCAGTGGTGGAGCTTACATCACCACGGCCCGAAGAAAAGGGTCACGTTCACTCCTCCTCCTTCCTGCCTGTGCAGCCCTGGAAGAAAAACGTTGCCGGAGCCGCGTGGGCAGGAAGGAGGAGGAGCATCTGCTGCGTACAGAAGAAGAGCAGTATTAATGGGCCGTTGCGGATCCCACGTCGCGACGGCCCGAGAAGAGGAGGAAACCCGATAGCAGGGCCGCTGCGGATCCCATGTCGCGGCAGCCTGAGAAGAGGAGGAAACCCGATAGCATGGCCGCTGCAGATCCCATGTCACGGCCAGGGAAGATCAGGGCCTCTGAAGAGCCCATCCTTCGGCAACCCGTGCAGAGGGACAGCATGTGCCAGTGAGAGCCTGTGCTTGAGCAAGAGAGCATGTAGGAGTGAGAGAGCCTGTGTGTGTGAGAGTGAGACAGCATGTGCATGAGAGAGACAGTATGTATGTATGTATGAGAGAGAGGCATGTGAGAGTGAGAGCTGTGGATGTGTGAGATTGCATGTGAGTGAGAGCCTGTGTGTGTGAGAATGTGTGAGATAGCGTGTGAGAATGAGAACCTGATTGTGTGTTTGAGGGAAGACAGATGGAGAGAAAAGAAATAGAAAAGAAGACCCTGTAAAAGGAATTGGCAAAAAAACAAGAAAGGAAAGGTGGAAAAAAAAGCTTGTGACCAACCGATTAGAAAACTAAGATCAGACAGCAAAGGTAAAAAAAAAAATTACTTTTTAGTGATTGGCACATGTAATCTTTGGGAATGTGCAAGAGTAGCACTTTCTCTATGCCGATCTCACAATGTACGAGATCAGCATGGAGGAAGTGGAAGCCTGCAAATATTTATTATGAGATAGGTTGTGTTGTGAAACATTTTATTTATGTATATATTTAAGGAAACATACATAAATTGTTGAAATACATTTTGTTCGTTTAACCTTTAACTTCTGGTTTGCTGGTAGACTGAATTACTGAGTCACGAAATTATGTTTGTCTAAAAAGTGTGTCACCAACATGAAAAGTTTGGAAAGCTCTGGTGTAGACCATAGCAATGTGGTAGTGTTACTGTATTTAGGACATAAGCCTGTAAACTAGTGTCTCAGTAAGATAAAAAATAAAGCAGGGGAAGAGATATTCTCCTAGACATCACCTGCCTCCTCTCTCTCATAAACTCATTTTAATTTTGGTAAATATGCTGGCTTCTCAGGATCCTTTTGGAATGAGCACTACTGGAACCTTTCTGAACAGACCCTGGGCTGAGTTTTTTCAAAGGACAGGGATCCGGTAAATATATTCATTTCTTTAAAATGGTGAATTCAGCACAGCTGAAAGGTGTGCTGGTGTGTTTGATTTATTTACAGAACAAGCTTCTTTCACACACTGAGGCCTGGATTTGTCAATAGACACATTAGGCCTGTGTCTAGGGCTAAAGAAATGTGGGGGCAGCAGACTGGCTGCCTTACAGTTCTCGGTGTGTACCCAGATCAGTCCAGACTCCTGGGCTTTGCCTCCCTGCCAGCAGATGGAGACATAGAAAGTTTCACTGACACTGTACATAACCCAGTGTGCCACCTGCAGCACCTTAGTATTTCTGTCTCCAGCAGATGGTAGATGGTGCAAAACCTGCAATTCTGCAGTCAAGACTGTTTTGTATTTATGAGCCTTCCTCCCAGTGGGTTTTTGGGTCTTAGTGGGTCCTTCCCTGTCTGGTTGAGGTGGACGAGCTGGGGGCTGAGGACCCTTTTGTACACCCGCTCCTTTCTTCTGTGGGGTGTAAATCTGGTGGTCCAGATCCCTCCCCTTCATGAGGCTGCTGAGGCAGCAACAGGCTCAGGGCAGCTGTTTTTAGTTTTGTTTTTTTTTAGTTGGTCCCTTTTTTTAATTTGGCTGATTTTCTTTTTTTCTGATAGCAACTCTGTGTTGCATTCTAGGGAGTAGGTATTGTAAGTCTGGCTCTTTTCTGATCTGCCATGCGGCCTGCGCTCCTGGAACCTGAACCTCTGTACCAAAGGAAAGTATTGGTTTCTATGTATCTTTATTTGTTCTCAGAGAGTAAAAAATAGAGAACAAGGAACTAGATAGAGGAATCTGTGCAGCAGCGAAGTTCCGGGAGGGGAAGCTACCTTAGCAGCTTGGGGAGTTCAGCGATGAGGTTTTTCATCAGCTTCTCTGCCTACAGAGGAGACCAGGTGTTGACTTCATGGTGCTGAGGGATTGTTCCCCTGCTTGCCGTTGAGGTGCTGGTTGTGCTGCGGAGAGGAACAGCATGTGCATGCAGCAAAAGCGTTTGGGGGGGTCTACGTCAAGCATGACTGCACCGGTAGCACAAGCTTCACGGGTGACAGGGTCTAGAAACTGAGGCTTTCCCCGTCAGCGCAGAAACGGTGGCCGTTTTTTGTTCCCTAGCAGCGTTGGCAGGGGAATCCCCTCCTCAACTATAGCCAGCAGCTGCCTGTCCCACAGAAAGGCAGAGAGACACTTGCACTGAGGAGGAGTCTCTGGTTCTGGTAGAGGTCTTCTGCCGGTTTTAATTTGCTTATGCACAAAGTGTGTTTAGCGAGATGCTGGCCCCAGCCTCCAAGGATTCTCGGTCAGTCAAAAGGCCTGAGCTGTTGAGAAGCTCTTCAGGCCAATGATTTTTGGTGCCGGATGTTAAATGTCTCTGGGCCTAAATGCGTTTAAGGTGCAGACAGGCTTTACTTAGCCGTATGGTAGGCCAGTGCAGTGGTTCTCTTCTCGCATGCGTAGGCATGTGCGCACATTCTCACTACATGGAGGTTGTATGTGCTGGGACCTGTGCACGTAAGGCCATGGCCTAGATTTGAGCATGTACGACCTAGATTTGAGCGCATATTTGCGCGGGTACTTCTGCATGTAAGGCCACGACCTAGACTGGAGCACGTATTTGCACGGGTAATTGTGTGCATAAGACTGCAACCTAAACTTGAGCACGTATTTGTGCAGCTACTTGTGCGCAAACGACCATGGCCTATATGAGAGCGTATTTGCGCATGTACTTGTGCGCGTACAACCGCGACCTAGTCTTGAGTGTGTATTTGCATGCATCCTGGAGAGGTGTGCGTGTATGCCCCGTTTGTGACATTAGTGTGTGCACAGGAGGCCTTCTGAATCCAAAGTTCAGAAGAGCTAGGCGCCAGGGACAAGCATGTCCAAGTGCCTTGCCGTCTGTGAGGCATGTCGTCTGATAGCAATTCAGTCCTCACTCTCTTTCGGTATAAGTGCTGTTTAGATGCTCAAAGCGATTTGACTACTATAGCTTTTGCCCATGTTGGGACATCCCCTTGGCCAATGGGGTCCCTGAAGGGGGATGTGAGGCAATGGTCAGTTTTCCTCCCTTGTTCCTGAGGGTAGAGGCTTCCTCGAGAGAGGTTGGAGAGAGCAAGGTTGGGCCTATGGACTCTGATATAGATCCATCCTCCTCCTCCTGGGTGGAATGTTTCCAGGGCCTGCAGACCTTTCTGCAGGAGTTCCCAGTGAAGGCAAAGCAACCTACTATGTAGGGATCATCTGCTCGGGCCTCCCATTTGTCAGTCACAGCAGGCACAGCTGTCCCTGGTAATGTTCAATGGGGTGTGGATCATGAGATATCAGAGGATTCCGATGGGGAATTGGCTTTCTCACTTCTAGAAGAGTGAGAAATTGCCTTTCATTGAGAGCTGCTTTAGACTCTGCTCAGATTTTTATTTTTTTTCACAGAGATGTCTTACTGAGTTTGTTGGCTCAGACCCTGAACACTCTCGGCGTGGCCCGAGTCTTTTGGCTCAGACCCTGAACATGTTTAGTGTGGCTGGAGGTCAACTTTAAATTAAGCATCCTGTTTCTTTTCCTAAATGCAGCTCTCAAGGTTCCCCATTTTCCACATGGAAACTCTGAGGTCCAACTTTGTAGACTGTCATAGCGGTGGTACACAAGGTAGAGTTGTTGGCATCTCTCACCTTGATAGAGGCATATCTGCACATAGCCATCAGGCTGGAGCACCAGAGATTCCATTTTCGGTTTCGAGTCCTTCCCTTCAGCTGGTGAATGCTTCATATACCTTCTCCAAGGTAAGGATGGTGGGGGCAGTCGCATTGAAAAAGGAGGATGTGTTGGTGATTCCGTATCTGGATGACTAGCTTATTCATGCGAAATCAAATGACCTCTGTTGACAATCAGTACAAAAGGTACCGATGTGCTTGGATTCTGTAGCATAGGTGGTGAACCTAGCAACGAGCCATTTAGACCTCTTACAAACTTTAGAGTATCAGGGAGCTCAGTTCAACACACTGGTGGAGAGAGTGTTTCTTACGGAGAGAGATTGCTGAAATTGCAGAGTCAGATAAAGTTCTGCTAGAGCTTTCGGTGCCCAGGGTTTGGGACTATTTACAAGTCTGGGTTCTGTGGCATCGACATTGGAATTAATACATTGGGTGTTCGCACATATGCGACTTCTGCAGGGGACTCTTCTCCCGCTGGAATCCGTTATTGGAAGAGTCACATCTTCCTCATCGGTTAGAGGGAAAAGCCAGGGACAGTCTTTTGTGATGCTTGTTCACATCGATCTCTCTGGTGCGGAATTTGAGATTCTGAATTGGGTAATAGTCACCACTGATGTAAAACCTCTCTGGATGGAGGGCGGTGTGGCAAGATCAGTTGGCGCAGGGCCAGTGGTCGAAACATGAGGCCTCATGGCCTATCAGTTGGTTAGAGACGAGCGGTGCACTTCGCGTTGCTTGTCTGTCTGCCATGGTTACGTGGCCTTCCAGTGCGGATCCTATCAGATAATGATACAACAGTGGACTACATCAACTGTCAAGGTGGAGCCAAGAATCAGGCAGTGGCTCGAGAGGCCCGGGAGTTGATTCTCTGGGCAAAACAGGACTTGGAGTGATTGGCAGTGTCTCACATCGCTGGAGTGAACTATGTTCAGGCAGATTTTATCAGTCGGAGAAAGTTAGATCCCGGGGAAAGAGAGCTGTTGGAGGCAGCAATGTGTCTCACAGAAGAAGAGTTTATCCTGACCAAAGAGAACACCAAGATGTTGCAGTTTTACAACCACTGAACAGAACATGGTACAAAGGAATCGGAGCTCTGGTGCTGTGTGGACTTGAGGGATTCTTCTTTGTCTTCTCTCCCGTGGCCTCTGGTGGACAAGGGATTACGGTGGATAGAGAAACATCCAGGCCATGTGATCCTGGTAGCTCCAAAGTGGCCACATCAACCAGGCTTTCCAGATCGGATCAACATGGCCATATACAGGACACCTGAGGTTTGGACATAGGTTGACTGTTTTCCACCAGGGCCCAATATTTTTGGGTCAAGCGGCTCACTTCTGTCTCGCAGCTTCACTTCTGAGGGGAGACAACTGAGATGGAGGGGATATTCCAAAGCAGTTATTTCCACCTTCTTCATCCTTGATGTATCTGTGAATTTGGAGGATCTTTGAGTCCTGGTCTGCTGTTGACAGACTGCTGCCTCATTCTGTTCAGGCTACAGTGTCGCATATTTTAGCTTTTCTACAGAAAGGTTCTGGTCAAGGGACTGGTCTTTAACTCTGAGTGTCCAGGTAGCGACATTGGGTTGTCTCCAGAGTAAGGTGCAAGGGAATCCTCTGTCCGCACATCTGGTTGTTCTGTGGTTTCTTCAGGGAGCTAAGAACTTGTGACCTTAGGTGTGGAACTTTTGTCCATCTTGGAATCTGAATCTAGTCCTTAGAGGATTGTGTGAGGCTCTGTTTGAACCACTAAAAAGAGCTGTGGTTAAAGTCTTGACTCTTAAAGTGGTTTTCTTGGTTTCTATTTGTTCAGCCAGGAGAATTTCGGAGCTGTCGTGTTGAGATCCCTTCCTACAGATGTCTGATTCGGGGGTATCTTTATGCATGGTGCCTTCTTTTCTGCCTGAGGTAGTCTTGGTGTTCCATCTTAGTTAGACAGTAGAGCTTCTAGCTTTTATAGATTTGGATTTCTCTCTACCTCATGCAGTGAAGCTTAGGCTTTTAGATTGGATGCATGCATTATTGAGGTATCTAAAGTTCACTTATGATTTCCATAGATTGCGTCGCCTCTTGTAGATCATATCACCTCTTTGTATTGTGGAGTGGTCCAGAGAAGGGAAATAAGTCGTCTAAGGCTACAATTGTGCGGTGGCTGAAGAAAGCGATGAAGTTGACTTACATTTCTAAAGGGTGCCTGCTGTTGGGGGGTTTAGGGGTGAACTTGACATGTTCTCAGGTGACTTCCTGCGCTGAGTTGCATCAGGTGGCTACTGGGAAGTCATTGCTCCAGCTTCCATGTGCTTTAGTGAGTGCTTTACGAGCAGAACTCTCCATGTCCCACCCGAGTTAAGGGGAGCTTAGGTACAACCCAGGAGTCTGGACTGATCTGGGTACGTACAGGGAAAGGAAAATTAGTTCTTACCTGCTAATTTTCATTCCTGTAGTACCACAGATCAGTCCAGAGACCTGCCCATTTATTAGGGGGAGAGTCTGTCGCTCGTACTATTGCTTTGTATATAGTGCAGAGTTGGAGGTTTTCAATGCTGATCGCTTATGTTAAATTTGGGAAATGAGATTTCCATTGTCTTTTTGGGCAACTTCACCTTCTTCCGGCTCATTGGAGGGGAGCGAGTTTGCTTAGAAATTTATGGTTGTTGCTGTCATCTTGGCTTGGGTCAGGTCAATATTGAAGGACTGCAGGTGGCACACTGGGTTATGTACAGTGTTAGTGAAACTTTCTCTGTCTCCATCTGCTGGCAAGGAGGCAAAACCCAGGAGTCTGAACTGATCTGTGGTACTAAATTAGCAGTTAAGAACCAATTTTCCTTTGTGCTTCCTATTCCAATCCCACCCTTCCCATTCCCTCCCAGGCAGCATGCAGGGATCAGGAGAGAAGAGGGTGAGCCTGGAGGAGACACAGCAAAGAAGGGCTACTCTTCTCCCTAATCCAGCCCTGCCCCTCTTGTCATTCAGGGTAAGGAGAGGATGGGGTGAGCCTGGAGCAGACTGAGCAAAGTGGGATCACTTTGGGGAGGTTAGAAGGGGCTGTGTGTGTGTGTGTGTGTGTGGGGGGGGGGGGGGGGGGGGATCATTGGAGGTGATGAGAGGGGGCATGTGTCTGTGTGAGAGAGAGGGGATGGGTGTGTAGGGTTGCCAACTGCCTGGTTTTGAACCAGACAGTCTGGTTGTCTGTCAGTCTAATCAGTGTCCGGTCAGAAGTACTGACTCTAAAAATCTGTCTCCCTGCGGCAGGCAGCTCCTTTCCCCTTTGGTTCTGTTTACAGACAGGGGAGGAAGCTAAGGCAGCATGAGCAGCATGAGAGAGGAGCTGCAGCCCTGCGCTATCTCCTCTCCCCTTGCTGTGATTGGCTGTTGTGGGGAGTGGGGGTTGGACCTCACCTGAGCACTCTCCTTAGCAGCTGCCCTGTGGCTCTTCCCCCACCTCCTCTCTCTACTGTGTCTGTAAGCTGTGGCAAGAGGGGATGGGGAAACAGCTCAGTCTTTCCCTCCTCCAGGCTGTTCCAGCAGCGCTTCCTGCATATCTCAAGAGGATGGGGGAGAGAGGAGGCAGAGGGAATGAAGGAGGGAGAGAGACAGACAGACAGAGGGAGGACACAGGAGCTAGAGAGACAGAGACACAGAGGATGGTATGTGGATGGAGGAGGGAGAGAGTCAATAGGGGACAAGGATGGAAAGAGGCAGAAGGGCACTGAAGATAAGAGGATAGAGAGTGGGCACAGGGCCAAGAGGAGGTAGGAAAAGAGACACTGGAGGAGACAGGAGGGAGAGAGATGAGGGGCAGCAGGAGGGAAAAGATACTGTCAAGGCACAAGGAACAGAGGGAAGAGAGAGGAAACAGTAGCAGGGGACACATATATGCAAATTTATGCTAATGTAGGAAAGGAATGGGGCACCCCCTCCTCCCAGTCTTCAAGTGTCCAGCCGTGCTCCATGGACATGTTTGTAACCTTAGATGGGGAAGTGTTTGTGTGAGTGAGAGAGAAGGGATCGGTGGGTGTGGGTGTGTGTGTCAGATTGGCTGGGTGATTAGAGTGGATGCAAGGGGCATAAAGTCTGGAACACAATAGGGACCCGCCTGCCTTTCTCTCCCTCCAAATCCTGTCCTGTCTCCCTTGATCTCAGATTCTATCCCCCAGATCCTGGAACCTCCCTTTCTTCCTACCTCTCCCAAGATAGTGCAACCCTTCTACACTCTCCTACCTATCCTCAACACCAGAACCCTCCATTCTTTCCCCTTACTCAATCTTCCCCATTGTTTATCCTCCTCGCTCCCCCTCTCTCCTCCCATTTTCAGTCCTTTTCCCTTCTCACACTCCCCTCACCCCATTCCTCCTCCTCCTCCTTCTCCTCTCCTGTCCCCTCCCCATTCCTGACATCTTTCTTAAGCTGATACTTGAAATCCCTGTTCCTCACCCAATAATAAGAAAATAAATTATACAGACACAAGAAAAGTTGGAACACAACTTTATTTTTATAATTTTAAATAAAAGATGGAAATGTTTGTCACTGTGCTTCAGAATGTTCAAATTTTTGCCCCAGAATCTACCCCTGAGCTGCTGCAGCAAACTAGGGGGTCTGTGCCTTAGACCTTCTGTTCCCTGTTGTCCTATCTTATTAGGGGGTGGGGGAGGCACAGAGACCAACAATGCTGAATCTCATTGCCAACAGTTTCTCTGACGGTGGGAGGAGGAGATGGGGCCTGCGCACCTGACCCAGTTCATTCTTTCTATGGCTTGTCCCATAAAGAGAAGGAAGCACCAAACTAGAAGTTGTTACTTGTAACCTACAAATGCAGATTAATGTTAAATTCAATCCACCTAATATGCTCACAACAGACAAGCTTATTTTACACACATAGTTTATTGAAATAAATTGTTAACGCACTATGATGGCACATGATTAATTTGTATTCTATACCACTCACATTTTCATTATCGTGCCTTGCTGTAAACCGTGGTGATGGTTATCTAACTTAACGACGGTATAGAAGAGTTTTTAAATAAATAAAAAAATAAATGTTTGAGTTTATTCAGCTTTAACCACTGAAGGGCCCTCCAGCCATGGGACCTAAGGCAATTACACCAGGCATGGGCAATTCCAATCCTTGAGGGTCACAACCCGATTGGGTTTCCAGGATATCCCTAATGAATATGAAAATTCTATGTAACAGAATTGCATACAGCCGAGGTAGTGTGCATGCAAATCTCTTGTGCATATGCATTAGAGATAGCCTGAAAGCATAACCGGTTTGTGGCCCTCGACGACTGGAATTGCCTGCTCCTGAGTTACACCATTTGCATTGGATTAAAAAGAATCAGACTCTACGAAAGCAAGAAATACTGAGATTTACATTTTTTTAACCAGCTTCTTGCTCGGATAATGTGATTGCATATAGAATTAGACTACAATTCATGATCATGCGTCTGCAGCATGGGAATTGTCTTCATTTGTAATGGGTCTATTTCTGTGGTTCCAGGGAGAGTGATATTTGGGGATCAGAGACTCCCCCCCACAAACGCTGCTTGATGACTGCCCGCCTCTTCCCTGTCTTCCACCCGTTGGTGGCACTAGGCCTGGAGGACGTGCTGTGGTTCCTGAAGTCAGAGGACCGTGAGAGGTGTGAGCGGCTCAGGCAGTGGCATTCCTCATGGCGCATGTCCTGGGAGGAGCTGCTGATGCATCTGGACCAGGAGGTGACTCTAGCCCTGCGCCGTGCGCTCTTCTTCCGCCAGGCGCAGAGGAAGGTGCAAAAGGTGCTGTTAGAATGCAGGGACTGCAGCCTTCTGATGCTCATCAGGACAGCCGTCCATGAAGGTTACTCTGAGCCTTTGCTGGCCACGCTGGACCACGGTAAGAATAAAAAGGAAGGCCCAGGGGGGATTGGTTGATGGAGTTTCTTAGTATACTTCATATCTGGAGCTGAAACTGATTTAACTAAGAAATAAGACATGACTGCAGATTTAAGGATAGTTCCAAGTGGTGGTTTTCATTATTCTACATAATCACAAGACTACAAGCAAGGTGGCAAAATTGATAGCTGTTACTCGAGGGGTTCAATAGTAAAATATGCATTAGTGGAACAGCCGAACGCACTGTTTAACCCGTGGTTGGACACGCGTTTTCGATGTGCATCCACAATCCCTTGTGCTATAAGGGGATTAGAGTGCCCAAAACGCACGTCCAGCCCCCTGTGAAACTATTAGCGCTCATCACATGCAAATGCATGTTGAGGCTATTAGCTATGCTCCCCAGATCCCCCCCAAAAATGTGTGCCTGACCCACACATTTTTACACTCAGAAATTAACGCCTGCCCAGAGCAGGTATTAATTTCTGAGTAACCCAAAAAGGTGTACAGAAAAGCAAACAAAATTGCTTTTCTGTACATCCTCCAACTTAATATCATGGCGATATTAAGTCGGAGGAACGAAACCGTTTAAAAAAAAATTAAAAGAAAAAAGTGTGCTGTGGTCAGGTTAGGAAAAGGGACGTTCAATTAATGAGCATCCATTTTCCTAATCCATTGACAGCCACCTCTCCTGGGCGCCTGCTGGCAAGGAGGTGCTAGGGGCACACATTTATCCCTAGCGCCTACTTGGCCTCATTTAAATATTCAATCTTGGGCCCAGGAGAGGTGCTGGGCGCATGTTAGGAAAGCGGGCACTCTCAACACTGAACGTTCGTTTTCCATGCTGATTTTTTGCATCGGCCCCATACTTTGCAGGTACTAATTCTAAAAAAAAAAAAAAAAAAACCCCAAACAAAAATCCCCCCAAAAATCAACAAACACAACAAACAACAAACACAGGCAGTTTATCTTTGAAAATGTGCATGAAGTCTGTGTATAAAACCGCCCAGGGAGTTTTCAGCTCTGCAGACCTTGTGAAAATTAACACAATTCCCATGCTTAATCCAGCATTCGGGACCCCTCCTGTTTCTTACCACCACACTTTGTAATAATCCAAACTACTCTCAGAGCTAGTGAGGCTGTTGTCTGGCCACCCCCATGCCTATTGACGATAGGGTTGTAAGCATGGCTACTCCATGCAGCCCAGCCCTCTTGGAAGCTTAAGGTGGCTGTACTGCCAGCCTCGGCACATTGGCTTGTATTCTCTCCTCTTTGGCCCTCTAAAGTTTCATGCGATTGAGCAAACATTCAAGCCTTCTCTCACATTTCATCTCCCTGTTATCTCCCTGACTCCCCAAACCTGTGCAGTACTGGAAATTCCAAGCTACAGGATTGCTCGTCAGGATCCAGAACCATCTGATAAATCTAGGAATGTATGAAATGTGTCTGGGGGAAAACTGTCTTAGGTAAGAAACTTGGTTTATATAAGGAATTTTAGTTCTACTTGCAAAACAGACTCAGAGGGGGACCTCATTTGAGGCAGGGATTGCAAATTAGAAATCTAAAACATTAATACTTAAGATTGGCTTGCTGGTGTCTTTATGTCACATGTTTGCTTTTCAAGACCATTCCCGGGCTGCATTGGTCTTACTCCTGATATTTATTCCTGCTCAGTATGCTGCTGCTGGAGAGTGTGTCTATTGTACTGATGATCTGAAACAATTTGATAAAGAGAATATAAAGAAAAAAAGCAATCTTTTTCATGAATCTCAGCTAGGGGATGACAACTATCCCAGGTCAACCTTGATATCCCATTGCCCCTCCATACTTAGGGGGTTATTTTCTAAAGCTAGCGCACGCAAAAAGTCCCTTTTCGCATGCGATAGCTAGATCGGGGAGGAGTAGCCACCGGAAGGGGAGGAGTCGGGGCGGATGCCGCGAAGACAGCGCGGACAGCGAAAAGGTAAGGAGCCTTTTCGCTTCCAATTTCGCGCCCAATAGCACCACCTTTTATGTTGGCGCTATTGGGTGCGAAAGCTGGCAGCGATCGCAGGCCCGCCCCCTCTGTATTGTGCAATTCACGCCGCCGCGGTGTCTTAGAAAATCTAGGCCTTAGTCTTGCCTTTCCTAGAGAAATTGGAACTGCAAAACCAGAACTGGATCAACTTGTCAGTGTGGCAACCTCTAATCTCAGCCTGTGATCTGTGACATGTTGATGATTCATTTTGGTACTTTCCAACAGTTTTGCCTCATTGTTTTGCAGTGGCTTCTACTGCCGAGGACCCCGGAGTTGGTGCCCGTGCTCTTGCCTGTATTGCAGATGTTCTGGGTTGCATGGCGAAAGGAGAAGGGGGTTTGAGGAGTGGTCCAGCTGCTAACCTAGAGTGGTCTGTGCCCTTCCAGCATCTGGAGAACGGGGACATTGTACAGGGGGTGAAGAAACTTGCAGAAGAGAGAGGGAAGTGGCTGAGCAGGTATGGTGCAGTGAGCAGAGGCAGAGAATACAAAAGGAGACCAGTGATAATACTCATTCTCACATGTACCACTTGAACTCTCGGCATCTGGATACTTCTATCTCTTGAGCAGCAGAGAGACATTACAAAATGTGTGCAGTAGAGGGATTCCTCCTGGATAAATACCTGGATTTATTCTTATGCTTAATTTTTTTTTGTTCTGTTTCCAGCAGAGTGGCAGCTTGCATGGCAGCAAGAACACTTACCCATTTTTTCTGTTTCCAGGAAGATCTCTGTAAAAGGTGCAGCACTAGCAAGGGCGTAAAAGAGTCATAAACCTTCCAAACCTGTCAGCCTCATAGGCAAGGCCTTAACACTTGCTATGCTTTGCTAAGATTTTGCAGCGCTGACAGGCTGATAGAAGAGATGGACACAGTAGCTGCGTCCAGTAGTGTTGGCAAGAGGTAGACTGTCAATGCCACCTTTATAAAAAAATATATATATATAAATTAATAATAATAAAAAAAAAAAGCCATCAATTTCTAAAAGTGGCAACTAAGCTTCAGAGCAGCAGCACACGCAATATTCCACTAATAAGTACCTGGAAGTGAGGTGCTTAGCATGTGACGCACCACAGGATGGGCAGCTTCTCCATAAAGCCATTTCTACTAAATAGGCTCTATAGGACTTACTTTTAACATTTTCACAGTGATGTCTGAGAAAGCAGCTAGTCTTGGATGCAGGGAAAGATAAATGCAGTCGTTGCCCAGGTACATTTCCCCTGGTGGGGAAGTGCAATCTTAAGACCCCTCCCAGTGACGGGAATACTACATAAGTTCTTCTGAATCGCCTCTGATAGATTTCACAGTTATACAAGTAATTGTGTTCCGGCAAAATTTGCTTCTGATGGATGTTTCAAATAAAATCCCTTCTGGATCTTCTCAACAAGTAATTCTGTTTACAATGAAGTTTTGACTTTAGAATGAAGCATCACCGTTAAAGATAGTCACTGCCCCTTCTATTCTCAGGTGTGATCGCTGCCTGCTAGCGCAGGACTGCCCCCCGCTTCACCTCCCTGCCCCCCGTTACCACTGGGATTCACTATGCCTTGCGGCATTAGTGAATCCAGGCCTAAATGTGCTTTGGAATAATCGTTCTGAGATTAGCCAGACAGTTGTTCGGTTAACGTTAGGCCTACTGTTGGAATAGGGGGAGTAGCTTGGTGGTTAGATCAGTGGGCTGTGAACCAGGGAAAGCAGGGCTCAAATCCCACTGCTGCTCTTTGTAACTTTGGGCAAGTCACTTTACTCTCCATTGCTGCAGGTACAAACCTAGGGCCTGATTCCTCGAGGTATTTTCCTGTAGACACTAAATGGGAAAAAACCCTTAGTGAATCAGGCAGTTCGACTGTAAGCCCTGGGGGCATGGAAATACCAGCAGTAGCTGAAGATAATCCGCTTTGAAGTGCCAAAAAGCTGAATATAAATGAAATAATTAAATAAATTGAGCTGAAAAAAAAAATGGAGACAAGAGGAAATACCAGGCCAAAACACCTCAAGGAAAGAAACAAAAAAAACAACCCAGCCCTATAATCCCTGGTCTGTGAAGGTAAGAGAGTGATGCGGCCTCCCAGTTGACTAGTCAGATGTGATCAATGTCATAAAGTCAGTGGCTCATGACATCCTCAGCACAGTCTGAGTCTACTTTCACTGCCCTCTTGGGCATGAGTGGTTTCCATAACATAATCATGACTTACATTACTTCCTTCTTTAACGGGCATTGGAAACCTTTTTACACTTCATGGCAGTCATAAGATTGATGAGGCACTATTGTTACAAAGACATCAGGTTTGCATTTTGGCTGAGAAGTTGGCCTTGTGGTCTCCAAGCTCATTTCCCCCTCTCGTTTTTGTCTGTTCCTTGGTATTTCAGGCCATCTCTCTTGGTAAGGGCGGCCCGGCACTATGAAGGGGCAGAGCAGATCCTGATCCGCCAGGCTGTGATGTCAGCATGCCACTATGTCACTCTTGGTCAGGTGGAATTTCCTCCCGTGGGCCACTGGGTAGTGGTGGAATGTCCAGCCCGGATTGACATCTCTGGTGAGAGCATCGGGCCTTTAGTTTATTGTTACCAGCAAGTTTTAACAATTACTCATTTTACTTTTCTACCTTCTCTCTTGCCTCCAGTTTATCCCATATCCTTCCAACAGCTGTTGCTGTTCTTCCTACTTACAGAGTGAATGTCTTTCTGGCAAACAGCTGCCACAGCCTCGTGATGAAAATGGCCGAGTGTTAGGGTTATCAGAGTCTAGGAGGACATCCATACTCAATTATTTTGATAAAATACAGAGAATCCCTGGAAGTGGATGAAAAGGCAAGGCAGAAGTTAGGCAGATGGGAAAGGTTTTGAAGGCCATTGGACTGAGGCATCCAAGATCAGGGCAGAGGCTTTTCTTGTGCCTCTCTTCTACATTTTAATTGTTGTAGCTCTTCCCATTCATCTGTAAACCCATAGGAAATGGGATGATGGTTTAAGGAGCTTAGAAATGCACATAACCTTTCCCTCTGCTCTGATAATTCTCCTTCCCTCACATTTTTGCACGCACAATATGAAGCTGAGAACTTTAGCTCTGCCTAACTCCCAAGTCGGAATTTGGCTGCAGGCTTGAGATCCCCAGGCCACTCCAACACCAGGATCTCCTGTGAGGACAAGAGGGCCACATGTCAGCCCATTGTTCTCACATCATCCAGGCTAATGACAACAAGAATGGAGCGGAGGGAGAAAAGAGATGCTTAACGAATCCTTAGTTTTAGTCCCTTCTTCTTGCACTACTGGTCTAGGAGATTCTGGTGTGGAGGAACTGCTGCTTGTGGCGTGGGGAAGGCTGATCAGGGTGACTGGAGGTAAGGGTGCGAAAGAGCTGCACCCCATAACGACTGCAGAGGGGGCAGGGGAGAAGGATGAGTAATGGTTGTAATGTTTTTACTTCTGTATTGATTAGGATTATATTGGCTAGATGGGTGCCAAAATTTCAACCTTTTGTGCGTTGGAGTAGTAGGGGTCAGACAGATACATGCAGATCATTACAAGGCTTCCAAAGGCTTTTGTCTCTGGATCCCTGCAAACACATTGTAGCAGGTTGTCAGGAATATTTTACAAATCACATACAAATTTAAACTCCTAAATCAAATATCCTATTGCTCTAGTACTACTGATTTATGTAGTGTGTACATCCGCATTTACAGGATAGAGCACACCTAAGGCTGGGAATCCTGGAAGAAGGAAACCATCCATTTATTCAGAAACTAAAAACTCCCAATGATGGTGGGGGAAAAGACATGGGAGGCAGGGGCACCATGAACAGAAAGAAGTGATCACTGGCGCAGCATCTGAAATGAATCTGACATATTAGATTCCCTACCAAGATTTTTCTAATGCAAACGTCAGCCAGTCAGGTGTGAGATTGGAATCGTCTGGTCTGAAAATCAACCAATCAGATGTGCTACATTAAAGTTGGCCATTAATGCAGGTCGAGATACTGATTTAATGAGGGCATTATTGCCTATTTTAATGCCCGAGGCACAAAACGCTTAAAGTCTTTAGTACATTGGTTAACAGCATATTTTTATCATGATTGGCAATGTGTGTTTGTTACCAGTGGCAGTATTGTAATGCCAGACCCGATGTCCTGCCTTTGATACCCCTCCTCCCCTGAGTGATAAAAGCACCAGTCCTTCTCCTACCTATCCAAGCCTGGTCATCCTCTCCTGCTATATTCTCATGTAGATATTCAGATGATGTGGGGGATAGAGGGATCAGTTTTATCATTTGAAAGCAGGGTGGGCAGGATGTTTTCACCATTCTAGGGTTGAGATAACAGGATAGGCACGCATCACGGCAGCTGTATCATTCTGCTGAGATGGCCATTCAAACTTAACTACAGCTTAAGAGGTGTAATAAAGTTTGCGAGGTCCCAGAGGGGTAATGCAGATCACATTAATGCATTAACTGGCATTAATTATCAAGACTTGTTTCGCAAACATTTGCATATTTGAATAATTTTTGTGTTAGGATTGTATTAAATTCCTGTTAATGCCCTTAAGTGTGTTAAATATCACAAGTGTTGACACTTAAAGCAGTAGACTTCATTATTTTTCAAGCATGTGCTGCTTTGGCTAAAACTCTTCAGTGTGAGAGAACAGTCACTGTTCAAAGTGAATGGCACCCTGTGCAAGAGGGGTATAGCCCTCCCGTAATGCAATTGGCCTGGAATGGGTGGTTTCCCTTTGATCATGGGTTGGGTTGGCTTTTCAGGCACTCCGAGAGCATACTTGTGTAACTAAAAAGGTTGGTTCCTCTGTACTGCCTCTCTCCCTCCCCCCCCCCAGCTCTTCTTTCGCGCATACTTTCCAGTCTCAACCCCAATCCTCAGCCCGATTCAGTAAAGTCCGCGGGAGAGCGGATGAACGCCCACTCTCCCGACACACGCACCGGCCCCTTGCCAGTGCGCGCAATTCAGTATTCAAATGAGGTGGTGAGGTAGAAACGGGGAAAAGGAGGCGCTAGGGACACTAGCGCATCCCTAGCGCCTCCTTTTAGCCCAGAGCGGCAGCTGTCGGGGGGTTTGACAGCTGACGCTCAATTTTGGCGGCGTCGGTTCTCGAGCCCACTGACAGCCACGGGCTCGGAAACCAGACGCCGGCAAAATTGAGCGTCCGGTTTTCGGCCTGACAGCTGCGGGCCAAATTCAAATTTTTTATTTTTTTTTTTACTGTTCGGGACCTCCGACTTAATATCGCCATGATATTAAGTCTGAGGTCGGCGCTAATTTCTGAAAGTAAAATGTGCGGCTTGGCTGCACATTTTACTTTCTGTATCCCGTGCGCATACCTAATAGGGCCATCAATATGCATTTGCATGCTGAGGGCTCTATTAGATGCTGTGGGTTGGACGTGCGTTTTCCTCCCCTTACTGAAAAAGGGGTAAGGGAAAACCCACGTCCAATAGCACTGTACTGTATCGGCCTGTATGTTTGCTAATTCTGCCCTCACCTTTGCTGGAGGCTTGCTGCTGAGCTCCAAAAGAGCTGTCTGGTGAGAACAGTGCAGGAGTCTGTTTATTGTATGGCTCAGCCTCATTTAGAGCTGCACCAGCCCAGAAGAACACAAAGCAGTTGTGCCTGAGGTGGAAACAGCAGCAGGCGTTCAGAGGAGGAGGAGGCAGAACTTGTAGCGGGGGAAAGAGAGTCAGGGAGTTGCACTTCAGGTTGATGGGAGCCACCGCTGGCTCCCGGGCCTTACACTGAAGAACATTGCTATAAAACGTAGACCCTTAAGTAGCTGCTTGTTTTCCAGGTGGATGGAGTGACACCCCCCCCATCACATATGAGCATGGTGGTGCCGTGGTGAATATTGCTATCTTGGTGGATGGGCAGCGGCCCATTGGGGCACGGGCCCGACGTATTCCTGAGCAGAAGCTGAGGCTTGTCAGCGCCAGCGGGATCCGCGGTAGGGAGGTGGTGACAGAGGTGCTGTGCCAGAGCCTGGAGGACATGCGGGATTACTGCCAGCCTCATGCACCAGGTGAGATCCTGACATTCAGGCCTCAGGGAGGACAGGTAGAGGAAATACTCAACATTGCAGCTGGTTAGGGTACAGATTCAGGCCCATGTTAAACTTGTATTATCAATTTTCACTTTGGTTTAAGTTAAATTTCATGGGTAGAGATAAGTTGCTTTAAAAAATATCTCAAAATACATCATACACTGCATCTGCTAGATGAATTTGTATTTACTTATTTCAGCAGGTATAATGGTGTCATAAATCAGGGTACTGTACAATGTAGAAGGCTGTGGTGAATTTCTTTTCTGAAATGCTGGGAATAAAGGGGTACCTGATCAGGAAGCCAGTGAGTTATCCAAGGGCACAGAGATTGTCAAAGCCAGAAGTAGGACTTGAAATTATGGTTCTTGGCTTCCAACCTACAACCTTTAACTTCTAGCTAGGGTCCTTATTTTTCAATTTAAACCGATTTTCACCCATGAATTCCCACATTTTTCCAAAATTGACAATTGGTTTAAACCGATTTCCCTGTCTCTACCCAGATCAGTCCAAAATCCTTGGTTTTTAAAGAGGAGGTGATTAAGGAAGAAATTATATCCTGAGGATGTTATTTCTACCCTGTTGCAGGCTCAAAAGACTTCCACATCCTTGGCGTAGGTAGGGTTTGGAAGATCTTTTGAGTCTTGGTGTACAGAACAAGGGGTTGATCCTCTGCAAGCATCGGTGGTGCAGATTCTGGCTTCTTTGCAGAGAGGGCTGACGAAAGGTTGTCCTTCAGCTCCCTGAGAGTGCAGGTGTCAGCCCTGGGCTATTTGAGGCAAGGTTCATGGAACAACCCTAACTGCACATCTGAATGTGGAACGTTTCCTCTGAGGGGTGAAGCATTTGCGTCCCCCTGTTCGGAAGGTGTGCCCTTCTTGGAGCCTTAACTTGATCCTCAGGGACGTGTGTGGTGCCATTTGAGCCTCTTAAAAGGGCCACCATAAAAGATCTCACTTTGAAGGTGATTTTCCTGGTGGCGATTTGTTCAGCTAGAAGGGTATCAGAACGTCAAGCCTTGTCATGGAGGGAACCTTTTTTTGCGGATTTCGGAGTCTCTTTGTGGACTGTTCCGTCTTTTCTGCCAAAGGTAGTTTTGGTGTTCCACTTAAGCCAGTCAACGGAGCTTCTGACTTTCCCAAATCTGGAGGTTGGTGTGCCTCAAGAAAAAGAATGAAATCGTTTGGATGTCAGACAGGCGTTGTTTATGGTATCTAGAGGTCACTAACAGTTTCAGATTGTCGAATCACCTTTTTGTGATAAGGAGTGGTGCAAAAAAAGGGGCAGAAGGCATCCAAGGCCACGATTGCGCATTGGTGGAAGGAGGCCATTGATTTCACATACATCTGTCGCAGTCATCCTATCCCAGAGGGGTTAAGGGGACATTCTACCCGGGTCCCAGGTGGCCTCCTGGGCAGAATGCCAGCTAGTTTCGCCGTAAGAGATTTGCGGGGCGGCTGCGTGGAAGTCTTTGCATACCTTTGCCAGACACTATCGGTTGGAGGTTTCGGTTAACGCGTACTTCGAGCGGGACTCTCTCAGTCCCACCCCAGTTAGGGAAGCTTTGGTACATCCCAGGAGTTTGGACTGATCTGGGTACGTACAGGGAAAGGAAATTTTTGGTTCTTACCTGCTAATTTTCGTTCCTGTAGAACCACAGGTCAGTCCAGTGTCCCGCTCACTGGGGGAGAAATTTGGAGAGTCCGCTTGATCTGTTATTGTAAAGATTCTGAAGAATGGCACAGGTTTCTTGTTAGTCCTTACAATTAAAGTTCTAAAATTGGATAGAGTTATCCGTTATAAGTTTTCCTCTTTCCTCTGCTAGGTTAGGGGATATTTACTTAATCAGTTTATTAAAAGTTTTGCTGTTTTAGCTTGGGTACTTAGTAATACTGAGGGACTGCAGGTGGCACACCAGGTTATGTGGCGGTGGCTGCAAAACTTTCTCTGTCTTCATCTGCTAGAAGAGAGGCAAAAAGATATCCTTTCTTCCTTAAATTGCCTCCTCTCAAAAGCCAAGGAATTTGAACTGATTTGTGGTACTACAGGAATGAAAATTAGCAGGTAAGAACCAATTTTCCTTTTCACCCTAATTTTAGACTGATTGAAGAGCAGCTTCAGAGCTGTGGCTGCAGCATCTCAAGGCCTTCAGCAACTGTCGAAAGCCAGTGCGGGCAAAAACATCTGCAGCGTTTCAAAGGCCCACCCTACCCCAGCAAAAATGCTCACCTTCCAGTGCCACTGATGTGCTGTTTCAAGTCCCACCAAAGCAGCAAACTGCCTGCTGCTTGGTACCACCAATGCAGCATTTGAAGTGGGCCATGACCAGCAGAAGCTCTTTGCAGTGGGGTCCCTGATCCCAAATCAGAAGTGCAGAGCATGGGAGCCTCAGCAAGCTGCTGCCAAAGGAGAGAGGAGAAGCCTGGAGCCACTGCGAGCAAGGAGAAATGCTGTTGGGTGGGGGTGGGGGGGGATTCTCATTGGATGTGCAGGGAGAGAAAGGGACATGCTAGGCAGGAGATGGGGATAGAGATAGAGATGTTGCTAGTGGGAGATTAAGAACATAAGAACATGCCATACTGGGTCAGACCAAGGGTCCATCAAGCCCAGCATCCTGTTTCCAACAGTGGCCAATCCAGGCCATAAGAACCTGGCAAGTACCCAAAAACTAAGTCTATTTCATGTTACCGTTGCTAATGGCAGTGGCTATTCTCTAAGTGAACTTAATTAACATCTCTCCCTCGAGCAGGGGTAGGCTATCTTTTTGAAGTGGAGTGCCAAGGTTTAAATCGGGGGTAGGTAACTCTGGTCCTTGAGTGCCACAAGCCGATTGGCACCCTGATTCGCCAGATTCTTTTAATACAGTTCTTGAATATTACTTTTAATTAACATTAATTTTCAGTCAAAATATTCAAGAGTTGTGTAAAAATGATTGAAACTGATATTTTTTTCCTCACGTAAAAACATTTTTAAAAGGAGCAGAGCAAAATATTTCTTGCTTCCTCCACGTTCCTCGCCACTAGGAAAATAGAACAAGTCAGCCTGCAGATTACCTCACCTCGGTCACACATGCACAACCTCACCAAACACAGAACAAAGAGACTATAAAGTACACATAGAAATGTGCAGACAAAAACTGACCTGGAAACTGCAATAAGCCAGGCTCCAGATGCAGTTCAGCAATGGAAAAAACATTCATTCCTCACAAAACAAACAAAATTAAGAAATATAAAACATCAATCATAGTAGTAAAACCAAACCAATTAAAACAAGAAATATTTGTAAGCAGAAGACAAATAGAATGACATCCAATATTGGAAATTTTTAAAAAGTGTGAATTTTTAAACACCAATAAAATATTTAATAATTAAAACTAATAAGGATTAAAAATCCTCTGTTTTCCATACCTGGGAACTCTGATTTCTAGTCACCCTGAGTGGGGTGGGAAGGGGGACACACAAACTTTCTCCTCTCCCCCCACATGCATGTTCTCACACACACACATATGCGCTATCCTGCATGCTCTCGCCCACATGCGCTCTCTCCCACACACGTGCTCTCACATATATATATGAGAAAGAAAACGTGTGAGAGCATGTAGAAGAGAGACCATGTGCGTATGCGAGAGTATGCATGTCAGAACATATGCGTGTGTGAGAACATGTCGGAGCAAAGGCTCGTTATGTGTGTGTATGAGAACATGCATATATGTGAGGGGAAGAGAACATGTGGGAGGGAGAGGAGAAAGTTTGTGTGCCTCCTTCTAGAGGTGTGCATCCATTTTCCACGTTTCCCTCTTCTGGCTGATCTTCCTTAATAGGAGTTCCACAAATAAAAGCGCTGGCTGCAGCTGATCTTAAGTGATATAGACAGTTAGACACCTCAAGCAGCACTGGCCTGCGCAATTCTTGGACCTGCAACCAACCTTCCTCCATGTGCTGTGGACTCCTCAGGCAGCTTCAGTCTGCAGCCTCACTCCAGTACTCCTAACCCCTCTCGCCTATCAGCAGTGATTGAGATGCTTTCTGTGATTAGCCTCTCATATTAAGGCTCCCATCTGGCTCCTTCTGATTGGCTCCCACTACCTGCCTCCTTTTTATTAGCCCCATAATGCTGCTACTGCAGCATTTAAGCCTTTGGCCAGGGCTGGAACCTAGACAGTAGAGGGTATGAGAGAGGGTGGCAGCAGCTTCACAGTATCTGGGGCTGCCAGCTGTATGTCTGTAGCAGTAGCATAGGCAGCGGTGGGAAGCATGGCTGCTGCTGTGCCTGTAAAAATGATCGTCTGCCATAGATTGCTGACCCCACCTATAGGCTCTTTTTAGTGTAATTGACCACCAAGCATGTGATGTTATTTGTGACATTTCTTTTACTAATATGGCAGCTCCATAACCTGAATGTCTTTGATTCCCTCCCCCCGCCCCCCCCCAGTCACAAACTTTGGATATCTTGATGTCTCCATGTGTTTCTTTTTCTTCCATTTCAGGGGCACTACTGAAAGCTGCTTTTATCTGTTCTCAGATAATAAGTTACCCTTCTGAGAAACCCTTGCAGGCCCAGCTGCTTGAAAACTTCAGAGGAGGATTTGAGCTGCATACATGGTCTAACCTACCCCATGGGTCTGGCTTGGGTGCGTATGAAGGTGTTTTCATTACTAAATGATGAGAGATAAAGACGAAAATGGCCCATTCCAATATGCCCAGTTGGGATTCATCCTTTTTCAGTAGATGTGCATATTCAATTCCCAAGTGCAACCCAACACCAACTCCCCTCTTGTCTTCCTTGCCTCTTCTCATATCTGTCCCAAGCAAGGCCAAAATCCATCTTCATGCTTTGCTGCAGCCCTGCTGCAATCCTGCTGTTGCTGTTTAGAGTTATAACCACCACTCTGGGCAGGTTATCCCCATGCGTTTTTGGAGCCCTTGTGGCAGTCATACCACTGCTGTTTTGTGTGGTAATGGCTACTCCGTGCAGTTACCCGCATGTGCTTGGTTTCCATCCTTTTGACACTATGTATGCTTGATGCTCATCCCATACTTTTTTGAATTCCCTTACCTGCTTTTGTCTTCACCTCCTTAGGAAGGGCACTCTGTTCCTATCTATCATACTGTGGGTGTGTGAACCCCTGTTTACTTTGTATTTACATGTTCCAGGTACTAGCAGCATCTTGGCAGGTGCAGTGATGGCAGCACTGTATCGGGTAGCAGGCAAATCGTGTGGCACAGAGTCACTCATACATGCAGTCCTGCACCTGGAGCAAGTGCTCACCACAGGTAAAGAGAACCAAGGAGAGATGCTCAACATAGGCAAGGTCAGGAAGAAACAGGTTCTCACCCCAGGTAAAGGAGAACTAGGACAGTCAGAGTCAGGAGAGAGAAACAGAGAAGTGTGGGTGATGGGAGCTGTGACTGACATATGTAGGGTGGTTTTTCAGGTTACAGGGACAGTGCATGCCAAATGAGATGGGAGAGGTCTTAGTACTTACAAAACTGGTTCTTTTCTGGCAGGAGGTGGATGGCAGGACCAGGTGGGTGGGCTCATTCCAGGCATCAAGATCGGGCGCTCACTGGCCCACCTGCCACTGAAAGTAGAAGTGGAGGAAGTCTCTGTTCCCGAAGGCTTCATTCAGACTCTGAATGAGCATCTTCTCCTGGTGTACACAGGCAAAACGAGGCTGGCGCGAAATTTGCTGCAGGTGAGGTCAAAGCTCTTCAATATTAGCATGAAAAAGTACAAAAGCTACTGCTGGTGAAGTCAGAAAAGTCTCCAGCATTAGCATAAGAAGGTGCATGGTCTCCCGCACCAGCAGCTCCCCTCTGTCCTATTTCAGGAAGCTGCTGTTTTCCTGAAGCTGTGTCGTTTTTTCTCCTGGCTGCTGCAGTTTCTAAACTACCCTGATAATTTCCCCACTGCATTTGTTAAAGGGTAGGAGGAACTTGCACTGTACGTACTACTTTTTAGCAGTTTTTAAAACATCTAAAAGCGCTTATGCAGAGGTTCAGTTGTTTTATCTGTCCGTGGGTATGTTAATATCTGTTAGAGTAGGCCAATCAGGCTCAAACTTCATGTGACAGTCAACTCTGGTCCTATTGAAATCCATCACAACCTGGACAGTGGCAATCGCCAAATCTAAAAAGCTTTGCCAAAAGGTTGTTGTTGATGCTTCTCTTTCCCTGGGAGGTGTTAAAGACAACTGTGAAAGGTGGAGAAGTACTACAGCTTTATTCACATGCGGGGGGGTATTGGCCCTTAACAAGCAGTGCCTCAAATGTTTAATAGAACAGAGGTGACGAGTGGTCCGCCAAGATTTTATCAATTCACTGGAGCATCCGTCTGGGCCTAGGGCCTTTAAGGCTTTGGTGGAACGGATACTGAAAACCTCTTCTTCAGGGCTAAGGGGTCTGTTCAGTCTTTGCAGTTGGCAATCCGTAAAGAAGCACAAAGGTCATTTCCTAAAAAATTCTTGGCACTTACCCCTGTCAAACCCCTCGCACGTGTAGAGTAGCACAGTAGTGTTCAAAGGCAGTCAATAGGGACCGAGCAGTCCTTTCTGGACTCTTTATATGGGATATGTACCTAAGCCTAGCAGAAGATTTAATCAGGGAAGATATGAGCTTCCCTGTTTTGTCACTGTGCTGCTACAACAACTGAAAGCTGTAATAAAAAATGCTCTTTTTGGCCCTTTGGTGTAATAAAGTATTCCATGCCACCTGTACTGAAAGATATGCTTTCTTATTAGCAGCTGAAGTAGCGCTGGCTAAAAGAGCCTTCAACCTTTTCAAACAGGACCCCGAGGCTATGATACGTTTAAGTCTCTACGTTGTTTGACTGAATACTTTTTTTATAGCATTCAGTTCAAGAAAACATCCACATCCAAGACTATTATAATAATAAAATAAATTAAAATCAGGATGCCCTTGGGTTGTGTTAAATATGACCAGCAATATCTAATGAACTATGCCCACTTTCTAAAATAATATAGTAGAAAAACTGTGTATTCTTACATTGTTTTGAACATAAGCAATGTGTGGTCTCGTGATTGGATGTTTTCCATATTTATAAAAAGTGCCACTACTCTTAGAAATCTGTTGGCACCCTCAACATGGTGACATCTGTATGATCTTCCCTAGATGATGGCACAAGTAAAGAAAATAAAGAGTAAAACAAAGCCAAGGTGAAGAGCACAAGAAATATCGAACAAAATACACATAATTCAGGAATGGCAGTAAGAGAGAAAAAAAAGTCTGCAGCAGCAAAGTGAGCACAGCCTCCTGCCCCCGAAGTCCTATCCCAGGGTTCTAGCACTAAATTAAGAAACCGGCCCTCACCCCACCCCGAGACTGCTCTAGCAACCAGGCCCACAAGTCTGCATGGACTTGTGTAACTGTTTATATAACTCCATGCAGAGGAGTAGGCTGTAACGGGCTGAGAACCAGGATTCAAATCCCACTTCCCCCACTGCCAAAAATGTTATTTAAAATGTATGAAAATAGGAAAAACAGAAGAAAGTCTCTGTTTGGGATGGGGTGTGTGTGTGTTTTAGTTTAGGGCTAGGACCCTGGGATGGTACTTTCAGTGGCAGGAATCTGTGCTCACTTTTCTCAGTTACCGTCTTCTAACCCGCAAGAACTCTTTTGGGCAAAGGGCCTACAGCCATTTTCTTTGTTCCCCTGTGATCAGGACAAAAAAGAGTAATAAAGGAGAAAGTCTCTGCTACGGTGCTGGACAGCTGTGCTCCTTGGAGCTAGAAAAGAGACAGACAGGCAGGCAGGCTGAAGGGCCTCATGATGAGACATCCTTTTACCATTGCAGGATGTCCTGCGGAACTGGTATGCCAGGCTGCCTGCCATCGTCCAAAATGCCGATGCCCTGGTGAGCAATGCTGAGGAGTGTGCTTGTGCCTTCAGCCAAGGTGAAGTCCCAACCGAGTGACTGTCAGTTTACTTAACCACCCCAGATCCTGCCTATACCCTTGTCCCGTTCCGGCTTCTCTGTCTGTAACCTGTCCATACATTTCTCCCATTCCAGGTGACCTGCTTAAAGTCGGGGAATGCCTGAGTCGCTACTGGCAGCAGAAGAAGAACATGGCCCCGGGCTGTGAGCCACTGGCAGTGCGGTGTATGATGGATGCGTTACAGCCCCACACATACGGTCAGAGTTTGGCTGGGGCAGGAGGCGGAGGATTCCTCTATCTCTTAACCAAACAGCCCAGGCAGAGGGAAACCCTTGAGAAAGTTCTGGCAAACACACAGGTGAGAGAGACAGGCTTGTGTCATACATGAAGATGGAGCTTGCGCGCTAACTGTATCAACATGCACTAAATGACTATGGAGCCACAGTGTTTACACACCCAGCATCCCATTATGCACATAATTACAAAACCACCTCCATGTGCTATAATTCCAAATGCAGCTGGTTTTAAAGTCACTCTTGGCAGTGGAAGGAAATAAAGTAATCACATTTGGGGCCCAATGTAATTAGGTGCACTGGGCGGTACACACATGCTAGCGAGGGGTTGTGTACAGAACTTTACTACCCAATTTCACAAGGAGTTTTGCATATGTGCAGAAATTAGCACTCATCTATGCAAATCCCACGTTAGAAGGAATTAGCTATTACCCCCTCCCCCAATGCAGAGAGACGCATAGGCTTAGCCCATCTTTTCTTAACACTCCAAATTTAACTCCTGGGTAGAGGTGGAACAAAGTTTGTGTGATCAAAGTTAAGCCCTCTGGGGACAGGAAATACCTCCAGGCCCTGCCTGTAATCTGATCTGAAAGTGCCCGAAAAGCAGAATAGAAATTCAATAAATAAATACTGTATGGGTACAGAGGTTCGGTATTCGGGATTTACGTGCACAAATCCTCTTTTCTGCACATAAATTGGTTTCTGTATTACACTGGGGAACAATTTTTAACATAATTCCTGTTGAGTTCGATTTTTCAGCTGTTTTAGTCTTAAATAGGCATGCTGATTTCAAAACTGCAAGTTTTTTCTCTACAGCCTTAGCCTTAGGCAAGTTTTTTCTCTACAGCCTTGAGCCTGGATTTATCAAAATGCACTAAACATTGCATGCAATAGGAAAAGGGGCGTGTTTTATGGTAATAGGCTGCTTATTGCAAAGCTAAAGGCCGCTGTGTTTGAAGGGTCACAGATTCGGTAGCTCATTAAAGATGAACATTTCATCGGGACAATGTCAGAACTCCCAAAGAATGCTTGGTTGTCATTCAAAAACCTTGTCAAGGACTTTCTTGGAAATACACGAGCACAGAATTACACAGAAATTGTCCAGAAACTCTTGGAGAGCTTCAAAATGCTTCGTTGCAACATGAGCATCAAGGTGCATTTTCTGCATAGCCATCTTGCTGACTTCCCGAAAAACCTTGGTGCAGTCAGTGATGAGCAAGGTGAACGATTCCACCAAGATCTGAAGGTCATGGAGGCATGGTATCAGGGTAGATGGGATGTCCATCTACCCTGATACTATTGTTGGAGCATCAGGCGAGATTGTCCACAGATTGAACACTGCCAGAAAAGCTATAAGCGTAAATGTTTACCTTAATATGTATGTTTGGTAGCAGAACTTTACTACTTGTACACAATTTGACTTACAGTAACAATATATAGTCTTTGTATGAATAAAATAACTAACAGTATATTCAGGTAATTTTTTCTTTTACAAAATTTCATACATTTTGTATGATTTTTTGGGCAAAGGGAAGGTATCATGTACCTTAAAAAGTTGACGTGATAGAGAAAAACTGGGGTCATTTTTGGATTCAGATGTCAAAAGTTAGTCAAAAACAAGTGTCAGATCTAACTCAATGAAAATTGTGTTCCCCAGTGTTATTCGAGTAAGAAACGTTCCTTTTCCAAGTTAAATGTTCATGCAGCCTATTCTAAAAGCTGAATGCATAATTTTAAGCCAGTGCACTTTAACACCTGATGCATTAGCTTACTGCAGTAGGAGTTAAAATATTTTTACTGTTTGCATTAAGAAACCATGCACTTAGTTTCAGAACAGTTTTAACGTAGGTCTTATTACATTGGCCCCTTGGTGAGGGAAAATAACTAAGTACAGAGAGGAGTAAATTAGGGAGCAGAAGCATGATATAGGATTACCAACACATACTACAACAGCAGACAAATCACACAGCAGGGATTTGCATAATATAATGCTGGTCAGCAATGAATCAAACGAGAATCAAATGCTTGTCTTGAGATTATTAGGTGCTTGGAGCTGTTCTATGCTCGTAGATAAGTTTCTGAGGCTTTGACTTCTTTTCATGCCTTTGCTTTAGGGCCTGGGGAAGTTCCATATACACTCCGTGGAAGTGGACACGGCTGGATTCTCTCTTCAGCTGCTGGGAGGTGATGCCTGAGCTTGGAGGTCAATGGAGAGAGTACAGTGAACACTTTCTAACGCTGGCTGTGGTGACATCTTTCTGATTCAGCAATTTACAAGATACTGTCAGAATGTATCGCATTTGGGTGCAGATCACCTAATCATTGTCCTTTCCCTTCCCCTTTAATATCTGCATTAGCACTTTCCACATCGAGATCAAGCTACGGATGAGAAGAGCCGTGCTAGTATTGTAAGGTCATATTAGCCTAGTGCTTCCCTAATATAGTCTGATAGAGTGTTTCCCAATCCTCCCCTGGAGGCACACTTATCTAGTCAGGTTTTCAGGATTGCCACAACAAATATGCATGAGACAGATTTGCATACCCTGTGTTTCCCATGTATGCAAATCTATCTTCTGCATATTTAGTAGGGAGATCCTGAAAATCAGACCCATTTGTGGCTCTTGAAGACTGGAAGTCAGTGCATATATCAGAAAATGTACTTAGACTATATCACAGTTCTGCTTGTATCCATTTTTGGGTCTTGCCTATAAGATACTTTTATAATACGTCATACTTTGATTTGTATTTTCTTAGAAATAAAAGTCTCAAAATTTCTATTTTATTTTTCTCTTGGTGTGAAAATCGTTTATTTTCCCTTCTTACATAAAGCAAGGCTATGTCAATACACAACTTAATGTATGCAATGACAGGACCTGTTTTGGGGATAGTTATGTAACTTTATTAACACAAACACAAGAGATAGCAATAACTGGCCTTATATTTGTTGATCAGTTTTCCTAGATATGCAGGCTAATGTAATTCCTATTTATGCTGGAAAGTAATGCATAGCTGTCTTTAAGCAGGAGCCCCCTATTTCAGACCTTGTTCCACCCTAAAGTCAATTGAAGTGGGCCCTTCTCTATGGCAGGGATCGATGTGGAGCAATTCCCGGGCACAGAAAGCATCTAGCCTTTTGAGGAAGGTCCCCAATGAAAGAGAGTAAAAGACACCTTATGTATTCACTGTTGCACTAGCCTGAGGCCATGGTTTTGTGTTTCTCCTGCTATGGCTCTATTCTCACAGCATGGCCTGTCTACCTGCCTTGTATATACAATCACCGGTACCAAAGAGATAAAGCCTAAGTATACAACAGATATCTAATGGATATCTAACATCATGTTAATGTGGTCAACAGCATCTTAGTACCTATGGCCACCATCTCTAAGCTTTAAATATTAACCTCCAAAATATTATTTCCTAACTGCTTTGGGGAATAATGCTTTTACACAGTTAGGAGGCTTTCCCAGTGCAATAGGCTGTACTACTTCCTAAACCTCCTACAGAGACATCCGGATGGATAAACATCTGGAATATGACAAAAATTTATACAATGCTACTCCCTGCATCCTCCGATACAACCCACTGATGGCATTCTAACAAGAAAGTCATAAATAGATTATTATAATCTTATGGGGCAATCTGCCCAGGCTGTTCATTGCCTTGGGCTCTGAAACCAACCAAAACTCCAGGGAGGACAGTACATCAAAACTCTCAGCTGGAAGTGTTAAAAACCAGAATCCTGGTATCATGAGGTTAATGAGATTGTCCTACAAATCAGCTAATATATACATACAGTGGCTGGTAGGCAGAGGCCAATGACATTTTCTGACAATGTCCTGTACCATAGAAGAGATTTATCTGTCCTGGGATAGTTCAGCTTTCTCCTCCTTTCCCAAATGCCCAGTTTGAGTCTTACTCTTATGTCCACTTAAGGTACACTGAGGGGAGTCTGGAGCCTGACTTTGTATTCCACAGGCCTTTCTGCACCCATTCAAGGCAGAAAACTCCCAGGGTGACTGCCAGCACAGGAATCCATCTGAGAACTACAAGCGAAGCCTCTTGATGTCCTCACTGCGGAAGTCCATTCGAAGTGCAAGAACCTGCCGGACCTCTGCAGGGGTGAGGCGCCAGGTCAGTGGGCCCGAGTTAGGACCCCAGTAATCCAGGATCTCTGTCACCTGCAAGGAGATAAATCAGTCCTGAGTGCACAGGAAGTGTAACAACTTGAACCAACCCTCCAAAATTCCCCTACACATCTTCTAATGTAGGCCTTTCCAAACTTTTAGCAATGCGAGCCCATTTTACCACTCGACAATTCACAAGATTCCAGAAGATGACCAAAACAAATTAGCAGGAGTGAGGTCCCTCTCCAAACCATCACTCCTTCTTACCTTCCCCTCTAAATCTCCACTCCAGCCCTTTTCATGCTGCTTCAGCTGGATCTAGTCATCCCCTTCATTCTCACTCCATCCCCTCGCCCCTCCAATCCTTTTCTCACATCCCCCCCAGCTGATCCAGTCTCATCTTCCAACCTCCTCTTACATCTCCCAGTTGATTTTCTATCCTTCCCCGCTCTCACCCTTGACAGCCCTGGTTCAGAGTCCACTGCTCTAACCACTAGGCTACTCCTAGAGAGGAAGAGTGGAAATCTTCACTGATTCATAGACCCTCAGCCCTCCCTTCCCCCTCATAGCTGGTCCCAAGCTCAGCAATGATGTGGAAGTGGCAGCAGCATTACTAATTAATGTCAGCATGGGCCCTGTGGGTAGAACAAGCTTCATGGGCCCTGCAGTAGCCCCGATCCCTCCTCGTGCAGGGCTTCCTGTTACCCCAGAAAGTCATGCAAGGGCAGTTCCACTGCATGGCCTGTGGGCCCACCCTGACTTCCACTACTAATGCTGCTGCTGCTGCTGGCATCAGAGTGCAGCTGTTTGAGGCACTTGAGACTCTAGCTAATGCTTTTGTGACCTAATTTGGGTTCCAGTTATACAGTCTGGGAAGTCCTGGTCAAGCTTTACTCACACAGATGATTTACTCACCCCCAAGCATGAATTCACTCCCTCCAACCTCTGCAATACTAGAAAGCGCACATTGCTCCTTGACAATCGCTGCAGCGATGCAAAAATATTTAGAAGAACTTGGGTACCAGCCAACTTTCTTTTTTCAAGGAGTAAAAGGAAAATAATATTTTTGCCTATAGTCTTATTCATCATTTTGTTGCTTTTCTTTGCTGCATTTCCTCCAGTGTCCTTCCCTCCCCTCCAGGCTTTCCTTCTTTCAGCCTTCCTGTCCTCACTGGCAAAAATGGCTTGCTTTTCCTTTTCAGGGCAGAGGACTGCAGTGGCGGCCAGGAGCTTCCCCGGGCTGTGGCCATGGTCTCTTTCCCTGGCAGCAGGGGTTGCCCCTAGCCTGCAAAACTGTAAAGGCTGCCCACATTTAGCAAATGGGATTCTTGAGAGCAGACCTGAACTAAACCCACATCTATTGCACCGAGTGAGGGCGCAACACAGTTCTACACACTGCAAGTGATGCCACGCTTGTACAGAATTACATACACTTTAGGACCAACAATAACAGAGTGTATGGGTTAGATATAGCCCTCTGCTCAGAGTGCTGCAAAGACAGGAAACCCTACTCCTAAGGTACAGGCTAGCGAGCCAGACTGGGATTTGAACCTGTGAGCCACAGGCCCTACCCCAGCAGAGCTAGCTCTTCCTTGTTCAAGTGTATATGCACAGACAGACAAATCTGTATATTTAAATAGTAATGGTCTAATGCTAAATATTTGTTATTTCTATGCAAGTTATAAGCATTTACGAGCTGTTTATAGAAGCAGGTGTTAAATGTAAAATAAATGGCTTGCAAAAGTATTCAACCCCCTAAAACGTAGATTTGTGTGGATTACAAATGACACTTACACAGATTGTTCTAGACAGTATGTTTATTGCAAACCAGTATCTCAAAGTAAATTTTTCAAAGCCATAATTCATTATTTCTCTGTATTTTTTGTAAAATAAAATTAAAAATTGAAAAATGCTGCTTGCATAAGTATTCAACCCTTGTGCTGTGGAAGCTCCAAGTTTACCCAGATAAAAGAAACTGCCCTAAGAATTGGCCTCTACTTGTAAATTTTTAAAAGAGATCAGCTTTTCTGGTAAGATCCCCTAATTCCAGTATCATTGGTCAGACTGTGAATCTGAAGGAAAGCTGTGAAAATGAAAACCAAAGAGCATTCTAAGGAAATTAAAGAAAGTTATGGATATGCATAAGCTAGGAAAAGGTTACAAAATAATATCCAAGTGTTTGCATATCTCTGTTGGATCAATTGTGAGGAAATGGAAGCTGCATCACACCACCCAGGCACTGCCTTGACAAGGCCGTCCCTGAAAACTCAGCATCAGGTCAAGGAGGAGACTTGTGAGGGAAGTCAGGGAGGCCAACAATCACTTTGAAGGAGCTACAGAGTTCAGAGGCTGAGACTGGAGTGGAGGTGCATCAGTCAACCATATCAAGAGCTCTGCTTACAACTGGCCTGCATGAGAGGGGGACTAGAAAGAAGCCATTACTGAAGAAAATACACATCAAAGCACATCGGGAGTTTGCCAGAGAGCATCAGAGTTAAAATGTGGGATAAGGTTTTGTGGTCAGATGAGACAAAAATGGAGCTTTTTTGGCCATGATTCAACACTATGTGTGGTGCAAACCTAACCCTACTCATTCCTCAGCAAACACCATCCCAACAGTAAAGTATAGGGATAGCATCATCATGTGGTGGGGATGCTTTTCCTCAGCGGGGACTTGGCATCTTGTTAAAATTGAAGGGCAGATGGATGGTGCAACACACAGGGAGATACTGCAAGACAACCTGCTTCAGTCTGCTAAAAAGGTAAAACTTGGGAGAAAGTTCACCTTTCAGCAGGACAATGATCCCAAGCACAAGGCCAAAGCAGCACAGGAGTAGAAGAACAAAAATGAAAAAAAAAAAAAGAAAAGGTGAATGTTCTACAATGGCCAAGTCAAAGTCCAGATCTCAATCCAATCGAGAATCGGTGGCACCATTTGAAAATTGCAGTCCATAAGAGTCGTCCATCCAACTTTAACCTAGAGCAAGTCTGCCAGGAAGAATGGGCAAAAATCACTCCCAAACAGCGTGCAAAGCTGGTAGAAAAACTTACCCCCCACCCAAAGCTGTTACTGACGCAAGAGGTGGTTCCATAAAGTACTCTCTATTGCTGCCTGCCTGCTTGCCTCGAACTACAAGAGGCTCTCTCTGCTGCTTTTACCGGCCCTACCTGCCTGCTCTTTGCCTCCCAACCGCTGCCTCTTGGCCCGAGTCTTTGCCGTGCCGCTTTCCCTCTTCGCCTGCTGAACACGCCCCTGCACAACATCATCAAGGGCGCCGAGGGGTTCATAAGTGCGAGTGCCGGGTGTCGCGCGCCAAAGGGGCTCCCCCTTTGTGCGGACTTCAGTCTGCTATTTGTAACTCTCTAATTTTGTTTCAGGAATTAGAACCATGGAGAACAATTACAATACTAGTTTGTTATGGACACGGAATCTTCAAAAAAGAGCAAGTCACCAACAAGTACTGCAAGCCTGCACGTCCCAGACCAAAGCAAAATCGTGAGCCAACCTCTATACTAATTGCATCCTCCTGACTTTCCTACTATTTAATGCACAATCAATTATAAAAAAAATCCCAATTATTTCAGTCTTACTTGAGGACCACAAACCTGATTTTATTGCCATTACAGAAACCTGGATAAAGAATACAGACTCAGTATTAATTAACCAGATTGACAATCCGACCTACAGAACTTTTTCTATACCCAGAATAAGGAAAAAAGGAGGAGGGCTAATGTTGATTGCGAAAAAATACCTACAATTAAAACTATTATCAACTAATATCTTTCCTCCCTACGAAATTGCATTATTTGATTCTACCAATTTGCAAATTTGTCTGTTATATTGCCCTCCAGGTCTGCTAGACCACAATTTTTTTCCCTTAATAGAATTTTTTATAGACAATTTATCACTAAACAAACCAACCATATTCCTAGGTGATTTTATCATCCATATAGGCGTTAACCCTTTCACATCTACCTGTGAAACAGTCATTGATTCCCTTCCAACTTTAGGACTTAAACAAATTATTAAAGGCCCAACGCATAAGGCAGGTCACACCCTAGACCTGATCCATCAATATGGACATTTGGATAACTCTAGATATAAAACAGTCTCAAATACCGTGGTCAGACCACTTTCTGATTCACTCCTCTTTGAAATACTTAAATAGGATGGTGCTAAAACAAGATGACCCCTTGAAAATCACCTTCCAACCTCCATATAAACTTGATATCCTTCAAGAAAAACTACAATCTGAATTAGCAAATTTAGATGTCTCAAATAGTGAAAATGCTACAAAGCCATGGTTTGACATCAATAATTCTATTGCAGACACACTTAACCTCATGCTCTCAAAAACCTTAAAAGGTCCCCATCACCATAATCAATGGTATAACCCTGATATTAGAAAGGCCAAACGGAGCAGGGAAAAAAGTGGCGAACACACAAAACCATACCCTATTTAACGACCTACAGAGCACAATTAACCCACTATAAAAGACTCATTAACAAGGCAAAGAAAGAATTATACTCAAATAAAATTCAAAAATTCCAAAACAATCCAAAGACCCTATTTTCCATTGTGCAGAAATTAACCAAATCCACTACTGATCAAAAAAATCCCATTATCAGAAAGCAGATGCAATGAAAGTGCACACTTTTTTAATGATAAAGTCACGAATCTAATTACCAACAATTTCAATAGCAACCCCCAACCCATCAATATGGGAAAAAAAGAAATCTCCTACTGGACCGATTTCGAATTAATTTCTTCTTCTAAAATCCAATCTATAATCAGTAACATGAACCCTGCTAGTCATCCTTTAGATAGCATCCCCACGCATACACTGAAGTCATTGCTTACATGCGCTGCTCTCCAATTAGAAATTGTTAATCTTTCCTTTTACTTCTCTTCTAAAGCCTTGTTGTACATTCCCTGTTGTAATGTAACTTTCGCTCTCAATGTTTTTTACTGGTTTAAATGGTTTACCCCCTAGTTTATTGTAAACTGGTACGATAAGACCTGGTCTTGAGCATCGGTATATGAAAAGAATTTAAATAAATAAATAAATAAATTAAAAATCACAATCACTAACACCATTACAGAAATCGTTAACTTGTCTCTGTCAGAAGGTAATTACTCATATAAGCTAAAATCAGCAGTAATAAACCCTATTTAAAAAAACAAAACAATCTTGACCCATTCTGAACTATCATCCTATTTCTAATTTACCGTTCCTCGCTAAAATTATAGAAAAAGTAGTTCACACACAACTCACTGAACATTTAGAAAAAAAACAATATTTTGTTCCCATCACAATTCGGTTTCCAAAAGCATCTCAACACTGATACTCTCCTTCTCTCCCTCAACGATACAGTTTTAAGAGGCTTCGACAATGGCCAAAGTTACTTGTTGATCTTGCTAGACCTATCAGCCGCCTTCAAACCACGTCATACTTGTTGATCTTGCTACACCTATCAGCCGCCTTCAAACCACGTCATACTTCTTGATCGTCTAACAGAAATTGGGCTCACAGAAAAAACACATCAATGGTTTTCATCTTACCTAGCAAATAGGAACTATCAAGTAAAAATGAACAACTCCCTCTCCGACAAAATTCATCTCAAAACCGGTGTCCCGCAAGGTTCATCACTATCCGCCACATTATTTAACATTTATTTGCTTCCCCTCTGCCATGTACTCGCTGGTCTCGGCTTAACTCATTTTCTCTACGCAGACGACATACAAATATTAATTCTGATTCAAAACACCCTAGCCTCAACTTACAAGAAAACCTCTATGTATCTGTCAATAATCAAACTACTAACTTATGAGACTTATACTTAACATTGACAAAACAGAAATCATACCATTACAGAGAAAAACTAACAATGATCCACCCCCCATTAAAACTTGAAGACCAAGTGTCCGAAATTTCCCCTGTGACAAATGCATGGGACCTGGGTATCATTACTGACAGTGAATTAAACTTCAAAACACACATCCCAGCGAAAATAAAAGACGGATTTCACAAACTACTAATACTCCGATGACTTAAACCCTTCTTAAACAACTGATTTCAGGACCGTACTACAACTACTCATATTCGCCAACATTGATTATTGTAATTCTCTCCTGCTTGGCCTACCTCTTTCTACTCGGCAGCAAAGATTCTAACCAGCACCAAAAAATACGAACATATTACACCTATTTAATATCACTGCATTGGTTTCCAATAAAATCCCGAATAGAATACAAGATTCTTACCATAGTACACAAAATTATATATGAAGAACAGACAGACTGGTTGAACACAGCAATTAAACTTCACATTCCACAACGAAATCTCCGCTCAGCTAACAAAGGTCTACTAATAATCCCCTCAGTTCGATCGGCTCAACTTTCACAAGTGCATGAGCGCGCAATATCACTCGCATGCCCCAAACTATGGAACACACTCCCCTCTGATCTAAGATTACAAATGAATCTCAAAACTTTCAAAAAGGACTTAAAGACTTGGCTCTTCTCAATAGCACATCAAGATGCCTAACAAACTACTCACCCTACTTTTAAATATGCCCTAGAGGCCTCTGCAATCCTAACTTTTTAATTCTGCCTTTTACTGATATTTATGCTCTTGTAACTTCAAAATTTAATGTGCTCTTATTATGAATAACAATTGTACTTTTATATTAAGATTCCTGTTTATTTTTTATTCTAATGTGCAATATTTTAAATATTTAACTTTTTTTTTTAACTAATTACTTAATTTAATGAATGGATATTGATTGATGCACTGCTTTGTCAACCGTTGTGATGGCTATGCCGAATGAAGGTATATAAAAACCAATAAATAAATAAACAAAAATACTAGTCTGAAGGGGTTGAATACTTATGCAAGCAGCATTTTTTAGTTTTTAATTTTATTTTAGAAAAAATGCAGAGAAGTAATGAATGTGGCTTTGAAAATTTACTTTAAGCGCATACTGGTTTGCAATAAACATACTGCTGGAACATTCTGTGGAAGTATCATTTGTAATCCACACATCTGCTGACTTTTTGCGGGGCTGAATACTTTTGCAAGCCCTTGTATATGAACAAACAGGCATTTTCTTTGTTGCTGAGAGAACTAGGGTTATACATCTCTGGTTAAGTAGTTGTTAACAAGCAGTTGATGTTTGTTTCTGGGAACTGGCTATTTCCTTGTAGCCAGTGTCCAAGGCAGCACAGTTTATGCACAACCAGATCAGGGACGGAGGGGGGGAGGGGGGGGTGTTGGTGCATGCTTAACTGTTTGACCCTGCCAGAGAGTGGCTAGTGGTATATATGCGACTCCCAGCGGGGAAGAGTGTAGTTCATAACCAGATGAGCAGATGCTGCCAAATGAAATGTTATGTGCTTCTTGTTGAGTTGAATAAAAGTTGTCTTTATACTGCAGCTCAAGCATGTCCTGACAACTGGATTATCTTGCATATGCATTCTCCAGACTATTTAAACCGTAAAACATCTAACAAAAACCCAAGTCTTTTTTCTCCCTCCCTGAACACTGTTGCCCGTCTCTTAGTTGTGATCAGAATTAATCATGCAATATTCTGCAATAGTCTTTCTATATCCCTTTGCAATTCGTGTTTAGCACCTTGAATAATGGCACCATAAAGAAGGAAAAAAAAAAAAAAAAGGCCACACTTTAAACCCTGTGCTCTTCCAGAAGAAGCTTACAGCTCCTCTAGTCCCAATGTTTAGCACTTCAGAAAAGTGTGTCAAATTTTCGGCGGCGGTGGTGGTGTCACACACACCTTTCATGGTAGTGTTGTATAATATCTCCCATGACACCTAAAAAGAGGGACCTAAAACCTTGTAACCACCATTCCTGATATGCATATGATACACCTATCCAGAAAGCAGAACAACAGATATCTCTTCTGAACCTGCTACTTCCATAATATACCCTTTAAAGCAAGGTGGCAGGTTAGCTAATGCATGGACTCCAAGTAACCATAGGCTCTAAAGAAGCAGAGTGTGCCATACCCTTTCCAGATTGAGGATGGTCGCCATCTGTGAGAGGCGAGCAAATTTGTCACGGATAGTCCAGGTAGTCATAGTGGTGAGGTAAGCAATAAGAGACCTCAGCTCCTTATCAAACTGCAAGCCGCCAAGCTGGAAAACAGCAAGATCTACAACTTAGAAATTGTTAGCACTATTGTAAAACCAGATTCTTTTCCCTTACTCTTCCTGGTATGCTACCCTCATTTTTTTTTTTAGTTTGAAAAATTGAAGCTTTGAAAGAGAATTTTTTAATATAATGTAGAATACCAAACTTTACAAAGAATTATTATAGTAATGCATACATTGCTTAACTGTGAACCATAATGAGACACACATATCATGTAAATACATGTTATCCAATTATAACAAGACCCTCTTTTATACAGGTAATTAGAACAAAGAAAATCAACTATAAAGCAAAGATCCTTACCTGTAACATGTGCTCTCTGTAGACAGAAGAACAAATCAGCCACACAAGGGGTAAAGTCATCTGATGGTGCATAGACAGAAAAGCTCTCTCAGAACTCAGAAAAATCCAGGTTTTAGGGCATGCATGGCCATTCTAACGTAGCCACGAACACATGGGTCTCCTCAGTCTTTATAGCAAGATGAGCTTCAACTCTAAGATGAGGAAGATGGGATTGTGTGGCTGATTTGTCCTGCTGTCTACAGAGAACACGTGTTATATGTGAGCAACTTAGCTATCCTGCTTGTTCATGGAGAAAGCAATCAGCCACACAAGTGGGGATCCCCAAGCTGAGAGATGCATGAAATTGTGTTTTATGCCCTTATGTTGTTAGAGAATCATGCAACCTGTAACCATGCCTGAGGTTGGAGCAAAGCGTTGAAGAAGTCCCAAAACTGCTGTCTTGACATGAAGCATTTTCTAGGCAGTAATGAACAGTACAGGTATGTAGAGAAGAGCAAGTGGCAGGTTTGCCTATATCTTCTAAGGAGGCAGAGCAAAGATGGTCTAACGAAACCGCTGTCACCCTGACTTGATGGGCTTTTACTTTACTTTTGAAGAAGCTGTCCTGGCTGATTATAACAGGAAGAAATACAAGTTGAAATTTATTTTTTTTTTTTGTAACTGAAGAACTTTGACTGAGTTCAAGGTGACAAAACAGTTGTGAGGGCTTTATTCTAACTAGAACAAAGCACCTCTTCTGCAGTCCAGTGAATGAAGAGCCGGTTCACCCTTACTGGTGTGCAGTCTTGGCAAGACAATAGATAGATTTAAATGAAAAACAGAGACACGTTTTGGTAGCAATTTAGGATGAGTTTTCAAAACTACTCTGTTATAGAATATTTGACTATAGGGAAAGTATGATACCAAGACTTGTAGCTCGCTTACTCTCTGGCCAGGCATAACTATTAAAAATAAAACTTTTCAAAAAAGAAACTTTTGTTCTGCCTTTATCAAAGATTCAAATGGCTATTTTATGAGTTGACCTACAAATACATTGAGATCCCAGGGTATAGGAGAATCTTTAAATAATAGTTTAAGGCGAGCTGGCCTTTCATGAATCTGTCAACTGAAAGATGATGAGAAATAGGAGACACCTTTGAAATTTTCATAATATGCTGATATAGACCCCAAGTTGCTGCATGGTAATGTGGCCAAGGGCATAACATGCATGATGCTGTGTGGCCTAACACCCACTCCCAGATTAAAATGGTGGCCTGACTTCTGACCCTGGACCAGAGTCCTTGGTATTGGGTCAGCTGAGGTTGGGCCAGCCAGGCTAGCTCCACTTGGGGAGAGAGCTGAGGCTGAACATCCAGGGAATTTAAGAGTAGAGTATGGGCTGGCTCGGCCTCTTTCACTGGCCCTGAAAAGACAAGCCTATAAATATTGGCAATAGGTTTGGAAAGGTTAGTAATTTAAATGCTACATCATGCCTTGTTGCCTGAGGGAGGTCACTGGATCCCCTTTAGGATGCTAGTAATCAAGTAGATTGAGGGCCCCTGAGCTCAGTTCTTGGGAAGGCCACGGCCTTGTCAGGTTTGCCTGTACTGCCTCCATTCTATGTGGGCAGAGTTCTTGTGTTTGTTGTGTGGGTCACTGGGGGGGCTCTGTTAGGTTCTGGTCTTTGGAGATTAAGTTTGGGGATCCTTGAAGTATATCATAAGCTCTTTCGGCAGGAAATTATTATACCAGGTTCCAAAATGCTTTAAGCTGCCTTGAACATTCGTTGGAAAGGGGGGATATTAAAATTAAAATAAAATAAAATTTTGCTTTATAATGAGGCTATCAAACAAAGCTTCCTTTTAAAGATTTTCCTGCTGCTTGTAGTTTTTTTTTCTTTTAATTTGACTATGAAATGCTAATTTCTCTTATTTAGTTCTATAGCCTGTTTTCTTCAATAAACTCTTAAGAGGCAGTGACTTCTTGCTCTATTGCATTGGACCCCTCAAATCCTACCTTTTTATATTAAAAATAAAAATGTATAAACTAGCTTAGCTACATGATGAAAAGATGGAAGCAGAATCCAATCCCGAAGAATAGTTGATGATTCAACTGATATCTGATATGCTTGTTAAATATAATACTTTCAGATTTATCCAAAGTCTTTCTCCAACATGCACTTTTTCTTCTTGCTCACTGGCACAGAAGCAAAGGGTCTAATGTTCTTCATGAGTCTGTTGAACATATGGTACACTTCCTGATATAATCATTGAAATACAGTGTACAATAAAGTCTTCTAAACCAATGAAAAACCATCTTACCTACTATGCTCACTCTGAACAGTTCAGATTTCCTATTAATAGGGAGGTAAACCCATCAAAATAACTGATATATGGAAACATGTAGAACCAAAATTAGAACAACAATAGAGGTGTTAGTTGCTAGTTTTCATTCTAAAAAGTGACAAGAAGATTAGAGGTAACCCTATTGATACTGTAAGAAGAATTGAAAGAACTGAAGAACTGGAGATTGTATTTAGAAATGGGGTCACAAGTTTTTTAGTATTTCAGAGATATGTGTTTTTCAATTTATTTCAGATATTTATCCAGACAGAGATTCCAGAGATGCTTGTTCATAATGAGGTTGTGAAATTTTAGAGAATAAGTTATTTTAAGTGAGATAAGGAAGCTTGATGGGATTGTATATATACTTTGAGATTGGGGATATTGTAAATTTAATTTGATCGTCGTTGAGAATGGGTGTTCTAGGGTTTATTATAGACATATTTACAATAAAAGTGAAAACGGAAAAAGATGGCCACTTGAAGCGAGGTCTTGAGAGTTGGAGGAATGAGCGTGGTTATAGGAACAAAGGTATTCCTGTCTCTACAGACATACTGAGAGATAGTGTGAGCAACTAGAAATAACTCCACTTCGATTATAATGATTTTTGCCTATGATTTTGTCACATTAGGGATCAATATAGAATGAGCCCTGAAGAAGCTGGACCTCAGCCAAACAAGGGCTTCTTGCTGGGGTCTAAAGAGGGGCATGAATACTGTAGTAAATAAAAGGAGTGATTAAAAGAAGGGTTTTGTGATAATTACTTTACAAAATTATGTATTTTAAATACAATATCTTGCATTTTGTAAAAAAAAAAAATAAATATTTAAAAGGGGTGGTATGTGGTTATATGAGATGTGTGAATGAGTAGGAGAAGTGAATGTGAATGAAAGCGGATGGATTATGTGGCTTTTATATTGATATGGTGTATGTGGTTGGGTTTTAAATCTTTATAGGGGGTATTAAGTGAAATGTATACTGAGGCATGTCTCTATAAAAGTTTGTTGAGATGATAAATCTATTGACTGGATAAAACTGTTAATATATGTGATAATAAATAAACATAAGAAATTGTACTATTACTTTTATTGCTAATAAAATAAAAAAAGCAATGTTCCTGAAAGAGGCCCAAGAAAAAAGCTGCTGGCTTACCCTGCTAAAGGTGGACTTCAAAACCACTTTCTCCAGCTCTATAGCAATCAAACTGGTCATGAGACTGGTGAGGTTATCATAGATAACGGAGGACAAGCCTGCCTGCAAGAGAGAGAGAAATAATCCTGGAACCATGAAACTCAGCATCTGTCTGGCAGGACAGAACATGACGAATCTTAATATCGATTAAGGTTTCCTTCTGATTAATTGATTTCAATCCAGTCTTCTGACATTTTTGAGAACTGCACTGCTGCCTTTCAGAAGATACATACTTGCTACAGCTTGTGGATAAAGAACATTTTACACATGGTAGCCTCTGATAAATATCCCCAATTTAAATAAGTAGAACAAGGATGAGGGAGGGCTACACAACTACTTGGAACTTTAGCAGAATAAAAACCAATAAGAAGATGTTGCCCGCCCCCACACCCTCCTTTCATGAGCTCTTTACTGTAGTACTACACTGGAAATAAAGTGAACATATGTCCTCATGTCCCTTCTCCTTCCTCCTGATGCTAAGAAGGATGGAAATACTGAGCCTTCTTCAGAGGCTCTTGAGTTGGGTATCAAAAAAATAGAGTTGCTTACCATTAACAGGTGCTCTTGGAGGAAAGCAGGATGTCAGATCTCACATATGGGTGACATCTGATAGAGCCCAGCCTGGAATGTTTATGTCGAAGTTTCTAGAGTAACTGTGTCTCACTGGACATGCCACTATATCACGTGTCCACAAGGGGGCCTCTTCAGTCTTGTTCTTTAGCATTATAAGGAGAAGCCAACTCTAAGGGGAGGAATGCGTGCGCAGAAGCAGTCTATCATGATGAAATCTGGTATAAAGTGGATAAGTTATTAGAGCCTAGAGCTCATTGACTTTGTGCACTGAAGTGACCACCATCAAAAATACAACCTTTCAGGTCAGGTACTTCAGGTCATAGGAGCAAATTGGGCAGAACCAAGTTGAAGACACAAGACATGGCCAGAGGCCTGAGGAGGATGGCTTCAAATGAAGCAAGCCCCACATGAATCGGATAACCAAAGCTATATAGAGAAATGCCAATTGCAGCAATGTGAACTCTTACAGAGTTGATCTTGAGACCAGACTTGGATAAATGTAGAATGTAATCGAGTTTTGTGAAAGAATCTAGGACCTTTTGTTCACATCCCAAGGCAAATCTATTCCACTTCAACCCACAGGACTTCCCAATACATATCCTCTGACAGATTAAAACACATTACATATCAGCCTCTCAAAATCCAGGCAGTGAAAGCCAAGGACCTGAGTGATGAGATCAGAGGAATTCCCTAGGCATGAAGAGACATATATATCCCTGAGAAGTGGGAACCAAATGTCAGCCAAAAAGGAGCTATGAGAATCATGGTCCCCTGGTCATCTTTTAGCCTCAGCAGTCTTAGTAACCAGTGGTACTGAAGGATACACATACAGTAGACCCTTTCCCAATAAAGGGCAATGGTGTCCTGTGCCCTTTTCCTCATCAGAAAAGTGAAATTTTCCTATCCTGAGGGAACGCAAACAGATCCATGGCAGGTGTGCCCCACTCACAGAATATCTAGTTTGCTATCCCCTGATTTAGGGACCATTTGTGTGGTTCCCAGAACATCCTGTCTCCTAGAACATTTTCAGATATGTGGCTCTGAGAACCATCCCTTGAGAGATGGCCTAGTCCCACAACTGGACATTCTCCTGACACAGGAGGTACAATCCCACGTCTCCCTGCTAGTTGATGTAAAACATCACAAACTAGCTGTCTGTTTGGACCAGGCCTACTTTGTTGGCTAACCAATCTCTGAAAACCTTTAGAGCATACTGAATTATTTTCAGCTCCAGGACGTTTATTGGATAAAGCTTTTTTCTGAGCAGCCCGGAGACCTTGGGTGCAGAGCCCCTCTACACAAACTCTCCAACCCAGGTTGGACACTTCTGTAGTGGAGACAATTTCAATTGAAGACATTTAAAGGGTATACCTCTTGTCAGATTGGAATTATCCCGCCAAGAGAACAGGAATCCCTGAGTGGTTGTTTAAGTGGCCAGCAGCTATTATGATTTGAGGCTCCACTAGGTTTTCCTCTTATGCAGACATTCCAAGGGAGTTACATATACAGTTGATGCCATAAGGTTCAAAATCTTTAACATGTCCCATGCTGATGTCTGCTGACTCATCTGGATCCTTTCTACTGCAGTTATCAAGGTGATAGCCCTCTGTTGTTGAAGGAAGGCTCTTGCCTGAGTTGTGTCTAGCAGAGCTCCAATAAACTTTAATTTAGATGGTGAGTGCACGTGGGAATTGGGATAATAGATGAACCTTAGTAACTCCAATATCCGCAAGGTCATATACATCAATTCTATAGTACCCACCTGTAATGAGTTCTTGATCAACCAATTCTCCAGCTAGGAATACACCTGAACTTTTCACAGATGCGCTGCCAATATGGCAAGACATTAGGTGAAGACACATGGGACTGATGCTAAGCCAAAAGGCAGCACGTGAAACTGAGGTCTCTATGTGGGTGTAAGCAACCTTGAGATTGAAAGGGCATAGCCAGTCTCCTTTTTGAAGAACAGAAATCAAGGTGCCCAGGGAAACCATATTGAATTTTTCTCTTTTGAGAAACTTGTTCAAGGTCCTTAGGTCTAGGATAGGATGAAGTCCTCCTGTTTTCTTTGGAATCAGGAAGTATTTTGAGTAAATTCCTATCTTCTTTCCTGTGGTGGAAGAGTCTACACTGTCGTCAACCAAGGTCCACAGCTTTATCCATCCTAGTAGTAGTATTTTTTATTTGAATTTTTTTTTAAATCTCTGTAAATTATCAAACACTTAGCACATGATAGCAACATCCCATTATAATGTTTGTAGGGAGGACTATATATTATATGAAACAAGCAACCCTTCCTTTAACAATGTTTTTTTTCTAGTCCATTTTTGACAACTGGGTTTTGCTTAGGGGACATTTCAGATAATATACCTGGTTGGTGGTGATTTTTTTTGTTTATTGTCTTTATCCCACTGGGAGGACTACAAGCATTATGATGGGGGAGGACTACAAGGACTTACAATCTAAGTTTGCACCTGAGACAATGGAGGGTAAAGTGGAGCAACAGTGGGACAGTGGGACTTGAATCCTGGTCTCCTGGTTCCTAGCCCACAGTTGTAACCAGTAGATTACTCCTCCACTCCACTAACCCTGCAGTGACCACATTCTGCCAGTGGACAGATTAGCAAAAAACTTGATTAAAAACAGAAAACCAGAATTGTACTCAACCAACCATAAACACTGAACTAGCATAAGATTCTATGTACCCCAAGCTAGGGACTGGATGAATGCTTACCAGTAATCCCTTGGGACCCAGAGCCCCACAGGAAGACTATTGACACACTCATGCGGCAGCCGAGGGCAGGAAGCTGAGTCTGTCTACACTAAGGAAAATTAAATTATCAGGTAAGTAATTTCTCCATTTCCTAGCATGTAGACAGATGGATTCAGGACCAGTGGGATGTACCAAAGCTACTCCCCAGCAGGGTGGGAGACTGCCCTTGGTCCAGTCAACACCGCACGTGCAAAGGCTGCATCCTCCTGGGCCTGCACATCCAGACAATAAAACCTGGAAAAAGTGTGTAAGGAGGACCACGTTGCAGCTCAGCAGATATCAACGGGAGACAACAGACTAACCTCCGCTCCTGACACTGCCTGAGGTCTGTTGGAATTGGCCCTAACCTGAGTAGGCAATGGCTTTCTGGCATCCACACATGTGGCTGTGATCACCTCATTAATCCAATGAACTATGGTCGCCCGTGAAGCCGGAGCACCCTGCTTACTCCCACAATGGAGAACAAACAAGTGATCCGTCTTTCAAAAAGACTCAGAGACCTCCAGATACTGCACGACAAGACGCTTACCATCTAAGGAGCGCAAAAGGAGAAACTCCTCTGCACTCCTGACCTTATCCATTGATGGCAAGGAGATGGACTGACTCAAATGAAAGTTCGAGACTATCTTGGATAAGAAGGATGGAACAGTACACAACTGTAACACCCCTGGAGTCACCTGAAGGAACGGCACCCAGCAAGACAAGGCCTGCAGCTCAGAAATCCGACGCGCAGAACATATAGCCACCAGGAACACAGTCTTCAAAGTCAACAACCGTAAGGAAGGCTATGAAGTGGTTGGAACCATAGGGTCCGCCAAAAGGTCCAGCCACAATATTAAGCCTCCACAATGGAACCGGTAACCTCAGGTGAGGCTTAAGATGTTTCACTCCCTTCAAAAAACAGGCCACATCAGGATAAGATGCAAGGAAACACCATTCACCAGGCCTCTGCAACAAGCAAGAGCTGCAACCTGCACCTTCAAGGAATTAAGGGCCAAGCCTTTACGCAATCCATTCTGCAAAAAATCCAGAATGAGAGGAATCTTAACTGAATGAGAAAGAACACTTGCTTCTTACAACAGGCCTCAAAAACTCTCCAAACCCACAATAAGCCAAGGAAGTGGAGTACCTGTGAGAGCGGAGAAAAGTGGCAATCACCGCAGAGGAATAATCACGCTTTAACAGGCAAGCCCTCTCAGGGGCCAAACCGTAAGACAGAATCAACTCGGATCCTTGTGAAGAACCGGTCCCTGCTGAAGAAGATCCATGTGCAGCAGAAGACGAAGGGGGGCCTCCACCAGGAGTTATCACAAATCTGCATACCACAGATGCCTGGGCCAGTCCGGCACCACCAGAAGTACTAGCTTCCTGTAATCTTCGATCTTGTGAATTATCCTGCCCAGCAAGGGCCAAAGAGGAAAGGCATAAAGCAATCTGTCTTCCGAGCAGACCTGTACGAGAGCATCTATTCCCAGGGTCTATGGAACTCTCCTGTGACCGCAGAAGCGAGGAACCTTCGCATTTCGAGAAGCCGCCAGCAGGTCTAGGAACGGAAGGTTCCAGCGAGCCACAATCAGCGGAAATACCTCGGCTGACAACACACACTCTCCTGGGACCAGACTCTCCTGCTGAGAAAGTCCGCTCTTATGTTGTCTTTTCCTGCAATGTGAGAGGCTGAGATAATCTACAGATGGCCTTCTGCCCATTTCATCAGCTGGTCTATTTCCTGCGACATTTGCTGGTTCCTCCCTGGTGAATGAAATAGGCCACCGTCGTCACGTTATCCGACATCACACGAACTGTTTGATTCTGCAGCCTGTGGCTGAACTGCAAGTATGCCAGCCGTACTGCCCAGCCTCCAGGCGATTGATGTTCCAGTGGGACTCTTCGGTATTCCAGCGCCCCATGGCCGTTAACTCCAGATAGTGAGCCCCCTAACCATGGAGATGCGGATCTGTCATGAGTACCAATCAGGCTGGAGAGGACACTTGAGACATCAATCTCTGGATCTGAACTTCCGGTAGGAAAACTCTGTCCTGTCCCGTGTTGAATCAGACCCCCAGATACTCCAATGACTGGGATGGTTGAAGATCGCTCTTGGTCAGGTTCGCCACCCAAGCGAGCTCCTGCAATAAGGAGATCACTTTGTGTGTCACCAGGTGGCTCACTTCCTGAGACATGGCTCAAATCAGCCAGTCGTCCAAATATGGGTGCACCAGAATTCCTTCTTTTCGCAAGGCTGCTGCTACCATTACCATAATTTTGGAAAATGTTCTGGAAGTGGTGGCTAGCCCAAAAGACAGCATCCGAAACTGATAATGGTGCCCCAACACCGCAAAGCGTAGAAAGCGTTTGTGTTCCAATCGGATGGGAATACGAAAGTAAACCTCTGACAGATCCAAGGAGGTCATAAATTACGCAGACTACACTGCCATTATTACAGAGCATAAGGTTTCCATTCGAAAATGAGTCACCTTCAAGTAATGGTTGACTCTCTTGAGAGCCAAGATGGGACGAAAGAAGCCCTCCTTCTTGGGCATAACAAAATTAATGGAATATCGCCCCATACTTTCCTGAGACGTGGGCACCGGAACTACAACTCTCAGTCTGAGGAGACTTTGAAGCATGAACTCCACTGCCTGCTTCTTCTGCGGGGAGTGGCAAGGGGACACCATGAACATGTACTGAGGAATACTGTGAAATTCCAGTGCATGCCCTTTGCTTATCACCTCCAGGACCCATTGATCTGACATGATCTCGACCCACCTCCAATAAGAGAGAGAGCGACTTCCCCCTTTTTCCTGTTCCGGAAGGTGGGTCAACAAGCCTTCATTGGGAAGCTCGAGAAGGTCCACCACCCGAGCCCACTCCTCTCTTGGTCTGCTGGGGACGAAAGGAGTGAGACCTACCAAAAGGGCGGCCCTCTGTAGGGACGAAAACATCTAGAACCCCAGAAATGATCCCTCATACCAAAGAGGCGCTGTAGCTATTTTTTAACCTCTAGCAACCGAGGCACCGGAGACTCGCTCCCTTACTGGCCAGTTTCTCCAGCTCGCTCCCAAACAAGAGAGAGCCTTTAAGAGAGCATCTTGGTAATATTGGCTTTGGAAGCTGTGTCAGCTGACCAATTTCGCCATCAGAGTTGATGCCTGACCGCTATCCTGAAGCCACTCCTCTGGCGAGATCCGGACCAAATCATAGCCTGCATCTGCTAAAAAGGTGGCAGCAGGCTCCATAACCGCTCTGGAATTCCCTCCAGACTCATCACCCTCCTGAGAGAGAAGCAGACAAGATCTTGCCATTAAGGCGCAACAAGAGGCAATCTATAAATTCATCACCACTGCCTCAAAGGCTTGCTTAAGAATAGCCTCAATCCTTTTATCATGTACATCCTTCAAGGCCTCTCCTCCCTCTATGGGGATAGTCGTCCACTTAGACATGGCATATACCAGAGCATCCACTTTGGGAAAACGCAAATGCTCTCTCACAGCCAGATCCAGGGGGGTACAGGACTTCCAATGTCCGTCCCCCTTTAAAATTTGCTTCTGGGGCTTCCCTTCCAGATCAATCAATTCCTGGATGGCATTCATCACTGGGAAAAAAAACAAGAGGCTTTACATAAGGAAACGAAAATGGGATTCTTCCTTGGCTCTGACATAGCAACCGGAACTAGGGACACCCAGCTATTTCAAGTTCTAGGAAATCAAGACTGGCAGTTCATTTCTATGAAAGAACCGCAACATGGTTCAATATGGTTCCAGCCCTAGAGGAATTTCCCCATCCAGGGACTCAGGATCAATCTCATCATCAGTGCCATCTAGATTCCTGTCGGAAACACCCGCAGGGAGCAGAGGCAAGCCCCGGCGCTTAAGCATAGGACTGGAATTGGGAGGAGCCACCGGCTGAGGGTCTGACTAGACAGAAATGGGGGAGATAAAGAAAGAAAGGCTGAAGAAAGGCTTGTAAGCCTTGAAAAAATTCCACCCAAGAAAAAGCAGCCGGTCTGGACCAAGCCCAGAAGGAACTGGAGCTGGTCCAACAGAACTGCCTTCGCCAGCGGAGGAGACAGTCAAGGGAGAACCAGGTTCTGGGGTCCCCCCAGTCAAGGCCATGACCAACCTATCATCAGAATGGGAAGAGTCAGGCTTAGCAAAATCCGAGGAAGACAACTCTCCCCTAGCGTCTGAGCAGCACTGACTCAGGTTAGAAGTCAGGTCAGGCTGAGAAACCCTAATATGACAGGCAACACAAATAGGAAGAGGTTTTGGCTTCTTGCCTACCAACGCCATCGCTGCGGTAAACATGAGTTGGAGGAGCTTGCGCTAAAAAATTAAATGTAACTAAAAAATAAGTTCCTAGAAAAAAGTGCAGCAAGGCGCATGCACAACCTATGCACCAAGTAAAGCGCATAAAAAAATGTGTACGCGTAAAAAGCATGCCCAAAAAATGAGCACACAACACGTGCGCAGAGCTGACACTGCACACACTGACAGCCTACAGAGGGCAGCAGAATATGCACAAGAGCGAGCAAAATCAGCTGCCGTGGCCTACCACATGGCATGCAAGAAAAAGGTCTAAGTGTGGGGTCTAGCCCTCTGGGGGCCACTCAACCTGCCAGGCTGCCCAGTTCTCCAATGGGAGCGGGAACAAAAATCAGCATGGCACGCTGAGAATGGAGACCGGAGGAATTCCTGAAACCCCTTTAACTGTCTCTGATTCAGGTAAAACTTTCTTTTTTTTTTTTTTTTTAAACCTTACCTGAGCTCAGAGCTCACTGGCTGAGCATAGAGACGGTCTCCGGCTGCAGGGGGAGAGGGCATCTGCCATCACCACCGCACTCGGTCTCCTGGACCCACTGCCTTTCAACTGAACTAGCAGCTAAGTCCACATTGGGAAACCCAGCTACCAGACCCAGGCACACCTCTGAGGGAGCATGAAATCGCCTCAGGAATTCTCATCTGGGGGAGGGACCTTTGGGTATCACCACAGGAGAGCGGGGCTTTCTTTTCCTGAATTTAGAATTTCAAATTTCTCCTTTCAAAAAGCTCAAAACAATCCCCATAGGGAGATGCACATCCACTGTCTGCTGGAGATGGAGAATACTGGCAGGCTGGGGTCACTGCAGGGTAATATATACTGTGACATCAGCTTGCTCCATCTCCATCTTCTGGCAGGGGAGCATAAACCCACTGATCCAGAGTCCATCTGTCTACATGCTAGGGAAAGGGGCATTTTTTTTGTTTTACTTTTTGTGGTTATCAAGAAACTTCTCCTTGGGCTTGATTATTCCCTAGCCACTACTTACTCCTCCTTTCTGGGCTTGATCTGCTGCTGCTGCTGCTGCTACAGCCTCTTCTCCCTCTCTCCTGAAGTCCAAAATGTTGCTTCTGCAGTTACTCCCACCACCTCCTGCTCATCCTGGGTCCCAATTTACTGCTGCCACCACCTCCTCTTGGGCCTAATCTGACACTACAACTTCCTCCATCCTGACCTGCTCCCCCACTCCTGTGTCTCCAATCTTCTGATGCAACCACCTTCTTCCTCCTCCCTTGAAACCTGAACTGCAAAATAGCTACTCATATTCTGCCTTTAGCAGCCTCACATTCTCATTTCCTTCCTCACCTTGAACTCTGCCATCAGTTGCTCCAGGTTAATGATGAATTGCTGCACCCAGGGGTCATTAGCCTCATAGTCATTGAATTCTTCCTATAAAGAAAAAGCAGAGTCATTTTTTTTCACATTGATACCTCCTAAGAAATTGGGTAGTTTTGGAGATAAAGATAACTGGAATGATATATGTATATTTTAAATAATTTTGATATGGGAGATATTTGCTAAGGCAGATAATTTTAATTATAGAGGTTTTTGAGGAAATGTATAACAATGTAAAACAATCCGGAATGGAATTCTCTTATCCTCTCCCCCTTTTTTCCATGGAAATGCTTATATCCCTCAAGGTAGACATTGTTTTTACTGTGGAGAAATTTAGTCTTACCTGCTAATTTTATTTCTTTGAGTCCAGCCAGACCTGTCCAGATACATGGGTTTATGCTCCACTACCAGCAGATGGAGACAGAAGAACAGATTTGCTGATGTCACCTCTTATAGGGTCCTGTGTTGACCTTGGCCTGCTAGAATTCAATGTAAGAAGCTATGAAAAAATTCAACCAGTTCCTATATCCCCTCCATACTAGAAGCTGTCAAGAGAGAACAAACAACATGAAACTCCCCAACCAGAGGAGACCAATATGTGGAACAAAGCCAGCTGCAGCCACCCAATATGTAAGCCTCTCAACTGTGGATCCAACCTGCTCTGTATACATGATAGTCTGATGAATAGGAAGGCTCTGGACTGATATGTCTGGATTCAAGGACAGGATGTTAGCAGATAAGAATTTCTCTTTCCCTTTTATCCAGCCAGAAGAGTCCAGATGCATGGGATGTATACAAACTATCCCTGATCTGAGTGGGACCCTGCCAGGCCTGCTCTCAAGGTGCCTCTTCCTTAGCTCAGATATTGAGACAATTATGCTTCAAAAACAAATATAAGGAGGCCCATGTAGAGCCACTTTGCAAATCTCCACTGGAAAAACTATATGGAACTGTGCCTATAACAAAGCCTGGGCTCCTCAGGCACCGACAAACTCTTAGCTATACAGGTCAAGCCTATGGCCTTCTTAATCTTGCTATCAATACCTTTGAAGATGCTTCACCATTTCTGGGACTGCTGAAAAGAACAAAGAGGTAATGCAATCTTCTAAATACATTTTTCATTTTCACATACTGCAAAACTTCTGGAAATGTCTAGATCAGGGGTCGGGAACCTTTCTGGCTGAGAGAGCCATGAACACCACATATTTTAAAATGTAATTCCATGAGAGCCATACTAACTACAACCCCCACCCTCCTGACCCCCAAGACCTACCAAATTAATTTACTACAACCCCCTACTCTCCTGACGCCCCCCAAGACCTGCCAAATTAATTTACTACAACCCCCCACCCTCGTAGGTGTGTTCCGAGGACTGGGTTGAGAACTCCTGCTATAAAGCATACTTCCTTCTCAGACTGATAATGAAAAAGAAACCCAATACTGTCAGAATCTTTATTCATACATAATTTGTGGTCCCAGCACGAAGCAGGTCCCACTTAAGCCATCTACACACTTCTAAAGCCCTTCTCAGAGCTTACATTGTACTAGGATTCTCCCTCTGGTATTTTCTCTCTGCTTTCTTCTACCACCTGGATTTCACTATTGGCATTCTCACAATGAGGCTAAACAGATTCCCAGCAACCTCTTGTTTCCTGTCCCCTACTTGTGTATTAGCAGCTTGGGGTGTAGAGGCTGAGAGTCTCACCTTTGCACACCAAATGATTCATTCTTAAGGCACTCTTACCCTTTGCTATTTTCGTTTATTCTCCCCCGGTGGTCTCTTTTATGCAAAAACAAGCTGTTAAGGCTACATTAAATTTTTTTTTCAGTTCATTTTCGAACACAGCACCCTTCTACACTTTTTCTCCCTCACTCCCCCCTTCCCCTCGTTCACTCACCCCTTCCCTCCACTCAGTCTAACTCACCCTCTGTCTCCCACCTCCCTCCTTCCCCTCACTCCCACCTCCCTCCCCTTCCCTCAGTCACTCCCCACCCTCTCTCAATCCCTTCCCCTTTCCCTCAGCCCTCCTCCACTCCCTTTTTCTCTGCTCCACAACTTCTTACCCTTCCACTTACTCACATCCCTCTGTCTCTCATCTCCTCCTCATTCTCCCTCATTCTCCGTCTCCCCTCACTCTTCCCCACCCCCTACCTCCCTCCCTTCCACACACTCACCCACTCCTCCCTCCCTCCCTCTCACTCAGTCCCTCCCTCCCACTCTCTCCTCCCTCCCTCCTGGCTGCCGCTGCTGCCGCTCGACGCCGCCGCTTGCTGCTGCCGCTCGATGCCGCCGCCACTGCTGCCGCTCGATGCTGCTGCCGCTCGACGCCACTGCCGCTTGACACCGCTGCTGCTGCCGCTCGACGCCACTGCCGCTTGACGCCGCTGCTGCTGCTCGACGCCGCCATATTGATATATTCAGCTGACGCTCGCAGAGACCGACGTGCTTGCCCGCACATGCGCAGTAGAGCTGCTCTCTACTGCGCATTTGCAGCACGTCGGTCAAGCTTCATTTATTAGGTTGATACCTATGTAGTTGAATGTAACTTGCCTTTAGCTCAGTTTGGAAAGGTGAATAATTAAATCCAAAATCTTGTACTGTACTAGCAAAAAGTTACAGTGCACTGAACCTCTATATTCCTGGCTGATTGAGTTCATTGTCTGTCTGATTTACTTCTGACTGTGTGGACTGTACATCTCATCACAAATTTCAATGACAGGCAAAACTCATAAAACAATATTAAAGAAAAAGATAATGTAGTACCTTGAAATAGATTACAGGACACCTGACAGCATGGTTTCACAAAGGGAAAATCTGTCAGACATACTTAATGGAGTTCCTTAATGAAGTGATAGATCAGGGAGGTGCTATTATCTCTGAAGGATCATGTGATGATAATGCAATTTCATCACATGTATAATATTTGCACTATTAGAACCTGCTTGCAGTGGACATGTTAATTCCTTTTTGGTGGATACTGGGCTTTCAGATGCCCTTAATCATTCAACTTTTTCTCAAGCTGTAGTCAAAGCAGTAAATGAGTACCAGATTGATTTATGACATTTTGCTAACTGATACAGACAATGCTATTTCCATGGAAAAAACATTTAGGGGGCAATTTTCAAACCCCATGCGAAGCTTGTAGATACAAAAAGATAACTTTCAAATATTCCAGTTACTGCCAAAGATAAAAAAATAGTTTTCTTCTTTTTTGTTGTCTAGGAGTTTTTTCCCCCCATCATAAGTTTTGCAAGCTTTCCTTTCATCCATCTTCTGACTTCTTACCGGGTTTTCTTTCTCTCTCCCTCCCTCCCCTTCTATCCCTCTTGCCAACATTCATTTCTCTCATCTCAATTCTTATTTTGCTTTTCTCCACCCCTATATCTTTCTGCTCTCCAACACCTCTTTTCTCCCCATTTCGCCTTTCATCTGTCTCATACCTTTCCATTCCTTTCTCAGTCTCTATCCTCATCCCTTCAACTCCTCCTCTCCTATCTCATCTTCCGCCCCCTCACTTTCTCTTTCACCTCTTTGACCTCTTGCTTGTTTTTATTTATTTCACTTTGATATCCTGTCTTTCCAAGACAAGGTAGGTTACAATATTAACAGATAAAATACAGTCCTTACAAAATTTAATATATATTTCCTCCCACGCTTACCATCCACAAATTCAGTCTAAACCTTCAACCTTACCCAACTCTGACCCCCAAAAGCTATAAAGTAAACTTCATCAAAACAGATTACCCAGTATTCTCACCTCTCCATCGCTCATCTTCAATGCTCCCAGCAGAAAGTCCTCCTCTCACCCCCGCTTTGGATCTCAGCCTTTCATTCTCAACCTACCATCTTCTTAGCTTAATGAATCATAGCCCTCCATCTTTCTCAGTCTTTATTTCCTCTTCCCAGTCCTTCAGCTCCTTCTCTCCGCACTGCCCCATCCAGACTCAACTTTCCTCCCTCAGTGCCACTCCCCAGCCTCAATCATCCTCCCTCAGGGACAAACAGCAGAATGCATGGGAATTTTGAAAGTGCATGCATGCATACTCATGTGGCTGTGGTGACCTTTCCACCTCCTCTATTCACAATGCTGGCTTCTGAAATCGGTACAGGCACTGCAAGAAAAGGAAGAGGAGACAGGACCACTGCAGAGATGGCGAGTATGCAAGCCTTCAAGATCCCTGTGGTGCACATGCTGGGCTTTACATTCTTCTGCCATGTTTGGTGCATGCTAAAGGTTTTTGGTCACCAGTGATGACCTGGCAGCAGCATTTTTGGAGTCCTACCCTCCAGAAACTAACAAGAAACTGGATGGAAATGAGGTGGGGTCCAGCGGAGGAATTAACAGCTCTCAAGAGAAGAGAGTTCCTTGTTCTTCGCCTTAAAAAGGAGTTCATTTAAAACAGACTGGAGAAAATTGTTTTTCACTCAACGCATAGTTAAGCTCTGGAATTCATTGTCAGAGGATGTGGTTAAAACAATTACTGTAACTGGGCTTAAAAAAAGGTTTGGATAATTTTCTAGAAGAGAAGTCCATAAACTATTAATCATTAAGGAATAGTAGCTTGAGATCTATTTAATGTTTGGGTACTTGCCATATACTTGTGACCTGGATTGGCCACTGTTGGAAACGGGATGCTGGGCTTAATGGACCCTTGGTCTGACCCAGTATGGCATATCTTATGTTCATATGTTCTTATGTAATGACCTGAATGGTGGGAAAAATGTGATATTTTTCAAATATTGTTTGCTTGAACTAAACTATATAATGGGAGTATTTTGTAGCACCATAACATATTGTTTTTCTATTAATGTTGATTAAAAATTATGATTTCTTCCCAATTGAAATAGTGATTATATAACACTGTCATCAGGGTACATTGTGCTGTGCAAGATAAATCCTTTGGCTGCAATACCCCTGTAGTGCCTATGGGGTTAATAAGCCTCACAGATGATAATTCTTAGACTCGCTTGGCTTGTGTAAAAACGGAGATTGTGGTAGCCACTTCATGAAGCTGGAAAAGGACAATATGCTGAGGAGCACAGACAAGTAAGATAATCTCCTCAGTGTAAAACAATGGTCTGTCAATATTCTCTTACAAGGTAAAATACTGAGCTATGGATAATCCCCTCATATGTAAAACAAAGAACTAACATTACCTGTTTGGCTCAACCTAAGAACACTAGATTTCTCCATGTAACGAAGAAGTACTTGGCTGGATGCAGCTTGAACTGGCCATCTGGACTGTGTATACTTAGAACATTTGATCATGTGTGTGTGGTAAGATTGTAACTCTGTATCCTTACACTGCTGGTTTCTTATGTAGCCGATAGTAATGAAGTAAGACTAATTAATGTTTTGTGATTGTGGTGTTGGCAAGAGATGCTAAAGTCTTAGTAAATGCCCACAATCCCCTCACAACATAACAGGCACAAAAAGGTGCCATCTGCCCCCTAGCTCTCAAGCTGTTTTTTTTTTTTTTTTCAAAACTTTACCTGCCAGCAAAAACAACAAAAAACCAAGCAGGATCCGGGGCCTGGCAGACAGGGGCTTTGGCAGTCTTGAGGGAGCCGCTCCCCTGGCTATCGAGATCAACGGCACGATGCAGGCAAGCAACTGACAGGGCATTCCCAACCTTCTGGACGCCTGGCTTGACCTGAGGGATGGTCCACCAAGGAGCCTAACACCTCAGGGAGCTTTTTCTGAATCTTCTACTAGCTTTCTCTTCTTAATATAATTTTTTTTCTCTCTCTCTCAAACTGCAGGGTTGCACCTCTGCCATCTGCTGGAGTCAGAGAAATACTGGAGAGGCTGCAGGTGGCACTCTCGGTTATGTAGCAGTGCCTCAAAGTTTTGTTTCTCTGACTCCATCTGCTGATAGGGATGCAAAACCCCACTTGTCTGGACTGATCTGGGTATGTTCAGGAATGCTATTGAACAAACACAGTAAAAAACTGAAAACTTAAAGGAAACTGTCCCAGCATTCTGGCATTTCCAAGCGTTTTGCCAAGACTCCAGGGTCACTGAAATCAGTTTTTGAACCTATCCTCAGGAAGTGCGAATGCCACCAGGGCACACACAGAAGTTGCATGTGCACATGCTTCCTTCAGTAATCAAGAAGCTGCTATAAAGTTAGCTAGAATCAGAATCGAAGAAGAGAAATGTAGAATAGACCCAGCAGCCACACGCAGAAAAGCCGAAGCTGCATGCAGAGCTAGAAATGCTGCATCAAGAGAGGAGAGCCTTGAAGCTGCTGCGGGACAAGAAAGCAAGAAGATTTAGATTGATCAGGTTCTCTCAGAGGATCCTGTTCAGCGTATTAAAGAATATGTTCTAACACACACACACACACAAACACACGTACGCTTATGGATGCACTACTACCGGTTCACAATCCAGGTACGTATATGCAAGGAGACACTTTGCTTCAAGCCTACAACTCAACATCCTATATGAAGTGGGTTCCAGATTTGGCTGGGAGTGTATCATCAGCAAGAATATATACCAAATTTCCTCCACAAAAAGCATATGCACATGATCAACCTCATATTACCTCAATGGTTAGAACTGATGCAGTGAGAACATAAGAATATGCCATGCTAGGTCAGACCAAGGATCCATCAAGCCCAGCATCTTGTGGCCAATCCAGGCCATAAGAACCTGGCAAGTAGCCAAAAACTAAGTCTATTCCATGTTACTGTTGCGCCAATTTGGCTATTTTCTACGTCAGCTTAATTAATAGCAGGTAATGGACTTCTCCTCCATGAACCTATCCACTCCTTAGGGGGCTCTCCTTGAAGTTAGCATGTGGCACATTTAAAACTAATCGGAGAAAGTTCTTTTTCACTCAACGCACAATTAAACTCTGGAATTTGTTGCCAGAGGATGTTAGTGCAGTTAGTGTAGCTTGCCAGGTTCTTATGGGCCTGGATTGGCTACTGTTGGAAACAGGATGCTGGGCTTGATGGATCCTTGGTCTGACCTAGTATGGCATGTTCTTATGCCAAGCAAACCGCCTTGTCTCGTAGACCAGGATCCCTGAACCGAGCTTTCCTCTCCTTCTAGCCCTCCCTGCCCATTCCCCAACCTGGAATGGGCTGGAGACAGAAGATGGAGGACCCTTCCCCCCCCCCCCCCCCCCGGTGACGCGGCAAAATCCAAAATGTCCGCTGTTCCTGCACTGGACGGGTGAGGTAAAAAAGAAGATGCAGTTGGTCCAAAAGACAATGATACTAGACACTGTTTAGCGGAAGAAGGAGCCACAGATGAACCCTCCCCATTGTCGGCACAGTTAATGCATAACCCAGATCTATTAAGCCAGGAAGAATCAGAGCCGCATGAATGGCATGCTCTGCGCGAGCCATAAGGTAGAGAAATAATTAAAATCCTTTCTCTGAAGGTACTCACCACGACAGAAGAAAAGGTCCCCCAAACAAACAGCCAGAGCCCCACAAAAAGCTCCTACCTAAGGGGAGGAAGTCGCTCGCCTATAGAGCAGTGTTTTGGTGCAAACAGGTTTTGTTGTTTTTTTTTAAATTAGCTTTAGTTAAAAATGAACAGCCTGTCCTGAAAAATAGGAAAAATTGCTAAAAATTCTTGTAAAAAAAGTATCGTAAAGAGCCTGCAGCCACCTCAGCAGCCTCGTGAAGGGAGGGATATGGACAACCAGATTTACACCTCACGGGCACCCAGACCAAGCACACAAAAGGGTACCAACCCCCGGCTCGGCCGCTTCAATCGGACAGGGAAGAACCCTAAGGATTCTAAAAAATAAACAAATAAATAAATAAAAGAAACCCCCGGAAGGAAGGCTCAAAAGAAAAAAATTAGCTGAAAAAAATTAATCAACTGCAGAACTGCAGGATTAACAGCCTCTGCCATCTGCTGGAGACAGAGAAATATTGACGAACTGCAGGTGGCATGGTTGCTTAGATACGGTGTCAGCAAGGTTTTTTTTTCTCTGTCTTCATCTGCTGATAGGGGGAGATGAATCCAGGTGTCTGGACTGATCCAGGTACGTACAGGGAATGAGTGGATGAGAAGTAAATGGGATCAAGGAGAGGGGAGAGAAAGTCTGAATCCTGGACTGGGGAAAGTGGGAAAGATGATTCGCTCACACACCTCCTCTCGACACTGATCCCTTCATTCACATTTCTCCATAGCCACTCTGATTCCTTCGCTCCCCTTCCTCTGATATCCTCAATCATACTCCTCAGCCCCTATGATTTCCTCGTTCTCTTTCCATTGCTCTTTTGATCCCCACACTCAAAGCCTGATACACTCACATCCCACAGTATCTCTGATCCTCTCTCTCACTCTTCCCCCCAATCTTTTCACTAAGCTCTTCCCCCTCACACTCTCTGATCCCCTTATTCAATCCCCCTCCCCTACCCTCTTTCTCTGATTCCCTCATTCATTCTTGTCCCCTCCCCTCAATCCCTTCACTTATCCTTCCATCCTGGAGTAGCACAACGGTAGTGCGGTGCTTCAATCTGCATACTTACCAGAGTTTCTGACACACTGAACTGTATGGGATGCTTCAGCACCCTGTAGTTCAAAGTGCAACACTTTGCCAGATGCAGAGTAGGGAGAACACAACTTGATGTACTGCACTGCAGCAGGAGACGCACACTGATTGAGAGGCTCCAGCCCTGATCTCATGCTGTGATTCCATCAGAAATGCTGAACTCCGCGGGATGGGCTGGATTTTGCAGTCCTTCCCATAGCCACAGAAGCAAGGCAGATTAGGGAACCTGCTCCTAGACCCGCCATCACACATGCTATCTCCCAGCCTCTTTCTCCATAACTCCCCAATCTCTCTCATAACCCTCCATCACATCCTCCATCTCCTCCTTCCCTTATGCCCCCCCTTCAGCTTCAAACCCCCAATCATACCTTCCATCTCTTCTTTATTGTCCCCTCCCCCCACCTCAGGCCAGTCTGTACCCTCATCCTGCTGGCACTGATCATGTGGAAGAGGAGAGCAGCAGCAGCAGCAGCAGGTTGGGCCGTATCCTCCTCCTCTGCTGCCTGATCCCAGCTACTGCTTTCAATCACTGGGCCGTACACTGCAGGCATGGGCAGCTAAGGACGATGATGATGCAGCCTGATGTGCTGCCACTTTCCTCCTCCTTGCCATGAGAATAGTGCACATTGGGGAGATGGGGAGAAGAGAAGGAACCAGAAAAGAGTTTAGCAGCAGCTGAAGACAGAAGAACTTCCCAACACAGTGGACCCAACCCAGCTGGACCAAACTCCCTGGTCTCTCACGACAATTCCTCAGGGGCTAGCAAATTCCTTGGGAACAACCAGATCTTATGGCCCTTCCTGCAGCTGCAGAATTGTGGGAAACTAGGAGCCTTAGTTATAACCACTGGATGGCTCCATACAGGTTACTCCAGCCTTTTGGGAAGTCTGATGAAATCGCATCACTGTTGTTGGGATTGTAGCCATGGTTATTATTATTATTTTATTTAATATCTTTTAATATACCGATACTCAAGATAAAATATCTTATCGTACCGGTTTACATCAAACATGGGGTAACCAACGATATAGGAGCAAAAAGTTACATGAAACAGGGTGATGAACTCAGGACAACTGTAGAATGGATAACAAGCAGAGTTGAATAGTAACAAGGCGAACGATTTAGTGGGTGAACATCTAACAAACAAACAAACATATTTTTTTAAATCACTTAGTAAGTGGTCAAACAAGCAACAGTTTTAAGGGGTAGTGCTGTCTGTGCAGGGCAATGGCTCTAGGGTTGAGGCTAGAGGAAGGGGTAGAGGGGACAAGAGGTAGAAGGGATAGAAGGGACAAGAAGGGGTAGAAGGGACAAGATACTCTATATATGTATCCTAGCCTTCTTAAGAAGCCTAATGCACAGCATTACTAAGGTTAGGGATGTAACCATGGCCACTCCAGGTAGGCTTCCCAGCCTCTCTCAAGGCCAAGAATGTTAGATGCAAATTCTAAAAGTACTATCAGGCCCAAGTCCCCACTCTGGAATCTTTCCAGTGAAAGCTGAGCTGTATGGGAATCTGCTCCTATCCATGTTCTCTAATAGTGTATCTAGCTACCCAATAATAAAATCTAAAATTTCAAAATGTAATCCCACTACTGGAAGCCAAAGGGTATTATCCAGCTTAATTCTGGATTTTTTTTCTTGTTACTTATAAAACTAGTGAGTGTAGCTTTTAAATCCACAAACAGAAATACAGCAAGATACATGCAGAAAGAGGAACCACCACCTTGGAAGAACAATCATTTTTAGTAGATTCTTAGTGGCTATATCATATACAACTCTGCCCATATAGCTATACCTTGCTTGATTTTTATTTATTTATTTATTTATTTATTTTTAAACAGCTGAGACAAAATTAGCTTTCGGTATATCTTAGAATTTCAAAACAACTCTCCATGCATCTGTATGCGTTGACTCTGATTTTACTGGTAGAAATGGCCATGTATATGGAGAGTTCACTCTTTCCTGAATCACACATACCCCCACATCAGGGTGTGAGTGTTGCTTACCTCCTCGATGTTGTGGGAGACAGAGAGGAAGACATTGATCCACGGTTTCACCTGCGGTTTCACTGCTGTGGTATTAAGTTCTCCCAGTCCCTCCTGGCATAGAGAAGAGGAAGAAACAAAAAGCATGTCAGAAGTACAGCAGAATCAGAAAAAGATTCCTCCTAGTACTTGGTTCAAAGGATGCTTTGCTAAGCCATTTCCTAGGTAGAGTACTTAAGAACATAAGAAGTGCTATGCTGGATCAGACCAAGATCCATCCAGCCCAATATCCTTTGTCCAACAGTGGCCAGTCTGCATCACAAGTACCTGGCAGATCCCCAATAGTTGATCTACATCTTGTATCTCATCCCCACAGATAAGCATTGGAATTTCCCAAATTTACCTGGCTAGTAACTGTTTATGGACTTTTCCTCCAGGATCTTGTCCAAACCTCTTTTAAATCCTACTAGGTTAGTTGCTTTCATCAGATTTAATAATTTGATTGTGTACTGAGTGAAAACATACTTCATACGATATTTTAAATCTGCTGGCTGCTAGTTTCATGGAGTGTCCTCTAGTCCTACTGTTGTTTAAAAGGGTAAATAACTGTTCCCTATTTACCCATTCCACTCTACTCATGATTTTATAAATCTCAATCATATCTCCTCTCAGTCATCTCTTCTCCAAGCTAAAGAGCCCTAACCTGTTTAGCCTTTCTCCATAAGGGAGCTTTTCCATCCTCTTCATCATTTTTTTGCCCTTCTTTGTCTATGTCTTTCTTGACATGGGGCGATAAGAACCGAATGCAAAACTCAAGGTGCAGTTGCACCATGGATCTATACAAGGGCATTATGATACTCTCTGTTTTATTCTCTACTCTTATTCAAGTAATTCCCAACATTCTAGCTGCCTTTTTGACTGCTGCCGCATACTGAGCTGAAGAGTTCAAGGTACTGTCCACAAGGACTCCAAGATCCTTTTCCTAAGTGGTAACTCCTAACATGGAATCTGGCATCATGTACTTGCAGTTAGGATTATTTTTCCTATATGCATTACTTTGCACTTGTCCACATTAAATTACATTTTTATAAACTGCAAACATTGAGAAAATTGAAACCCCAGCTCCATAGCAGTGACTTCCAGACAGTCCTCCAAGCCCTTTTATTGTCCAAACTCGATTACTGCAATGCCCTCCTTTTGGGCCTTCCCTCATCATCAATCCGTCCTATGCAACTCTTACAAAATGCGGCAGCACGTCTATTAATTAATTCTGGGAAATTCGACCACATCACCCCCATAATGATAGACCTTCATTGGTTACCAATCCACTTCCGAATCCAGTATAAATGTTTGACCTTAATCCATAAAACAGTATACGACGAGAACATAGAATGGCTAAATGCGTCTCTTCATATACACACTCCTCCACGCAACTTAAGATCTCTAGACAAGGCACTACTTTCCATCCCGTCATCGAAGTCAGCCCACTTAAACTCAGTCAGGGAAAGGGCCCTTTTACTGGCAGGGCCAAAACTTTGGAATTCTCTACCACTTGACATTCGACTAGAAGCAAACATACAATCATTTAAGAAAAAGTTGAAAACATGGTTGTTCGAACAGGCCTACACCTAGCCAGGTTAATCCCTTGTTCTATTTACTCTCCCATTATTAATTGCATGTTAAGGAGTTTAATTTTATTATTTAATTTTTCTTTTTTAACTGATTTTATTCTTATAGCATTTATATTGCATTTTTTATTAATTATTATTGTATTTTATTATTTTATAATTCGCAGTCTATAATAATTTAATTTTATTGATATTTTTTTAAAATTTATTTTATTTAGCAACTCCAAAGGGCAATGTTTTTTAATTTTAATTCAGTTTTGTTTTATTTTATTTTTAGTATATTCTATTAATATGTTTACGGGACAAAGAATAATGGTTTGACCTTTAATAGTATTGTAAATCGACGTGAAGTTAACACAAATGTCCGGTATATAAAATTGTTTAAATAAATAAATACACCTGCCATTTAGAAGTCCAGTCTCCTAGTCTCACAAATTCATTCTGCAGTTATTCACAATCTGCTGCTGTTTTAATGACCCAAAACAACTGCGTTATCTGCAAATCTCGTCACCTCACTTGTAGTTCCTTTCTCCAGATCATTTAGGAATATGTTAAATAACACAGGTCCTAATACAGATTCCCGGAGGCACTCCACTAATGACTTTTCTCCATTTGGTAAACTAACCATTTAGCCATACTCTCTGTTTCCTGTCTTTTATCCAGTTACCAATCCACAATAGGACACTGTCTCCGATCCCATGATCTCTCAATTTCAGGAGGAGATTCTCATGAAGGACTTTATCAAATGCCCTCTGAAAATCCAAACACACTACATCAACCGACTCATCCGCATGTTTATTTACACGGTCAAAGAAATCTAGTAAATTGATAAGTCAAGACTTCCCTTTGCAGAAACCATGCTGGCTCTCCCCCATTAAACCATGTCTGTCTATGTGGTCAGTAAGGAGAAATTTTTACCTAATTTTCTTTCCATGAATCCATGAAGCATTAAAAACAAAGTAATTCAGATTAAGAATCACAAACTTCAAACAGCTGAAGAGAAATTCCTCTTATGTGATACACCTATCCAATATGTGGGAGAAGAAACAAATATCGACCCATAGAGGAAGAACAGGAAAGAAACAGCTAAGCAGAGAGAACCTGACCTCTGGAAGCATATACACACATATACATATATGCTAAGTCTGAGAAAGAGGATCAACTTCCCGGAAGAATCCTGGACTGGAGTAGCAGGATTCATGGAAACAAAAATTTTATCCTATTTCATTTTGCTACACCAGCCCAGCCACATCTACACAGGGAGAAGTACCAATGCTCCCCTAAACAGGAAGGGAGGAAGTAAAGAATGTTTTGAGAACCCCAGTCTAAAATGCTGAGTCTTCTCTTGCGAACACATTCAATTATTTAATGCTTCATGAACAAATGCAGAGAAGACCAAGTAGTTGCCTTGCAAACATGCAGCAGCCTGACCGCAACCACTTCCACCCAAGAAGATTGTGTTCTAATTAAAAGGGCATGAATGATTTCAGGCTGCTGTCAGCCCTTGAGCAAATATGCCAAAGACATAGCATCCTTGAACCATCTAGCTAGTGTAGCTTTAGAAGCTGCCTAGCCTTTACGTGGACCTCCAAATTATACAAACAGCTTGCCCATCTTCCAGAAGGAATTAGTGATCTCCAAATACTTAAAGCGTACTCATCGAATGTCCAGATATTTCAAAGATTTGTTACTACCTTGACACTTGTCCTTCCAGAATGCTAGTAAAAAAATAGACTAATATGAAACACCAAGGTTACCTTCAGCAAAAAGGAAGGCACAGGCCAAACGGACACAGAATCAGGCGATATGTCCAGAAAAGGATCCTACACGACAAAGCCTGCAATTCTGAGATGCAGTGAACTGAACAGATTGCTACCAGAAGCATCAATCTTAAGGGAAATCCGTCTGAGGGGCTCAAAGGGTAGTGAAACCAACACCCTAACAACCAAACTGAGCTCCTGCTGAGGCACCAAAGGCTAAAGGCGGAGCTGCAACTTCTTAACTCCTTAAAGAAACTGGGACATGCCCAAATGAGCCGATATCCCACTCATTCGACACCTATAACATAAAATAGCTGTGTTGTAGGAAGCTCCTGTTCATACCCAGATCAGTCTACACTCCTGGGATTATGCCTCCCTTCCAGCAGATGGAGACAGAGAAAGTTTCTCTGGAACTGGCATATAACCCGGAGTGCCACCTGCAGACAGTATTTTTCTATATCCAGCAGATGGTAGAAGAGCAATCCCTAAAGTCTGGAAAAAAAAAAAAAAAGAAGAGAACGAAGATAGGTGTTAAGGTCCCTCCCTGGAGATTCAGAGGCCCTGGTGGGGCTACCCCTGCTGGTGTAGGGTGGAATGAGTAGGGGATCGTGGATCCTTCTGTCTCAGCTTTTCACTGCCAGGGGGGTGGGGTGAGTAGTTGGTGGGGCCAGTTCCTTCCCCCCTCAGGAGAACAAATGGAATCCAGCAGCTCTTCAGTCAGGAAAGTACCCCTTGTTTCCTTCCTCTGTCTTATTAAAGTTTAAAAAAACAAGTTTTACAAAAAAAAACAACAAACTTAATTGAAAGCAGGAGAAGAGGTGCTTAGCGGCAAGGGTACTAGCAGCTGGAATGGCTGTTTTGGAGCATCTGTGGTTGTTTGGAGATGAGTTCTTGGGCGGCAGCGGGCAGTGCGGCAGTTTACCGTGCATGGGGGTGGAACTGTTTTTCACATGCAGTCAGGCCTCCGAGCAGGCGAAGCGGCGTTCTAGTTGCAAATGGCATGTGGAAGTGCATGTAACTCATGCGTGGCTGTCCTGCGCCGGATTATGTTTCCGCTGCCTGTCTGGTAGAAAGGTTGGTTCGGGGCTAGCAAGCACCACATTTGAGCAGCATCTGAAGCAGCGCATGGGCGCGGGAGCACTGATGAACTCGGCCCCCCCCCCTCCTCTGCTGGGCGCAGGAAAGGCGGCCATGTTATCTGGTGCCAATGGCTTACCTGGATTGTGTTGTAGGAATGAAGACCTTTCTCCATTGTTTCCAGTGGGGCAGGCCTCGGTTCACCACAGGGAAGCTGATTCAAACGATGAGGAATGCTCTCCCAATCAAGGATTAGAGGCCCATGCTCCTTTCTCATCAGAGTTAATTTTGCTTATGCACAAGGCGTATTTGGCACACCAAGCCACTGGGAGGCTATTGGGGAGGCCTGGTCGACTGTGGCCGGGCAAAAGACCTGGAGGGTCCGATGCCGGGAAAGGCACCTAGGGTCCTTGGGATGAGGATACCTTTGAGTGGTCCAGATGTAGACTCTGAAGATTCTGAGGGAGAAATCCCGCAGGGACCTGCTTTTCCAGACCTGGCTGGGACAGACAAGGACCTAGTGGTGTCTGATAACATCCTGGATGGTCAAGATCCAGATTGAAGTTTGGATCAGGCACCGGTGGCGGAAGGGAAAGGTAGGCCGGGCAATGGCTAAGCTGTATCCTTGCCTGAGGACAGGCTTGAGCTGTTGGCACTGCCTAAGGTGGATGTGTTGGTGTCGGTGAACACTAAGACCACCACCATTCTGGTAGCTGGATCAGTGGTGCTAAAAGATATGCAGGACAGGAATTTGGAGTTTCACCTCAAGAGAATCTTTGAGGTGAATGCCCTTGGCATTCTCGCTCCTGTGTGCAGTAGTTTCATGCAGAGGGCCAGTTTACACTGGGTACAGCAGCTACAAGACCGCTATCTCTGTCTGAGGCTAAGCAGGCGGACTCTCTACTGGTATAAAGCAGAGCTGCTTACCTGTAACAGGTGTTCTCAGAGGACAGCAGGATGTTAGTCCTCACACATGGGTGACATCATCAGATAGAGCCCCGATGCGGAAAACTTATGTCAAAATTTCTAGAACTTTGACTAGGCCCACTGAGCATGCGCAGCATGCCCTATACTACATGTCCATGTAGAGTCCCTCTCCAATCTCTCTTTTTCCGTGGAGCTATAAGCCTCGCAATGTGAGTGAACTCACTTTTGCTGTTTTTTTGGCCTTGACATCAGTAAAGAATTACAGCCCTTATAAGTGATGAAAAGTCTAACAAGAGGAGTTGGTTTGTACACTGCAGTGCTAATTGCATTGTACAGATCTTCTCCTTTTCATCACTTATAAGGGCTGTAATTCTTTACTGTTTGTCAATTTTACTATGAATAGCTCTGAATGTGACTGTAACAACGCCCCCCTTAACCCCAACCCATCTCCTGATTCAAAGTGCCCCTCTACAGTGGTATCTCTATATATAGATTATCAGACTCACTTTATACAGAGGCTCCCTCCCCCCCCAGGCTCCTGCGCTTCATGAGGAGCAGTAGCAAAGTTACACAGGAAACATATGCGCGTTGCCTTTGCAAAATTTGTGGTAACACGTGTCAGTCTTGGCCCCGCCCCAGAATACCCATGACCTGCCCCTTTTCCACCTCCTTATTCTGAAGGAGTATACATGCATGCATGCATGTCTTTCCCGGCTTCTTAAAATTTACACTGTTCACTCGCAGCCTACATACGCACAAGCAACGTTTTTAGAATCTATCTCTAAGTGCTGTGATTTTAAGCAATCTCCTTCCCTCTGCACAATCTGATCAGCAGCAAGATACAGGTTGCCATTTTATGGACTAAGACTAAAGCTTACCTGAAGGAGATCTCTGAACTTGTTGGACACTGAAGCCAAGTCTGTGAGGCAGCTGTCAATCTTGGCATGTGCCTGCTCTCCCCCAATGCCTTGGCTAAAAAGCTTGGCACAGTCATTCTGAAAAGTGGAAAGAAAATAATTGCAATTTTGCATTAATTCACACTAGTCTGGACAGAGATATTTTCAACCAGCAGGCCAAGACCAAACAATGACATTACTCAAAATATACCACCTCTTCAAACCTCCAATTCCAGTTCCATCTTTGCTTCCCATCAATCTCTTTTACCCTCTAGTTCTACATAATTACACAGCAGTAAAAGCTACAATAAAATAAACTCAAAAGATCCAATTTGAAGTTGACTTCTGGTGATGAAGTTGTGCTGAGCGTAGATCGCTTGCTCTTTCTCCTAGGAAATTGGCATCATTTGCTGTTTGTTGAATTGTTTTAGGAACCATTTATGGACAATTTACCACAGATTTGATAGTATACATTGGCAATTTTGTTATTCATAAAAATTTTGAAATGTCAGGGAGGCAAAAGAGAATTGGTATGGAGAAAACAACTAAGGCTGTGGAAGAGAAGATGGTGCCAAACATGAGCAAAGTGGTTGGGATTTCAGAGGCTTTGCCGAGTGATCCAAGTGGTTTCGGCCGCAGTAAACGATGTTACAAAATTACAATCCTCTTTGGACAAGCTACATGAAAACATGGTCATTATTGCTATTGATCAGAAAGTTGTTCAACATATGGAGTCTTTGGACACAGTGGACACCTCTTTATTGCAGCTGAGTCAGAAAAATTAAGCTCTTGAAGACAAGCTTGATGACCTCGAAAAGGAAAATTGAAGAAACAATCTACATATTCCGGATGTTCTGGAGAGCTTACAATGTGAGGCCTTGTTTTGTTGGTATGAGATTGGAATGTTGGAAGTGTTGGGCGTTGAGGTGCCTGACAGGCCTATTCTTGTACAGAGAGTGCATCATTTGGATCCAAATGATATAAAAGCCCTCTGACCAAGACAAGTGATTGTTAAATAGCTTAACAATGGACAAAATGAAATTATTGTATGCTTACCATAAAAAAAAGATGAAGTGAGCTATAAGCCTCTGCTCTTTCCAGATTATTCAGCAAAAATCAGTCTCAGGTAAAGAAATGTCACCTTATTATTCCAAACAGGAATCAAATTTTATTTGCAATTTCCAGCTCGGCTAAAAGTTTTCCACAATGATGAAACTAAAATGTTCACTGATAGTTCTAATATTTGCTATTTTTAAGATTTTTATTCTTTAAGCCGCCCAGGACATAGGATAGAGTGGCATATGTGTCTTAAATAAATAAATAATAAAGCAAAGCTTAAAACTTTGACTACCTAATTTCTCCATGTGAAGGTTGCCTTTTCATTTGCTGCAAATATTTATGCAAATGCCACGAAGGGGTTTTAATTCAAATCCATGATTGACATTTATGATTGTGCAGATTGTCTGTTTCATTTGACAGTACTGATGTGTTTCTTACTTTTTCTTTATATTGGGGCTTTTACAATTTTTGTTAATCTGCCTAGTTGTTTGTTTGGTTGTTCAGATGTTTCTGGTTACAGAATTAAGCTGCTGGTTTTCAGAAACCCTTAAATTTGTGAGATACCAGGGAGTGGCTGAAAAAAAAAAGATGACACAGGAGGAGACTTTTTCAGGGTTAGGGGACAGTGTTCCAGTTTTGGAGGAAGGTGGGGAGTTGGGAGGGAGGGAGTTAAGTAGAATATATATGTAGATTAATGTATATTTGGATATATGTATTCAGTCTTTTGTAATGTTGGAGTTTTTTTTGCAGTCAAGTTATATTTATCATGAATATATTACAGCCTGGGGGGATGTAGGCTGGGAAATTTTCCTTTTGAGTATCCTTTTGAAATCTGCAGGTTTCTAATGTGATTGCAGGGATAATGGCTAATCTCAATTTTTGTGCTTTAAATATAAATGGGCTATATTTCCCCATCAAGAGGAAAAAAATATTGAATGTGTTTTGTAAGCCCAAAGCTAATACTGCTTTTCTTTAAAAAAACTCACTTGGAGGATCTTGAACATTAAAAGCTTTGACATGATTGATTAGGGCAATGCTATGTCTCTTCTTTTTCTGTTAGGCAGCAGGATGTTGTAATTCTTGTTCACAAGAACATTCCTTTTGAACTGGAGTGACTAATGACTGATGTTAATGGAAGATTTAATTGTATTAGGATCTCTTTGTGGGATTAAATTTTTGTTAGCCAATACATATATATATGTATGTACCTAATCAATAATCATAGTTTCTTTGCTAATTTGATTTCCAAACTTTTGTTATGGGATATTATAAGAACATACCATACTGGGTCAGACCAAGGGTCCATCAAGCCCAGCATCCTGTCTCCAACAGTGGCCAATCCAGGCCATAAGAACCTGGCAAGTATCCAAAAACTAAGTCTATTCCATGCTACTGTTGCTAGTAATAGCAATGGCTATTTTCTAAGTCAACTTAATTAATAGCAGGTAATGGACTTCTCCTCCAAGAACTTATCCAATCCTTTTTTAAACCCAGCTACACTAACTGCACTAACCACATCTTCTGGCAACAAATTCCAGAGTTTAATTGTACGTTGAGTGAAAAAGAACTTTCTCCGATTAGTTTTAAATGTGCTACATCCTAACTTCATGGAGTGCCCCTTAATCCTTCTATTATCCGAAAGAGTAAATAACTGATTCACATTTACCCATTCTAGACCTCTCATGATTTTAAACACCTCTATCATATCCCTCATCAGCCGTCTCTTCTCCAAGCTGAACAGTCCTAACCTCTTTAGTCTTTCCTCACAGAGGAGCTGTTCTTGTCCCTTTATCATTTTGGTCACCCTTCTCTGTTCTTTCTCCATCCCAACTAAATCTTTTTTGAGATGTGGCGACCAGAACTGTACACAGTATTCAAGGTGCGGTCTCACCATGGAGCAATACAGAGGCATTATGTCATTTTCCGTTTTACTCACCATTCCTTTTCTAATAATTCCCAACATTGTTTGCTTTTTTGACTGCTGCAGCACACTGAACCGACGATTTCAATGTGTTATCCACTATGATGCCTAGATCTCTTTCTTGGTTGGTAGCTCCTAATATGGAACCTAACATTGTGTAACTATAGCATAAGTTATTTTTCCCTATATGCATCACCTTGCACTTATCCACATTAAATTTCATCTGCCATTTGGATGCCCAGTTTTCCAGTCTCACAAGGTCTTCCTGCAATTTATTACAATTTGCTTGTGATTTAACTACTCTGAATAATTTTGTATCACTTGCAAATTTGATTACCTCACTCGTCGTTTTCCTTTCCAGATTATTTATAAATATATTGAAAAGTACGGGTCCCAATATAGATCCCTGAGGCACTCCACTGCCCACTACCCTCCACTGAGAAAATTGTCCATTTAATCCTACTCACTGTTTCCTGTCTTTTAGCCAGTTTGTAACCACAAAAGGACACCACCACCTATCCTATGACTTTTTACTTTTCCTAGAAGCCTCTCATGAGGAACTTTGTCAAACGCCTTTTAAAAATCCAAATACACTACATCTACCGGTTCACCTTTATCTATATGTTTATTAACTCCTTCAAAAAAGTGAAGCAGATTTGTGAAGTAAGACTTGCCTTGGGTAAAGCCATGCTGACTTTGTTCCATTAAACCATGTCTTTCTATATGTTCTGTGATTTTGATATTTAGAACACTTTCCACTATTTTTCCTGGCACTGAAGACAGGCTAACTGGTCTGTAGTTTCCCGGATCGCCCCTGGAGCCCTTTTTAAATATCGGGATTACATTAGCCACCCTCCAGTCTTCAGGTACAATGGATAATTTTAATGATAAGTTACAAATTTCTACTAACAGATCTGAAATTACATTTTTTAGTTCCTTCAGAACTCTGGGGTGTATACCATCCGGTCCAGGTGATTTACTACTCTTCAGTTTATCAATCAGGCCTACCACATCTTCTAGGTTCACCGTGATCTGGTTCAGTCCATCTGAATCATTACCCATGAAAACCTTCTCCGGAATGGGTACCTCCCCAACATCCTCTTCAGTAAACACCGAAACAAAGAAATCGTTTAATCTTTCTGCGATGGCCTTATCTTCTCTAAGTGCCCCTTTAACCCCTCGATCATCTAGTGGTCCAACTGACTCCCTCACAGGCTTTCTGCTTCGGATATATTTTAAAAAGTTTTTACTGTGAGTTTTTGCCTCTACGGCCAACTTCTTTTCAAATTCTCTCTTAGCCTGTCTTATCAATGTCTTACATTTAACTTGCCAACACTTATGCATTATCCTATTTTCTTCTGTTGGATCTTTCTTCCAATTTTTGAATGAAGATCTTTTGGCTAAAATAGCTTCTTTCACCTCATCTTTTAACCATGTCTAATCATTTTGCCTTCCGTCCAGCTTTCTTAATGTGTGGAATACATCTGGACTGTGTTTCTAGGATGGTTTTTTTTTTTTTTAACAATGACCACGCCTCTTGCACACGTTTTACCTTTGTAGCTGCTCTTTTCAGTTTTTTTCTAACTATTTTTCTCATTTTATCAAAGTTTCCCTTTTGAAAGTTTAGCCCAAGAGCCGTGGATTTGCACACTGTCCCCCTTCCAGTCATTAATTCAAATTTACCTCTCTCACCAAATCCTGTGCTCTACTGAGAATTAGATCTAAAATTGCTCCCTTTCTCGTCAGTTCTTGAACCAATTGCTCCAAAAAACACCCAGAAGGAACAAGCAGAAGTTAACAGGGAACCACAGGATGAGCTGTTCCACCTGCTGGAGACAGACAAATACTGGGGGGCTACAGGGTAGGCTCTGTCCTCATATAGGATACCCTTTCAGTTTTGGTCTGTCTCCACCTGCTGGAAAGGAGGCTCAACCCATGGTCTGGACTGATCCGAGTACGTACAGGGAACTGTTGCTTGATTGTAACTCAGCGAAATCTTCAAAAAGTATCAGTCCCACCTTAGCATTAGTTTATTATGCAAAGAATTGAATTTAATTGATGCTTGGCATATCAAACATATAAATAACATATAATTTCTTTCCTCATGGGCATAATATATATATCAATTTAGACTATTTCTCTCTGAAGTGTTTTTTGGACTCTGCTGAAACATTTGAATTGCCATTTTCTGATTATTCCATGATATCTGTCCAGTTGTCTTTTTGGATGGGATACAGTACAATTTCTTGGAGAATGTCTCCTTTTTTTTATACAAATCTTTTGTAAAATATTTGAGGGTGAAGTGGGTGGAGCTACACACAATTGAATTCATCCCAAGAAGTAGGTCCAGTGGTTTTCTGGAATGCTGCAAAAGCAGTTTTCTAGGTACATATTTCGTACTAGTTGTGCCAGTAGACACAGAGAACTGGGAAACCAACTGAGTTGGTATGCCTGAGACGGATTCAAACTCATGAACTATCTCCTGAGGTTAAGGAACAAATTACCACAGTAAGGAAGGAGTTGAATGATGTACTAGATGTGAGAGGCCAACGAAATTTACAATTCCTCCAATGCAAATTTTATCAATGGGGCAGAAAAGTGGGAAACTATCGGCTAAGTTGGTAAGGAATTCAAAGTCAAGAACTGATTATCCATCTTAAATATACAGGTAAAACTTGTGACTCCTCAGCAGCAATTATAGAAATGTTCAAATCTTATTATAAAAACTTTATATGCTGCGGAATCTCATCCTATGGAATCTCAATCAGTTTTTGTTAGTATTTGTGGCTCGCGAGAAGGCCTTGTGAGCAACTGGACTTACTCCCGATGCCACAAGCAGCTGGCCGCGAGGTCATGGCAGGATGCCGCCAGGCTACCCTCACACAGCACGGGACGCTGTCATCTCCGCTGCTCCTCCGATTCTTCTTAGGTGTGTGCGCGCCCCGGACCATGCACTAATAAAAGGGCCCTCGGTGGCAAAATGCCCATGATGCCCACTGATGATATCAGTGCTTCAGCCCTATATAAGGGTTTCCTGGACTTTTCCCCCCTTGACTCAATGGGTCTCCTGCCTTTCAGAGTGTGTTGCTACAGCATTTATGCATCCCCAGCTTTGTCCTGTCTTGCCTTCCAGTACAGCCTTGTCCTGCCTCACTTTCTTTGTTGTATCATCCAGTGTCTTCTGTATGGCCACGTCTACTCTTGGCTTGTTGCTCTGGATCTTGACCTCTTGCCTTGGACCTGACCATGTTTCTCTGCCACCTGCACCTCATATCCGGAACAGACAGGTCCAACAAAAGATCTCCTAAGTCATCCGAGGATGAGTCAGAGGTATCCTTCCCATGGATATGGGATATCCTTCCTGCTAAGGTCTCCTGGGGGCTGCTGCAGAGAGTCCCTGCCCATGCCTCTCGGTTTGGGCACAGAGGGCATAGACGGCCCCAAAGGCTTGGAAACTGGGATCAACGACTCCAATAGTGCTGGTGGCCGCATTGGCTCTTCCTCCTCAAAGGACCCCATGATGGGAATTGCTCCAGAGAGGGGCATCGGTGGCCACTGGGGAACAGATGGTCCCCCTGGGCACTGGCTGCATCGGTAGTACATCCAGCAGGACGTCTAGATGCTTTAGCAGAGACACCAACAGAGAAGGTGCTGGTTCCGGCACCAGTATAGGGACCAGTGCCAGGGGCAGCTCGATATTCCGCAGGGCTTGAAGCACTGCTGACTGCACCCTGTGATCCAGCTCCTCCTGCAAATCTGTTGAGAACTGAGGAGGAGAAGGCATCAGAGTTTTCTTGGCGCTTCGAGGAGGCTCAGTGCCCAACACCATCACCAGTGGAGGATGCCTGGGACCTCCCGGGTCTGATGCAGGGTGATGCCTCCTCCCCACGGGGTCACTTTGGTAGCTGCATAGCAATTGCTGGTGCCGAACTGAGCCTGATGCCATGTACTGATGGCAACCAGTATCTATGCTTGCAGGACTTCCCTTGGTACTTGGCCTGGTCTTTTCCTGGCGCCGAGGATGAAGAGAAACCTGATGTCTAATGCGACGACACCGGTGACGGCCTATCCCTGGCCCCTCTCTCTCTCAAGAGGGTCCCGATGGAGGGGTGGACATGGATGGCGTGTCCAATGGTTCCACACGGCCTCCAGGTGTCAACAACTCCAATGCTGGAGTCGATAGATCAGACTTTTTGGTGCCAGAGTTTTTCCATCTTGTTGAGATGGGTGCGATGGCCTTTGGGGGTCATCTGATCGCAAAAATGACACTCCCGGACATCGTGTGATGCCCCCCAGGCAGAGGATACAGACCTCATGTGGATCAGTAATGTATATGGTCCACGGGCACTGGGGGCATCGGCAGAAACCGGTCGATTTCTTGAAAAATAGCCAGCGAGTGGTCAATGGCCAGCAGCCACTGAGGAGTGTCACACTGGAGATAGATTGCAAACAAAGGAAAAAATTTCACCTACTACTGCTGCTGACAGGGATACCAACTGGAAGAGAGACCTGGCGAAGAGTTGAAAAAGAAAACCGGGAAAGCAAAAAAACCCCCCCAAAAAAACACTTCGAAAGAGAGCTCCACAAACCACAAGGCAAACACTTTGCGGAAAAAAAAGAAACTGAAGAGGGACCCCATGTGGACGCACGGATAGTGGCATGCTGGGTCTGCTCAGTGTGCCAGTCAAAGTTTCTAGAAACTTTAGCTAAAGTTTTCCATGCCAGGCTCCATCTGATGATGTCACCCACATATAAGGACTACCATCCTACTTGTCCTAGGAGAAATAGTGCATATAGGCCAGGGAAGACAGTTATCAACCAGCTTTGGAGGTGGTGCCTTCGCGGACACCAAATTCCTTAGTCAAGCAAGGTCATCAGTATTGCCTGGCAGCATAAAGAGATCAGGGTGTAGAGGGGTACGGAAAAAGTTTTAAACACTAGAGACTGTCAAAAATCAATAAAATATTTTCCCTTTTCTATTTTGATTACTGCATTCATGAGAAAATAAGTATGTTTAAAAATTTCAAAGACTCCTTTGATTAAGCAACTACAATTCTCAGTCTACAAAATCATAATAGTGTTGCACTGATCTTCACAAGAACCCCATGTAGGCATCGCACCAATATATGTAAAACATGGCAGCAAGAAAAGAAATTCATAAGAACACCATGCTTGGGTTACACAAGCATGAATACTACTACTACTTCTAAACATTTCTATAGTGCTACTCGATGTACATGAATACAGCATAAACAGCTGAAAATGGGACTCAGAAAAAGTTTTTAAAAAATCCCAAGACAGTGGGATCATAAAAAACAGCACAGATGTAGTACCATAATAAAAACAAGGCTTATAATAAAATCCAATGTTTGACTAGCACGCAAAGCTTGAATCCCTATATTATCTAGTTAAAATTTTTTTTACATGTACTAGGACTATGAGACCATCACAGTGTACCTAATAGTTTGTACACAGAGTCAGTACAATGCACTACCATACAACCTATGCATTATTTACTACCACAGCCTAGGATCACTTCCCTTTAGCATGAAGACAGGACTTACCTGAGAAGAAGCTGGTGCATCTCAGTAGACTGACATACAAATATTATCTAGTCAGAAACCTGAACATGGATGATCCCGCAACTTGCCTCAAGAGCATCCTTTCTGATAACAGAACATGGATCGTACCTCTAATGTTTTCTTAAGTGTCATAATGTTCTCACTGCATACTTCCACATTATTCAAGGAAACCTGGGGATGAAGACAGAAAGTGTCACCCATGCCAAGCACTTACAAAACCTTCATCCAGAGCTCAGGAACTAACTTTTGGGCGACACTCCCAGAGGTACTTCTTACCTCCCACTATCCAATCAGAGCTCTTTCTGATAGGGAAGCATTGTATATTTTATGCATATCTTGCTCTGCTTCTCCCCACAAAACAGATCAAGCATTGCAGCTGCCATTTAGGATCACTCCTGGTGGAAATCCTTTCAGTGCTGCTCCTTACAAGCCCAACAGTATAATAAATTCAAGAAGCACTATTACGTTTAATACATAGGAAGATGAAGCACTCTAGAAAGGGAGAAATAACATACCTGACAATTTTGTTTTCCTTAGTGTAGACAGATGGATTCAGGACCAATGGGTTATATACTCCTCTGCCAGCAGATGGAGATGGAGTCAAGTTTCAAAGCTGACAACACCCTAGATACACCCCTGCACTGACCTCAGCCCTTCAATATTCTCTTCAAAAGTCACTGTGGACATACTATGAAAAAAACTTGATTAAAAATGGATAACCATAACTGTACTCAACTAAACACTGAACCCCAGCAGGATTATAGATGCCCTGATCTAGGGACTGGATGATGGCTTACCCATACTCTCCTGGAATTGATATTCACTCCTCAGGCAAATCCTTGGCACCATTCTTGGGCAGCCGTGGATGGGATGCTGAGTCCATCTGTCTACACTAAGGAAAACAAAATTATCAAGTAAGTAATTTCTCCATTTCCTAGCATATAGCCAGATGGACTCAGGACAAATGGGATATACAAAAGCTACTCCCGATTGGGGCAGGAGACTTCCCGCGATCTGGCTAACACCACCCTTGCAAAGGCTGCGTCCTCCCGGGCCTGAATGTCCAGGCGATAAAACCTGGAGAAGGTGTGCAAAGAGGACCAGGATGCCGCTCGGCAGATGTTGACGGGAGACATCAGTCTAGCTTCCACTAGGGCTCATGCCACTAGGCCTGAGCCCTAGTGGCATGAGCTTTAACCTGAAGGGGTAATGGTTTACCTGCCTCCACATAGGCTCCTGGGATCACCTCCTTAATCCAGCGAGCTATGGTAGTCTATGAAGCTGGTTCTCCCTGCCTCCTTCCACAGTAAAGGACGAACAGGTGGTCCATCTTTCGGACCAGTCATGAAACTTCCAGATACTGCACCAAAATCCTACTGACATTCAAATGGTGGAGGAGGCTGTATTCTTCTGCGCCCTTGTGCTTATCCAGGGATGGAAACGAAATGGACCGATTCAAATGAAAGTCAGACTACCTTGGGCAAGAAGGATGGAACAGTATGAAGCTGTAACGCTCCTGGAGTCATCTGGATTCCGACACAATGCCTGCAGTTCAGAGATGCGATGTGCCGAACATATAGCAGCCTAAAGGACGGCCCTGCCAAAAACTCCAATAGATTCCACAAGGGAACCAGCTACCGTAGGGGTGCCAGAGGTGCTTCACCACTTTCAGAAAATGGGCCATGTCTGGATGAGCCGACAAGCAGGTTCCTTTCGCCTTGCCCCTGAAAGAGGAGAAAGCCGCTATTTGGACCTTCAAGGAGCTAAAGGTCAAACCTTTATTCAAGCCATCCTGCAAATATTTCAGAATTAGTGAGATTTTGACCGTCTAAGGGGAAAACACACGTTCCTCGCACCAGGCCTCAAATACTCTCCAGAAACACACATATGCTACGGATGTAGAGAACTTCGACGCATGGAGTAAGGTGGCAATTACTGCCACCGAATATCCTCGTGCCCTGGGGGGGGGGGGTCTCCACCAGGAGTCTCTGCATGTCCACATACCAGGGACACCTGGGCCAATCTGGAGTTATAAGTAGGACTAATCTGCTCTGGCACTTGATTCTGCGAATGACCCTGCCCAGGAGGGGCCATGGAGGGAAGGCATATAGCAACCTCTCTTCCGGCCAGGCCTGAACGAGAGCGTCTATCCCCAGGTTCAATTGATCTCTTCTAAGACTGAAGAATTCGGGAACCCTCACATTGTGAGATGTGGCTAGCAGGTTGATGGACAGGAGACCCCAGTGATCTATCACCAGCTGAAAGGCTTTGGCTGACAACGCCCACTCTCCTGGATCCAGACTCTCCCTGCTTAGAAAGTCTGCTCTGACATTGTCTTTTCCTGCGATATGGGAGGTTGAAATCATCTGTAGATGTTCCATCTATTCCATAAGGAGATTTATCTCCTATGACACTTGCTGGCTTTTTGTTCCACCTTGGCAGTTGATGTAGGCTACCGCCGTTGTGTTGTCCGATATTATGCGGATCGCTTGACCCTGCAGTATGTGACTGAATTATAGACACTCCATGAAGTTAGCATGAGGCACATTTAAAACTAATCGGAGAAAGTTCTTTTTCACTCAACGCACAATTAAACTCTGGAATTTGTTGCCAGAGGTTGTGGTTAATGCAATTAGTGTAACTGTGTTTAAAAAAAGGATTGGATAAGTTCTTGGAGGAGAAGTCCATTACCTGCTATTAATTAAGTTGACTTAGAAAATAGCCACTGCTATTACTAGCAACAGTAGCATGGAATAGACTTAGTTTTTGGGTATTTGCCAGGTTCTTGTGGCCTGGATTGGCCACTGTTGGAAACAGGATGCTGGGCTTGATGGACCCCTGGTCTGACCCAGTATGGCGTGTTCTAATGTTCTTATGACTGCCAGGTGGTTTATGATCCAGAGGGTCTCTTCCTTGATCCATTGCCCCTGGGCAGTCAGCTCCTGCCTGCCCAGTGAGCTCCCCAGCCCCGGAGGCTTGCATCTGTCATGAGGACGAGCCAGTTCAGAGGGGACAGGGGTACAAACCCCTGCCCAAATGAGCTTCCTGCAGCCACCACTGGTGCTAAGAGCATACTTCCATCGGTAAGTGGAGTTGAATCAAATAGTCTTGAGACAGTGGGTTCCTATGTGACAGCAGGGAGCACTGAAGTGGTGGCATGTGTGCTTTCACCCACGGCACTACTTCCAGGGTTGCTGCCATCAAACAGAGGACATGAAGATAGCTCCACACAGTCGGGCATATCGTGCTCATCAACAGACGCATTTGGGACACCAACTTCCTTATCAGCGTGGTTGGGAGGAAGACCTTGCCCTGCTTGGTGTCAAACCAGACTCCCAGATATTCCAAGGATTGCGAGGGTTTGAGACTGCTTTTGTCCATCCAGGTGTACAACCCAACCGAGTTCCTGAAGCAAGGAGGTTATCCTGTTAGTCACCCAGAGACTCTCTTCCATGGACTTTGCCCGGATCAACCATAATCTTGGAAAATGTTCTGGGGGCGGTGGCCAGGCCAAAGGGCAGTGCCCGGAACTAATAATGATGACTCGGTACTGCAAAGCATAGGAAACATTGATATTCTTGCCAGATTGGAATATGTAGGTATGCCTCGGATAGGTCCGGGGAGGTTAAGAACTCTCCTGATTCTATGGACATTATCATGGAGTGTACGGTTTCCATGTGGAAATGAATCACACGTAGATGTCAGTTGATGTTCTTGAGGTCCAGAATGGGGCGAAAGGAACCTTCCTTCTTGTTAGAATGAAACAGAAGGAATAACGACTTGTATTTTCCTGGGGCACAGGTACTGGGATTATAGCCCTCATTCTGAGGAGCTTTAACAGGGTAGTCTCCACTGCCTGCTTCTTGTGCTGGGAGTGGCAAGGAGATGTCATGAATATGTCCCGAGGAATGCTTTGAAATTCCAGCACATATCCTTCTCATATGACCTCCAGTACCCATTTGTCCAAAGTGATCTCGACCCACCATTGGTAGAAGAGGGACAGTCGACTCCTCTATCTCCTTGTTCTGAGGGTGGGTTGGCAAAACGAACCTGATCCTGTCTTGGGCTGCCGATTCTGAAAGGACTGAGAGCTCTAAAATGTTGAGTTACTGTAGAGGCAAATGTGTTGGGAGCCCCTGGATTGACCCATCATGGGCGAGGGGCGCTGTAACTGCTTTCTCTTATCTTCTGGTAGCTGGGGTACTGGAGATTCACCCCAATTACTGGCCAGCTTTTCCAATTCGCTTCTGAAGAGGAATGATCCTTTAAATGGCATCTATATCAGATTTGCCTTGGAGGTTGCGTCTGCTGGCCAATTCCGCAGCCATAGCTGTCTTCTGGCTGCCACCACTGAGGCCACTCCTCTGGCTGAGGTATGGACTAGATCTGAGCCCGCTCGGCTAAAACGGCAGCGGCTGGTTCCATAACTGCTCTGGAATTCGCCTGAGTCATCCACCTCCCGAGAGAGGAGCAGGCACGAACGAACTACCAAGGCACAATAAGAAGCAATCTGTAAGGTCACTGCTATTGTGTAAAGGCCTGTTTAAGGATGGACTCCATCCATCTAGCATGCGCATTCTTTAAGGCCAATCATCCCTCCACTGGGATAGTTTTTTGCTTAGAAACGGTACAGACCAGCGCATCCATTTTAGAGAAATGCAAGTGATCTCTTGCTGTCGGATCCAGTGGGTATAGAGCTTCTATCGCTCGTCCACCTTAAAAACTTGCTTCTAGGGCATCCCAATCCAGGTCAATTGACTCCTGGATGGCTTCCAGTACTGTCTCTATGGAAAAACCGTAACATGGTCCAATATGGTTCTGAACCGGGGGGGGGGGGGGGGGGGGGCGGGGGGATTTTCCCATCTTCCAAGGAATCTGGATCCTCTTCTTAGTCTGTGTTGTCCGGGTCCCTGCCAGGGATACCCTTGGTGATGTCAAGGCATGCCTCGGGGTCTGCCTATAGGACTGGGAGAAGAAGGGCTTACCGGCTGAGGTTCTGTCTGGACAGGGGCAAATGAGGTAGCAGACTGCGCCTGTACAAAGGTTTGAAGGCCTTGAAAGAATTCCACCCAAGAGAAGGTGACCAGATCCATGCCCAGCCCAGGAGAAGGTACCGCTAAATTTCCATCTCCCAATGATGACCCAGTCCCGGGGTACTTCCGGTTAAGGCTGTGGCTGACCCATCCTCTTAATGGGAGGATCCAGGCTTAGCAAAGTCCGGGGAGGCCAATGCTCCCTGGGCTTCCTCACAATGCTGACATAAGCAAGAATCCAGGTCAGACTGTGCAGCCCTAAAATGACAAGCAGTGCAGAGAGAAAGGCACTTATGTTTCTTTGCTGCTGGAATCACAGGCGACAGTAACTGCGTGTTCAGATGGCTTATGTTTCAAATTTTATGCGCACAGATTTCGGGCGCGTACATGGGCTGCGACGCGCGCGCACACTGTGTGCGCCCGGCTTTACTTGTATTCTGTGCCTAATAAGTTGTGCACGTATGTACACGTGCGACGTTATGCACGGCATTATGTTGCACAAACTGCGTGCGCAGAGCCGACAGGCACTTCACATATCAAAGCTCTATGGTGGGTAATATAGACACAAAAATGTGCGCAAGATGGCGCTGCTGTGGCCTACCACGCGGTGTGCTGACCAAGCCTAAAGTGGGACCTAGCCCTCTGGAGAGCCGCTCAACCCGCTTGGAAGCCCACTTCCACTTAACCCAATGGGATCGGGAATGATGTTGGTACGGCATGCCAAGCAAGAAGACTGGAGGAAGTCTTAACGAAACTTCTCCAACATCTCTGAATCGGGAGGAAATCCTCTTCTCTTTTTTTTTTTTTTTTTTTTTTTAACTTACCTGGGCTCAATACTTACAGCTGAGTACAGAGACAGCCTCCGGCTGTGGAGGGAGAGGGCTTTGGCCATTACTGCCGTGCTCGGCTTCCTGTACCTACTGTCTTTCAGCTACTTCAGCGGCAAAGTTCCTGCCAGAAACCAGCTACCAGACCAAGGCACACCTCTGAGGGATCTCAGAAATCACATTGGGAATTCTCAACTGGGGGATGGACCTTTAGGTATCACCACAGGAGAGCGGGGCTCAATCTTTTCTCCAATTTAAAAGTATAATTTCTTCTTCCAAAAGGTACAACGATCCCCATAGGGAAAGCATGTCTGCATCTGCTGGAGACAGAGAAATACTGAAGAGCTGAGGTCACTGCAGTGGTGCATCTAGGGTGACATCAGCTTTGAAACCTGACTCAGTCTCCATCTGCTGGCAGAGGAGCATAAACCCATTGGTCCTGAATCTATCTGGCTACATGCTAGGAAAGTAGAATTCAATTTCCTAATGTTATCTGATGCTGTTAAATCATACTTTGCATTCTTTCATAGTCTTGACTTTTCTTTAAAGAACCTTTTTATTGAAAATGGTGATTTAGGGCCTTAGTGTGCAAGACTACAGCTGTGGTGCAGCAGCAAACATGCAAAATGAAGTTAAAGAAGACTCAGCAGTCGCTCAACATCTAAAAATAGAAGCAACATAATTGGGTTGCTTTGCTGCTGCACTGCAGTTGTAAATGATGTTCATAATTTGAAATTTCCTGCTTTCCAAACTGTGCCCCTTTAAGTACATATCTTCAGCTACAAAGACGCCTGGGAAGTCTAATTCATCTGTCTTATACTACAAAAGCTGAAACAAGTAACTGAGATAAAGTGTTATACATGGTTACTCCCAAGAGAAAGTCCTTTGGTGTTGGGCATTAAACCGCTGTTTTGAGCTACCCAGTGGACTGATCTCTTCTCCTTAGTCCTTCCCCAGGTTTTGGAGCCCTTTCATAGCAGGCACTCACCAGGAAAGACAGCTTTGCCTCATCTGTGCTCTCAATACCCTTGGTGTCAAATTTGCCCTGCTGTAAGCTGCTGTGCATGATGTTGACTGCACTCGTCACCCCTCTCTGGAAGTCCTGGAATGTGGTAGCTGGGAAACCCATTCTCAGTTTATTGCACAGAACTTCTCTGCGTAGAAGATGGGAAACAATTAGCTTGCTGATTAAGAGACATCAGATATGGAATGATCTTTTCCAGGGGAAGAACAAGTTTGTCTGTGAATTTGCATTCCTTCCCTCATTGCTGCAGACTGAGACTGCAAACAATATATATAGCTAAGAATATCAAACATGATAGAACATAAATCATTTCCATTTCATCATTATAGCCAAAGAATTTTAATTCTGCATATATAATTCAATTTCTGACATGGTAGATTTGATTATGGTAATAGTTTCACCTAATGTTAAAATACTAGGTGAATTGAACATTCAGGCAGACCTAATCTACACAGGGATAAACTGCAGAATTCTTGAATATGATGAGTGTATTAAATCTTACCCAGAGTATAAATGCTGCCCCCTCACACACACACACTCAGCAGGCCATATACTGGATCTAATTCTCTTTCATTTTTAGGAAAATTCTGGTCAAAACATTGACTAAATACACATTAGACATCTTCTGGTCAGGCCATTCTTTGGTTAAATTTTCACTATTATTTATTAGTTGAAGAATCAGTCAAAAAAAAAAAAAGACAGGGTGAGACGTGATGCATGCTACTTCCCGTCTGCTCTCTATGCCTTCATCTCTCTTGCACATCCTTACATGGTCCTATTGCAGCTTCCGCTATGTCCTGGGCAGCAGGGCCTGACCTCCCTGTAAAGTGCACTGGCCTTCTGTTGCTGCCCTGGCCACCAGAGCCTGGCCTCTCTCCTGGCACTGCCTCCCTTCCAGGCAAGCAGGGCAGAGGGGTCAGGCTCTGACCATGTCACTGCTGCACATCCTATTGTGTCTTGAAACCTGGGGTTTCTCAGCAGTGTGCTGAACTGCACAATCAAAGTCCAAAACATTGCTGACAAATCCCATATGTACACACAGAGATGATGTGCCATTGTGCCCACTGCTATTACAATGCATGCATGGGTATATTAGTATGTGTGGAGGCATAGCACACTGTGCACACATTGAAATTAATGTCCTGGTTTCATTAGTAGATAGTCTTTCAAGGGAATTAGATAGAGGTACCACCATGACATGATTTTATTAGATATGATGGCAGCATATATTGAATCAAAAAGACTGAGCAATGTTAATGTAGAATTAGTTTCACAAATTGAATACTGTAATGATCTCTAATTGGTCTCCTACAGAAATGTTTGAAAAGAATCCAGTGATTCCAGAACTCAGCAGCAAAGCATGTAGCCACTGTTAGTTGAGAATGCAGGACATCTGGTCACAGGCATAAAAGTCTGCCTGGTCATGGTCTGGAGTGAAGCAAGGATAGCACGCAGTAATTTTAAGTGCGGCAGTGCTGCAAGGCAACTAAAAGTAGGAAAACTGAAGAAAATAATGAAAATGAAAAAAAAAAATTGTAAAGGATTTTGAAAGAAAATATATGGTGTTCATACTGAAGAGGTTCACACAGGAAACCCTGCACATTCTCAGTAGAGCTCAAAGCTCTACTAGCTAAGAGAGATTAGTTTGTTTGGTGCTGTCAGATGACATCATCCACATATAATGGCTAATTCAGCCTGCTTATCGACGGAAAACTCAGCAGCAAAGCATGTAGCCACTAAGAGTTAAAGAGAGCACATAACTCCTGTTCTCTGTGCTTTGTGTTGGCTCCCAGTCAAATACCATTGTCAATTCAAGCTACAGATGACAACGTTTAAAGCTAGATATGTATTAGGGCCTAAGTATTTACAAGATAGACTAATGTCATGTGCCCTTTCCTGATCACGTAGATCAGAGATGGCCAACTCTGGTCTTCAACAGCCACAAACAAGCCTGGTTTTCAGGGATCCACACTGAATATGCATGAGACAGATTAATATATAATGGAGACAGTGCATGTATATCTATCTTATTCATTGTGGATATCCTGAAAACCAGACCTGTTTGTGGCTGTTGAAGATTGAAGTTGCCCCCCGCCCCCCCCCAGGCTCAGGTCCTTATAAAAAGAAGAGGACCTATTTTTTTTTAATTCCTGCTATAGATCTGACATGTCTGATGACCCGAGACAGGTCCTTTTCTGTCGTTTCCCCCACATTTATGGAACACCCTCCCAAAGATTCTCAGAACAGGACATGATCTAACTGAATTCTGCTGTGACTTGAAGACTTGGCTTTTCAGACAAGTTTTCAATATTACAGAATAAAAGAATCGGGGTGCATTCAAGGAAGGATATTTAACTGGTTGCGCAAAGATACTTTTATGTACCATACTTTTTGAAACTGGCTGTGCGATGATGTTATACACTTTTTGCCAATTTAAACTTTAATTGTGATTGTTTTATTTTCATGTTTAATTCATTAAAATTAATTTATTATGTGATTTAAATTGTAATATTGACTTATGTTTGGAAAAATGATTCATAAATAAAATTGCCCACCCTCAATGTGGCTAAAAGTCCATGTCTTGTTTCGTAATACACATACTTCCTCCCCATGTGATTTAAAGTATGTTAAGGTTGAGGAAGGAAAAGTACACACGTATATGATGGGGCCTCATTTTTGGTCCCAAGATTCTGAGAGGGGAGTCTCTTTAACGTCTATTATAGGTTATGGGGAATTTGATGGTGACATCATTTGACACAATGAGTAGGATTCCTCCTTTGGTAGAGCATTATAGTCAGTGTTTGGTGGATCTTTCCAGTGTGTCCCCTTTAAGGGAAGATGGAAAAAGGCCTCTCTAAAGGGAATGTGTTTGGTTCTATATAAATTGCTGCTCAAAGATTTAGGTAGGGAGATTCAGCAGGAGCCACCAGGTAGCTGAAGGAGCCAAGAGTGCCTCTTTTCACTGAGGGGGCTCTGAAATGGCTTTCCCCCTCAAAGGGAATTCCAAGGAATCTGAAGTGGAATCCCACAGGTCAGAAATTTCAAAGCTGTGCAGGGATCACAGAGCTTCTCAGTTCAGTAAAGTTGACATTGGGGAAAGTGGGATCCCCTGCTGATGCAACTAGGAGGCATTCAAATGATGGCCCAGGAAGATATTTGACTGTCACCACCAGGTGGGAAAAACTTTATAAGGGAAAAAACATAAAGGGACTGATATGGCCACTGATAAAAAGAGTTCTGTGAGTAGATGTGATGTGCTAAATCTCATTTAACTTTAACTTGAAGAGGCATTAAAATATTTTGTTGTGCCTTTGTTAATTAAGAGAAGACTTGAAGGAATATAGTTTTGCTGTGGCTGCATCAGTAGCATGGGATCTTCTTAGTGTTTTGGTACTTGCCAGGTTCTTGTGGCCTGGTTTGGCTTCTGTTGGAAACAGGATGCTGGGCTTGATGGACCCTTGGTCTGACCCAGCATGGCAATTTCTTATGTTCTTATGTTCTAATGCTGTAAGAGCCTGTGAACCTCATTATATCAATACATTTTATTATTACTCTAATGTGACTGCTGAAAGCCTAGAATTAAAAAAAAAAAAAGAAAAGTTGTTTGAATGAGACCCTCCTTAATCTCAAGGCACAGGTTCATTGAGAAGCATCTATGACCAGTCAGGCAGTTTACAGAAGGGCAAGAAGGATTTTTTTTTGTGTGTGTGTTCCATGTCCAGCTTGATCTATACTGCCCTTGCTTCTGGGTCTAGTCCACTACAAAAGTCACTCAACAATGTTTGTTTAGTGAACCCACGGAGCGATTAGTGCTTAGCTCATGAACTGTCATTAGACACCTCTCTCATTTTATGTGCCTTGTAAGAGTTACACGAAGATGGCATTTTCAGATCTATGTATTTGTTTGCATGTGCTTTGTGCCTGCAGTAATTTTCAAAGTGAAAAAGTCCATTTGTACTTTCACTTTCAAAACTGGTGCAAAGCCTATGGGTAAAAGGTATATGTGGACTTTGCCCCAAAGTAAGCAGTTTGAAGAGTGCCCTCTTGATGTTACTGTGATTATTCAATTAGACATACGTTTTCAGTAGCATTTGTAACTGCAGATTTAAACTTGTACTGTCAAGTACATACAAAAATCCCTTGCTTTTTAGATACAAGGTAAAAGTAGATGTTAACTTGGGTCGACAGGCATCTTAACACACATGTACATAAAGTGACCCATTTCAAACTTGGTTATTTCAAAATGCCTATATAACCTAACTTAAAATCATCTGAACACAGAGCATGCACCCTCAAGGACAAAGTCATTAAGAACCTATCTCCTAAACTAAATAGCTTATTCCCAAGAATGTGACAATTTTTAAATTGCAAGTTTGACCTCATTAAGTCATTGTACTTGTCAATGTATAATATGTAAGTCATGTTGTAAACCGTTGTGATCTTTATTTGGAATGAAAGTATATAAAATGGCCAAATAAATAAATGTGGCACAAAGAGATGCATGAAAAAGGCATGCTGTGAAATTTAAAAAATATTATATGCGTAATGTGCGCAAGTCAAACGCCTTTTTTTATGCCTCATTTCTGAGTGTGCAAAATGAGTAAAATGAAATCACACACACATTTTGAGGCTGTTGAAAATGAAGAAATTACTTACCTGATAATTTTGTTTTCCTTAGTGTAGACAGATGAACTCAGGACCAATGGGTTGTGCTCCCCTGCCAGCAGATGGAGATGGAGTCAGGTTTCAAAGCAGACATCACCCTAGATACACCCCTGCAGTGACCTCAGCCCTTCAGTATTCTCTTCAAAAGCCACTGTGGACATACTAATCAAAAAAACTTGATTAAAAACTTGATTAAAAATGGATAACCGTAACTGTACTCAACCAAACACTGAACCCCAGTAAGATTACAGATGCCCTGATCTAGGGACTGGATGATGGCTTACCCATAATCTCTTGGAATCGATATCCACTCCATGGGCGAATCCTCAGCACTGTTCTTGGGCAGCCGGGGGCAGGAAGCTGAATCCATCTACCTACACTAAGAAAAACGAAATTATCTGGTAAGTAATTTCTCCATTTCCTAGCGTATAGCCAGATGGTCTCAGGACCAATGGGATGTACAAAAGCTACTCCAGATTGAGTCGGAAAGCTGCCTGTGGTCCGGTTAATACCACCCTTGCAAAGGCTGCGTCTTCTCGGGCCTGTACGTCCAGGTGATAGAACCTGGACAAGGTGTGCAAGGAGGACCACGCTGCCATTCAGCAGATATTGACGGGGACAGCAGTCTAACTTCTGCCCATGAGACTGTCTGAGACCTGGTGGAATGAGCTTTAACCTGAGAAGGTAATGGCTTTCCTGCCTCCACACAGGCTCCTGTGACCACCTCCTTAATCCAGCGAGCTATGGTAGCCTGCAAAGCTAGTGCGGCCTGCTTCCTTCTACTGTGAAGGACAAACAGGCGGTCTGTCTTTCGGACAAGTTCTGAAACTTCCAGATACCGCACCAAAGATCTACTGACATTCAAATGATGGAGGAGGCATTATTCCTCCGCGTCCCTGTGCTTTTCTAGGGAAGGCAACAAAATGGACTGATTCAAATGAAACTCCAAGATTACATTGGGCAAGAAGGATGGAATGGCATGAAGCTGTAATGCTCCTGGAGTTATCTGGTGGAACAGGTCCTCACACGACAATGCCTGCAGTTCAGAGATGCGATGCGCCAAGCATATAGCCAGCAGGAACACTGTTTTCAAGGTTGATAAATATTAGAAAAGACTGCGCAGTGGCCGAATGGAGGGCCCTGCCAAAAATTCCAATACTAATTAAGATTCCACAAGGGAACTCACCACCATAGGGGTGGCCGAAGGTGCTTCACCCATTTCAGAAAACGGGCCACATCCAGATTAGCAGACAGGGAGGTTCCGATCACCTTGCCCCTGAAACAAGAGAGCGCCACTACCTGCACCTTTAAGGAGTTAAGGGTCAAAACTTTATTCAAGCCATCCTGCAAAAATTCCAGAATAAGTGGGATTTTGACTACCCAAGGGGATCACCGTGTCCATGCATCAGGCCTCAAATATTCTCCAGACCTGCACATACACTAGGGACATAGAGAACTTCTGAGCGCAGAGTAAGGTGGCAATTACCGCCGCAGAATATCCTCGCTTCATCAGGCAAGCCCTCTCAAGAGGCAGACCATAAGGCTGGGAGGCCCCAGCGATCTACTATCAGGCCGACACCACCCACTCTCCAGGATCCAGACTCTCCCTGCTTAGAAAGTCTGCTCTGATGTTGCATTTCCTGCGATGTATGTGGCTGAGATAGCCTGTAGATTTATTTCCACCAATTTCATAAGGAGGTCTATCTCCAGAGACACCTGCTGGCTCTTGGCTCCTCCCTGGCAATTGATGTAGGCTACCATTGTTGCCTTGTCCAACATTATGCGGACTGCTTGCTGGCTGAATTGCAAGCATGCCAGCCTCACTGCCTGGGCTTCCAGGTGACTGATGTTCTAGAGGTCCTCTTCCTCTGTCCAACACCCCTGGGCTATGGAGCTCCCCAGCCCTGAAGACTCAAGTCCGTCGCAAGAACCAGCTAGTTTGGGGAGGACAGGGACACCCCCATGTTTAGATGAGCCTCCTGCAACCATCACTTGAGGTGACAGCAGACTCCCATTGGGAAGTGGAGCCGAATCAAATAGTCTTGAGACTGCGGGTTCCAACTTGACAGCAGCCACGTTGAAGTGGGCGCATGTGTGCTCTCGCCCATGGCACAACTTCCAAGGCTGCCGCCATCAATCCGAGAACTTGGAGATAGCTCCACACCGTTGGGAATATTGTGTTCATCAACTGATGCACCTGTGACATTAACTACCATATCTGTGTGGTTGGGAGGAAGACCTTGCCCTGCTTGGTGTCGAACCAGACTTGCAGATACTCCAACGACTGGGAAGGCTTGAGACTGCTCTTGTCCAGGTTTACTACCCAACTGAGTTCCTGAAGCAGGAGATCACCCTGTTGGTCACCTGGAGACTTTCTTCCATGGACTTGGCCTGGATCAACCAGTTGTCCAAGAACAAGTGTACCAGGATTCCTTCTCTTCTCAATGCTGCCATCACGACCACCATAATCTTGGAAAATGTTCTTGGGGCGGTGGCTAGACCAAAGGGCAGTGCCCGGAACTGATAATAGCGACCCAGTACGGCAAAGTGTAGGAAGCATTGGTGTTCTTGCTGTATTGGAATATGTAGATATGCCTCGGATAGGTCCAGGGAGGTTAGGAACGCTCTCAGTTGTATGGCCCATTATCATGGAGTTTAAGGTTTCTATGTGGAAATGACTCACTCGTAGGTGACAATTGACACTTTTGATGTCCAGGATGGGGTGAAAGGAACTTTCCTTCTTGGGTACGATGAAATGGATAGAAGAACACCCCATATTTTCTTGGGGCATAGGTACTAGGATTACAGCCCTCATCCTGAGGAGCCTTAAAAGAGTAGAGTAATCTCCACTGCCTGCTTTTTGTGTTGGGAGTGGCAAGGAGACATCATGAATACATCCCAAGGAGTGCTGCAAAATTCCAGCGCATATCCTTCTCATATGACTTCCAGTATCCACTTGTGCGAAGTGATCTTGACCCACCTTTGGTAAAGAGAGACAGTCGAATCCCTATCTCCTCGTTCCAAAGATGGGTCGGGAAAATTTCACTGGGAGGTTTGGGATGATCCTGAACCCAAACCTGCTCCCTTCTCTTTGGCTGTCGACTATGAAAGGACCGAGTTCTTCCAAAGGGCCAAGATCTCTGAAATGTTGCTTTTCTGTAGGGACAGAAATGTTGAGAGCCCCTAAACCGGCCCCTCATAGGTGAGGGGTGCTGCAATTGCTTCCTCTTATCTTCTGGTAGCTGGGGGACTGGAGATTCGCCCCATTTATTGGCCAGTTTTTTCCCAATTCATTTCTGAGTAACAGTGACCCTTTAAAGGGCATCTTTGTAAGGTTGGCCTTGGAGGTTGCGTTGGCTGACCAATTACGCAGCCATAGCTATCTTCTGGCCACTAACACTAAGGCCACTCCTCTGGCTGAAGTATGGACTAAATTTGAGCCCTGTCTGCTACAAAGGAGGCGGCGGGTTCCATAGGTGCTCTGGAGTACACTCCCTCGAGTCATCCACCTCCAGAGAGAGGAGTAGGCATGAACACGCTACCAGGGCACAACAAGAAGCAATCTGTAAGGTATTGCTACTGTGTCAAAGACTTGTTTAAGAATAGACTTCAACCGTCTATCGTGCATATCCTCTAAGGCTATTCCTCCCTTCAATAGGATAGTTGCTCGCTTAGAGACAGCACAGACCAGTGCATCCACTTTAGGGAAATGCAATTGTTCTCTCACTGCTGGATCCAGCGAGTATAGAGCTTCTAATGCCTGGCCCCCTTTAAAACTTGCTTCTGGGGCATCCTATTCCAGGTCAATCAGCTCCTGCATGGCTTCCAGTACTGGGAAGTAGCAAGAGGCTTTGCGCAAGGAAATCAGAATGGGATTATTCTTTGGTTCCGTCAGATTTCTCCCCAGGAACTCTCAGCATTTTCAGGGTCTGGGAAACCAAGGCCGGCAATTCATCTCTATAAAAGAACAGTAATATGGTTCGATACATTTCTAATCCTGGGGAAATTTCCCCTTCTTCCAAGGGATCTTGCTCTTTGCCTGTGCCATTAGGGTCCCCACTAGGGACACCCTTGGTCAGGCAGGGCATTCCCGAGGTCTGCCAACAGGAATAGGAGAGGGGGCCAGCTGGGGTTCCATCTGGACAGGGGCAAGCGAGGAAGTAGACTGCACCTGTACAAAGGCCTGTAGTCCCTGGAAAAATTCCACCCAAGAAAAGGCTGCTGGGTCCATGCCTAGCCCAGGGGGAACTGGGGGGCCCAGCTGAATTTCCCTCTCCCATGGAAGACCCAGCCAAGGGGTTACTCGGATCCGGAGTACTTTCAGTTAAGGTTGCCAATCCATTATCTGAATGGGAGGAGTCGGGCTCAGCAAAGTCCGGGCAGGCCATATCTGCTTGGGCTTCCTCACAGTACTGACACAAGTTGGAACCCAGGTCAGGCTGAGAAGCCCTAATATGACAAGCAGCACAGAGAGCAAGGCGCTTATGCTTTTTGGCTGCAAGAGCCATTGGCGGTGGTAACCCTATTCGATCGGCTTGCTCTTAAAAATGTATGCGCACAAATTTTGAGCGGCAAGGCGCGTGCACAGCCCAAGCGCCTGGCTTTTCCTGTATCCTGTGCTTACTTTACTGTGCGTGTAAAGTAGGCGCAGGACGTTATGCGTGCGGCGCCTACACAGAACCGACGCATGGCGTGTACCGACGTCCTATGGTGGGCAATACGAGACGCACAAAGACATACGCAAAATGGTGCCGCCGCACACCACACCAAGTGGTGTGCTGACCAAGCTTAAAGTGGGGCCTACCCACTGAGGGAGTGGGCCGCTCACTCCGCTCTGAAGCCCACTTCCCTATGCCCCAACGAGATCAGGAACGATGTTGGTACGTGTGCCGAGCAAGGAGACCAGAGAAAGTCTTACTGAAACCCCTCTTCCCTGAAGGTAAATCTTCTTCCTTTTTTTTTTCTTTAAACTTACCTGGGTTCAGTGCTTACTGGTGAGTACAATGACCATCTCTGGCTGTGGCGGGAGAGGGTATTGGCCGTCACCGCCACGCTCGGCTTCTTGCACCCACTGCCTTTCAGCTGCTTCAGCAGCAAAGTCCACACCGGGAACCGGCTACCAGACCAAGGCACACCTCTGAGGCATCTCGGAAATCACCTCAGGAATTCTCAACTGGGGGAGGGACCTTTAGGTATCACCGCAGGAGAGTGGGGCTCAATCTTTTCTCCAATTTAAAAGTAGAATTTCTTCTTCCAAAAGGTACGGCGATCCCCATAGGGAAAGCATGTCTACATCTGCTGGAGACGGAGAAATACTGAAGGGCTGAGGTCACTGCAGGGGTGTATCTAAGGTGACGTCAGCTTTGAAACCTGACTCAGTCTCCATCTGCTGGCAGGGGAGCTCAACTCATTGGTCCTGAGTCTATCTGGCTACACGCTAGGAAACCCACATTATGCTCATATAGTTGACTTATATGCTTAATTCTGTATTTTACGCATCTACTTCCTGACTAATCTTTCATAATTATAACCTTTCATATGATTTAGCTCCAAGCAATTTACTCCGAGATACCACAAAGGCCTGGCACAGTAACACAGACTTCCATATCTAAGACTGGATAGACTTGGGACAGACACTGGCGTGGAGAGCCTTTTGCCTTCAGGCTAAGGGGTTTTACTTATAGGCATAAAATTCCTTTCATCCTCAGGAACAAATGGCTTAGGGGACTGTCAGAGCTGCTCACCTCTAGGACTGAATGATGCTATGGATTAATAGATACACAGAGATTCTCAAATATGAGGTGATCAACTATATGAATAGGCGTAGTTGCCAGACAAAATTTAATAGGCACGTGTACTCAACACACACTAAAACGGGTGGTATTGACACTCTAGATAGATTCAGCAGAGGACAAACTGGGAATAGAGGCTGAAAAATTACTCAAGTTTAAATGGTACAAATCTTTTCAAATCTTTTATGAAATGATTTCTAAATACATCTTACAATAATAATGGCACAAAATAAAAGCAGTTTGGTTATAACACATTCTGAAAAGTCTCAAGTCAGGTTTTGTGCCTTCCTACAACAACTAATCATGACATGCCCCAAAACGTATCAGGGTGACACCACAAGTCTTGGGGCAAAGGCAGTGCTGGAAATGGGATAACTAATGTGGTTTCATATTTGGTGTTGCCAATCTGATCATTTCCCAGCACTTCAGTTTAATGTTTCCCATTATGAATTTTCAGAACTGAGGCCATCCTTGGGGTCCAAAGTGGATCTTGAGGAATAGCTCTGACTGGGCTCTACCGGAGAGGGTAAAGTTGGAAATTGGGTACAGTCTGCTGTATTGAAGCCGGAAGGGAAAAATGGGAAGACTAGATGGTCATGTTATTTTCTGCCACATTTTTTCATGTTTTATGACGGTTTGATTACTTCTCTCTCATACACTACACACCAGTACCTGAAATCAGACTCCAGTACTGTGGTGGAATGGTTGATCATAGCACAAAGACAGTCTATGCTGGAGCTTGACAAAGCACGGCCAATGCACTTCTTCACAATGTAAAATGCATCATCCACCATGCTGGAAGTCAACTGTCCCTTCTCACACGTATCCATGGTCACTGCCTACAGAGGATTAGAAATGAGAACAAAAAAAACCCAAAACGTTAGTAGTGAAGATTAGGAAAATACAGACACTGTCACTGAGTGCCATGGTACAGTATAATTCAGTACTTCCCAACTGATCTCCTGGAAGGAATACCTAAATAGCCTAAAATAAAAGTAGGTGTTTGTATTCTTCTGGTAGACTTCTTCTAGTTTTTACTGGACTAAGGCAGCCATTACATTTGCCTTGTTCTTGGATACAAGGAAATCAATATTCAAAAGGATTTATCCAACTAACATTTGTCAGACAAACCCCTGAATTTTGAATTTACTGCTCCATCAGTGTCTAAATTTTAACTGGGTAATACATTACCCAGTTAAAATGTAACCGGATAAAAAGGCAATGGCATCAGGGTCTTCTGGGACTGGGGCTTAAGTTCACCCAGCTAGCACTGATATTTAGGGTTAGCCAGATCAAATTTACTCAGCTAAGCCTGGGCAGAGAACTCACTGGCCTAAAGTTATCCACTTAATTGCTTACCACCTCACTGAATTAAAAAGGTAATGCAAAGGCCCCAAAAGTCACCTGCCTCCCCATTTTTCCAGCCAAAAGAAATACAAAGAGTGTGGGGCACTGGGATCCTCTTCCCTCCAGCCCATCCTTTTGATGTTAGGCAAAACCATGCGTTCAGTCCCACTCCCATTCCTGCTCCCTCACACCCCCAGATATTTAAATAAAAAATACAATGGCTTCAGCTCACTCCTATCCTCCACCTCCACTTTCCTGAGCCACTCGTAACTCCCAAAACCTACCCTATCTGGACACCACCGAGACAGCTATAAGCCAAGTTGTCCCAGCTTCTAAAGTTGATTTGACAGCAACGCTGGTAATGTGTGCTTCCAGCGTTGCTCAGAGCAGCGCTGGATGCGGAGAGCAGGGTAAGCTTCTACTGCTTCCCGACTTGTTGAGGGGCTTTTAGAAGGGGCAGGCGTGGGCCCAGAGCTACAGTCTTTTATTTACATATTGGCGGGGATGGGGAGCAGGATTAGGAAGGAGAGCAGGGGCACAAGCTTTTTGTTTAACATCAGATGCGTAGTTGGGAGGAGAGAGGATCCTGGTGCTCCACATTTTTAAATATCTTTTGATCAGAAAAGGAGGGGATGAGATTTCACAGGAGGTTGTCAGGCCCCCTGCAATTACTTTATAAACTTGATGACAGGAAGAGGGATCCTGCAGGGAGGGTTGTTTGGCTCCCCATGTTAACTATAATACTGAGTAAACAAGTTAAGTGGAAAAATTACCCAGCTAACTTTATCCGGGTAACTGTAGCCAAGCAGATTCAGTAGAATACTTAAGCTTTGCTGAAAATCTGGGTAACTATCTGGATAACTTTCCTGATTGCTGGCTTATTCAATACATAACATAGTTGGTTAATGAACTAATTGTAAATGGTATTTTACTTTTGAATTTATACAGTGAAAAAGTAATTAAGGAGACAAAGATGGCAATAATGGAATGAGGAATTGGAATGAGAAACTGGAAATGAAAGGAATTTGTGTAGGGACAGAAATATAGGTGAGTGTAATGACGACAGTAACAATGACTAGGGTGATTTTTAATTGAAATTGGTTTGAGTATTTTTGAGTGTGGTTAATATTTAGGTATGGAATACACGTTAGTAGGTAGATGGTGGGTGTATAAAAATGGGTAGTTTTTTTGTAATGTAATAATTTCTCATTTAAGGTTCCCCAATAAACTTTGATTTGGAAGTGGCAAATCTGTGTGGAGCTATATGTCTAAGAAGACATTATTCAGAAGTTTCTGGATGTGAGCATAAAAATAATCCCCTGAAGAAACCAACAGGTGAAACAGGAGCTTCCTGTCGGGACATTTGTTAAATTAAGATCAAGAGGGATTACAGCTAAAGTAAGATCAATTAACATTTATAATAAAAATTGTTTTGAAGTAATTTGCTTATATAAATGGGCTCTGACCGACGGCCCGCAAATGCGCAGTAGAGAGCAGCTCTACCGCGCATGTGCGGGCGAGCACGTCGATCAGAGAGGAGCGTCAGGTCTTAAAAAACATGGCGGCGGCAAGGCGAAGTATCGGCGGCGGCGGCAGCAGCGAGGCGAAGTATCGGCGGCAGCGAGCAGCGGCGAGGGAGGGGGAGGTGAGAGAGAGTGGGGGAGGGAAGGAGGAGGTGAGAGTGAGTGGGGGGAGGGAAGGGAATGGGGAGGGGAGGTGGGGGGAGGAAAGGGAATGGGGAGGAAAGGGAATGGTGAGGGGAGGAGAGGGAAGGGGAGATTGAGGGGGAGGAGAATGAGGGGGAGAATGAGGGGGAGGGACAGAGGGATGTGAGTAAGTGGAAAGGGTAAGAAGTTGTGGAGCAGAGAAAAAGAGGGAGTGGAAGAGGGCTGAGGGAGAGGGAAGGGGTTGTGGATGAGCTGAGAGGGGATTGGAGGGGATGAGAGTGAGGGATGGGATTGAAAGAGGGTGGGGAGTGACTGAAAGTGAGGGGAGGGAGGCAGTGGGAGGCAGAGGGTGAGTAAGACTGAGGGGTGGGAAGGGGGTGAGTGACTGAGGGGAAGGGGGAATGAGGGAGAAAAAGTGTAGGAGGGTGCTGTGTTCGAAAATGGACCGAAAACAAAAATGTAATGTAGCCCGTTGTGTCGGGCTTAACGGCTTGTTTGCTTATATTGTAACTGGATTAAATAGATATGTTTACATTGTAATTAGGGATTGTTGCAATATTTATGTAACATTTATGTGTTTGATGTTAATGTGGAATAGTGATGTATTTGATGTTAAGTTTAAAAACATTGTGTATAACATGATGTTTAGATGAATGAATGAGTGTTTGGAAATATAGGGTATGTTTTATGTATTTTAAACAATATAAGGAATAAAATTTGAAATATTTGAAATGTAAATACTATGCTTTCTTGAATTTTTTTATTATTTTGGACTCCAGCTTTCGATTCCTGTAGAAGTTCCTCTCCCACAGAATATATATATCTGTAAGCACAGCTCTGCTGAGCTGCGCTACCTTCTTTTATTTAAAGGCCAATAATGAAGGAACGTTCTGCGGGGAAAAAGCTGAGCGGTTTGATTACTGCCCATTCTCTGCATGGGTAAAAGTGTACAAGTATGTCAACAACATGGATATTTTTACAGTTTTGCAGATGCTCCCAGGGCAGTGTTAAATTGCAGGAGATAACTACAAGTGTAGTTTTGGATATTCAAAACTATGTGCGTTGCTCTGCCTTTAATACGTTCCCACACAAAAAGCAGATGCAAATTTGTGCAGATACTTTGGGAGGGGGAGGGCAGGAGGCAATAGACAAAGCAGAATCCACACGGTTCTGCTTTGATTACTGAGGCAAACCTCAAGGTAACAACTATCCATGGGGTTATCCAGATCATGGGTAGTTTGAATATCAGTTGTTTACTCTTTCAAAAAGTACAAAGACCAGGGGACATGCAATGAAGTTACTAGGTAATGGAGAAATTATTTACCTGACAATTTTGTTTTCCTTAGTGCAGATGGCTTCAAGATCAATGGGTTATGCTCCCTTGCCAGCAAATGGAGTCGAAGTCAGGTTGCAAAACCGATGTCACCATACATATACCCCTGCAGTGGACATACTAGTGAAGCCACCGTGGACATACTAGTGAAGGGACTTAATTGAAAATATGACTAAAAATATGATAAAACATGTTTAAAAAACGAATAACCATAACTGTAGTCAATCAACTATAAACACTGAGCTCCAGTAAGAATACAGGTACCTTAAGCTAGGGACTGGATGAACACTTACCCATGACCCCTTGGATTTGTGGCCCATTCCACAGGAGGACTCGTGGCGCAGATCTTGGCCAGCCAAGGGCAGGATGCTGAGTCCATCTGTCTTCACTAAGGAAAACGAAATTATCAGGTAAGTAATTTCTTCATTTCCTAGTATATAGCCAGATGGATTCAGAACCAATGGGATGTACAAAAGCTACTCCCAATTGAGGCAGGAGGCTGCTCGCGGTCTGGTCAACACCACCTGTGCAAAGGCAGTGTGCTCTTGGGCCTATACACCCAGGCGATGAAACCTGGAGAAGGTGTGTAAGTAGGACTATGTTGCCTTCTGGCAGATATCGACTGGAGACAGTAGTCTGACCTCTGCCCACAAGACCGATTGAGCCCTCGTGGAATGAGCTTTAATCTGAGAGGATAATGGCTTTCCAGCCTCCACACAGGCTCCCATGATCACCTTCTTAATCCAGCGAACTATGGTAGCTCATGAAGCTGGTTCTCCCTGTTTCTTTCTATCGTGAAGGACAAACAGGTGGTCTGTCTTTTGGACTGGTTCTGAGACTTCCTGATACAACATTAAAAGCCTCTTGACATCCAAATGACTGAGGGGCAGATATTCCTTCGCATCCTTGAGTTTATCTAGGGATAGCAACAAAATGGACTGATTCAAATGAAACTCCGAGACTACCCTGGGCAAGAAGTACGGAACAATACATAGGCTCCCGGCATGACAATGCTTGCAGTTCAGAGATGCGACGTATTGAGCATATAGCTATTAGGAACACCGTTTTCAAAGTCAATAAACGCAAGGAAAGACTGTGCAGTGGCCGAAAGGAAGGACCTACCAAAAATTCTAGCACTAAATTAGGATTCCACAAGGGAACCGGCAACCACACAGGAGCCCAAAGGTGCTTCACTCCCTTCAGAAAATGAGCCACGTCCAGATGAGCCGACAGGGAGATTCCATTCACCTCACCCCTATAACAGGAGAGAGCCTCTTCAAAAATTCCAGAAGTGGGATTTTGATCACCAGAGGAGAGAGACCGCGTTCATGGTACCAGGCCTCAAATACCCTCTAGAACCGCATATACAATGGGGATGTGGAGAACTTCTGAGCGTGGAGTAAGGGGATAATTACCACCACAGAATATCCTTGCTTCTTCAGGCAAGCTCTCTCGCTACAGTGTCAAAGGCTATCATGCGAATTTTTAAGGCCACTCCTTCTTCCACTAGGATAGTTGTTTGCTTAGAGATGGCACAGACATGTGCGTTCACTTTAGGGAAACGCAAATGTTCTCTTACTGCTGGGTCCAGAGTGCATAGAGCTTCCAATGTCCTGCCCCCTTTAAAACTTGCTTCTGGGGCATCCCATTCCAGATCAATCAACTCCTGGATGGCAACTATCATTGGAAATTAGCAGGAGGCTTTCCACAGGGAAATCAGAATGGGATTCTTCTTTGGTTCCGTTATAGAATCCGCCTCAGGAACTCCCAGCATCTTCAGGGTCTGAGAAACCAGGGCTGGCAATTCATCTCTATGAAAGAACCATAAGAATATGCCATATTGAGTCAGACCAAGGGTCCATCAAGCCCAGCCTACTGTTTTCAACATTGGCCACTCCAGGCCATAAGATCCTGGCAAGTACCCAAAAACTAAGTCTATCCCATGCTACTGATGCTAGTAATAGCAGTGGCTATTTTCTAAGTCAACTTAATTAATAGCAGGTAATGGACTTCTCCTCCAAGAACTTATCCAAATCTTTTTTAAACCCAGCTACACTAACTGCACTAACAACATCCCCTGGCAACAAATTCCAGAGTTTAATTGTGCACTGAGTGAAAAATAACTTTCTCCGATTAGCTTTAAATGTGCCACATGCTAACTTCATGGAGTGCCCTCTAGTCCTTCTATTATCTGAAAGAGTAAATAACAGATTCACATTTACCCATTCTAGACCTCTCATGATTTTAAACATCTCTATCATATCCCCCCCCCTCAGCCGTCTCTTCTCCAAGCTGAACAGTCCTAACCTCTTTAGTCTTTCCTGCTAGGGGAGCTGTTCCATCCCCTTTATCATTTTGGTTGCCCTTCTCTGTACCTTCTCCATCGCAATAATATCTTTTTTGAGATGCGGCGACCAGAATTGTACACAGTACTCAAGGTGCGGTCTCACTATGGAGCGATACAGAGGCATTATGACATTTTTCATTTCATTCACCATTCCCTTACTAATAATTCCCAACATTCTGTTTGTTTTTTTGACAACCGCAGCACACTGAACCGATGATTTCAAAGTATTATCCACTGAGGGGGGGATACGATAGAGGTGTTTAAAATCATGAGAGGTCTAGATCGGGTAGATGTGAAACGGTTATTTACTCTTTCAGATGATAGAAAGACTAGGGGGCACTCCATGAAGTTAGCATGTAGCACATTTAAAATTAATCGGAGAAAGTTCTTTTTTACTCAACGCACAATTAAACTTTGGAATTTGTTGCCAGAGGATGTGGTTAGTGCAGTTAGTATAGCTGTGTTTAAAAAAGGATTGGATAAGTTCTTGGAGGAGAAGTCCATTACCTGCTATTAATTAAGTTGACTTAGAAAATAGCCACTGCTATTACTAGCAATGGTAACATGGAATAGACTTAGTTTTTGGGTACTTGCCAGGTTCTTATGGCCTGGATTGGCCACTGTTGGAAACAGGATGCTGGGCTTGATGGACCCTTGGTCTGACCCAGTATGGCATGTTCTTATGTTCTGATCCTGAGTCCATCTGACTACATGCTAGGAAATATATTTTCACTCAGCACATAATTAAGCTCTGGAATTCATTGCTAGAGGATGTGGTGAAAACTATTAGTGTTGCTGCATTTAAAAAAGGTTTGGACAAGTTCTGCAGGAAACATCCAATAACCATTATTAAAGGTAGAGTTGCAGAAATCCACTGCTTTTTCTTTGTATAAGCAGATTGGAATCTATTTAACTCTTGAGATCCTGCCAGATACTTGTGACCTGGTTTGGCAACTATTGTAAACAGGATAGTGGGTTTGATGGACTTTTGATCTGATTCAGTATGGCAAATCTTATGTTCTTATCCCTTAAGAACTACAAATACCAATCCCAGCTCCAATAACCTGCTACCAGAGGGGATGACCCCGCAGGATCTAACAACCCCCTGGGAGGATTGGGAAACACTCCCTGCTGCAGAAGCCGCCTTTTTTTTTTTTTTTAAACTTGCTTGATTCAAAACTTTATATAGCTAGTTCACTCTTCATTATTTCAAGGGATAGCCTACACCCCAGAAACAGGGCAAGACTGCAGGGTTTGCACCACCGCCATCTGCTGGAGACAGAGAAATAGTGAAGGGATTTATTTATTTATTGATTGAATTTTTTTATACCCGTGTTCAAAATTAAGTATCACATCGGTGTATAAACTAATCATGCCCTGTTATAGGCATTTAAAACATCAAATTAAAAGGAATAATATTCAATCTTAAAAAATAAAAGGCAAATAAAACAACGGTAAAAGATCAGAAATACAACATTTGTTAGAAAGAATAAAAGATAAACCGCATTTCTAAAATCTTTAAAGTTATAAGAAACTTTGCTAAGCAGAAAACTTCTGATCTCACCTGTCAGACTGTTCTTAAGGGAAGGCCTGTAGAAAAAGCCAAGTTTTAATGCCTTTTTTAAAGGCTTGCATATTTGGCTCAAGTCGTAGCTCCTGTGGAAGGGAATTCCACAGCAGCGGGCCAGCAACAGAAAGTGCCCCGTTCACGCACTGAATTTAAGTGAGCCAATTTGGGGGATGGTACCGGTAAGAGGCCAGTGTTAGCTGACCTAGTGGTTCTTTGTGGAACATGAAAATGTAAAGATGCGGTGAGCCATTCCATTTTGTTATTATACAGAGTTTTGTGAATCATGGATAGTGCTTTGTGTAGTATATGGTGCGTAATGGGTAACCAATGAAGTTCTTTAAGTATTGGTGTAATATGCTTAATTCTCTTGGTGTTGGTTAGTATCCTGGCTGCCGTATTTTGAAGGAGTTGGAGTGGTCTTGTTGTGGTGACAGGTAATCCCAGTAGTAGAATGTTACAATAGTCCATTTTTTTTAAAAATGAGGGCTTGCAATACTGTCCTGAAATCTTGCTTGTATAAAAGAGGCTTTCATTTTTTTTTTTAAACATTTAGTTTAAAATAGCCATCTTTAATAATGTTGTTGATCTAAGGTTTTAGGCTTAATTCACTGTCCAGTTTAACTCCAAGATCTTTTATTTTAAATGACACTGGTTATCTTTTTGTATTCTTTGTTACTTCTCCTTCAATCGTTTCCGTCAGTTTGTCACAAATTACTACAAATTCTGTTTTTTTTGGGTTAAGAGAAAGACTCATTTGTGTTAAAACTTGTCTTATTGCAGATAAATACATTTCCCATACTTCTAGTGTTGCTTCAAGTGTCTTGGTAATTGGAATTAAAATTTGCACGTCGTCAGCGTATATAAAATGGGTTAGTCCCAATCCTGAAAAAATCTTGCATAATGGCAACATATATATATATTAAAAAGGGTCAATGACAGAGATAAGCCCTGGGGAATGCCATGACTTATTGCTAGTTGTTCAGACTCTATATTGTTAATTTTAACTTTAAATGATCTATTTGAGAGATATGAGTCAAACCATTGTAGGGTGAGGTCGGTTAATCCTATTTCTCTTAAGCGAGGATGCCTTTCAGGTTTTTCTCTGTCTCCACCTGCTGGAAGGGAGGCATAACCCGTGGTCTGGACTGATCCGGATATGTACAGGGAATCATGAAAAGGAATGCTTCACTTGTTTCCTCATAACTGTTCCAACAGCTTCAAAGGGGGGCAAATGCTTTCTTTGGAGTGAGAAGTACATGATGGATTCAGACATACAGAAAGCATGCCAACACACTTTGTCAATCTTTCGGGAGCTGCTGGGAGGATATTGTAAAGAAAATATGCTCCCTCCCTTGTACTGTACCAGTTTTGCTTGGATGCCCCCTGACTTCTAGGAAGGAGCAGAGAGGGAGATAAGGGGACTTTTGTTCTGCTTTACCTTGTTGACTGTCTCCCTCATGAAGTACTCCTCCATGGTAATGTAGTAGCCGATCAGCTCCTGCATGGTGCGGCTCAGCAGGCAGTGGTTCAACAGTTTATCTAAACTTTTCTGGTGCTCTATATAAAAGAAGACATTCCGATCACGTTGTGCCAAAAACAAGCAGAGGAGAAGACTCCAGAAATTACTTCATCTTATCACTGAAAGATATTAAGGAGTTGTTGAATGCCCCCAGCCAGTGGTTCCCAACTTTTTTCATGTTATGCCACACCCAGCACAGGGTTCACTTCATTTTGGCACACCATCACCTTCACTACTACTCCTACTATACATTTATATAGCGCTACATGACATAGGCAGCGCTGTACAAACATACAAAAAGATAGTCCCTGCTCGTAGAGCTTACAATCTAATAAGACAAACATATAGGACAAGAAATTTGGGGTATTTCATTTATTTATTTACTTATTTAACGAGTTTTATATACCGTCATTTGGAAACGTCAAAATAACGCCATCATAACGGTTTACAAAATAAGGTTATAGGGATAAAGGGGTTGACAAGGGGTGTAAAAACATAACATGTTATTAGGCTTAGTAGTAAACAAATTCATGCTTAAGATCAAAAGGAGTTCATTCTTAAAGCAAGACAATGGTTAAAAAGATAAGAAAAGAAGAGAAAGTTAGTTAAGAAGACTAAATGCAGACAATCAGGCATAAGATTTAAAAGCGGTTTCAAAAAGGTGTGTCTTTAGATGGTATTTAAACATGGCAAGAGAGGGAGCATGATGCACCAGTTCAGGAAGACTATTCCAAGCACCTTATGCAGCCAGGTGGAAAGCACAGAGTCAGAAATTGGCAGTAGAGGAGAAGGGCACAGATAGGCGTGACTTATCTGACGAGTGGAGTGCACAAGGAGAGGTGTAGAGAGAGATAAAAGAGGAGAGGTAGTCGGGTATTGCAGAGTGAAGGAATTTGTAAGTGAGAAAGAGGAGCTTGAAGTGTATGTAACAGTGGATAAGGAACCAATGCAATGACTTCAGAAGAGGGGTTATGTGAGCTTAGTGACGTGGTGAAAGATAAGTTGTGCAGCTGAATTTAGGAAAGATTGCAGTGGGGAGAGATGGCTTGCCGGGAGACCTGTGAGGAGTAGGTTGCAAAGGTCTAAGCGGGAGGAGATGAGAGAGTAGATAAGGGTTCTGGTACTGTGTTCAGAAAGAAAAGGACAGATTTTGGCAATGTCATAAAGAAAGAAATGACAAGTTTTAGCAGTGTTTTGGATATGCGTAGAGAAGGAGAGAGAGTGGTCTAAAGTTACAGGCTGATGACCTTGTTATCCACATAAACAGAGAAAGGAGGAAGAAGGTAGGTAGACTTGGAGGAAAATATAAGGAGCTCCGTCTTAGCTATCTTGAGTTGGTTGTGGGCCATCCAGGCAGCCATTGTTAGACAAGCAAGCCGAGATCTGGGACTGGATATCTGGTGAAGTTTCTGGTGTACAAAGGTAGATCTGGGAGTCATCAGCATAAAAATGGTATTGAAAGCCATGAGAAGAAATCAGAGCACCAATGGAATGAGCATATAGTGAGAAGAAAAGAGGGGCCAAGGCGGAGCCCTGAGGCACAGCAATTGATAGTGAAATGGTAGTAGAGGAGGAACCATTAGAGGAAACGCTAAAAGTGTGATGGGAGAGGTAAGAAGAGAACTTCCTCCAATCCCCTGGCATAACCATATTTTCTTCCCTTCCCTCTCCCCCTACTCATCTGGCATCATCACCTATTCAACAGTATCTTCTCCCCCCAACCTCTAGGCTCCCAGCATCACCTCCTTTCCTTTTGTCTCCCCCACCACACACCTTTCCCCCACACCCAGAGGCATTCATCTGTCCTTTCCTTTGCCTCACACCCTCTGAGGCATTTATCTGTGTTTCTCAAGTAGAGTGTAAGCTCTTTGGAGCAGGGACTCTCTCTTACGTGCATCTATACTGCACTGTGTATGCCTAGGCTGGAAACCAAACTGGAGTGCATCTAGAATGACATAAAATGCAAGACAAGAAGGCAATGGAGGTTCAAGTAGTTTGGATGTAAAAGTGACCCTGGCAAGTCTCTACCTTCTGTGTGCCAGAGTCAAGCCAAATGCAACTCATCCATCTTAGGACTGCTGTATTTCTGCAAGGTGATGTGGTGCAAGCAATAGGTTCAGGATCAGAGAAAGGATCCTGTTTGGAAGAAAGGTGCTGTGTAAAACCCAATTCCAACTATGTTGGATAAGGCATTCTATGAGGCGGAACTTATATCATAAGTCAGCCATACTAAGCTCTGTGCAAAACCGAGGTACCCTGTTCCCCTTTGTATTTAAATAAAAGAAAGCAGTACAGCTGCTACAGTGGTACACCCACAGATAAATATATTCTGGGGGCAAGGGGTTGAAAAACAGCTTTTGATGTACCTTCAGACAATATTACAGTCCACTGTGTGTGCTATGTTTTGGTGCCCCATGGTGAGCTATACACATGAAAATTCCTGGACTCCCCCAAACACTCTTACATTTATAGGTCTCCTCTTTTCAGTGCTCATTAGCAAACTGTTATTTGCAGCCTCTAATACTTCTAAAGTATCTGACCACATTTATGGACCTAGTAGTGCATCTCCCTCAGGGATAAATGCAATGCTGTACCTGGCTTTCCCTCAAAGCTCAGACCACGTTCAAGTTGTGTTACCTTGTTTCACCTCTTCTGAGGCCATAGAGTCTCCCACCTCAAAGTCTGAGTTGATTCGGCGTTTAATGAACCTCAGATACAGTTCACTGCGGGCACTCATCAGGGCAACCTCAGCGAGGATGGGGTCCAGCTCCCTGGAAACAGGGAAAAAAAATGTTAAGAAAGTGGAAAAGTAAGAACACATAAATGTGCTGGATCCTTTATTTAATGAACATATTTTTACCGTGGCTCAATCTTGTCTGTTGCAGACATTCTCATCATGCTGCTCTGCACTTGCTGGAACTGTAATTACAAACCAAACCATCATCAATGAGGTTCTTAGAAGAAAATAAATAAATAAAACAGACTCATGTTTCCTACATTAGATATGCATAAAGATATGTCACCCAACAGGCTGCAGATTATTTTTTATTGGAATGACTTAATACAAGAGAATTTTAAATCTTAAATCCCTAGAGAATGGTAAAATTAAATATTTTACCTGCTAATTTTCTTTCCTGAAGTCTTACCACACCAGTTCACATGCCTGGGTTTTCTCCCCTACCAGCAGATGCTTTGCTGGAAGCAGCCTTATAAAGGCAGTGTGCCACCTGCAGCATCTCAGTATCACCTTCAAAAAGCAATAGATCCCAGCGAGCAGGGGTAAATTAAATCCACACACAAATACCGAAAAATGTTGGTGGACTTCATTCAGCTGCTGTACTCCAAAACTAAGGAGTGCCAAAAATCAGAAGGCATTGGTGGTTCAGTGACAGAATTATCGCCTGCCACACGGGTGACCTGGGTTCGTTGAATGGGTTTGAGGGTGGAGGCTGGGAGACCTAGTAGTAGGGCATTGCAGTAGTCAGGTTTAGAGAAGAGCCTGTAGAACTGTTCAGAAGTCTTGTGGAATGGCAGTGGCTTGAGCTTTCTTAGGATTTGGAGTTTGTAAAATCCGTCTTTTAGTAGGTGGTTGTTGTGTTTCATGAAGTTTAGTTGATTGTCTAGCATGATGCCAAGGTTTTTGACTGTAGTGAGTGTTTGGTTTGTGAGAGGTTGTGTGGAGGGTAGTACATACACATACATGCTATCTGACACACACACACACACACGATCTTTTCTTCCCACGCACCCACTTGCTGCTCACCACTTCCTCTTCCTGGCCGCGGTGGGGGGGGGGGGGTGGTAAGAAGAGAGCATGCCGGTGCCACTGATTAGCTCTCCTGCCGCATTCCGCCCGGGCTGTCAGAATTTTAAGCCAGGATGGAAGACCTATCTTGCACAGGTATGGGGAGCAGCTGGGTCAGCAGGGGACTGGGAAGTGTGGCGACACCTGCGTGTGCTTGGTGACACACTGGTGTGTCACGACACACCGTTTGAGAACCACTGCTCTAGACTATTGTAGCTTAGAAGCCCTATGCCTCTTGTGTCCACTAAACCATACAAATGATTTGACAGTTGGATCCGATTGATCAATTTCAGATATTGCCATAGTGTCCTATACACATGTACAGCATGCAGCCCCACCACCTCTCTACCTAAACCAGATCTCCGAAAAATTGGAAACTCTACCGGCTAATCCAGGTGAAAGGAGGAAACCATTTAAAGCAAAAAAGAAGGTACTGTGTGAATAGAAACCACCTCCGGGGTAATCCAAAATAAAGGAACCCGATGAGACAAGGCATGTAGTTCTGAAAACCCTCCTGGAAAAGTAAATGGCCATTAAAAAGGTCACTTTCAGCAACAAGTCTTCACTGATGCCTTCCTGAAAGGCCTAAAAGGAGCTGTAACCCAGGCATTCAAGATTCCAATCACCCCTCAAACCGGAGGTCGCAAAGCTAGACCTATTATGAAAACGAGCTACATCCAAATGATATGCTATGGAGTGCCTCTGAATAGCCTCCCTGAAATGGAACAAGGCCATCACATGCGCTTAAAGGGACATCATGGCCATTCCCCTCTGTAGCCTTCTCTTCTAAAAGGAAAGAATGCTAGAGACTGATGAGTGTGCCTGACCAGAAAACCAACATGGCGAAAGGAAACCGACCCATACTCCTCTGGTTTCTTAGCCTGCCTTGGCTGTATGAACTCTTCGTGACTTACTGAGAATGACTTGCAGAATTCCTAGGACATCTGGGCAGGCAGTCAAGCTGGCTCCATAAGGTGATGCCCAATCATAGGGTCACACAAAACAGAAACCAACGGCGGAACTTCAGGCTATCCTGTCACAGTAAGAGGCACTAGTCTCAGCAGTATCTGTAAATACAACTTCAGATGTGTTAATTGCCCTGACCAGCAAGATTCTAACAGAACAAAGAGAGTGATGGTAAATGGGCCCCACCTTGGAGAAATACTCAGGGGTAGCTAGGGATGATCTTATCATGCTGTTGACATGACAACCTATGTAAATTATTCTCTAAGGCAGTCACGCACTCGAATCTTCTACCCCTGTACAATATTGAATGTTATCTATAAAATTAGGATCTCTTCCTGTATACAATGAGATGCTGGTAGTCAGTTTGTCAGAGAAATGGCATCAGCATCTCCCAAGAATACTTATATTGTTCAATAAAAAACTATGCTTTCTACCAAAATCTAAGTGTTCTTGTATCCCTGGACATAAGCGTCAAAGAATGGCCTGGCGCTTAACAAAGCTTAGGCGTGGAATAGAACAATGCCATTTTCCTTGCACCAAATTTCAAAATCCTTCCAGAACCAGACATAGGCCAAAGAGGTGAACCATCTACAAGCCTGTTCTCTTAGCCTTTCTCCTCTCCAAAGCTAAGCTGCGAGACAAAAGCAAACCTGTGAATCACAAATTACCAACCCCTGAAATAATAATACCTGTCCCGGTTCGAACCTCAGGGGCCCGTGCATTCTGACCAGTATCAAATCCGCAAATCATGGTCATCTGGGAAACTCTGGGGCTATGAGCACTACTAGCCCTCAATGCCTCTGAATCTTTTGCACCACTCACCTATGAGCGGCCAAGTAGGAAGACATGGAGGAGCTGTCCCTGGGACCAATGCTGCATCAAGGCATCCATCCCTGCCAATCTTAGTTCTTTTCTGAGGCTGAAGAAACAAACATTTTGCACTGACCGCTGAAGCCATTAAGTCAACTCCCACGTGACCTGAATTGAAAGAATGTTGTATCCGATACCTCCCACTTCCTGGGATCCAACATGTGTCTGCTCAGATAATCAGCCTGAGTATTCTCCACCCCAGCAATATACACTGCCAAGATCGCTAATAGGCAAGATTCTACCCAGTGGAGTAAGAGTTTCATTTCCACCACCTCTGCTGGATAACTAGTCTCGTCTTGCTGATTATTGTAAACTATTGCAACCGAGTTGTCAAAAGGTACTTGCACTGCTTTCCCTTGTATGAAGGGCAGGAATTTCCATAAAGCTCTTCTGATTGATCTGGATCCCAGACAACTAACGAACCTTGACTTCTCTGCCACATTCCAGGGGCTCCACACAGAACGTCGCTGCCAATGCACTCCCAGGACACAGATGTGTGTCCGTTATAATCACTATCCAATCAAGAATTTTCAGCTCCATTCCTCTGAATAGATGGGCTGCCCCACCAGACTGCGCCTGGCCTCTGGAGGAAGTGGCAAACAAATCTTGTACTCCTCAGGCTGAGGGTTCCACCAAGACAGAGTGCTTTGCAATGGGTGCATACGAGCCACTGCTCAAGGACCAAGAAGAGGTTCAACGCCATCAACCCCAGAACCAGAAGAAAGTCCCATGCCTTGGCAAAACTGACACTTGTTTACACTCTGTCATGAGGAATACCTTCCCATATAGAATGTTAAAATGGGCTCCTAAATTCTCTAGGAACTGAGCAGGCTGCAATTCGCTCTTTGAAAGTTTATCATTCAACTTAAGTCCTGCAGAACACGAATTAACCTGGAGGTGTTCTGACAATCTTCATCCTCCAACTTGTCCTGAATCAACCAGTTGTTTAGATAATTCCTACCCTTTGGAGAGCTGCCTCTGCTACTACCATCGTTACCTTGGAGAAGTTTTGAGGGATGGTGGCAAATCTGAAAGGCAGAGTCTCAAACTTCAAATGGCTTCCCAGCACTACAAACCTCAGAAACCTTATGGATGTGAATGTGAAGATATGCCTCAGAGATCTGTTGACAGAATTCTCCTTACTGGGCCGCAGAGTTTCCATGTGAAAATTGGGAACCTTTAAACATGTATCTGTTTTTCTGCAAGTCCAAAACAGATCTAAAAAAGCTTTCTTTCTTTGGGACTATGAAATATATGGAGCAACAACCTGGAGCCTCTTCTCCCATGGGCACCACTGCCAACTGGAGAAATCAGTTCAGAGCCATCCATACTCCTCCTCTCTTTTTCATGGAAGCGCAGAGGGTAAACTAACAATACACTCACCAATAGACAAGCAAATTCTAACGCTTAGACTTCTCTTATAATCAACAGGTACTACTGGCATGTTGTAATATGAGTCTATTATTCTTAAAATTAAGCCAACCGACACCCCCCCCCATCCTCAGTGATGGAGAGTGGGCCCCCCATTGACACTCACTGCGCTTTACTTCTCGACAAGCCCCTTTTGATGCCATTCCTAGCACTTTTGCGGCCCAAGTGAAAGGACTGCGACTTAGTTCCATACTGTGTATGTGGATATGAAGCCATAGAGGACAGAGATGATCTCCCTGGCCAATAGCAGCAAGGCTCTCTGGTCTACTGGGAAGCATCTTTCAAGAATATCTAGATTTGTCCTTTGGCAGCTTAAGTAACTTGGAATCGCTGTAATACCTCACCAGTTTCTTTAATGCTCTCCAAAAGAAGTCTCTCCTTACAGAACAGCCTCCCTTAATCTCACCTTAGACCACACATCAACTGACCAATTACGTAATCAAAAGCACCCCATCTGAAGACCTAGGGGGTCATTCTTTAAAACGCAATGTGGCCTTATCACGTGCGATAACACCCTAATGCACGCAATAATGACCACATCAGACAAAATCCAAATTCAGACCGGTGTATCCAAGGTTCAATGCTGTCAGCCACACTGGGTCTCTGGACTTTAGTACCACCTCCGCCCTAGGGAGCCACCTAAGTCCTGCAAGTTGCCAGAATTCAAGGGCTCAACCTGTGGAGGTAAAAGGTGAAGCTCCAGACTGTCCCACTACAGGGTGTGCGCACCAGCTGCCGAAGTAGGTCTCGGGAGTTCACCCTCGCGGCTGTGTCAACTCTGCCGCAGCACTAAGGGCTCACACACCCCCTATCCCTTACATCCTGGCTCTAAGAAAGTGCCACTCTCTCCCAGGTCCTCCTTTGCTTCCTGGGTCAAATGCAAACTTGCACATGCCACAGTGCAGCAGCAAGTGGAGTTCTGCAAATTCATGACTATAGTCTTTAAGGCTTGCTTCAACATAGTCTCTATCTTCTGATCCTGTGAATCTTTAAGGGCAGCCTCACCTTCTACTAGGATGGTGGTTCTATTAATTACAGAGAACAGTGCGTTCAGTTTCAGAAAACAAATTTGCTCTTTCGCTTGAGGGTCCAGAGGTACATACCCTGCTAATTGTTTGTGCCTTTAAAATCTTGCCTCTGGAGCACCTCATTCCAAATCTATTAGCTCCTGTACCACCTCATGTACAGAGAAAAATCAGGATGCATTCCACGAACTGACCATAATAGGATGCTTTCTTTGAGACTTTGACGAATCCATCTCCTCCTCCAGCTGCAGTGCACACAGCGACTAGGCAGTCAAACCAGATAACTCATCCTGATGGAAAAGACGCAGCATAGATCTGTGCTCTCTATTTCAGGAGGAATCTTTCCATCCTCTAAGTCAATCTCCCCAGCTCCAGCTGGTGAGGTCTTAAACCCATCCAAGGGGTCCTCTGAGTCACCGGGATCATCCTCTTCTTCCTCCTGGTTCCTATTCTGCCTTCTATCATGCGCCAGAGGGGAATAGGGAAGAATAGAGCGCTTCTCGCTCCGGAAGGAAGGTGGAATCGGAGGGAGGTGCACTTTGGAACCTGAAAACTGGGCTTCCTGCCCCATTCAAATGTTTCTAAGCCTTTAAAAATTCTCCACCCATAAGAAGGCAGATAAATCCATGCCTGGGCACCAGGGAAGCAGGCAAGGCCATGCTAGAACATACCTCTATTGAGTATGGATGGACAGAGAACAGGAGGGGAGGGCTTAGCTCTCCTCTTCCAGGGAGGTCTCAAATGGTTCCCCCCCACCCTGTAGAGGATTTTTTCCACCGGCTCTCTGGACTGAGAGTGAGACCCTCTAGCTGGTGCAAATTCCTTTGTTGCAACCTCTTCCCGGGCCATGAAGCACTTGAGGCATAAGTTTAAAGAACTGCCTGCCTATGCTGACCTCGTATTACAGCAGAACAGAGCACAGCCCTCCAAGCTCCTCCACTCACCCAACGCTTTAACATTGCAATCGGCAAGCTGCTAAATTTTCTCTCTCTCCTTCCCCAACAAGCTCCGGTCTACTGCAGGTACACAGCAAAGCTTTTTTTTTTTTTTTTTTAATGTTCGACGGCCAGCATAAACTTTTAAAAGAGCAGTGCACAAGAACAAAAATCTCCTGATTGCCCAATGTCTGCGGAGCCAAGGCAAAGGAAGGAGGAGAATAATAGACCAAAGAAGGGAAAAAAAAGGAAGCAGACAGAGTAAAAGTCTGCTTCCTTACCCTTCTGGAAGTGTTTCAGCTCCTTTCAGAGGGAGAGAGTTCCTTGCCTTCACCTCTCCAATATTCCTCCTGTAATTGGCCTCTACAACATGGCTAAGATCAACTGAGGAAGGGAGACCCTGTTACCTCAGGAGCAACCCGGTCCATCCTATTCCTGATAGGCCAATGTCTACCATCTGCTAGAAACAGAATACTGGCAGTCTGTTAGTACAATCATATATGAGAGTAACATCAGTGAGTCTGTTAATCTCTGTCTGCATCTGCTGGTTGGCATGCATAAACCCAGTTGCTTAGACTAGCCTACTTGCATGAAGAGGAAAGATGCTTGTTCATTGCTCCTGAATGTCAGTCCCTGCTGTCACATCTCACCTTTCGGTGATAGCCCCTCTGCTGGATGAATTTGTCCACCACTTTATCCACCTGGCGGTCACATTCCACTTGAAGGTGACGGATTAACGTGTACAGCCTGCCAGGGCCATAATATGTCTCCACAATCGGCTGGTGAGTCTCCACAATTCGTGCTATCCCTGAGGAGAAAGATAGTCATCTTCATCCTACTGCATGTTGCTTGTGCTAAAAAAAAAATGTTTACCTGTCTCATACAACTGTGAAATCATACTAGTAATTATTATATTAGTGTAAATGATATAAGGACCATTGTATTAGACTTGGTATCATGAATATTTCAGTATGAACAGGTAACATGAAAAGTAATGGAAGGAAAATTTTATGATTAAATATTTTTATTGTGTTCAGCATAAAAAAAATGTCAATGTCTGAGGCTGTATTTATTTATTTATTTATTTCGGATTTTTATATACCGACATTCTCAATACATGTATCGAATCAGGTCGGTTTTATATAAAAAGAGGAATGGGCATTCGTTGTTTTGTTTAGTCCATTTGTTTCATTCGTTTCATTCATTTGAGAATGCATACTCGTGATCAGAATGTACACGCACAAAACCAATGGTATGCAAACAAATAGTGAAACAACTGAAATTCTGATAGACATTCTTTATATAAATTCAGAATGCTAAATATGCTTTCAGACTAATACACCAAGTTTTACTTGTTGATAGACTATCTAAGGACAGTTCATATCAAGGTGCATCATAGTAGGGATGACAATCCTGCCTTAAGATTAAGATTATGGAGACTGTTCCCTCAATGGAGAAATGACTTACCTGATAATTTTGTTTTCCTTAGTGTAGACAGATCGACTCAGGACCAATGGGTTTATGCTCCCCTGCCAGCAGATGGAGATGGAGTCAGGTTTCAAAGTTGATGTCACCCTCGATACACCCCTGCAATGACCTCAGTTCTTCAGTATTCTCTTCAAAAGCCACTGTGTACATGCTATCGAAAAAACCTGATTAAAAACGGATAATCGCAACTGTACTCAACCAAACACTGGCCCTGAGTAAGATTATAGATGCCCTGATCTAGGGCCTGGATAACAGCTTACCCATAATCTCATGGAATCGATATCCACTCCAAGGGCGAATCCTTGGCACTGTTCTTGGGCAGCTGTGGGTGGGATTCTGAGCCATCTGTCTACACTAAGGAAAATGAAATTATCAGGTAAGCAATGTCTCCATTTCCTAGCGTGTAGCCAGATGGAATGTACAAAAGCTACTCCCGATCGGGGCCGGAGACTTCCTGCAGTCTGGCTATCATCACCCTTGCAAAGGCTGCATCCTCCTGGGCCTGAATGTCCAGGCAATAGAACCTGGAGAAGGTGTGCAAGGAGGACCACGACACCGCTCAGCAGATGTCGACAGACAGCAGTCTAACTTCCGCCCATGACACTGCCTGAGCCCTAGTGGCATGAGCTTTAACCTGAAGGGATAATGGCTTTCCTGCCTCCACATAGGCTCCTGTGACCACCTCCTTAATCCAGCGAGCTATGGTAGCCCACGAAGCTGGTTCGTCCTATTTCCTTCCACCGTGAAGGACAAACAGGCGGTTTGTCTTTTGGACTGGTTCTGAAACTTCCAGATACCGCACTAAAAGCCTACAGACATTCAAATAGCGGAGGAGGTGGTATTCTTCTGTGTCCTTGTGCTTATCTAGGGATGGCAATGAAATGGACTGATTCAAACGAAACTCCGAGACTACCTTGGGCAAGAAGGATGGAATGGTATGAAGCTGTAACACTTCTGAAGTCATCCGGAGGAATAGTTCCCGACACATCTGTAGTTCAGAAATGCGACAGGCCGAGCATATAGCCACCAGGAACACTGTTTTTAGGATTAAAAAACACTAGGAAGAAAAGACTGCGCAGCGGCCAAAAGAAGGGCTCTGCCAAATACTCCAATACCAGATTAAGATTCCACAAAGGAACCGGCCACCATAGGAGTGGCTGGAGGTGCTTCACCACTTTCAGAAAACAGGTCATGTCCGGATGAGCCGAAAGGCTGGTTCCATTCACCTCACTCCTGAAACAGGAGAGAGCCGCTACCTGGACCTTCAAGGAATTAAGGGTCAAATTTTTATTCAAGCTGTCCTGCAAAAATTCCAGATTTGGAGGATTTTGACCATTCGAGGGGCAACACCGTGTTCCTCGCACCAGGCCTCAAATACTCTTCAGATCCGCACATAAGCTAGGGAAGCAGAAAACTTCTGTGTGCATAGTAAGGTGGCAATTACTGCTGCCGAATATCCTCATTTCATCAGGCGAGCCCTCTCAAGAGCCAGACTGTAAGACAGAATAGAGTTGGATCCTAATGAAGGACCAGTTCCTGCTGTAGCAAGTCCCTGAGCGGTGGGAGGCACAGGGGGTTTTCCACCAGGAGTCTCCGCATGTCCGCATACCCCGGAAGCCTGGGCCAATCTGGAGCTACTAGTAGGACTAATCCTCTCTGTGCTCGATTCTGCGAATGACCCTGCCCAGAAGGGGCCATGGAGGGAAGGAATATAGCAGCTTCTCTTCCGGCCAGGTCTGAATAAAAGCGTTGATCCCCAAGGTCAACTGATCTCTTCTGCAACTGAAGAATCGGGGAACCTTTGCATTGTGAGATGTGACCAGAAGGTCAATGGACGGGCGACCCCAGTGATCAACTACCAGCTGAAAGGCTTTGGCCGTCAACGCCCACTCTCTTGGATCCAGACTCATGTTTAGAAAGTCTGCTCCGACATAGTCTTTTCCTGTGATGTGGAAGGCTGAGATCATCTGTAGATATTTCCACCCATTCCATAAGAAGATCTATCTCCTGTGACACTTGCGGTTGATGTAGGCTACTGTTGTGTTGTCTGACATTATGAGGACCGCTTGACCCTGGAGTATGTAGTTGAATTATACACACGCCAGTCTGACTGCCTAGGCTTCCAGGCGGTTTATGTTCCAGTAGGTCTCTTCCTTGATCCAACACCTCTGGGCCATCAGTTCCTGCAGGGAGCTCCTCAGTTCCGGTGGCTCGCGTCTGTCGTGAGGACTAGCCAGTTTGGCAGGGACAGGAGTACACCCCTGCCAGGATGAAACTCTTGCAGCCACCCATTGGAGCCTAGAGCATACTTTCATTGGTAAGTGGAGGCGAATCAAATAGTCTTGAGACAGTGGGCTCCAATGTGACAGCAGGGAGCATTCAAGTGGTTGCATGTGTACCCTCACCCATGGCACTACTTCCAGGTTTGCCACCATCAAACCGAGGACTTGAAGAAAGCTCTACACTGTCGGGCATATCGGGTTCATCAAACGCACTTGGGACATCAACTTTCTTATTCGCGTGGTCGGGAGAAAGACCTTGCCCTGCTTGGTGTCGAACCGGACTCCCAGATATTCCAAGGACTGGGAGGGTTTGAGACTGCTTTTGTCCAGGTTTATGACCCAACAGAGTTCCTGAAACAAGGTCACCCTGATGGTCACCCGGAGACTCTTCCAATGGCTTTGCCCGGATCAACCAGTCATCCAAGTGTGGGTGCACCAGGATTCCCTCTTTTCTCAACACTGCTGCTACGACCACCATAATCTTGGAAAGTGTTCTGGGGGCAGTGGTCAAGTCAAAGGATAGTGCCTGGAACTGATAATGGCAGCCCAGTACTGCAAAGGATAGGAAACGCTTGCCGGATTGAAATATGTAGGCAGGCCTCTGATAGGTCCAGGGATGTTAAGAACTCTCCTGATTGTACGGCCATTATCACGGAGCGTAGGATTTCCATGCGGAAATGAATTATTCATGGAAGTCAGTTGACACTCGAAGTCCAGCATGGGGCGAAAAGAACCTTTCTTTTTGGATATGATGAAATAGATGGAATAATGACCCATATTTTCCTGTGGCGCAGGTACTGGGATTATAGCCCTCATCCTGTGAAGCCTTAATAGGGTAGTCTCCACTGCCTGCTGCTTGTGCTGGGAGTGGCAAGGAGATATCACGAATATGTTCCAAAGAGTGCTGCGAAATTCCAGCACACATCCTTCTTGTATGACCTCCAATACCCATTTGTCCGAACAGCACTGGGGGATTCGGGACGGACCTGACCCTCTCTTGGGCTGCTGACTCTGAAAGGACTGAGATCTCCCAAAGGACCGAGACCTCTTAAATGTCAAGTTTCTGTAGGGGCGAAAGTGTTGGGAACCCCTGGATCGACCCCTCATGGGCGAGGGGCGTTGAAACTGCTTTCTCTTATCTTCTGGTAGCCGGGGTACTGGAGATTTGCCCCATTTACTGGCCAGCTTTTCCAATTTGCTTCTGAAGAGGAATGATCCTTTAAATGGCATCTTTGTGAGATTTGCCTTGGAGGTTGCGTCTGCTAACTAATTCCACAGTCATAGCTTGTGGCCACTACTGAGGCTACTCCTCTGGCTGAGGTACGAACTAGGTCCGCGCCCACGTCAGCTAAAAAGGTGGTGGGTTATATAACTGCTCTGGAATTCGCCCCCGAGTCATCCACTTCCTGAGATAGGAGCAGGCACGAACGAGCTACCAGGGAACAACAAAAAACAATCTGTAAGGTCATTGCTATTGCATCAAAGGCCTGTTTAAAGATGAACTTCATCCACCTACTGTGGACATCCTTTAAGGCTGCTCCCTCCTCCTCTGGGATAGGTGTTTGCTTAGAGATGGCACAGACCAGTGCATCCACTTTAGGGAAACGCAAACGTTCTCTCGCTGCTGGATCCAGTGGGTATGGAGCTTCTAACACTCATTCCCCTTTAAAACTTGCTTCTGGGATATCCCATTCCAGGTCAATCAAATCCTGGATGGCTTCCAGTACTGGAAAGTAGCAAGAGGCTTTCCGTAGGGTAATCAGAATGGGATTCTTCTTTGGTTCAGTCATAGAGTCTGCCGCAGGAACTCCCAGCATCTTCAGAGTCTGGGAAACCAGAGCCGTCAATTTGTATCTATGGAAAAACCATAACATGGTCCGATATTGTTCTAATCCAGAGTTGGGGGGGGGGGGGGGGGATTTCCCCATCTTCCAAGGAATCTGGATCCTCTTCTTAGTCTGTGCCATCCAGGTCCCTGCCAGGGATACCCTTGGTGTTGTCAAGGCATGCTTTGGGGTCTGCCAATAGGACTGGGAGAGGGAGGGCTTACCGGCTAAGGTTCTGACCGGACAGGGGCAAGTGAGGTAGCAGACTGCGCCTGTACAAAGGCTTGAAGGCCTTGAAAGAATTCCACCCAAGAGAAGAGGACCAGGTCCATGCCTAGCCCAGGAGGTACTGGGATAGGTGCCGCTAAGTTTTCCTCTCCCATGGATGACACAGTCCTGGGTTTACTCAGATCTGGGGTACTTCTGGTTAAGGCTGTGGCTGACCCATCCTCTGAATGGGAGGAGCCGGGCTTAGCGAAGTCCATGGAGGCCAACACTCCCTGGGCTTCCTCACAGTGCTGACATAAACAAGAATCCAGGTCAGACCATGCAGCCCTAATATGACAAGCAGTGCAGAGAGAAAGGCACTTATGTTTCTTTGCTGCCAGAGCCATTGGTGATGGTCACTGCGTGTTCAGACGGCTCGCACTTAAAATTTTATGCGCAGAGATTTCGGGCGCCTATGCAGGCCGCAGCAAGGCGCATGCACAGCCCGTGCATCCAGCTTTACTTGTATTCTCAGTGTAGTAATTTGTGCGTGTTTGTATGCGCATAACGATACGCGCATACCGAAGCTCTATGGCAGGCAATACAGGTGCAAAAACGTGCACAAGATCGAGCCGTGGTGGCGTCCCACATAGTGCGCCGACCAAGTCTAAAGTGGGGCCTAGGCCAATGGGAGGCCGCTCAACCCGCTAGGAAGCCCACTTCCCCTTATCCGAACGGGATTGGGAACGACATCAGTACGTCACACCAAGCAAGGAGATCAGAGGAAGTCTTACTGAAATCCCTCCAGAGTCTCTGAATGAGGAGGAAATCCTCTTTTTTTTTCTTTTTAAATTACCTGGGCTCAACGCTTACCAGATGAGTACAGAAATGGTCTCTGGCTGCGGGGGAGGGAGGGGGAGGCTTTGGCAGTCACTGCTGAGCTCGGCTTCCTGCCTTTCAGCAGCAAAGTTCATGCCAGGAACCGACTATCAGACCAAGGCACACCTTTGAGGGATCTCGGAAATCACCTCAGGAATTCTCAACTGGGGGAGGGACCTTTAGTTATCACCACAGGAGAGTGGGGTTCAATCGTTTCACCAATTTAAAAGTAAAATTTCTTCTTCCAAAAGGTACAGCAGTCCCTGTAGGGAAAGCATATCCGCATCTGCTGGAGACAGAAATACTGAAGGACTGAGGTCACTGCAGGGGTATATCTAGGGTGACTGCAGGGGTATATCTAGGGTGACGCCAGCTTTGAAACCTGACTCTGGCTCCATCTGCTGGCAGGGAAGCACAAACCCATTGGTCCTGAGTCCATCTGGCTACATGCTAGGAAAGTTAATTGAACAAAATAGCTCTCAGGAATATACGCTCATGCGTATCAGAGTTCAAATGCTTTAACTAATATCCAACACTCCCCAAACTATTTCCCCCTCCTATCAACTGAGCACATGATAAGTTTGAAGAGCCTTATTTCACAGATAAATGATTGCTACAATTTAGTGAATACCAAAAACAAGAAAACAGGGCCTGTGAATAAGACAGAGATCTATTCCATACTGTCCCTCTTCAGGATTAACTTAATTCATGGAACGAGAAACCTGATATAGGGGAACCCAAAGAAAAATTGATTCTTACCTAATTGTCATTCCTGTAGTACCACAGATCAGTCCAGATTCCTGGACTTTGCTTCCATTCCAGCAGTCGGAGACAGAGAAAGTTTTGCTGACACTGCCACATAATCTGGTATGTCACCTGTAGTTCTTCAGTATTGACCTGTAGCAAGCCAAGATGGAAATGTACCAAATAATACAAAGTCAGTTCACCAATCCACCTCCTGCCGAACGAGCAGGAGGAAATGGAAAACCACTTAATATGAATCATCCTTTTATCATAATATACAGAAAATATAACCATCACCTGAGCCCCCTAAGAACACTTGAGAAAACATCTTCAGCTTATATAGAAGACAAACAGATCGAGCAGACTCTGTAAACCCAAGTGGGACTCTAGACTGATCTGTGGTACTACAGGAACGAAAATTAGCAGTTAAGAACCAATTTTCCTTTCCCTGTACGTACCCAGATCAGTCCAGACTCCTGGGATGTACCAAAGCATCTCTACACCAGATGGGACTGCAAGAGTCCTGCTCAAAGCACACTTTCACGAAAGTTCCTGGACTCTGGCGCCTGAACGTCCAGACGGTAATGCCTGGAGAAAGTGTGTTATGACTTCCAAGTCGCCAACATGCAAATCACTTGTGGTGACAGTAACTAACATTCAACCCAGGATATCACTTGTGATCTAGTCGAGTGAGTTCTCAGACCCTGAGGCACTGACCGGCCCTGACAAATGTACACTGAAGCTATGGCCTCCTTCAACCAGCACGCAATGGTAGCTTTGGAGGCCTTCTGACCCTTCTTCGCCCCACTTAAGAGGACGAAAAGTTGATCGGAAACCCTGAAATCACATCAAGACACCTCAACTCCTTATCCAAATGAACCATCTGATCCAGATTTGTAAATGCTGGTAACACAGACTAATTCAAGTGAAAAGACGAAACAACCTTCAGAAGAAAAGAAGGCACTGCCTGTAACGAAATCCTGGAGTCCGACATCTTTAGGAAAGAATCTCTACAAGAGAGGGCTTGCAGCTCCAAAATTCTTCCAGCCAAATAAATTGCCATCAGAAAAACGACCTTTAAAGTAAGATCCTTCAAAGTTGCCCTGAGCAATGGCTCAAATGGCACTCCACACATTGCCTTAAAAAACAAATTTAGGCTCCTCGGAGAACACGTTTTGCACCAGGGCACACAAATGCTTCACACAGTGCAGAAAATGCACCACATCTGGATGTGCTGCCAGAGGAAGCCTTGCATTTTGCCCCTCTCAAACCCCAAGGCCGCCACCCGTATCCTTAAGGAGCTGAAAGCTAACCCTTTCAGCAAACCTCGCTGCACAAAGCCAAACTGTGGGCTACCAAAGCTTGAGTTGGATCCACGATGTGCTCCTGGCACCAAGACTTGAACACCTTCAACACCTGAACATAAGACAAAGAAGTGGGCTTCTTTCTTGCTGGAAGTGGCAATAATATCCTCCGGGTAACCTTTCTCCCTCAAATGCTGTGTTTCAAAAGCCAAGCCATTAGAGAGAAGTGATCCACCTGGTTCAGAAATATAGGGGCCTTGATGCACCAGGTTGCGATGATACACCAGACATAGTGGTCCATCTACCGCAAGATTGATCAAATCCGCAAACCATAGCTACAGAGGCCATTCCAGCACCACCAGAATCACTTGCCCTGGATGGACCTCTATCCTTCACAGAATCTTGCCTACCAGTGGCCACTGCGGGAACACATACAGGAAAATCGCCTCTGGCCACGGAAGAACTAAAGCTTCGACTCCCTCTGCTCCGCACTCCCTTCTTAGATTGAAGAACCGTGGTACTTTGGCATTCTTCTGCGTAGTCATCAGATCCATACAAGGGACTCCTCACCTGCGACGAATCAGACGCATGACTTCTTCCATCAACTCCCACTCCCCGGCATCTATCTGCCAGTGACTTAGAAAATCTGCATGCACATTGTCCAACCCGGCTATGTGGGAAGCTGCCAACATCACCAGATGCTCTTCTGCGCATTTACTAATTCCAGGGCCTCTCGTGTCACTGCTTGACTCTTCGTACTTTCCTGTTGGTTGATGTAAGCCACCGCCGTTGCATTGTCCAACAAGACTCTCACTGGCCTGCCCTGTGCCAGAAGAAGAAAGGCCAGCAACACCAGATGGACCGCCTTCATCTCTAGATGGTTGATGGACCGTGACACCTCCTCTGGAGACCACTGACCTTGTGCCACTTGAATCTGACACTCAGCTCCCCAACCGGTCAGGCTGGCATTGGTCGTGACTATTATCCAATCTGGAACCTCCAAGGCCACACAGTGACCCAGATTGTCCTGACAAAACCACCACTGCAGACTTGTTCTGGCACTTTCCGTAAGCAGCAGTGGTAGATGAAACTGCTCGGACAATGGATTCCACCTGGACAGTAAGGCTGCCTGAAGTGGCCGCATATGAGCAAATGCCCAAGGAACCAACTCCAATGTGGAAGCCATAGACCCAAGAACCTGCAGATAATCCCATACCTTGGGAACCGCACTGTTCAGCAACCTGCCCCTGAAGCCTGTCCATCCAGATAAGAAACACTCTCCCGAGTCTGGTGTCAAAGTGTGCGCCTGAGAATTCCAGAACCTGTGATGGGATCAATTGGCTCTTGGAAAGATAAACAATCCAGCCCAGTGACCTTAAGCACTGCTATCACTGCTTGACGACAAAGGTCCTCTGACTTTGCTTGAATCAGCCAGTCGACCAAATACGGGTGAGCCAAAATTCCTTCCTGCCATAGAGCCGCTGCCACTATGAACATTACCTTTGTGAAGGTCCATGGTACCGTCGCCAATCCAAAAGGCAGGGCGCAAAACTGGTAATGATCCCCAAGAATCATGAACCTCAGGAACCCTTTGATGATTCGGGTGTATCGGAATGTGAAGATACGCCTTGGTCAAATTCAGAGACGCCAAAAACTCTCCTTTTCGCACCGCTGTAGTCACTGACCTCAGCATTTCCATCCGAAAATGATAAACCTTGAGAGCTACATTCACCTTCTTTAAATCTAGAATTGGACAGAAGGTGCTCTCTTTCTATGAGATCATGAAATAAATGGAATACCTCCAAGTATTTTGACAGGCACGGGGTTATGGCCCCTAGCATCCATAGATTAGCATGGTCTCATGAACGCCTCATCTTTTCTGTGTGTAAGCGCAAGGGGACTTTACAAAACAGCCCTTAATGGGTGAACAAATTCTAAAGCATAACTGTGTTCTATCATGTTTAGGACCCACTGATCCGACATGATTTTGGCCCACTCCTCAAGGGAAAAGCGTTAACTGACCTCAGATTCGTTTAACTGAGAGGCAGGCCGGCCTTGCTTCATTGGGAAGACTTGGGACCGGAGGCCCCATGACCGGAACCATTCCTGATCGGTCTCCTGCCTCAAAAAGACTGAGTTCAAGACTGTTGTCTTCCGGATCCCAGTCTCTGACTTCTTCCCAAAGTATGAGACTACCAGAAATGGCGATTTGATCAAAATCAAGCTTGTGCCGAAGAGGAACCTCTGCTGAACTTCGGCCTGTTCTCTGGAAGCTTGTGTCCTTTAGTTTCTCCCCAAAAAGTAACTTCCCCTTAAAGGCCAGTGAACCCAACTGAGACTTAGACCAAACATCCACTGACCAGTTCCTCAACCACAGAAACAGTCTAGCACAGACTGCGGACATCAAAGATTTTGGGGACATGCAGATTAAGATCATATAAGGCATCCACCCCATAGACCACCACGGCCTCCAGCCCCTCGGCCTGTTGGGCGTCCGCTGCGGACAGCATCCTGTCTGACTAACTGCTGTTCCCAGTGCATAAAACTACTACAAACCGCATCCAAATGCCCAATGCAGACACCTCAAAAATTCTCTTGAGATGTAATTCCAACTTTCTGTTCTGCATATCCTTAAGTGCAGCAGATCCTGCTACCGGAATAGTCTTCTTTGTGACCACCGAAACTGAAGCATTCCCGAAGCACTAGCTTCTTCACGGACTTATGGAAAGGGAACACTTTCGCTGGCCCCCTTAAGCCCTTCATGACCAGACCATCATGGTCCGAATCAGCCTGGGGTTTTTTTTTTTTTTGTAATTAACTGTTTATTAGCAGTAAGAGCATATACAACATACATCAACATCAAAGCAAATCAGAACCAGGCCATCAAAAACACAATGCCAAATACAGATTAATAGCTCCAACTACATTTTGACTACCCTGGAAATTAGTCCACCTCCCCAGGATTAGATCGCTTGTAATTATGCACTTTAGAAGCAGTGGCCTGCAGATCACGGAACCCTTATCTTGACCCCATTATTGACATCCAGTTTATAAAAGGTATTCAGGTACTTTCAAACCTTGGGATATCATAATGTAAGTGGGACCTAATTTTTCCATCACCAAGCAGCTAACACACACCTCGCCCCCACTATAATATATCCAATAAGACGTCAAACACTTGTCAATTTCAAGAAGGCCTAGAGAAAGCAAGAGTAACCCCAGGGAGTTTGGTATATTAATTTCAGTTATCTCAGCCACAAATCCCAATTCCATATCCCAATATCCTGAGACTTTGGAACAGGACCTCCAAACATGAAAAAAATGACCATTATCCCCACAGCTATGCCAACAGAGATCAGAAGTACCTGGATACAATCTTGCTAGTTTCTTCGGAGTGAGGTACCACCCCTATAGTAATTTATAATCATTCTCCAGGATCAGAGAGGATACAGAGCTCTTCTCCAGCACTTGATAACACTGGTCCCACTCCTCATCTTCCAAAGTTGTAGAAATATTTTTCTACCAAAGCAGGATAAGCTTTGGTTTATAATCAAAATCCCCAATCAACAAATATAAAGTCTGGAGACCATCTTTTCTAATTTATCTGCCCTGGCACAAAACATTTCTAACAGATTTACTTCAGCTAAGATCCATAACAATATTCTTAGATTGAACAAAAGAAGCCAATTGCAGATATCGGAATCAATCTCTCTCCTCTAGGGGAAAAGAGCGGCGCAGGGACTCAAAAGAAATGATGGACCCAGCACCTGATAAATGTTCCAACCTCTCAATACCTATGCTCTTCTAATAGGATGCTGCAGCAGATGACTGACCTGGTGGAAAATCCCTGGAGTACAGGAAAGAGGTAGAGTGCCAATAACGCTTAGCCCCCATTAATCATGTACGATACTGCCTCCAAACCCTCAAAGAGTGGGCTATAAAGGGAGAACCCCTACGGTACTCAAACTCAAAAGACCCTGCTCGCCACATTACTATGTCCAAAGGTGGTAACCCAAACATATCCCGCTCCAGAGTTACTTATACCTTACTCTTGCTTCTATGGTGCCATTCCCAGATTGTCTTTATTTTTATTTATTTATTTTTATATACCGATATTAGTGGTAGCTTCATACCGGTTTACAGAATGTATACAAATAATAACAGATTAAATATACATAAAATGAAGGTGATAAAATTAAACAAGCATTGTAAATAAAATATCTAAAAGAAAACAGAAAATCATAAGATCATAATAAGAAACATTTTTAAAACAAATAAAACTAAACTAAGATTCTTTCATCATAAGAACAAAATATATATTGTCATCATGTAAATGCTTGCTGGAATAGCCATGTTTTCAATTTCTTTTTAAATGTTTGCGAGTTTGCTTCCAGCCTCAAGTCAGGTGATAGTGCATTCCATAACCCTGGTCCTGCTAGAGTTGCTGCATAATAACATTCCAAATGCGGAACCAACCCCTCCTGACTTTTAGGTCTAAACAGCGCCGATCTCACGACACTGTGCGGCCGTCTCTTCCATATAAAAAGCATCAGAGCTTTCTGCAAATCTTTTAGTACCCTTAACGGGACAGATACTGGTAAGGTCTGAAAAAGATAACAGACGTGGAAGAATATTCATCTTAATAGCAGAAATCGGACCAAACAAAGACCAAACAATGGAAATCTGTCCCACCTCTCAAGATCTTGAAGAATGGCCTGGAATAGGAGGGCATAATTTAAAGCAAATAAAGAAGACAAATCGGAGCCCAGTCGGATCCCCAAATATTTCTCACATCTAGAGGCCCATTTAAAGGTGAAAAGATGACATAACGCTCCAACATAGCGCCGTCTAATGATAGATTCAAAATCTCAGATTAGTCCTTATTGACCTCAAACCCTGTTATAGTGTCAAAACGCCTCATATTTATTTATTTATTTAGGACTTTTATATACCGACATTAGTATACAACATCATACCGGTTTACATTGTAACTTAAAAGTAGGAAGTACAAAAAACATATTTGGGGGGGGGGGGGGGATAACGGGAGGAGCCCATTCTTGCCTCATATCCCCAAGAAGTGCCCGAAAGGACTTTTCCAAATCCGTTAGAGTGAACAACAAGTCATCGGGAAAGGGAGTCATTTTATATGACTTCCCAGCTACATTTACCCCTATGTCTGAGGCCAAACTCCTGACTTGGCACGCAAAAGGTTCCAAAGTTAATGCAAACAAAAGAGGAGATAGTGGACATCCCTGTTGAGTGCCTCTGCCCACATCACATAATCCAGAATATCTCCCATTGACCCAGACACGATCTTTAGATTGCTCATAGAGCGCTCTAACCCACATCAGAAAGAAGTATCCTAGTCCAAATTTCTCAAGAACCTGAAAGAGATATGCCCAATATACCTGATCAAAGGCTTTCTCAGCATGTAAGGCCAAGAGGACTGCCGGGATGTTATGATGCTGAACCCACCAACTAAGATTAAGTACTCTCCGAACATTATCAGCCACTAATGTGCACAGCAGAAAACCAGACTGATCCCCGTATATTAATAAGGAAGCAATAAGCCCCAGATGAGTTGCTAAGATCTTAGCTAAAATCTTGAGATCTAAATTTATAAGGGAAATAGGGCAAAAGGAACCACAAACTGTGAGATCTCGCCACTTCTTCGCCAGGACTGTAATATCTGCCACATTCACCCCATCACTAATGAGCCCCCTTCCCTTAGATAGTTAAATACAGAGGCCAAAGGTTTCAAAATAGCCGGCCTGCAAGCTTTGTAGAACCTGCAGAGTATCCATAAAGACCAGGTGCTTTTCCCATCTTCAACTCCGAAATGACAGTAAAGATCTCCTCCTCCCATATAGGGGCATTTAGGCGATCCCTAGCATCATCCGGTAGACAAGGTAGAGATGTAGACTCCAAATAAGCCGCAATGTCGGCCTCACGGATGTCACTATCCAACGCATAAAGTTCACTATAAAATTGGGCAAAGCAATCTAAAATCTGCTTATCAGAGAGTATATCGCCCCCCTGGTCCTTGATTTTAAGAATCTGATTTTGTATACTTTGATATTTAAGGCACTGGGCCAAGAGGCGTCCTACCTTATTACCAAATTTAAAAAAATTGTTGCTTTACCCTAAGCATTTGGGATGCAATCTCTGCCAGGTCCAAAGCTCGCAGCTCTTGTCAAGCCTCGTCTAAGACCAACTTAATATGGGGATCCCTACTCCGTTTATGTCTAATTTCCAATTTACCTATACATCGCATCAGCTGCAACCTACGCTCAAGCCTTCTGCTTTTTAAGAAAGGAAGCTTGAGAGGTAAGTTCCCCCTGACAACTTTTATACCCTTTCATAAGATCACTGCACTAACATACCTTGTTTCGTTAAGTGAGCAAATAGTCCTCAATATCCCAAAGGAGACTTGCAGAAAACTTTTTATCAAATAGAAGAGAATCACTGAGTCTCCAAAAACTATTACCCGGCATCACGCACCCCATATGAATCTCCACCCAGATCAGTGCTTGAGCGAACCATGTAATATGACCAATACCCGTATCGATAACATCTCCCATCACCATTTTGTCCACTAAAATTAAATTGATACATGAATAGGAATAGTGAGGGGGCAGAACAGAAAGTATAATCCCGTGAGGAAGAATGCCGCAATCTTCAAATATCTCGCAATTCCCAGGTATTGATCACATTTTTAAAAGGCATCGCTGGGGGAGAGACACTCCCCCAATACCAGAGGAGTTATTCACAAAAGGATAGCGGGTAAGAATGAAATCGCCCCCCCCCCCCCAAGCAAAATGTGACCCTCTGCCCAGCCATGCAAAGTATCCAGTAAAGTTTGGAAAAAGGCACCTTGGTGGGTATTCAGAGCATATATATTCCCCAAAGTAAACAACTCCCTGTGAATGGGCAACTTTAAAATCAAAAACCTACCATGGACATCTAGAAGGACAGATTGCACAACTACAAGTAAATTATGAGCAAATAAGATCCCCATCCCACAGAATTTATTTTCCTTTGAAGCTGGCGCATAAAATTGAAGAGGATTATCATTTATGGCTCAGGAGATGAGAAAATCTAGCCCTAAGGTGCATTTCTTGGCAAAATCTCACGTCGCTCCCATCGCTTCCGCCTCCTTAAACAAAAACTTCCGTTTAGTGGGAGAATTGAGACCCTTAGTATTTAGAGACATAATCTTGAGGGTCCCCATCAGCAAAAGAATAAGAAACTTGCTCCCAAAAAACAACCCCCTTAACTTCCCCGCTCCCCATCAACACAACCTTTTGGGCACAGCCTCAAGGGTAACAAAATGTACAAAGGACCTGGAGATACCTTCTCCTTCAAGGTGAAATCATGAAAGCAAACCACTATTTTGTGAGGGAGGTTGCCTCTAGATTGACCAAGGGCTCTCTCAAGTTTAACAGCAGGCAGAAGAGGTGCAGTGACATCATCTGAATCCAGCACGTGTGTACAGATGCTAGTTACTACCTGGAAGCAATCTTTAAAGGCAGGCAATTCAGGAACATACCTAAAGCACAAATTAGACCTCCTTGACCTGTTCCCAAGGTCTTCTAGGCGATCCTCCATCTCTCCTCCATTGAGTGAGAGAGGCCTGCCACTTCTTCCAGCAGGTCGCTGCATCTGTGGCCTGCTCCTCAGCCTGCGATTCCATCTCTGTAACATGATTTCCCAGGTCAGCCACATTGCCCCACAGCTCCGCAACTAGACTGCCAAACTCTTGCTTTATGTGCCCCATGTCCTGTCCTGTGGAAATCCAGCCACGAAGGTATCCCCTCCACTTCATCGCCTGTGCAGAACTCACCTTCTCTGCCTCAGGATTGCGCCTAGCAGCGGCCATATCATCCTCCTCGCCACAGCCAACAATCTGCGCAGCATCACGGCTGGCAAAGGAAAACTTCCTCAAGTTTGTTTTTTTCTTCAGGTGGAACTTGCTGAGGAACCTCTGAAAGCTCTCCTGGATGAGCACTACTGCAAATGGCCAAAGCTGTGTCAGGATGCTTGCTGATTGTAGGGTCGGGTCAGGAGAGCCGCATTTAAGTTGCCATTTCTAAGGGTGACGTCACTTCCTCCCAAGCCTCTTCAGAACATATGAAATCAAGGGTCCTAATTCCTCCTGGCAGAAAAGATGGAACACTTTCGGATCATCTACCTCCACCGAGGGAATCTGATCCTGGGTATTATCAGGGTCCAGACTATCCAAAAGAGGACCCACCTCCAGCAGATCAGCAGGCCAAGGATCACCATCCTCAGAGTCCTCTGAGAGATTGCTTAAATTCTCCGAATGCAAAGGTTGGCCCAGCACTTTTCGAACTCTGGTGACCCCAACCTGTTACGGCTAAGAGGCTGCTCTAGGCCTCTTAGCCGTAACAGGCTCCTGTAGGTCCACTGGCTTATGAGGACGACATCCCGCCACCCTCCTAGCCAAAAAGGCCTTGTGCATAAGCAACACAAAATCCGGGGTTCCTCTGGGTCCTGCTCCAGGTCGTCTTCTGCCTCATGCTCAAACAGAGATTCCCGGGACCTCTGGTGCTCTGAGGGCCTTTGATCTGCTGGCAATAGCGGTGGGGGCAGGGCAGAATCCCTGCAGGCTCTCTCAGTTGCTGCAGCAAACGTTGACAAAATGGCTGCCGTTCCTGCCAAAATTGGGAAGGCATACTTGGGCTGCTCGACTCCCCCCTCACTCCCGGCGGACGCACGCCATCTGCCTGGGCTCTTATCTGCACTCCCCTCTCCCCCGGAGAGGCAGCGGGAGCAGCGGGGAGATTCACACGCCTGTCTCCACACTGCCGTACCAGCCTGCCTTCCGAAAACACCCCATCAAAATTGGCTCGCACTGCGCCCGATCTCCCTGAAGTCGCATGCTGCTTCTCCCGGCTGCAGAACGTGACCAGCACAACCACCAATTAAAAACAATTAAGCACTTTGTTTTTTTTTTGAAAACTTAATAAACTTTATAAACGGCACCCTCACTTAAGAAGGCTTCAGGCTCCGGCTGTCTGGCTGTAGGAGGGAAGAGAGGGAACTAGTCCCACCAGTTCTCTCTTTCCTCAGCGAGTCCAGAATCTGGACAGACTCAGGGGTCTCCAACCCCTCCGCTTGTCCCCTCCTCCACCCAAAGGGATGGCCCCATCAGGACCTACCAACCTTTGAGGATGGTAAGTGTCATCTATACCCTAAATGTATTTATTTCCCCCCCATGAAGACTGCAGATGGCACACCAAGTTATATGGCAGTGTCAGCAAAACATTCTCTTTCTCCATCTGCTGGAAGGGAGGAAAATCCCAGGAACCTGGACTGATCTGGGTATGCTCAGGGAAGTTTCTCTCTCTCCATTTTGTTTAGATGAGTTGTCACATGAGCATCAACTTATGCAGTTGTATTTTCCACAGAATCACATGAGAGAGAATTTATTCTACATTAGACATTTGGTATTCCTGACAAATTCCTTGTTTCCCTAGATCCGGAGCTTTCCTCCTGCTCTTTAGGGCTTTCAGCTCAATTGGAATCGGAGCTAGGATCTAGTGTCACGAGTCTTCATTCATAACAACCCAAGGAATTTTTCCCTTATTTTATATCCCTCCCCCCCCATCCTCCAGCTTACTATAGTCCAGTCACTGTAGAGACCATCCTTAACAGTGGACCATGCACCAGAGCTTCTTCTAGAAGCCTACAATCCTGGGCTCTAAATCCAGCCACTAGGTGACATCACTGCATGAAAGACTTCCTTCCATCCCAAGGGGCCAATAAGGCTGCAATCCGCCACAGCCCTGACCAACCCTGGGTATGGAAAACCTGAACTGGAAATTGAGCCCAGGACTGCCACCCCCCCGATAGGTTCTAAAAAGAATTTGCAAACAAAAGGTAAGTTCTGTACCTTCAAACAGAAGTGTCAATGTATCTGCAAAGATGACCGCTGCCCTGCGGTCACTCATGTCAGTCCCTAGTGCCAACGTTAAGTTCTCTTCTGCCTTATTGGCAATCTGAAAGATATACAGAAAGGATCATGCGGGAGCATACCTGCTCCTGGTATCTGGACATATGCTTTTGCTTCTTAGTTTCACAGGTGCTCTTCTCCTGTGAACCCCTCCAGTCAATAATAAAGGTAAAGAGCAAATTCAAAATAAATCAGAAACCAAAAGGTTTCAAAAACAGGAAAAAAAAAAAAAATCGCCTCCCGAAACTGGTTATCAACATATTTCACCTTCTGGCATGCAGACCTGCAAGCCTATCACTGGGTAGAGCTATTCTTATTCACAACAGTGAGGCAAAATTCAGATCAATGATGCATTTTACATGGCACATCTTCAAAGTATATAGAATTATAAAAAGATGTGGAATAGACAGGTATTTTTCCGAAGCCTTATTAATGGGCTATCACAAAGGAGCAATTAGTTTTTTTTTCACACTATGTTAGCAGATGACATTATAGTAATTGGTGCAGGGCTTTGAAGCATGTGATAAAGACATTGTCTCAAAGTGTGGGCCTAGCACAGGTTACCTGTTCGCAGAGGTACTCTGAGAACTTGCTCAGCCCCTCCTCATGCAAGCCGAGTAATGGAAAGATCTTGAAGAAACGCTCCACTTGGGGGAGGTCTCCCTCCTTGGTGGCTATGTTGAACTTTTCAGCAACAATGACCTTCAGGCGCTGCTCCGCATCCTGCAGGAGATTCAGGTTGGCATCAATAATGCTACCTAGCATAAGCAAAAAGAATCGGGGTGAGAAAAACAAAAATAAATAAATAATAATTAAAAAAAGACCAAGCAAAATCAAATAGCCAGATACATGTACACACATCTGCAAGCAAGCAAGCCAGCATATTAATGGCAAAAACATAGCCTCTGATTCATAATTATGGTCCCAATCTTTTTAGATGGACTTCCTTCTCTTAAGCTGCCAAACCAATTGGTGCCTTCCCTTACATGACTCACTGCCATGTTAATGGGTAAGGCCCAAAACTGCAAAACCAGTGAGCCTATCCATGGTTTCAAACAACTCTTCTCCTCCATATCACCCCTTCAACCTCCCAAATTCTCTGCCTACATTGCAGATATTGCCGTCCCAGAGAAACAGAGTTCCAGTGGTCCCTCTAATTTTCTAGCCAGAAAGTGAAGTGCATACTGTGTATGCACGTATTTCTGGCCTATAATTCAGTGTAACTAAAAACTGCTCTGTCGCTGCCAAATTCAAACAATGTCGTTTATGTCATTATTTGCCCGTGCCCGAAGATCTATATAGGTCGGACTTCACGATCCATCAGAGTTAGGTTGAGTGAACATAAGTCTAGGTTCACCACAGCCAAGATGACTGCACCCATGGCACACCACCTTAAAGATCATGGTCATACCATAACTGAACTAAAATAGACGATCTTAGAACAAATTAAGCCCCCTTCAAGGGGTGGCGACATGGGAGCATTACTTAATTACCGTGAAGCATTTTGGATTTTCACATTAACATCTTCTGCCCCGCGGGGCATGAATGACGAATTAAACTGAAATATTTTATTGTAATCCATCTATTTGCGTTATTCACGGGCATTTACAATATGCTAGGAGCACGTGTAGTGTGCATCATGTCTGTTAATTACAGTTCATTTTTAGTTTGAGGTTTTGTCAGTTTTGTAATGTATATAATTATCACAGAAATGCAACGCAGTTTAGGAGGACGTTTAGAGTCCTATTGGTTCGATCAGGTCCGTTGCTCCAATAGAATAAGCTGGAGAATAGTTCCCAGTTAGGTCGGCTCCTGACGTCATCAGGTACCGGCCTTTCATTTGTGAAACAAACCAAACATTGGGCAGTTTATACCGACCGTCCCTCAATGGTTCAAAACTGTTGATAGGTTACTCATAACCTTGTCTCTTTTGATTGGCTCCAGAGGCATCCCCGTTTGCATATTTAACAGGGAAAAGTGAGTTTCAAGGCATTCATCCGGTGGCTCAGAGCGGAACACAGCCAGCACGATGCGGCGAACAGAAAGTTTCAGTTTTCAGCAGATATAAAGAATAGCCCTCGGCGAGGTCAGAATCCTTTGAGGTCGGTTCATATTTGACATTATACTCCCCTGAAGAAAGATCAGCATCTGAAACACGAACCGTTTGTGTCGGGATTGGATTTCAATGCTTGAAGATTACCAACATTACAGGGAAGTCGGCCATGTACCCGCCTTAAATTAAAGGGTAACTTTGAAGATTATATTAGTTTTCTCTGCGAGGTGAGGTAAACACCAACATTACCACGGATGTTTTTGAATTGTTTGGGATTACAATTTCAATTCTAAAAAAAATTTTTGTTCTTTTGGAGGTGGCGGCAGGTTGATGATTATAACCAATTATACATTGGTGCGGAGTCACCTACACTATATATGAAACTTCCACCCTCTCCATAAAAATATTTTTTTTTAGCTTTTTTTGAAAAAATTTTCTGAAATTTAGTTCCACAGAGTGTAGGTTAACTGAGTAATTTTTGAATTCACACAAAACAAGGTCATTAAATAATTTAATGTAAAACACAGTTTGGCAATGGTGATCATAATATGATCAAATTTGATTTAATGACTGGAAAAGGAACAGTGTGCAAATCCAAGGCTCTCGTGCTAAACTTTCAAAAGGGAAACTTTGATAAAATGAGAAAAATTGTTAGAAAAAAACGGAAAGGAGATGCTACAAAAGTAAAAAATGTCCAAGAGGCGTGGTCATTGTTAAAAAATACCATTCTAGAAGCACAGTCCAGATGTATTCCATACATTAAGAAAGGTGGAAAGAAGGCAAAACGATTACTGGCATGGTTAAAAGGGGAGGTGAAAGAAGCTATTGTAGCCAAAAGATCTTCATTCAAAAATTGGAAGAAGGATCCAACAGAAGAAAATAGGATAAAGCATAAACATTGGCAAGTTAAATGTAAGACATTGATAAGACAGGCTAAGAGAGAATTTGAAAAGAAGTTGGCTGTAGAGGCAAAAACTCACAGTAAAAACTTTTTAAAATATATCCAAAGCAGAAAGCCTGTGAGGGAGTCAGTTGGACCGTTAGATGATAGAGGGGTTAAAGGGGCACTTAGAGAAGATAAGGCCATCGCGGAAAGATTAAATGATTTCTTTGCTTCGGTGTTTACTGAAGAGGATGTTGGGGAGGTACCCGTAATGGAGAAGGTTTTCATGGGTAATGATTCAGATAGACTGAATCAAATCACGGTGAACCTAGAAGATGTGGTAGGCCTGATTGACAAACTGAAGAGTAGTAAATCACCTGGACCGGATGGTATACACCCCAGAGTTCTGAAGGAACTAAAAAATGAAATTTCAGACCTATTAGTAAAAATTTGTAACTTATCATTAAAATCATCCATTGTACCTGAAGACTGGAGGATAGCAAATGTAACCCCAATATTTAAAAAGGGCTCCAGGGGCGATCTGGGAAACTACAGACTGGTTAGCCTGACTTCAGTGCCAGGAAAAATAGTGGTAAGTGTTCTAAACATCAAAATCACAGAACATATAGAAAGACATGGTTTAATGGAACAAAGTCAGCATGGCTTTACCCAGGGCAAGTCTTGCCTCACAAATCTGCTTCACTTTTTTGAAGGAGTTAATAAACATGTGGATAAAGGTGAACCGGTAGATATGGTATACTTGGATTTTCAGAAGGCGTTTGACAAAGTTCCTCATGAGAGGCTTCTAGGAAAAGTAAAAAGTGATGGGATAGGTGGCGATGTCCTTTCGTGGATTGCAAACTGGCTAAAAGACAGGAAACAGAGAATAGGATTAAATGGGCAATTTTCTCAGTGGAAGGGAGTGGACAGTGGAGTGCCTCAGGAATCTGTATTGGGACCCTTACTTTTCAATATATTTATAAATGATCTGAAAAGAAATATGATGAGTGAGATAATCAAATTTGCAGATGACACAAAATTGTTCAGAGTAGTTAAATCACAAGCAGATTGTGATAAATTGCAGGAAGACATTGTGAGACTGGAAAATTGGGCATCCAAATGGCAGATGAAATTTAATGTGGATAAGTGCAAGGTGATGCATATAGGGAAAAATAACCCATGCTATAATTACACAATGTTGGGTTCCATATTAGGTGCTACAACCCAAGAAAGAGATCTAGGTGTCATAGTGGATAACACATTGAAATCGTCGGTACAGTGTGCTGCGGAAGTCAAAAAAAGCAAATAGAATGTTGGGAATTATTAGAAAGGGAATGGTGAATAAAACGGAAAATGTCATAATGCCTCTGTATCGCTCCATGGTGAGACCGCACCTTGAATACTGTGTACAATTCTGGTCGCCGCATCTCAAAAAAGATATAATTGCGATGGAGAAGGTACAGAGAAGGGCTACCAAAATGATAAGGGGAATGGAACAGCTTCCCTATGAGGAAAGACTAAAGAGGTTAGGACTTTTCAGCTTGGAGAAGAGACGACTGAGGGGGGATATGATAGAGGTGTTTAAAATCATGAGAGGTCTAGAACGGGTAGATTGAATCGGTTATTTACTCTTTCGGATAGTAGAAAGACTAGGGGGCACTCCATGAAGTTAGCATGGGGCACATTTAAAACTAAGTGGAGAAAGTTCTTTTTTACTCAACGCACAATTAAACTCTGGAATTTGTTGCCAGAGGATGTGGTTAGTGCAGTTAGTATAGCTGTGTTTAAAAAATGATTGGATAGGTTCTTGGAGGGGAAGTCCATTACCTGCTATTAAGTTCACTTAGAGAATAGCCACTGCCATTAGCAATGGTAACATGGAATAGACTTAGTTTTTGGGAACTTGCCAGGTTCTTATGGCCTGGATTGGCCACTGTTGGAAACAGGATGCTGGGCTTGATGGACCCTTGGTCTGACCCAGTATGGCATTTTCTTATGACAGAGCAGTTTTTAGTTGCTCTTGATTTATTTTTGATTACATTGGATCACTGTATACAGTGGTGATTTTTGAGGTTTATCTATAATTCAGTGTGGCATACAGTGTAATGAGTACCTCATCTTTCACTGGTCAATTCACTTTTCCATTTCAGACATTTTCCTTTCGAAATCTTTGATACAAAGATTAGAAACTATGGTTCGTCTGCTGTTTCTATGTCATCATTGTTTTCAAATCTTGACCAGTTTTGGATGATGATGAAGAAGATGGAGGAAGAGGAGGAGGAGAAGAAGAAAAAGAGAGAGACTGCTGTTTTAGATGGGGAATATCTGCCAATTTGTCGTGAACATCCTCACGACTTGCGCTGGCTCTTAACCAAGCAAGGCCCTCCAGTGGATCAGAAGGCATGCCAGAGGAGGAATTTGAGGAAGATGAGAAGATCTGTGAATCCGGACTGCGTGGGAGAGCTGGAGATGGCAATGGAAGGTCAGATGGAACAGTAGGCCTAGGAGATGTAGGTGGCGAGGAGACTCCATTGGTGGATTGGATTTTGCAGACTCAAGATCCTCAAAGAACGTGCTTAATGCCCGCGAAATCTGCATCATGGCTTTGGATGCTAGAGTTCCTGGCTGTGGGGTAATTGTCCAAGCATTGAGGAAGGTCTCGCAGGCAGTGCCACCGACAAGATATCCTGTGGTGTCGTGCGTCTGAGTTGAGGACTCGGTGGAATAAGAGGAGATGGTCTGTGTCTTTTATGGAGGGGTACTTGCAGCTGAGGAGATAATCTTTTGCTGCGAGATACCGAAGACAAATCCGAGAAGGAGCCTCCCTCAAATGCATCCTTGATGCATCCCTCAAAGACAGAGAATTCGGACAGAGTTCGGATGTAGATGTGGAGCTCCACATCTACATCCGAACTTTCTCATGGATGTTTAGGTGTGGTGGAGCGACCAGAGTGAGTAGATGGGCCTTGTGTGACTTTTTGGGAAGCGGTGGATGACCTTCCTGGCCTGGCTGCGTCATCAGCGAAGCATGCGTCGAGGTGTGCGCTGGGTGCATGGAATGCGTCAAATGCGCCGAGTGTTTTTTGTTCGCCGTGTGCTCCGAATGTGACGCGTGCGTTGGTTGCGTTGAGTGTGTCGGCATCTTCGGGTACGACAAGTGTTTCGACGCTTTCGGCGCAGAGGAGCAGGGTCGATCAGGAACAGGTCCCTGTGGCCCGATCGACACATGTGTGGCTCCTTTGTCCCGCTGAGGCACTGGAGGCAGCGCCCAGGCTCTTTTTTGAGGCACCGTAGGTTTGTCAAACCTGGGCCCAGCGCCTGGATCGGCGCGGAGAGAGTCTCTCGGGCTGAGGGAGGAGGCCCTCTTAAGTGACGTTTTTTGTCCTTTCTTCGGCGGTCCCGGCAAAGAATGCACCAATGTTGTTGGGGTGTACAAGCCCGTCCGCAGCCGTGACGTTTTTTTCAGCACGCTGATGCTGGGCCTGGGGAGACATACGACCACAGTCTCTGCATGAGGCTTGGTTGTGATCTGGCCCCAAACAAATGTAGCAATAGTTATGTCCATCAATGATGGACATAACTTTGCCACATTGGCAGTATTTAAATCCAAATGGCTTCGGAGCCATCGCGGTGGCAAATTCTCACAAAAAGATTGCAAAAATGTTGAAAAAGTAGTGAGAGGAAAAACCCTGCGTGCGAAACGGCTTGCGGAAAAAAAAGAGACTGATGAGAAGTAAAGAATCGCGCTGGAAGACGACTGCACAGCGTCAAAGCTCTGTGACTCACTGAGGAAAACTCCGCCTACTCCCGGTCGCGTGCATGCTCCCAGACAGCATGGCTAATTCAGCCCTGCTATCAACAGAAAATCAAAAGAATGTATTTTTAAAAAAATAATCTCTGCGCTATACCACCTTTCACTTCCATGCTCTACTCCTGTCATGTATGCAATTAGAAGCCTTTACTTTAGCTTTAGATCTAAATTTCTTCTAAGAAATTCCTCACAGTCCCAAAAAACATTTTTTTTCTTTCCCCATTAGTCATTTTAGTTCTGGTAACCAATCTTCCACCTTCTGTAATCCAGCTACCTAGAATATTTACAATTCTTTAATTTATTTTTTTATTGTTCCATGTAAAGGCACTGCCGAAAAGTTACAAGTTATTTGTAAACCGATACGATGTGCAAACAAATAAATAAATATTTTGGTTTTTGTTCTTCAGCAAATATTCCTAGAGTGTTGGTATTCTTTTTGCTGTTTAGCATGATTCTCGTCTACTTGGTGTTCAAGCTCATTCCATTGATTTTACAGGTTATGCATTATCTATGCTTCGTCTCTGATAAGTCTTCTTTCTTAGATGCCATTAGTACCTTAGCAGCAGCATATTGAAGTGTGTTAGATTTATGTCCTTAATATTTATGCCTGTCAGTTTCTCCATGTCCTCAAAGATTAGAAATCTACTATATGATAAATAACTGAATAAAAGAGGGGAGTATTCATCTTTCCCTATTTGTTTTTAACTTCCACGTTTTTGTGCTTCCTGCTGTAGCCATTTAACAAAACATTTTTCAGATACATCAGTGAAAAGAGAAAAGTTCAAAGTAGTATAGTGAAATTGAAAGATGGAAAGGATCAATGTGTGGAGAGAGACGAAGAAATGGCAGAAATATTAAACAAATACTTCTGTTCTGTGTTCACTAAGGAGGACCCTGGAGAAGGACCGTCCCTAGTTAACAAGATACTGGAGGGGAGTGGAGTAGATGTAACTCCATTTACAGTAGAAAATGTATGGGAAGAGCTGGGGAAACTGAAAGTAGACAAAGCCATGGGACCTGATGAGGTTCATCCCAGGATACTGAGGGAGCTCAGAGATGTGCTGGAGGGTCCGCTGTGTGACCTGTTCAATAGATCCCTAGAAACAGGAGTGGTGCCGAGTGATTGGAGAAGAGCTGTGGTGGTTCCGCTTCACAAGAGTGGGAACAGAGAGGAGGCTGGTAACTACAGACCGGTTAGCCTCACTTCAGTGGTGGGAAAAGTAATGGAGTCACTGCTGAAAGAGAGAATAGTGAACTATCTACAGTCGGGAGAATTGCTGGACCAGAGGCAGCATGGATTCACCAGGGGAAGATCCTGTCAGACAAATCTGATTGACTTTTTTGACTGGGTAACCAAGGAATTGGATCAAGGAAGAGCACTCGATGTCATCTACTTGGATTTCAGCAAAGCTTTTGATACGGTCCCGCACAGGAGACTGGTGAATAAAATGAGAAGCTTAGGAGTGAGTGCCGAGGTGGTGACCTGGATTGCAAACTGGTTGACGGACAGAAGACAATGTGTGATGGTAAATGGAGCTCTCTCTGAAGAGAGGGAGGTTTTAAGTGGTGTACCGCAAGGATCGGTGTTGGGACCGGTCCTGTTCAATATATTTGTGAGCGACATTGCGGACGGGATAGAAGGTAAGGTTTGTCTTTTTGCGGATGACACTAAGATCTGCAACAGAGTGGACACGCCGGAAGGAGTGGAGAGAATGAGATGGGATTTAAGGAAGCTGGAAGAGTGGTTGAAGATATGGCAGCTGAGATTCAATGCCAAGAAGTGCAGAGTCATGCATATGGGGAGTGGAAATCCAAATGAACTGTATTCGATGGGGGGAGAAGGGCTGATGTGCACGGAGCAGGAGAGAGACCTTGGGGTGATAGTGTCTAACGATATGAAGTCTGCAAAACAATGCGACAAGGCGATAGCAAAAGCCAGAAGAATGCTGGGCTGCATAGAGAGAGGAATATCGAGTAAGAAAAGGGAAGTGATTATCCCCTTGTACAGGTCCTTGGTGAGGCCTCACCTGGAGTACTGTGTTCAGTTCTGGAGACCGTATCTACAAAGAGACAAGGACAAGATGGAAGCGGTACAGAGAAGGGCGACCAGGAAGGTGGAGGGTCTTCATAGGATGACATACGAGGAGAGATTGAACAATCTAAATATGTACTCCCTGGAGGAAAGGAGGAGCAGGGGTGATATGATTCAGACTTTCAGATACTTGAAAAACTTTAACGATCCAAAAACAACGACAAACCTTTTCCGTCAGGAAAAAAATCAGCAGAACCAGAGGTCACGAGCTGAGGCTCCAGGGAGGAAGACTAAGAACCAATGTCAGGAAGTATTTCTTCACAGAAAGGGTGGTGGATGCCTGGAATGCCCTTCCGGAGGAAGTGGTGAAGTCTAAAACTGTGAACGACTTCAAAAAGGTGTGGGATAAACACTGTGGATCCATCAAGTCTAGAGGGCATGAATAAAGAGGAGGCAGCAAAGCACTGCACGGAGCGGCAGTAGCCACAGAGGCATTCACGGAGCGGGATGCCAGTGGCCAGTAGTTGGTGTTCCACCTTCATGGAGCGGAAGGATGGAGGGCTGCTATCTCCAAAAAAAAAAAATAAATAAAAACAGGGGTGGGTAAGAGTATGGGGTAAGGGTGTGGCCTGCTTGTTACAGTGGTTGCTACCCCTAATTGAGCTGGACATTCACTTGGAAGCAGATACGGCGCTGCTCTCTAAATTGGTGGTGGGGTGGAGGGGAATTAGGGCTGGAGGGTACTGGAAGCCAATAGTAACAGGTGGGAGAGAAAAAAAGGGGAAAAAAATGGATAAACTGCGTAGCTTGCTGGGCAGACTGGATGGGCGGTTTGGTCTTCTTCTGCCGTCATTTCTATGTTAACTCCAATATAAATAGCCTAATTTTGTGTTTCAGTATAGCAACTCTACATATCCATTCTACCAGTTTACTAAAATTTACATTAGCAAAAACTTTGGTGGAGTCAATGAAGCTAAGAAGTAGCTCTTTCTTCGCTGGAATCACTCTCTCAGATATTGTTCACAATAAGTAAATACCATCTTTTTCCCTTCTAAATCCTAGTTATGTCTCATCTGGATGCTGTTCAGCCACCAGTACAATTCTATTTTTAATGATCTGCAAACAATATCTCCTTGGCACCAGTGGCGTAGCCATGGGTGGGCAGCTGCCCACCCAATTTGGACCCAGGCCCACCCAACTGGAACCAGAAGTAGAGAACCGGACCTGCAAGGCCATCGCGGGATCCAGGGGCGGATTGGACTATCGGGGGAAATCGGGCTTCCCCCGGTGGGCCGGTCTAGCTGATCATATGGCCTCCTCTGCTCCTGCTCACATTGAGGGCACCGCGTGGCTGTGACGAGCCCTGCAGCACAAGGCGTCGCTGCCAGCCGCTCCCAAAGACCAGCGGGGGCTGAAGAAATTAAGATCGGCGCAGCTGGAGACCCGGCCGGCGGGGCCGAAGAAAAGAAGATCAGCGCAGCTGGAGACCAGGCCAGTGGGGGCCGAAGAAAAGAAAATAAGCGCTGCCAGCCGCCACCGGAGACCAGGCCGGCAGGGGCTGAAGATAAGAAGACTGGTGCTGCTAGCCGTCGCCAGAGACGAGCTGTTCATCTGGGGGCCTTTGTATGTATATGTATTTGAGATCGGAAGGGTGCTTCTGTGTGTGTGTATGTGAGAAAGTAATGGAGCTTCTGTGTGTGTATGTGAGAAAGGAATGATGCTTTTCTGTGTGAGACAGGGAAGGTGCTTCTGTGAGCGTGTAATGTGTATGTGAGACCGGAAGGATGCTTCTGTATGTGTGTGGTGTATATGTGAGTCAGGGAGGGTACTTGTGTGTGTCAATGTGTGTGCAAGAGAGAGATGGAGCATGTTTTTGGCTGGCTTGTGGCTGTGAGAGACAGAACATGTGTGTGATTGAGAGCTTGTGTGTAAGTGAAATAGAGAGAGCATTGTGTGATTGAGAGAGACTAGCCCGAGAGGTGACGTGTGTATGAGAGAGAGACAGAGACAGACAGAGAAAGAGAGACAGACAACAATTGGTGTGTGAGACAGAAACTGGTCCTGAGGATGTGACTGGTCTGTGTGTGTGAGAGAGAGAGAAGAGAAGAGACTGGTTGTGGTCCCTAAGGAAGAGACCATGAGGACAGCATCAGCAGCTACTGCTGCTTCTGGTGTGGCCTGCAAGGGAAAGGAGTAGGAGAACTGATGGACAGGGTAAGTAAAGGTGGCTTTTAAAGTTCATTTTTCTTGATTACCATTTTAATTATTGGGTAGTATGTGATGTGTCTGCTGTTTGAAATATTTTATTGGTGTTTGGTAAAGCTTTCAAAATTTGCATGAGTCTTTAATTATTGGATATTCTATTCATCAGCTGTTTTGAAATTATTTTATTAGTATGATTTTATAATTATGATTAATGATTTATATATCTTGTTATTTATTGTTTCATGAGGAATGGTGAAATGTTTGTTTTTCTATTGCACTGTGTAGAGTATGGCGTGATGCGTTTTACAGTTCAGTTTTTGTCTGCACATTTCTATTTATACTTTATGTGGCTTTATTCTGTATTTGGTGACGTTTTGTGTTCTGCATACAAAGACTGAGATGAAGCATTCTTTTAACATGTGGTTTCTCTGTAGGTATCTGTAGTAGCTTGGCCTGTTCTGTTTTCCTGATAGAAGGTGTACTGATATTTTAGATTCTGGTGTAATATCTGTGGTATTCTTTTTCATAGGTAGGGTTGTTATTCTTTGAGTATTGGCAGATAGTACTGTGTTGATACGGGAGGACCATGCTGAAATATGTCCAAGATGCAAAGTTTTCTTGTTGCCATCACAACAGTGCATGAAATTATTACAATGTGTATATTAATTTTACCTCAGAATGTCACTTTTCATGTAAAATATGTTATAAATGCATAATTTAAAATTGTGTATGGGGTGGTGGGGGCGCCAGGCTGTAAGGTTTGCCTAGGGTGCCTAATACCCTTCCACCAGTCCTGTGCATAGCAGCAACGCTCCCCCCCCCCACCAAAGTACCCCTGCAGGAAGTTTTTAATGCTGGTAAGTGTTTGAAATAATTGAGGTAAAATGTTTTAAAGTTTCACGCATGATGCATAATGGCTGTTGCAAATTACTTAGAAAGCCATTCTAGGGTGCAGTATATGGCATTATTTATCAATAAGAAAACAACTAGAAGGTCTCAGACCTGCATGCCTACAGCCCACCCATGTTTACCTTGTGCCCACCCAAAAAATCAATTCTGGCTACGCCACTTCTTGGCACATATATGATCTCTGCGCTCTGTTTTGGCAACTGGAATAATACAAATGACAAAAATATTCTGGAAATTCTCCAGTGTTTAAGAACATAAGAACATAAGAAAATGCCATACTGGGTCAGACCAAGGGTCCATCAAGCCCAGCATCCTGTTTCCAACAGTGGCCAATCCAGGCCATAAGAACCTGGCAAGTACCCAAAAACTAAGTCTATTCCATGTAACCATTGCTAATGGCAGTGGCTATTCTCTAAGTGAACTTAATAGCAGGTAATGGACTTCTCCTCCAAGAACTTATCCAATCCTTTTTTAAACACAGCTATACTAACTGCACTAACCACATTCTCTGGCAACAAATTCCAGAGTTTAATTGTGCGTTGAGTAAAAAAGAACTTTCTCCGATTAGTTTTAAATGTGCCCCATGCTAACTTCATGGAGTGCCCCCTAGTCTTTCTACTATCCGAAAGAGTAAATAACTGATTCACATCTACCCGTTCTAGACCTCTCATGATTTTAAACACCTCTATCATATCCCCCCTCAGTCGTCTCTTCTCCAAGCTGAAAAGTCCTAACCTCTTTAGTCTTTCCTCATAGGGGAGTTGTTCCATTCCCCTTATCATTTTGGTAGCCCTTCTCTGTACCTTCTCCATCGCAATTATATCTTTTTTGAGATGCGGCGACCAGAATTGTACACAGTATTCAAGGTGCGGTCTCACCATGGAGCGATACAGAGGCATTATGACATTTTCCGTTTTATTCACCATTCCTTTTCTAATAATTCCCAACATTCTGTTTGCTTTTTTGACTGCCGCAGCACACTGCACCGATGATTTCAATGTGTTATCCACTATGACACCTAGATCTCTTTCTTGGGTTGTAGCACCTAATATGGAACCCAACATTGTGTAATTATAGCATGGGTTATTTTTCCCTATATGCATCACCTTGCACTTATCCACATTAAATTTCATCTGCCATTTGGATGCCCAATTTTCCAGTCTCACAAGGTCTTCCTGCAATTTATCACAATCTGTTTGTGATTTAACTACTCTGAACAATTTTGTGTCATCTGCAAATTTGATTATCTCACTCGTCGTATTTCTTTCCAGATCATTTATAAATATATTGAACAGTAAGGGTCCCAATACAGATCCCTGAGGCACTCCACTGTCCACTCCCTTCCACTGAGAAAATTGCCCATTTAATCCTACTCTCTGTTTTCTGTCTTTTAGCCAGTTTGCAATCCAGGAAAGGACATCGCCACCTATCCAATGACTTTTTACTTTTCCTAGAAGCCTCTCATGAGGAACTTTGTCAAACGCCTTCTGAAAATCCAAGTATACTATATCTACCGGTTCACCTTTATCCACATGTTTATTAACTCCGTCAAAAAAGTGAAGCAGATTTGTGAGGCAAGACTTGCCCTGGGTAAAGCCATGCTGACTTTGTTCCATTAAACCATGTCTTTCTATATGTTCTGTGATTTTGATGTTTAGAACACTTTCCACTATTTTTCCTGGCACTGAAGTCAGGCTAACCGGTCTGTAGTTTCCCGGATCGCCCCTGGAGCCCTTTTTAAATATTGGGGTTACATTTGCTATCCTCCAGTCTTCAGGTACAATGGATGATTTTAATGATAAGTTACAAATTTTTACTAATAGGTCTGAAATTTCATTTTTTAGTTCCTTCAGAACTCTGGGGTGTATACCATCTGGTCCAGGTGATTTACTACTCTTCAGTTTGTCAATCAGGCCTACCAGATTCTTCAAATGTGTAGGAGATTTGACTCCTTTCTCACCTATATTCTACAGAATTTTGCCAGCATGTCTTTGCTTTTTATAATTTATCTATCATGTTTTTTACTTTCTTTTCACTGACCTTACTTGTGAAGTCTGTTACTTTGTAATTTTATTTATGAATTGCTTTTCCAAAAATAGCCCAAGGTAATCTACAGAGCATAAATATTGCATAATACAAAAAACACTAAGACCACAAAACAGACTATTAAATTTGCAGACAAATCAGCAAATAAAAAATATCAAGAATTCAAAAAAACTAATATTCCATCAGTAACAATATATTACAAAATATATAAAGCAACTACTATGTAAAATGAATAATGATGTCATATTAGTATAAACAGCTCATTTCTTTACATCCCTTGTTTCCTCTCTCTTGCATGCTCCAACATATTCTCCAAAATGTTCTCACTGTTGCTGGAGACTGACATTTCTATGTTTCAGCACTCTTTCCCAACTTTTTTTTCTCTCCTATCATTTTGCATACCTTCCTTGCCCTGCCGGCTCAGTTCAATGACAGATTTGTCTAGGGAGAGGTAGCGATGAATGTGGGCTGCTGCCTGCTCATAGTCCTCATTTCTCAGGGCAGTCTGAACTCCATCCATGCAGAATTTCAGATCCAAGATGTCATCAGCTCTCTGTATGGCCTGGTACAGACGATTCTGCCCAAAGATCAGATGATAAATTTGTCACTGGTCTGCTGGTATCATTCATTAATGTAGAGAGAGTTAGAGACTTTGGGGGTAATTTTCAAAAAGATTTATATGCTTAAAACGGTTTAATATGTGCTTTTGAACTATCAATGTTTTACATGCATATGTGTAAATGGGTTTTTGAAAACTGCTACAATATATTCTACTTTTATGCTCTTAAATCCTTTTGAAAATTACCCCAATACCTAAGAACATAAGAAATTGCCATGCTGGGTCAGACCACGGGTCCATCAAGCCCAGCATCCTGTTTCCACCCTTGTTTACAGGATGTAAGATTTTGGGGCTCCTTAGGTTCCTTCTTCAAGCAAGTCTGGATAGAGTGAAACTGATTTGAGGTACTCAAATTATCAAAGTTACTGTAATGTATTATATGTATCTAATAAAAGGAGAAATGTTATTATCTGTTAATTTTTATTTTATTTTATTTTATTTAACGGTTTTATATACCGACATTCATCAATGATATCACATCGGTTCACAGCGAAACAAGAAACTAGTGCCTGTGGCGGCGCTTTACATCGAACAAGTTTAACATAATACAATTAGAACATATTGAAACATAATAATTAGAGAGTAAGGAAAGGTAGGGGAAATAAAGCATTAATCTAAAATTAAAACAACATGAATACAAGAGGGTAAAAAGAGAAAAAAGGAGGAAAAGTGACAGAAGAATGAAATTAGATTAATAAATTAGTGTAGGCAAAGATTGCAGGTATATACAAAATGTACAATTATAGGGAATAACATGAAATATCAAATGTGAAGGGAAGGGGTGAGGAGAGGGGGGAAGAAGAAGGGGTAGGGAGGGGGTAGGGTAATACAGAAGGGAGTGAGAGGAGGAATGATGTATGCTTAGGGAGAAACCAGTTCGAGGGGGACTCATCCGCATTTAGTGAAAATCTGGGTCAAGGGGGACAGAGATGGGAGGGCATAGATGAGAGAAATGAGAATTTAAGTGTATGCTTTGGTGAAGAGCCAGGTCTTAAGCTTGCGCTTGAAAGTTTTTGGGCATTCTTCTTGGCGAAGTTCAACTGGCATTGTATTCCAGAGAATGGGCCCTGCGATTGATAATGCACGTGCTCTCGTGGAGGTTAATTTGTAGAGTTTAGGTGAAGTGGTGGGCATGGTGGCGAGATGAATGTGTCTAGTGGGTTTATTGGCTTGGTGAAATCGGAGGGAGTCATTGAACCAATTCATTTCGGGGTTGTACAAGGCCTTATGAACGAGTGAGAGAGCCTTATATTGTATACGGGAGGCTATGGGAAGCCAATGTAGATCTTTTAGTACCGGTGTGATGTGATCGTGTCTGTGTGTGTTGGTCAAAATCCGTGCTGTAGTATTTTGTAGTATTTGAAGGGGGTGGATGGCATTGTTGGGGAGTCCGAGGAGAAGGGAATTACAATAGTCTGTTTTGGCAAAGATAATAGTTTGTAGAACCGTACGGAAGTCAGGGGGATGAAGTAGAGGTTTAAGTTTCTTAAGGGTGTGAAGTTTAAAGAATCCATCCTTTATTATATTACTGATGGATTTCTTCAGTGAGAAGTGACCATCGAGAATAATGCCCAGATCTCGGACTTGTTGAGCAAATGGGATGTGTGAAAGCGGGGAGGGGTTCAGTTGGTTTTGAGGTGAGATAAGCATAATTTCGGTTTTAGTGGTGTTAAGGGCTAGGTGGATGGAAGAAAGGAGGTTGTTTATGGATTGGAGGGTATCATTCCAAATATCCATGGTTTTTGAAAGAGAGTCGGTAATGGGGATGAGCAACTGAACATCGTCAGCGTATATATAATGAGGGAGGTTGAGGCTAGAAAGGAGGTAACAGAGGGGTAAGAGGTAGATGTTGAAAAGGGTTGAGGAGAGGGATGAACCTTGTGGGACACCTTGCTTGAGGGGTATGGCCTTGGAGACATGGTTTCCTAGCTGAATTTTGAACTCTCTATTACTGAGGTAGGAGTTGAACCAATTAAGGGCAACACCTGTGATGCCAATTTCAGATAATCGCTGTAGGAGAATGGAGTGGCTGATGGTATCAAATGCAGAGGAGATATCAAGAAAGGCAAGGATATAAGATTGCCCTTTCTCGAAGCCTTTGAGAATATGATCTGACAGAGAGAGTAAAAGAGTCTCGGTGCTGTGGGATTTCCGAAAACCATACTGAGAAGGTGCAAGGATGTGGTTTTCATCGAGATATTCAGTGAGTTGTTTGTTAACGGTTTTTTCAAGGAGTTTGGATATGAAAGGCAGATTGGAGATGGGACGGTAATTGGCTAGATCAGAGGGGTCTAGTTTAGGTTTTTTTAGAATAGGTTTGACGATTGCCTGTTTAAGAGGGACAGGTACCTTTCCTGAGTTAATGGACAGGTTGATGATATTTGTTAAGGGTTTAGCAATCAGGTTAGGTATTGCGAGAAGATGTTTGGTGGGTATTGTGTCGGTAGGATGGGTGGAAGGTTTGGCTTTTTTAATGAGAATTTCTATTTCTAGTGTAGAGGTGCATTCTAGAGAAGATAGAATATTAGTGTTATTTCTAGTCTTGACTTGGTTGCAGTCAGGTTCGGATTGTTGGATGGGAGTGGATGATGCATTGGTGAACTTGGATATCAACTTGTCTATTTTAGTTTGGAAAAATGTGGCAAGTTCTTCACATTTAGATTTGGCTACGTCATCTGGGACGTCAGAAGCTGCTGACTTGGTAAGAGAATTAACGTACTCGTATAGCACTTTAGGATTGTATTGGAATTGGTGTATTTTGTTAGCAAAGAAATCTCGTTTAGTATTATTGAGTTTTTCTTTGTACAGGTGTAGGGAGGATTTGAATTGTGCCAAATGATTATGAGATGGGTCATGGCGCCAAATCTTTTCGGATTTTCGAAGTTGTTGTTTAAGGTGTTTTAGTTCGTGGGAGTACCAGGGTTTCTTTTTGTTGTTGTTTTGTGAGGAGATAAGTTTGGCTTGTAGGGGGCACGTGGAATTGGCTATAATATTTGTAATATTATGCCATGAGGCCAGTGCTGTGTCTGCGTCGGAGAGGTCTAAGTGATCAAGATTGTTTGAAACTGCTGAGATAAGGTCATCTCTGGTACAATTTTTCCTGTAATGGATAGTTTTATTTATGTTATCATGGCATGTGGGTATCTTGAGGGAGAGAGATGCATTGATGAGGTGATGATCTGACCAGGGGATGGGTGTGTGGGAAGGAGGGTCTGTTTGAATGAGGGCATTAGTGAAGAGGAGATCGAGAGTGTGGCCTGCCTTGTGAGTAGGGAATTCAATGGATTGTTTGAATCCTAGAGCGTTTAGTGAGTCGAGTATAGCGTCACATGAATTATGTTACACCAGTGTAGACAAGTGGGTTATCTCCCACTACCAACGAGTGAAGGCAGAGCTCACAGTTTTCCTTGTGAAATCATTGCCACTACTTACAGGCGATGCAGCACAGAGAAAACCAGTATTCCTATGACAAAGCACTAAACAGATCATAGATCGTGAAAAAACATCCAAATTTCTATAAACTTACAAGAGATAGTAGCTAAAGGCTGAGAAGCGGGAAAAAGCTGTTTTTCTGTTATAAATAACAAAAGACATTCACCTGATAATTCATCCTCTCTTTTACATGGCCCAACTACCTGGGAGGGTCCTGGACTGGTGTAACAGCATTCATGGAAAGCGAATTAACAGATAATAAAATTTCTCCTTCTATTTTATCCTGCTACACCAGCCCATAACAACATAATACTTGCCATACTGGGTCAGACCAAAAGGTCCATCTAGCCCAGTATTCTCTTTCCAATAATGGCCAATCCAGATCACAAGTACTAAGCAAGAGGTAAGAAGTGTATTTCTTCAACTCCACATTAATAATAATGGCTTATGGACTTTTCCAACAGGAACTTGTCCAAAAGATTTTTTTCAACATAGCTATACTAATAGCTTTCATCACATCCTCTGGCAATGAATTCCAGAGCTTAGCTATGAAAGGAAAATTGGTTCTTACCTGCTAATTTTCATTACTGTAGTACCACAGATCAGTCCAGACCGTGGGTTGAGCCTCCTGTCCAGCAGATGGAGACAGACCAAAACTGAAAGGGTATCCTATACCAGGACAGAGCCTACCTTGCACCCCTTCAGTATAACCATTATCAAAGCAGATATAACGCGTAAAAGATCAAGCAAGCAATCAAAAACTGATAAATTGAACAAACCATTTAAAGATTTCTGTATAACATCGTTCATGCATAGAAAATCCTTTTCATCTGGTAGATACTTCCGGTGCCTTCAAGCAATAATAACAGATTCAGATAATTCAAGAACCTGTAAAGAAAACAACTTTGAGTGGACAGAACAGATCTATCACGGGAGGACGTCTGGACTGATCCATGGTACTACAGAAACGAAAATTCACAGGTAAGAACCAATTTTCCTTTCCCTGTACATATCCAGATCAGTCCAGACCGTGGGATGTACCAAAGCTTCCCTAAATAGGGTGGGACCGAGAGAGTCCTGCTCGAAGAACCTACTGTCCAAAGGAGCCAAAAACTGGAGCTTATACATCGAGTCGGTAATGACGAGCAAAGGTGTGCAGAGACTTCAAAGTAGCTGCCCTGCATATTTCCTGAGGAGAGACCGACTGACTCACTGCCCAAGAAGTGGCCTAAGAACGCAAAGAATGGGCTTTTAAGCCCTCTGGAACAGATCGGCCCTTACAGATATACGCCAACGCAATAGCTTCCTTTAGACAATGAGCAATCGTGGCCTTAGAAGCCTTGCTACCCTTATTTGGACCACTCCAGAGGACAAACAAATGATCCGAGACCTGGAACTCATTAGTAACTTCGAGGTAGCGCAGTAAGACCCGTTTTATTTATTTAACATTTTTTCTATACCGAACTTCATATCAGGCCGGTTTACATCAAACTTAGGGGTTAACTGAACATAACCATATAACAGGAAGGCCGAAGCGCAGATACAAATAACAGGGAGAGTGAACTTGGGGGCTAGAGTAGCCAGGAAATAAAGGACAGAAACAACTGGAGAATGAGAACGTATGAATATACAGTGGCTGGGTCGATCATTTAGTCTAGTGGGCTAAATGAAAGAACTGTTGCAATGTTAGGCTTAAGGGAAGACTTGGATGAAAAGCCAAGTCTTGAGTTTTTTTCGGAAGGTAATCAGGCAGGGTTCCAGTCTTAGTTTTATGTCCAGGCGCCAGAGATCACCGCCAGATGAGTTCGTTACGTCTTCCGAAGAAAAGGCCGGGAGTTCCACTGACTGATTGACATGAAAAGAAAACACGATCTTCGGCAAAAAAGAGGGTACCGTCTTGGAGACCCCTGAATCAGAAAAATGTAGGAAAGGGTCCCTGCAAGACAAAGCTTGGAGTTCCGAAACCCTTCTGGCAGAACAAATGGACACCAGGAAGACGGTTTTGAGAGTCAAATCCTTAAGTGTAGCCCGCCGCAGAGGTTCGAATGGAGCCTCACATAGCACCCGAAGGACCAGGTTAAGACTCTACGAGGGACAAGTAGCCCTGACCGGCGGATTCAAATGTTTGTCTCCCCTGAGGAAGCGAACAACATCCAGATGAACCGCTACCGCGTACCCGTCAATGTTGACTAATAGGGAGCCAAGGGCGGAAACCTGCACCCGCAAGGAGCTGAATGACAAACCCTTGGAAAGACCATTCTGGAGGAAGGAAAGGACCTGGGATACTGGAACCTTGCGAGCCGAAACTCCTGCTGCGGCGCCCGCATTTTCAAAAACCTTCCAGACCCGGACATTAGGGAGAGAAGTAGATGGCTTCCGGGCCCTCAACAGTGTGGATATATCCCTTCTTTCTCATTCTCCGCCGTTCAAAAGCCAGGCCGCTAGACAAAAGCGATCCGCCTGATCGAAAAATAGGGGACCCTGCTGAAGAGGTGGGGAAGATGACTGAGTCGGAGAGGGCCATCCGTCGCGAGGTTCACCAGATCCGCGAACCACGGACTGCGGGGCCACTTGGGTGCCACGAGGATGATGGGGCCTCAATGGAGTTCTATTTTTCTGAGTATCTTGCCCACCAATGGCCAAGGGGGAAACATGTACAGGAGAACATCACGAGGCCAGGGAAGGACCAGCGCATCCACTCCTTCCGCGCAATGCTCCCTTCTGCGGCTAAAGAACATGGGAGCTTTCGCATTGTTCTTTGTGGCCATCAGATCTAAGTGGGGGGACCCCACCTGCGGACGATCAGATTCATCGCTCCGGACAACTCCCACTCGCTGGGATCTAGCCACTGGTGACTGAGGAAATTCGCTTGAACATTCTCCTTCCCTGCTGTGTGTGAAGCTGCTAAGTGATCCAGGTGACGTTCTGCCCAGGTGAAGAGCTTGCTGGCTTCCAGAGCCACCAGGCGACTCCTGGTGCCTCCCTGCCGATTGATATAGTCTACTGTGGTGGAGTTGTCCGAGAGGACCCACACCGCCTTGCGATGGAGTAAGGGAAGGAAAACCATGAGCGCCAGATAGACCGCTCGAGCTTCCAGCCGATTGATATGCCAGCGGGATTGAGCTGGGGACCAGTATCCCTGCGTAGACTAGGTTTGACACACTGCTCCCCAGCCGGAGAGGCTGGCATCCATCGTGACAATGATCCACTGCGGCATCTGAAGGGGCATCCCCTTCAGAAGGTGGGCAGGCGAGAGCCACCACTGCATCTCAGCGATGGTAGACTCTGAGAGCGAGAGAGGCATCCGAAACTGTTCCGACACCGGTTTCCAGCGGGATAGCAAAGCTTTCTGTAATGGATGCATATGCACAAAAGCCCAAGGAACCAGATTGATAGTGGAGGCCATGGACCCCAGGACCTGAAGTGAAAGAAAGTGAAAGAAAATTGTGCACTTGTTCCGAGTTTGAGCGCCCGTGTGTCTGGAAGGAACACTTTGCCTACTCGCGTGTCGAATCGTGCCCCCAGGAATTCCAGGACCTGGGATGGCTGTAGCTTGCTCTTGGAAAAGTTGATTATCCACCCAAGAGAGGTCAGACAAGTCAGGACCCTGACGACCGCCCGCTTGCAGAGAGACTCCGACTTGGCCCTGATGAGCCAATTGTCTAGGTAAGGATGGACCAGAACTCCTTCTCGACGGAGAGAGGCTGCCACTACCACCATGACCTTTGTAAAAGTGCTTGGCGCCATGGCGAGGCCGAATGGGAGCGCCTGAAACTGGAAATGCTGGCCCAGGATCTCGAACTGGAGATACCTCTGATGTTCGAGGTGAATCAGAATGTGCAAGTAAGCCTCCATCAAGTCGAGCAATGCCAGGAATTCGCTGGAGGGAACCGCTGCTATCACGGCCCTCAGGGTCTCCATTCGAAAATGGGGAACCTTGAGGGCCCGGTTGACTCGCTTGAGATCCAGAATTGGACGAAAGGAGCCTTCCTTTTTGGGGACAATGAAGTAGATGGAATATTGGCCGGACCCTTGTTCCTAGCCCAGGACCGGAACTATGGCACCCAACTCCAGCAGCCTAGTCAGTGTCTGGTCGATTGCAGGTCGCTTTCGACTTCCGCAGGGAGAGATTAGGTGAAGGTCCAGTAGGTCTCGAGCAAATTCTAACGCCAAGCCTCTTTCCATCACCTCTAGGACCCACTGATCCGTCGTAATCTTGTCCCATTCCTCGAGAAACAGGGACAGCCATCCACCTAAGTTTGGAACGGAGGAATGGGCTGGCCGTATTTCATTGGGAAGAGGACTTTGTGGCCGAGTGTTGTTGGCTACCATCCTGGAAGGACCGACGTCCACAAAAGGAATGAGACCAGGATTGGGATCTGGAAGCATTGCCTCTCAGAAAGGAACCCCATGCTCTGCTGTTAGATCCACGTTTACCTCTGAAGCGAGTGCGGGAATGAAAGAAGGACTTAGACTGTTTCGGGCAGTCCTCCGGCAGCTTATGAATCTTGTTCTCCCCTAGAGATTTAATAAGCTGCTCTAGGTCCTCACCAAAAAGCAACTGACCCTTGAAAGGGAGAGTGCCCAACTGCGCTTTAGAAGAGGAGTCCACAATCCAATTCCTCAGCCAGAGGAGATGCCTGGCTGAGACCGCAGAGACCATGGCTCTGGCTTGCAGCCGAAGGAGGTCGTAAAGGGCATCCACCCCATATGCAATCGCACCTTCTAGTCAGTCCACCTGCTCTGCCTCTGCAGACGGGAGGTCTTGGGTGCTGAGTAATTGTTGAACCCACCTGAAGCTTGCCTGCTGCATGAGACTGCTGCAGACTGTCGCCCAGACTCTTAAGGACAAGACCTCAAAGATGCGCTTGAGATAAAAGTTCAAGTTTGTGGTCCTGGACATCTTTCAATGCCGTGGCTCCCACCACCAGGATTGTGGTGTGCTTAGTAACCGCAGAGACGGAGGAATCCACCTTGGGTATCTTAAGCATGTCTAGGCAGACCTCAGGGATATGGCAGAGCTTGTCCATAGCCCTACCCACTTGGAGTCTTGCCTCTGGAGACTCCCATTCCCGAAGAAGTATCAGCTTGTGCATAGGATGAAACGGGAACATACGTGGAGGAACCCTAAGTCCCGCAAGGACAGGGTCCACGTTAGCGGCTGTGACGGTGTCCTCATGGAGTATAAATTCCCAACTCCTTTAAAATGAAGGGAATAAGAGGTTCCAGCTCCTCCTGTTGGAACAGACAAAGCACTCGTAGGTCATCCCCCTTGAGGGGGGCGGGGGGGTTCCTTGGAAGCAGGGAATCAGTATCCGGATCAGGAACCAGTGATAGCTTGGGGGGGGGGGGGGGGGGGGGGGGGGGGGTCCGGGGGCAGCGGGACGGGACCCCTGGCACCACCCGGACGGAATCCTGACCCTCTGGCGCTGCAGGTGGCTGCAGAGATGAAACTCGCTGGGTCTTCGCTGGAGGGGGCCCTGGGGGGGAGGTCCTCCTCCTCCTGCATGCTAGCGAGATAAGATTTGTGCATGAGGAGCACAAATTCCATGGAAAAACGAGGCTTAGCCTTCCGGGGGGGGGGGGGGGTGTGTTTGGAAAAGTCAGAACCCCCCCCCAAACACGGAGAATGAGCAGGGCTCAAATACGGAGGGAAAAATCAGAAATTCTGGCTCACCTCCATCTTGTAGTCCCGATCCAGCTTCTGAAGCTGCTCCCAAGATGGCCACCATTCCCGCGGTTTTCCGAGTTGGGAACGGCCTGGCCATGTGGCGAGCAGGCCGACCCCGGGTCGCCGTTTTTGCGGGTGCCGAGGAGTGACCCTCCCCACCTGGCAGGCACCCGGAGCAAAGTCCGCCACAGGAGAACTGCGTGGCAGGCTCGCTGCAGGCAGTACACACGCTAGAACATGGCATCAGCTGCAGAAAAAAAAATGTCAGGAGGAGAAAAACAGCTGAGCTGAGCCCTGCCGGTCAGAGGCAGAGACTGAACCCTGCAGGCTGCTGGAGCTGTCCGCTGTCCTTAAACTGCTTGCTGAGTAGGGCTTAGGTTTAAAACTCCTTTTTTTTTTTTTCAAGCTCAGCAAGTGTAGGGGAATAAACTTCCCTGTCACGGGCTCTAGGAAGGACAATTTTCAAAAACGGACAGCCAAGCCAAGGGAGATTGACTGGACCACCAGTATTATCCCAAAAGGTCACCAGGAATGAGAAGCCTAGGCTGAAGAATTCAAGGGGCAAGCCCCCCTAGGCCCTCAGCAGAGCGAGGAGACAGAGCTGTCTCCAAGAAACAGAGAAATCTTTCAACACTGAATTATTATTATTATTATTTTTTTTTTAAATATGAATCCAAACTAACTAATACTTGCTTGATCCTGAGAAAAAAGAAACAAGATCCCCACAGGGAGAAGAAATGACGAAGAAGAAGGGGAACCGCAGGTTCAGCTGCCTGCATCTGCTGGAGACAGACAAATACTGAAGGGGTGCAGGGTAGGCTCTGTCCTGATATAGGATACCCTTTCAGTTTTGGTCTGTCTCCATCTGCTGGACAGGAGGCTCAACCCACGGTCTGGACTGATCCGGGTACGTACAGGGAAAAAAATATTTTCTCTTATTAGTTTTAAGGGTATCACCTACTAAATTCATTGTGTGTCCCCTAGTCTGTGTTCTTTTTGAAAGACTACATAACCAATTAACGTGTTCTCGTTCTACGCCACTCATTATTTTATAAACCTCTATCATATCGCTCCTTAGCCATCTCTTCTCCAAGCTGAAGAGTCCTACTCTCTTTAGCCTTTCCTCATAAGGGTCTCATTCCATTTTGGTCACACTTCTCTATAGCTTTTCTAATTCTGCTATATCTTTTTGAGATGTGGTGACCAGAACTGCACACAATAACGCTGCCCAGAGGAAGGCGGCGTTTCAGGGCAACGTGCCGACGTGAGGGGGGGAGAGGGTGGACCACCCACATTCACCCCTGGAAGTCAGAGAAGCCTGAGAAGGAAAAAGTACAAAATCTTAATGCCACGTAATACTGCTACCAATTCTGCCTGCAAGTTTGGAAGTGACTGAAGCCAGAAACCCTTTTTTTTTTTTTTTTTTTTTTTTTTTTTTAAACTTGACCCATCCAGACAGTGAAAGAATTTAAGAAGAAATGAGAGAGAGAAATCTAAACTTCTATCCTGCTGTAGCTGAAATGGGGAACCGCATGTTCTACAACCTTCATCTGCTGGAGTCAGAGAAATACTGAAGGGATGCAGAGGGCGCTCCAGGCTATAAGAGCACACCCTCAAGCTTTTCTCTGACTCCATCTGCTGGAAGGGAGACCAACCCACTGTCTGGACTGACCCTGGAATGTACAGGGAACGGAAAATTTCAACGTATTATCAATGTATTATCGCCGCATCTCAAAAAAGATATAATTGCGATGGAGAAGGTACAGAGAAGGGCTACCAAAATGATAAGGGGAATGGAACAACTCCCCTATGAGGAAAGACTAAAGAGGTTAGGACTTTTCAGCTTGGAGAAGAGACGACTGAGGGGGGATATGATAGAGGTGTTTAAAATCATGAGAGGTCTAGAACGGGTAGATGTGAATCGGTTATTTACTCTTTCGGATAGTAGAAGGACTAGGGGACACTCCATGAAGTTAGCATGGCGCACATTTAAAACTAATCGGAGAAAGTTCTTTTTACTCAACGCACAATTAAACTCTGGAATTTGTTGCCAGAGAATGTGGTTCGTGCAGTTAGTATAGCTGTGTTTAAAAAAGGATTGGATAAGTTCTTGGAGGAGAAGTCCATTACCTGCTATTAAGTTCACTTAGAGAATAGCCACTGCCATTAGCAATGGTTACATGGAATAGACTTAGTTTTTGGGTACTTGCCAGGTTCTTATGGCCTGGATTGGCCACTGTTGGAAACAGGATGCTGGGCTTGATGGACCCTTGGTCTGACCCAGTATGGCATTTTCTTATGTTCTTATGATGAAGCCTAGCTCCTTTTCCTGAATGGTATCTCCTAATGTGGAACCCTGCATTGTGTAACTGTAATTTGGTTACTCTTCCCTAAGTGTATCACTTTGCCTTGAGCAACCAATTGGCTAACAGCGTTCTTCCTACCCTGTAGGGCTGGGTCTAACAAAGGCTCTGCTGGGACTTATCAAGCTGCTGGGAAGCATGTTTGGGTGTTTTCTTTTTTCTCTCCTGCATATTAAAAAAGAGTGATGAAAAGTAGCACTTATTTATGATTGCCACCAAGCTAGGCACAAGAACAATGAACTGAGTAATTAATTATATACAGTAATCATTGGCGCACACTGTCCTTGTTTTTTCACCCTCATTTTATCCCAGAAGCCCCTGATGCAGCCCAACATTAGGGCGAAATTTGGCCTGAGTCAGGCAAGGGCAATTTAATTTTGAATTTTATAATTTCAATAAAGGATTCCCTTCATCTCAGACGACTGATTTCATTTTACCATTGCTGCTCCTGGCAACATGAGATTGTCTTCCGCTTTGTGCTGTTGGACTCACTTTGCACTTGTCCACATTAGATTTTAAATTTGCCATTTGCATGCCCAGTCTCCAAGTTTTGCAAGGCTTCCTTCAATTTCTTACAATCCTGACGTAATTTAACAACTTTGAATAATTTGGTGTCATCAGCAAATTTGATCACCTCATTCACTGTTCCTATTTCCAGGTTGTTTATAAATATATTAAAAAGCAATGGTTCCAGAACAAATCCCTGGGGTACGCCACCATTCACCTTTCTCCATTGGGAAAATTTACCATTTAGCCCTACTCTCTGCTTTCTATCTTTTAACTAGTTCTCAATCCACAATGGGACATTGCTCCCTATCCCATGACACTTTAATTTCCTAAGAAGTCTCTCAAGAGCGAATTTGTCAAATGCTTTCTGGAAATACCGATATACTGTATCAACTGGCTCACCTTTATTCGCGTTTATTTATGCCCAGACAATGAGAAATATCAAAGCCCAACTATTCTGGGAAAGAGGACACAAGGTTGCATCCTCCTTAGCAAAAATATATTATCTGTAATACTTAGTGAAAGAATGCAGTGATGACCAAGCAGCTGCCTGGCACCACAGGAAGAAGACTGGGGTCTAGTGGAAGGAGCTTGAAAAACCCTGGGGGCCTGACAGTCTTTAAGCAAATACACTGAAGATTCTGCATCCTTGATCCATCTAGCCAGAGTTGCTTTAGAGGCCGCTGCACTTTTACCCAGACCTCTGAACAGAACAAACAATTTATCTGTCCTATGGAAAGGATTAGTGAGTTCAAAATACTTAAAACTCAGCCATCCAAAAATCTCAAAGATTTATTGCTGCCCTGACATCTCTCTTTAGAAATGAATGGTCAAGAAACAAACTGATTGTGATGAAAACACTGACAATACCTTCAGAAGAAAGGAAGGTACAGGGCAAAGAGATACCAAATCTGACTCAAACACCACAAAGGGGTCTCTATAGGAAAGAGCCTGAATCTCAGATTTGCTGAGCCAGATTGCTATCAGAAAAAACATCTTTAAGGACAAATCCTTAACTGACGCTGGTTTCAAAAGCCCAAATGGAGGAGACACTAAACCTTCAGAACTAATTTGAGATCCCACCAAGGAACTATTGGCCTAAAAGGACAGCAAAAGAGAAAGTGGATAAAGGCAATAAGATGTAAAATTAGCCATGTTTGAAAGTGTGTATTTGATATGAGTATGGAACCTCTTTGGATAGCTCTAGTCAGGCTATTCTTAATGGGGATTTGCATACAAACAACATGTTAAAGCAAAATTTTCCCATCACCAACATACTAGGGATAATATCTGGAGACCAAATGACCTAGTCAAAGGTTAAAAAAAAAAATCTTTCCGCTCATGCAAGTGATGTGATATTACGTACAGGAAATTTTTTCTCTGCTAACATTGCAGAATTTCATAATTTTGACATAGGAAATCCCTCAGTCTATTCACAACTATCACCCATGGCTAAGGGACTCGGGGTCTGGGTTACAAATTCCATCTTAGGCACTACTGAGTTTCAGAGCACTTTCAGATGCTAACAGCGGCAGCATTACTGGTTTTGCCCAGACACACCAGACATTCATTTACCTCCATTTTTCACAAGCCAACATAAAACAAAAAACCCCACTGGAGTTTATGTACAGGGCAGCAGAGAGATGTGCCAATGAAACGAGGGAAAATGCCATGCTGTCTGAATGTGCAGCAGCTTAGCCACATCTAGGCAGTGCTATAAATGTGCCTTCATAAGGGCCTAATTACTAGTGGAGAGGCTCTTCATGTTTATGGTAGCTCCCCTTAATTTTTTGTCTTTGAATACTAGATCTTAACACTCTGAAGAGGCTTGTGCTCATTGGATTGGTTCCTCTACATGGGTATTTACCTTGGCAAGGTCAAGCTGACGAACCTTGCTGCTGACGTTCTCTGCAAGGCTGCATGTAAAGCTGATCATCCCAGACAGCTGCCCAGCATCCCCTTCAATCAGCTGCAAGTTAGGGCTAGAAGAAAACCATGCAGGTTAAGTGCTCAGTTAATGGGAAAACAAACACAAGGGGCATGAAATATTAGGAAAAGGGCCTATACAACCCTACCAATTTATTCTAGCAAATAAAATCTCCAACGCCTTCACGAAAATCTTTTCAGAAAGCCGTGGGGCAGACAGGTAAGGTAGCCTGCAGAGTGCGGCAGTTGCTACTACCCTTAACAGAAGGTTTGCTGGGCAGATGGACCATTTTGGTCTTTATCTGCCATCATTCACTATTTTACATATAACAATTTAATAAAGTATTTTTACACCCCAAAGTTAACTCAGAAGAAATATTACTTATAAGATCCACAGTTGCTTACCCTGAGGAGTGATTAACCTAACAGTGATGAAAAAAAAAATATAATATTTAAAATGTATTTGGGGAAAGGACAATTTACATTGAGATAAAAATGCTGGAGCCAAGCACTGCTTACATCAGGAATGGGAGTCCTGAGAGGAGAGAATCACCTGCTGGTGGCTGAAGAGAATCGGTAAGTACTGCTTTGGGAACTTATTAGAACTTAAAACGTTTGGGGAGAATTAACTATTGGGGTATATTTTTTATTCTGCTTTTGTATCTGTATTAAATAGTTAGTCAGAAGCAGGCAAGAGCTAAGAGCTTTGTGTGTTTGTTTTTCCTCCCTCCCATCCCTTGCACACCCACCCCTAGCTCATCCTTTGATTTATAGACAGGAGACACTTTCAATTTAAAAATAATAATAATAATCAGCCTTTTATCTTTAACTTAAACTCAGAATTGCCCCAGGCCTTATCAAGAGTTCAATTACCCAATTTTAGATCACTACCAGATAAACGGTGAATACACTAATACATTTAAAGGACTCTGTATGCATTCCAACTCCCATAACAACTAAATGTAACTAGGGACTGAATAAAATTAAGATGAAGGCAGTAGTCCAGCAGCAAGAGGGGGGGGGGGGGGGCCTTCCAGTTTTTTGCATCGAGTGTCATTTGCAAGATTTTTTACCCAACGGTGAGAAGTTGTATGTGTGCATGTGATGCAAAGAGCTCCTGGCTCTCAGAGAACGAGTCAGATCTCTGGAGGTTAGAGTGGCAGACCTGGAGAAGCTGAGGCAGACAGAGGTATATAGATGAGACCTTCAGGTACATAGTAGCCAAGTCCCAACTCCAGTCTGGCAGCCCTGGTGCTGCCTTGGAAAAGGTCTACTGGTCGGAAAGCATCAACCTGGTGTAGCAGGAAATAATCCTGTAGCAAGGACCTGCTCTCCAGGTGATGTATTGTCCTCTCACGCCGAGGATGTCTCTCCCAGGGCTACTGCCCAGGGAGGAAGGGTTAGGTCGGCCATCATAGCTGGTGATTCGATTATTAGGAATTGAGACAGCTGGGTGGCTGGTGGGCATGAGGATCGCCTGGTAACATGCCTACCTGGTGCAAAGGTGGCGGACCTCACGCGGCACTTAGATAATATTTTAGACAGTGCTGGGGAGGAACTGGCTGTCATGATACATGTGGGCACCAAACACATAGGAAAATGTAAGAGGGAGATTCTGGAAGCAAAATTTAGGCTCTTAGGTAGAAAGCTGAAAATCAGAACCTCCAGGGTAGCATTCTCTGACATGCTCCCTGTTCCACGCGCAGGTCACCAGAGGCAAGCAGAGCTCCGGAGTCTCAATGCGTGGATGAGATGATGGTGCAAGGAAGAGAGTTTCAGTTTTGTAAGGACCTGGGGAACGTTTTGGGGAAGGGGGGGGGGGGAGTCTTTTCCAAAAGGATGGGTTCCACCTATACCAGGGTACAGGAACAATGCGCTTCCCGACCTTCTCTGTGGCTGCTGCAGACACAGAGCAGATGCCTTCTGCAGCTGGATTTTGGCACATGTGTCACAGCCAGAGCAGCTGGGCAGTTTGACTCAAGAGCCACAAGAGAACTCTTAGTGTGCCACATGAAACCTGCAGGCTGGACATTCGAAGCTTTTATAATGAGATTGTTGGTCAGTCCCCGGTAAAAGAATAGGGTTACTTGCTTGTTTTTTTATGCTCCAGAAGTGCATGGGAAATAACTGAAAAAAATCCTAAGTGCTACATTATGGCTCTCTGATGGCAACTGAACAAGGAGAGAAGTTGTCCAGGGAGGAAAGGCAGGGAAATTTATGCACAAATGCATAAGCACCGAAACACTGTGTGGTTTCACAGAATGCAAGTCAGTCAAAATCACAATGTAAGAAAACTAACACAATTTGGTATTGAAGATGCTTTTATTAGGTTTGCAAATGTGTTAAGATACTGCTTTTCAGCATCTTGCCATCCTCAAACATTCATTAGCCTAATAAAAAGCATCATCAAATGTTCCCAAGGATTTTTTTTATAGAATGAATTGTTATTAATCACAGCAATGTGGCACAATGCAGATTTCTATCTCATCTTTTTGGGGAAAAAAAAGAGACGGCTCAAAGCAGCTTATGATAGATCAAGATTAAATAAAATAATACATTATTAAAACAATATAAAAATCTCACCCCATGCGCTGCAAGGCTGTCATCTTACTTTCAATAGTGCTTTGCTGGCCAACAAGCACCTCCAGCTGCGATTCCACCTCCTTCTGCAACAGAATTCAAACCCTCAGATTTACCCTCCAACCTGCTCCATTCGTTCAGTCAAAAGAAAGACAGACTTGCTCCCATAAACACAAGGAGAAACTTCAACACAACACATTAAAACCCTCCTCCTTTGCCCAACTTGCATCTCTCAATGAATACTACCTTTCACACAACATTTTTTAAAATGCTTTATGTCAAAACGTTCTCAATTCTAGTCCTCCTGGGTCACAAACAAGCTTGGTTTTCAATGACCACAATAAATAATCAGCAGATATAGTTACATAGAAACAGAACAGGACTACTTGCTCCACCTAATCTGCCTACTGTGCTGTCACAGGTCTTGCTCTTCCCCCTTTCTCTGTCACTAAGGACTCTGTGTCTATTCCATTCATGCTTGTATTCTGCCACTGTTTTGTCTCCTATAACCTACTCTGGAAGGCTGCTCTAGGTCAGTGCTTCTTAACCCAGTCCACTGGGCACACCTAGCCAGGTTTTCAGGATATCCACAATGAAAATGCAAGAGACAGATTTGCATGCACTACTTCCATTTTATGCAACTCTCTCATTAATTTACTTGGACATTTTAATTACAGTCATTCCATGTTTAGATCACAATGGTTTACAAAGTAACATTCATAGTTATTACTCAAAGGTTGGTTACAGTGTTGTTATTCATGGACATGAATTAATATTAATAAATGAAGTTATCTAGAGTATATTAATAATTGATCTAGTCTTTAAGGTAAGAAGTATGGCAAGTTAAATCGAAACGATAGTCTTCACATTATAATCAGTGTTTGAGAATCGTATATTCTCTCGGTTGGTTTCATCTGATTTGATTATTACTTTTTTATCCTTAATGTCTTTTACGGTTCAATATATTCTGCAGTTTTTAGGTTAGTTCATAAGCATTTTTAAACAGCCATGTTTTTAACTCACATTTAAATTTCTTTCCATCTGGTAAAATACTTAACGTTTCAGGCAGAGAATTCCAGAGCTTTGGACCTGCTATGGAAAGCACATGATCTCTTATTTGTGTCAGATGGGCACTCCTTATTGTGAGAATATACAATAGTCCTTTATTTTGGGATCTTAGAGATCTCTATGGATTGTAGGATTGTAGTGTTATTCCTAACAAGCTGGAGTTATCAGAATTAATGATGTTGAATATAATCATTAATACTTTAAAAGTATATTCTGGCATGTACTGGTAACCAATGCAGTGACATAAGTGAGGTGTAATATGATCATATTTCCTAGATCCTAATAAGAGTCGCAGTTACTAATAGCTGTAGAGGTTTTAAGAGACATGCTGGTATACCTAGAAGCAAGGAGTTACAGTAGTCTAGGTTTGAGAAGATTAGTGTTTACAATACAGATCGGAAGTCAGCAAAAGTTAATAATGGTTTCAACCGATGTAGGATACGCATCTTGGCGTAACCTGTCTTAATTTATCGATATGCATTTTCATTGTAAAGTTCTCTAACTGTATATTAAATTCTATACTTGATTTGAGGGATTAATTTGAATATTATCCAGGTTGAGAGCAGGTGGTTTGACTAACGAGTTTCTACCTCGTTAGTCAAATGATTTCGGTCTTTTTAGGGTTTAAAGTTAAAGTTGCGAAAGTTCTTGTTGTATTGCTTTCATACAGATAGAGTATTGAAGCTGTATTTTCATATGATTTAGAGAAATATGGCCTAGCCCAGAAGGCTGCTCAACCTGCCAGGCTGCCCGAGATCCTGAAGCTCCTCTGGAGGTGGGAATGGATGTTGGATCGGCGCACTGAAAACAGAGATTAGAGGGAAGAGGAATCCTTAGATCAACTCCCCCCTCCTTATATTTTTTAAATTAATCTTTACCTGAGCTCTGCCCGTCCCGGTTGAGTACAGAGTCGGTCTCTGGCTGCAGAGGGAGAGGGCATATACCTTCACCGCCGCGCTCAGCTTCCTCAACTGCTTGCCTTTCAGCTGTTTTTTTTTTTTTTTTTTACAGCTAAGTCCATGCTGGCAAAAAAACAGCTACAGGACCAAGGCACTCATCTGAGGGAAGGTTCCAAAGAAATCCCCTAACTGAGGGAGGGACCATTTGGTATCACCACAGGACAGCAGGGCAATAAACTTCCTTCTTCTTTTCTCCTTCTCTTAAAAAAAACAAAACAACTTTTAGCGCAATCCCTATTAGGGAGATGCACATTCATCATCTGCTGGAGATGGAGAATGCTGGCGGGCTGTCAGTGCAGGAGTATATATACCGTTACGTCAGCTTTGCTCCATCTCCATTTGCTGGTAGAGGTACATAACCCATTGTTCATGGATCCTCCTATCCAAATGCTAAGAAAATGATGGCTTTCTCCAAACGTACCTAGCTAACAATGGTTTATGGACTTTTCCCGCCTATAGTGCGACAATCTTTTATCATATATAAAAGATATAATACATCTTCCTCAAATGAGTCAACATAAAGGTTCACAATATCCAGTACAATCTGGGTTCTCATTCCTACCCCATGTGTCTATAAAAGTAAACTTCAGTTTGAAATGTGAAATAATTTTCACACAATATAATTATAGCAAGACCATAAATAAAAGAAGAAGGAATTCTCCATTGGAAAAGGTCTCTGATCTAGTACTGTCTTAACTAACCTCAATGCTGCATCCTGAGGTACATTAGTGCTCGACGACTCCACATTCATAAGAGGTAATTTTCAAAAGAATTTACACGTATAAGAATACAGAGAAAAACTCTGTTTCATCCTGTCCAACTTTTTTTTTACATGTTTTTACCATTTTCCCTAATTTATTCCTGTTTTTCTCTATATTTTTGTATTTTGCTTAGTTTGTTCATCTTTATTTTCTCATATTTTGATTCACTTAACTTTTTTTTTTTTTTTTTTTTTTTACACTTCTTGCCTTTATTCTCTCTTCTCCACCTTCTCATTGTCTCTGGTCTCTTTGCCCATTCCCTTTCTCAAACTCACCACTTTTTTCCCCCACCAGCAGTCAACAGATCTGATCTCTCTCCCTGGGTAAGGACCTGCCAGCAGCAGGAACTCCTCCTGGGCTGAGGCCTGAAGTGACTGCTCCCATGTGCAGGTCTCCTGCAGACTAAGCAGCTCTCCACCTGAGCCCGCCACAGCGGAAGAAGCTCCTCTCCCTGGCTCATCAAAAGACACACGTAGCTAAACTGTGGCATGTTTACAATGATGTCACTACGTTCTAACAGCTCACTCCCTCCTGAGCTTGCAGTGCTTCCAGAGCACTTAGATTTGACTGTGTAGCCATTTTTTTCTTCCCTGATCAGGCAACCAATGTGCCCCCCCTTCAGGAATGTTCAAGCCCCCCCCCCCCAGTTTGCTCAACCCTGGATTAGAATATAAAAAGTTATTATATAGTCAAAACTCCTACCCTGAAAACCATATAATTGTAAAACATTTTAAGAATGGCCAAGAGACGCCTTTTCAGCATCAAATGCCACTAACATAGGGTCTTATAAAGCCGTCCCAACATGATTAAAAAGCTATGAGTAATCTTCGCACTGGATCTTCTGGTACAAATAAAGCCAATATATCCCAGGGATACAAGCACTGGCATTATGTATTTCAATCTATTAGCAATTATCTCAGCATAAGATTATATTATATAATTATAATAGCAAGTATGTTTAAGCTTTATAAAATCGCTGGGCATACAGACAGATATGGTTTAAGGGAGAAGAGTCAACATGGTCATTTAGAAGGGTGCAGAGGAGGGCGACAAAAATGAAAGAGGATGGAACATCTCGCCTATAAGGAGAGGTTACAGAGGCTAGGGCTCTTCAGCTTGAAAAAGAGATGGCTGGGAGTGGACATGATAGAAGTCATGAAATCATGAGTGGAATGGAATGGGTAAAGGATGGTTATTTACCCTTTCAAAAAATAATACTAAAACAAGGGGACACTCCATGAAATAACAACCAGAAGATTCAAAACAAATCATAGAAATAACTTTTTCCCATCGATAGCAGGGCTGAATTAGCCATGCTGTCATGGGAACTGTCCATCAGGCCCGGAAGGTGGAGCTTCTATAGTAGAATACAGAGCTTTACTCTGTGCGCCTCTACGGGCCTTCCCACGCAGAACAACTGATTCTCCACAGTCTGTTCTTTCCGGGCGTGGGATCGCACAGGGGGCTTCTTTCTCCTCAGCAAAAGAAGAAGAAACATGTCTAAAAAACTGGATCCAAGACCGTCTGGATTTAAGTCTTGCTCATGTGGAAAAATAATGTCCATAACAGATGGACATGATTTTTGTTATCGGTGCTTAGGTGCCGAACATGAGCAGGCCTCTTGCCCCCACTGCAGCCAGATGTCTCCTAGAGCTCAGCGGCAGCGAGCTCAGCGGATCCAGCAGTTAAAACTCGCAATGGAGGGCTCCTCTGCTCCTCCTTCGGAGGCCCATTCCTCTCTGGGGCCCAAGAAAGACAAGGCCCCAAAGGTAAGATGGGCATCGTCGATGGAGCAAATTAAAGTGGGGGGAAGCACGGATGAAAAAGGTTGGGGGAGGCATTCTAAGGCCTCACGAATATCGAGGGAGCCAGCCGTACACCGGAGGTCCGCTTCCCACCAGCGTCAACTTCAAATTCGAAATCAGCCACGGGAGACCAGTTGCACAAAAGTGCAATGGCTCCCCCCAAAACAGCGTCGAGACCGAGGCATGCCAAATCGACCAAGCAAAGGGTCGAGGCCGACACAGACCGCTTACAAAGGCACGCGACTTGCCTGGCTCGGCACCGACGATGCATAAACAGTCGAAAGTGCCTCATGGAGCATCAGCATTGGCGCACAGAGCGTCGGCATAGACAAGAAAACAAAAGCCTCCACCGAAGACAGGTACTCAAAACCAGCCATTCACAGGAATCGCCTGCATCCAGGCATGCGGTGAGGAGCACAAGCAAAGGCAGGAAGATTACACCTTTGGAGGCCTCTAGTAGCCGCCATTCCCCACAAGTCTCCACTCTCACTCAGGAGAGGATTACGCCCGACAAACGTCACGTTCATCTTCAGTTTCGTCCTTTCTTCAAAAAGAAAATTGAAAAATTTGTTCATAATCCTAGGATCTTGTTCTCGATTGTAAAGAATTTAACAAAAAACCCGAGTGAAAAGGATGTCGATTTACCAGAAGAAAAAACTAATGGAATAGCTCTGTTTTTTAAAAACAAAATTGATTTATTAAACTCCAAAATTATTTTAAAGTCTAATCAAGAAATCAAGATGCCCAATAAAACTGAAATAAACTGGAGTGAATTTGAACCTACCTCAGTACTTGAAATTGAATCACTCATAAAAAAAAGAATCCAGCAAGACACCCAATAGACTACATTCCTGTAAAAACATTAAAACCTATCGCTGACACAATTGCGCCAATCATTGCTAGCATACGGGCCGATACAGTAAAGTCCACGGGAGAGCGAGCAAATGCCCGCTCTCCCGGCGCATGCACAGGCCACTCTCCTGTGCGCGCGATTCTGTATGCAAATTAGGCCCAGCGGTAAAAACAGGTAAAAGGAGACGCTAGGCACACTAGCGCGTCCTTAGTGCCTCCTTTTGGACCTGAGCGGCGGCTGCAGCGGGTTTGACAGCCGATGCTCAATTTTGCCGGCGTCGGTTCTCGACCCGCTGACAGCCACGGATTCAGAAACCGGATGCCGGCAAAATTGAGCGTCTGGTTTTCGACTTGCGAGCTGACTTCAAATTTTTTTGGTTTTTTTTTTTATCTTTTGGTAACTTTCGGGACCTCCAACTTAATATCGCCATGATATTAAGTCAGAGGGTGCACAGAAAAGCAGTTTTTACTGCTTTTTTGTGCACTTTCCCGTTGCCCGAAGAAATGGGTAGGCGCTAATTTCTGAAAGTAAAATGTGCGGCTTGGTTGCACATCTTGCTTTGTGAATCGTGCGGGAATACCTAATAGGGCCATCAACATGCATTTGCATGTTGCGGGCGCTATTAGGTTCGGGGGGGTTGGACGCGTGTTTTCTGTCCCTTATTGAATAAGAGGTAACGCTGGCGCATCGAAAATGCGCGTCCAATGGAGGGTTAACAGTGCGTTCCGTCGGAGCGCATTGTACTATATCAGCCCGATAGTTAATTTATCATTGATGGAAGGTATCGTTCCCGAGACTTTGAAAAACGCCATCATTAAACCTATTCTTAGAAAGCATAATTTGGACAACACTCTAAGTAATTTTAGACCTATTTCTAATTTATCTTTTATTACTAATATTTTAGAAAAAGTAGTTCAACTTTATTTATTAATTTATTTAACAGTTTTATATACCGAATTTCTTGTAACAGGTTACAAATCAAAACGGTTTACATAATAACAATAACAGTGCCTCAAATAGTGCAATTACATAAAACAGAGGAATACAGAACTAGGATCATGAAAATTCAACTTGATCATTTTTTAGAGTCAAATGATATTTTATTTTCTAGTCAATTCGGTTTCAGAAAGAATTTTAATACGGAAACTCTTTTACTCGCATTGACCGACACAGTTTTAAGAGGCTTTGATACAGGTAAAAGTTATTTTTTAATTCTTTTAGATTTATCCACGGCCTTTGATACCGTCCATCATGATATTTTAATTACTCGTTTAAAAGAAATCGGAATCACAGATAATATTTTAAAATGGTTTACCTCATTTCTCAATAACCGCTCTTTCCAAGTCAAAATAAAGAATTATCTAGAAAAATCTCACTTCAGACAGGAGTACCCCAGGGGTCAACGCTCTCAGCAACCCTTTTTAATATCTGTTACCGATCTGTCATCTCCTCACAGGGATAGGTTTAAAATTTAATGTTTATGCCGATGATATTCAGTTTTTAGTTCCCATAGAAAATATTGATTTCACGTATAAACTAATAACTATTTATCTGAATACTATAAAAAAAACTATTATTACAAATGAAATTACTTCTTAATATGGAGAAAACTGAAATATTATTAGAAAGAAAATATTCACAACAGAATATTCCAGCGTTTAAGTTTGAAAATATCAATTTGGTACCTTCACCATTTGCCAGAGATCTTGGAGTGATAGTGGACTCGGAACTGAATCTGAAAAAACATATCGCAACTAAATTAAAAGATGGATACTTTAAATTGCTAACTTTGAGAAGACTGAAACCATTATTGGAACCACTGTTTGCTAACCTAGATTATTGTAATGCTTTGCTGCTTGGCCTTCCTCAGACTACTATGAGACCTTTACAGGTACTCCAGAATACTGCGGCTCAAATCTTGACAGGAAAAAAGAAATTTGATCACATCACTCCAACATTGATAGCATTACATCGGCTACCAATAAATTTTAGAATACTATATAAAGCCGCGTGCATAATACATAACAATTTATCGAGAAAAATGCTAAATGCTGCCCTATGGCTGCATGTTCCGCAGGGAAATTTAAGATCAGCCAATAAGGGACTTTTATCAATACCCACAATCAAATCAGCTCACCTCAGTCAAGTCAGAGAGAGAGCACTGTCAATTGCAGGATCAAAACTGTGGAATACACTACCAACTCAATTAAGGCTGCAGCAGGAAAAAAAAAGCTGAACTTAAAACATGGCTGTTCAATGCCGCTTACACTGAAAATGAGAAATGAGTTTTAATACCCACAGCTGATTTTTCTTTATTTTTAACCTTAAAATGCTGGAAGCACTATATTTATGCTTTAGTATTTTATTGATTTAATACTTGTTTTATTATATTCTATTTTAACAGCTAATGTGTTTTTGTAACTTTCATTTTTTAATTATTTTAGCTGTTTAATTCTTTTACGACCGATTCTAATTTTCTTACTTTTATATATTTATTGAAATGTTAACCGCTGTGAAGGCTATGCTGAGACAACGGTATATAAATGATAAATAAACCTTAAACCTTCTCAACTGTGAGGGTTCTCTCAGATCATTCATGACGTAGACAACTTAGCAACAGGGGACTGGGGCCCTGTGGGAAATATGCGCTTGCCAGCAAGCCACATCAGGGTTAAACACTAACTTCCCTTCTCCCTGACATTTGCCTGAATAAAAGCATCACTTGTGCTTAAGTCTCTGCCTGGGAAAGGATACCTGTTGGCCCTGAATTCCTGGGGGAGGGGCTGGGTTTTCCCTAGTCAGAGGCAGGACAAAGTCAGGAGGTATAGATTTCAGCAGCCAATGATATGATCCGTGCACACCCCCTGAGCCAAAGCCAATGGTGTAATGACTCTTCTGTTGCTATGGGAAAGTAGCCAATCATGTAATGATACATCATCTGCCTTTGTATGAATGTACAATAAAAGGAAGAGGCTCGGGAGGACAAACCCTCTTTGCCTCTTTGCCTTCTCTCTTCCTGCCTGCCATGAAAGCTGTCTGAGCCCTCTTCATTACTGCTATATCTGGTGACCCGCGACAGTGATGATAAACTCCATGCTTATTTCGGCTGGTCATAGCTTAAAGGTACGTACCCGTTCAACAGATTTGCAATCGTAATAATTTTAAAAAAAAGTACTTCTTAGTAATTTTTAAAAGTATTTCTCAGCAAGTTTGTTCCCCACACTCGTAAGCATGGGTAGTGATTTGACTATACAGCAGAGGCTACATGCCAGGAAGCTGCAGCAAATCATCAATAATCATTATTTCATCACCAGAAGAAAAATAGCGCAAGTCAGCCTGGGGGACTTAGAAAAATTAATAAGTGAAATAGCTTGCCGTTGCCCTTGGTATTCCATGGAGTCTGGAACTCTAAATACCCAGAATTGGATTTCAATCGGCAATTATCTTCATACGGCTCCCAGAGCTCCCATAAAGCTAAGATTAATCTGGCAAAAATGTACAGAAGCCATCGAACGCACAGAAAAAAAAGGTTTAAAAACAGCAGTTTCAAACCATGTGCTTTTAGAAGCAGGCAGACATACCCTTCCCCCATCTTCTCAGTCTTCCTCAGAGACAGCAAATTCTTTGTATCCTCAGCTCCCCATACCTACACCCAAAGCACAAGCAATTCACACCTTCCCCATTTCTTCAGAAAAGCAGTCCTTGAGAACAATAGAGCCACCACCTGGCCTGGGTGGGGCGATTAGCATTGAATTTCAGCAGAAACTGCAGAAAGAAAACCTTACAGAAACAGAATTATTAGAAGGACTTCAAGCCTTCCCCATCCCAGAAAAGAACCATGAACAAAGGGGGACAGAAAATGAAATAGAACATCTGGAGACACACACTCACATGGCTCCTGTGGCTTCCTCTGCATCCACCTCAGAGAAAAGACCCCAGGAAATAGAAAACACTGAGGTCAGAAAAACTAGCCTTCCTCCATCTTGCCTGCAACCCCCTTCCCCCACCACAAATGGGATTAAAGAGCTGGGTGTGGCAGCAAGTGCCATGTGCAGTGACTATGCCCACAGGTCTTCAAAGAAATCAGCGTGTAAGACCTTGGGCCAAGCAGCTACACTCCTGCATTACAAGCAAAGAAAATATCACTATGAAAAAAAGGATTTAATTATACACTTCAATGACCTCTTGCAGACCAGATTAGGCAAAGTAACTGTGCAGACAGTACAAATTTGGAAAAAATGGTTTCTCCTGGTCTTCGATGTTCAGTTGCAGAGGGACTGCATACTTAAGGAGTAGTTTCTATTTGAAATTCAGTTACAAAAAATCTGCATACTTTGAGAGTATTTTCCCCCACAAAGTGAATGCTGAACCTTATGTTACAAACTGTACTGAAATTTGAATAATATTCTGTGTAAATTACATGTGAAAGTTTCCCTTTTGCAAAGTTTATTTGGCTCACATTTAAAATGACTCCATTTCTCTGAGATTTAAGTTTATAGTTTGAATTGCTAGCGTACAGAACTTACTGTGATTCTCCCTAAAGTAAATTAAAAAATAGTATCTGTCTGCAAAGAATCAGCAAATCCTGGGCCAGCCATTGTCTGTGGTCAATTGTTAAACAATGCTATCTTTAAGTTTCTATTGACTGAAGGATTAACTCCTTGGGTGCAGTTCTTTTCTTTTGAGAAACACTGCTCCTCCCCCCCTTTTCTGTAACTCTTGCTAGCCACTCATGGGGGAGGGAGGGAGAACTTTTGAAAAGAAAAAAAACTGGACTTAGTACTGCAGTTTCTCTCTCTAGTTTATATATGTTATAACTCAGACAGATTAATAGTAGTTACAGTCACTTTAGCATGCAGCAGACAGAGCTGAGCAAACAGCGTGTTTAATTTCCTATTCTAATAATTATAAGAAGAAATTCTATTCTGATATTCCACATTGAAAGTAAGCTCAGAGTATTACTGATTGCAACCTGGAACAATAGTTGCAATCTATAAAGTAATGATGGTGTCTCCACTAGGAGGCGCTATGTTATTCTACAAGTTATATTATATTATTGTTTTAATAATTCTGTTGTATAATAGTTTTTATTTTTCAGGCCTACAGACCTTCTGTATTAAGGACACTTCAGTTTTATTTTCTTTTTCACAAAATTTATACAGAATTCTGAACCTTATAATTTTTACTGATAGAGATTGCTACATCTAAAGCAATCCCTCACAAACCTTTTCTTGCAAATCCAAATTGATTTTATTAAATTGAATCATAGAATTGATTTCTTTAAGGTTAAAAAAGTAAGAATTTCACTTTTATCCTTACCTTAGTAAATTTTTTGCTGTATGCCAGTTTTTAATATTTTCCAGATTGACGCTGCCATGAAGAGATGTGAAGATGAACACTTTGCAGTTTATTTTAACATTTTTCTAACACCTTTTGACTTTTGATCCTTGATCTAATTTTGTTTTTGATAACTTTTTGATAAGATTTTTAGCTCATATTATGTGTTATCTGTTGTCTGTCTTGATGCAAGAAATATTTGCAGGATGGATGAATATGTGTCAGTTTTGTGTAAATTAATATTTGCAAGATGAATGAATATATGTCAGTCTTGTGTAACATATGTTTAATGTAATGTCTGAAATACTTGTTTGTGATCCAGCTTACTGCAAATGACTTTTCCTTTAAACGATTAATTTACATTTATTGCTATTTTACTGAATGAAAATTGATCACTGCATAAAAACTTTCTTGATAATGGGGTTACGTTCTGAAAACTAAAAATGGCTCTGCTTACTGCAGCCATTCCTTTACATGAATTTTGTCAATAATTGAACATTAAATACTTATTTGGCATCCCCTACATCACCACAGGGCAAGCCATTGTGGAGAGGGCCAACCATACGCTTAAGAGCTCTGGACCAAACAAAAAGAAAAAAGGGGGGATTGCCCCTGGATTTTCCCCTAAACAGGATTGGCTGAACAAAGTATTGTTTACTTTAAATCATCTAAACATATCAGGTTCACATAAGAACACAGCCATGAGTAATCATTATGGGACTAGGGTTAGTCACCCACAGCCATCAGTTTTGTATAGAATATTTAATGTCTGGTACGATCCCGTTCCCTTAAGATGGGGAACGAGGATATGTTTCTCTGCTTGCTTCCACAGATATCAAGCCGTGGAAAGATGGAAAGGTGTCCAGGTCTACAGGACCCGATCCCCAACTTCTCCCTGAGCCTCCACAGCCCTCAGAAGGACAGAGACCGGACTCCTTGCAAAAAGCTGCGCCACATGACCTGGGGACAGATCAAGGCCCTATCCAACCAATCTGCACAACTCTTAGAACAGCAAGGCCTTGAGAAAACTCCAGAGAACTTGTTAGCCGTCTTTTCTTGCCTGAATGCCAACTCATTAACAATTGTGTTCTGCATCCTCCTCCTTTGCCTTATTTCTCCAGCTATGGTGATTTCAGAACAAGGACTCTGACAGGACAACATGTACATCCTCGAATCAGAACTTTTCACACCTGTTGAATCGAACAGACTGTTAGATCTGCACACATATGCCAACCCAAGCCTGCGGAGAACGACTGATGCATGCTGTACAATTTAACCTTACAGTATGGACTAATTATCCTTTACAGAGAGGTGTTTTCATTACTTCTCCAGTTAATAATACCATACTACTCATTGGTAGCTGTATTCAAGAGACTGCCGCTCTTTGTTGGGACTATGATACAGGGGATGGGAAAGGGACTTCAGGTGGGAAATATCCATATTGTAACCGAACTTTTGTATTAATCACTGAACACTTACATAATTATACCACACATATGTATGCAATTGGCAGATTTCAGGATGTGCAGTGGGAGACCCAAGCAGGTACAGAAAGTATAGAGGGGATGAAGGATTTACCTTTTGTAGTTATATAGCCCAAATGATAACCAATGACATGTCCACTAATCTGTTAGGAAACATATGGATGTTATGTGGGCGTAGAGCATATATGTACATTTCCCCAAGATGGAAAGACAGATGCCCTTTAGGCTACATCCTCCCCTCATACTATGCAGTCAAAAAATTTACCCAAAGCAAGGCTCTGTAACAATAGGGAGGCGATAAATAATCCCATAGAAAAGTATACAGAAACTCAGATAGCTAGAAGCCTGTTTCCCCAATGGGGACAGCTATGAATTACAGAGACTTACACATCCTAGCTAACTGGACGACTGCCATATTTAATCAGACAGTCCTTGCATTAAAACTACTCACAACAGAAGTCTCTCAGATTAGAGAAGTAGCATTACAGAACAGCTATACCTTAGAAACCATTTTAACCTTAAAGGGTGGTGTTTGTGCATTAATTGGATCTCATTGCTGTGTGTACATATCAGTTTATAAAGCAAACCTCACACATACCATAGAGCAGATAGAAACCATGGGTGCTGATGCACCATTTTCAGACAGAATACCAACTTCTCCATGGGATTGGCTATGGTCCTGGCTCCCTGCTATTTCTGGTCTCAAAAGGGTGATTTCTATTATAATGACCATAATTGTCTTAATTATTTGCCTGTGATGCTGTATTCAGTGCATACCCAACCCTCATATCCAAATTGAAACCTTGCTCTCAGCCCGGATACAAAGATGTCTTGTAAGATGCCTAATAGGGAATCACGAGCCCTGCAGAGTTGGCACACCACCTGCACCAGCTCTGGGTGATATGGAGATTCAGAAGCTCATCGACAGCTGGCTCACCACGTCGAATTAAAGCTTTCTTCTCTTCATATCCCTCTTCCCCTATTTCCAGCCCATACCAAGACATAACAGATTTCAGTAAGGGTCTAAAGCTTTATTGAGCTTCCTAAACAAAAACAGAAAGGGTGAGATGTGGGAAATATGCGCTTGCCAGCAAGCCACATCAGGGTTAAACACTAACTTCCCTTCTCCCTGACATTTGCCTGAATAAAAGCATCACTTGTGCTTAAGTCTCTGCCTGGGAAAGGATACCTGTTGGCCCTGAATTCCTGGGGGAGGGGCTGGGTTTTCCCTAGTCAGAGGCAGGACAAAGTCAGGAGGTATAGATTTCAGCAGCCAATGATATGATCCGTGCACACCCCCTGAGCCAAAGCCAATGGTGTAATGACTCTTCTGTTGCTATGGGAAAGTAGCCAATGTAATGATACATCATCTGCCTTTGTATGAATGTACAATAAAAGGAAGAGGCTCGGGAGGACAAACCCTCTTTGCCTTCTCTCTTCCTGCCTGCCATGAAAGCTGTCTGAGGCCTCTTCATTACTGCTATAGGCCCCTTCCCAAAAGACAAAGGGTAGCCGAGGCCCTGCAAACACAACCTTCTCAGATTCCGCATGACCCTTCTCCCCCTAGAGATACGGAAAGGGGAGGAAAACCGCCTATGCCGCCTCAGACACGAGAAGCATTCACTCAGTTATCTCTGGCGCTCTCTAGATTGTTTGAGGTAATGCAATCCAATTTTCAAATGCCGCATGCCCCATCTGACAGCAATAGTGAATCTCAGCATTTGTCAACTCCACCCTCTCCAGAGCAGGTAGCGACATCACCGACCAGAGACCGGTCTCCTTTACCGATAGACCCTCTGCTTCTGCCCCAAGATCCACTTTTGCAAATGGACACGGATTCTCCACAATCCTCGCCACACACTTCAACAGGATACCCACCTGATCCTCCGGAAGATCCCCCTCAACCATACTCTCCTCCGGAGGATCTATCTTATCCAAAGTTTTTAGAGAAGGTAGGTTCCACATTTCATTTGGAGATTCAAAAAACACCTGATCCAAGAGTAGAAACCCTAGACCTGCTCAAGATATTTGATGTTCCTGCTGAACCCACATCTTTACCGTCACACAAAATTTTAGACTCAGTATTGCAGAAATCTTGGGAGACTCCATTCTCGATTCCCCCAGTGGCAAGAAAAACTGACAAAGTTTCAAATGAAGCAGTCCCCTTTTTATTCAGTGACTCAACTTCCACACTCATCACTGGTGGTGGAGTCCACTATGCAAAAAGCATAGATTGCATGCGTCAGCACCTCATGGTAGAGAACAAAGACTGCTGGATGAATTCGCACAAAAATTGTTTCAAAGAGCAATGTTGTCGGCTGGAATCCAGCAACTTCAATTCTATATCGTTCAATATTTATTTGACTACCTACAAACAATAAAGACTGCAACCCCGGGAGCAGACAATCCAATGTGCAACATAAATCAACCAGTGCAAGATTTGGAGGAGGGAATCAGTCACCTCCTGTGCACAATATATGAGGGTTTTGAATCTTCATCTCGCATTTCCGCCTCCGCGATTGCAGCTCGAAGGCTAGCATGGCTACGCTCCAGCGCTATTCGAGAAGATGTACACACCAAACTGACAAATTTACCCTGCAAAGCAGACAATCTATTTGGTGACAAATTTCAGGAAACGGTGGCCAATCTAAAAGATCAGGCTGTAGCAGTTAAGTCGCTTACACAACCATCCATTTACCAACCGCAACGGAGATTCTTTGCACCAATGCGAAAACCCCCTTACCAACATAAACTGTTTAGGCAATACTCTTCATATCGTCCCCAAACATATACCCAACCACAACGTAACTCACAACAGCAACAGAACAGAAGGGGACGCCCAAGGGCTCTGCGCCAGCAAAACCAACAAGCTTCGTCTTCTACCAAGACGCAATTCTCTTTTTAATAACACCACCACCACCACTACAATTACATCCTCCAGGCAGGATATCATCTCGTCTACAGGAATGGAGACTGATAACAACCGATGAATGGGTTTTAGAAGCGGTGGAGAAAGGGTACCAGATACGGTTTGCATTGAAGCCTTCCCTCTCTCACCGTCCAACAATGAGAGTTTCAAAACTTCAACCCCAATTATTGAAGGAAATCTTATTGCTTCATCAACCAGGGGCAATCCGTTTAATTCCACCTTATGCCCGACACGGGAAGTTTTATTCACCTTACTTCCTAATTCCCAAGAAATCAGGGGGCCAGGGACCAATTCTGGACCTCAGGGAGTTGAACAAACACCTGCTCAAAGAGAAATTCAAAATGGTATCTTTAAAAAACATCCTACCACTTCTTCAACCAAATGACTGGATGTGCTCCATAGACCTGAAGGATGCTTATACTCACATACCAATCAATCCTTCGTCCTGGCATTACCTGTCTTTCCAATATCAGGACAACCATTACCAGTACCAGGTACTCCCCTTTGGGCATTCGGCAGCCCCCAGAGCTTTCACAAAGTGTATGGCAGTGGTGGTGGCGCATTTAAGGAAACTGGGGATCCGCATATTCCCATATCTGGACAATTGGCTTCTAGTAGCATCCACCCCAGAGATGCTGCAGCAACAATTAAAACAAACAATTCAATGTTTGGACAAGTTGGAACTAATAGTCAACTACACCAAATCCACACTCAAACCCACACAGGTAATTTCAGTTCATTGGAGCTCGCCTGGATACCTTAAAGAACAGGGCCTTCTTACCAAGGGACAGGGCCATGGAAATGCGCCTTCTCCTACGATCCAGCCGGTCCACTCCAAAGCCAACAGCACGTCAAGTGCACGGTCCTGGGACACATGGCAGCGGCGATATTCACGGTCCCAAACACCAGGTTGTACATGCAGAGGTTACAATTAGGTTTGAAGAGGAGTGGAAGCAACATTCGCAACCACTATTCTCCAAGATATTCCTTACGTCCGAGATAATAAAGGACATAGACTGGTGTTTACAAAAGAGAACTCTCACCAAGGGAGCGTTGTTCAATCCGCCTTCACACAATATCATCCTGACCACAGATGCTTCTTGCAAGGGGTGGGGAGCACACCTGGATCAGTTACAAACACAGGTGGTCCATTCCAGAACAAAACCTTCAAATCAATCTCTTAGAACTCCATGCAGTGAAGAATGCACTCCGTGCGTTCCTTCTTCACCTACGAGGCCATTGAGTCATGGTATATACAGACAACCAGGTAGATATGTTCTATCTAAACAAGCAAGGAAATGATACAGATTCTAGAACATGCTCATAGCCATTGCATAACAATCCAAGCATCCTACCTTCCAGGAGTAATCAACACGAGAGGAGACAGATTGAGCCAGATCTTTTACCCTCACGAATGGGTCTTAAGTCAGGCAATTGTGCAAGAAATTTTCAACACGTGGGGATGGCCAACGATGGACTTTTTCGCCACAGAAGACAATGCAAAAGTTCCTCGCTTCTGCTCCGTGTGAAGCAGTCCACGGAGACTCGCACAAGATGCATTTCTAATACCATGGACGGAACCACTAATGTATGCTTTCCCTCCGATACCGCTCATTACAAAGACGATTCAGAAATGCATACAAGATGCAGCTCAACTCATTCTGATAGCGCCAGCGTGGCCCAGACAGCCATGGTACACCTATCCTCTCAATCTTTCAATAGAAGAACCCATGCCTCTACCAAATCAAGAAGACTTTCTAGCACAGGACGGGGGATCCCTTCTTCACCCAATGCATGCATCCCTTCACCTAACAGCATGGAGATTGAACGGCTCCTATTATCGGAAAGAGGGATTTTAGTAGAAGCACAGGAAATCCTCTTGCATTCCAGGAAACCATCTACACGTAGAAACTACGGCTTTAAATAGAGAATGTACTCGGCCTGGTGCTCTTCCCAAGGATTGCACTCCCTGGACTGTACACCAGAACTTTTATTAGACTACCTATATTCCTTATATTTATTTATTTAGAGCTTTTCCATACCGGCATTCATGATACAATCACATCATGCTGGTTTACAAATAACAAGGGGTGTATATATATCGTAATATATATCGCAGGTAATATATATCGCAGGTCTAGCAATTTCCTCAATTAGGGTACATCTCAGCGCTATTGCGGCCTACCATAGACCACACAGAGGACAACCAATTTCTGTCCACCCTCTCATCTGGAGATTTCTCAAAGGTCTCATACACTTACATCCTCCATTGTTTAAACCGCCAATTCCGTGGAATCTAAATATCATACTGGAACAGCTGATGCTACCTCCATTCGAACCCATGGAGTCAGCTCATATGAAATACCTCACATGGAAGATGGTATTCTTGATTGCAGTGACGTCAGCGCAAACAGTCAGCGAACTTCAAGCATTGGTTCATATTAGTCCTTACCTGCAATTCTACCATAATAAAGTAGTACTTTGTACACATCCTTTCTTCGTTCCGAAAGTGGTATCACAATTTAATTTGAACCAATCCATAGAACTACCAATTTTCTTTCCTAAGCCTCATCAAGATGACTGACAAAAAATGTTGCACTCCTTGGACTGTAAAAGAGCGTTGGCATACTATAAGACCAGAATGCATTTGGCTTCTCGAGCCTCTCAACTCTTCCTTTCATTTAAACCAAATGCACCGGGACTTCCAGTCACAAAACGGACAATATCTAGTTGGATTGCCCAATGCGTTCAGTTCTGTTACCATAAACAGAAAGTATCTCTTGATTCTACTCCAAACGCCCACCAGGTACGAGCGATGGCATTCTCCATAGCGCATCTCCGCCACCAGTGGACATTTGTAAGGCAGCAACTTGGTCATCCTTACATACATTCACATCACATTATTGTATAGATCAACAAAAGAGAAGATACCAAAGTGGAAACAGCAATCCTACATTCTCTGACCTCATAGATTACTATAACTATCCACCAATTGGATCACGTAAAAAAAACACAAAACTATAACATGGCAAAAGCTCTTTTAGCTGAAGACTGAAGACTCTTGTACCTTTTAGCTGAAGCTGAAGACTATTGTACCTGAAGACTGGAGGATAGCAAATGTAACCCCAATATTTAAAAAGGGCTCCAGGGGCGATCCGGGAAACTACAGACCGGTTAGCCTGACTTCAGTGCCAGCAAAAATAGTGGAAAGTGTTCTAAACATCAAAATCACAGAACATATAGAAAGACATGGTTTAATGGAACAAAGTCAGCATGGCTTTACCCAGGGCAAGTCTTGCCTCACAAATCTGCTTCACTTTTTTGAAGGAGTTAATAAACATGTGGATAAAGGTGAACCGGTAGATATGGTATACTTGGATTTTCAGAAGGCGTTTGACAAAGTTCCTCATGAGAGGCTTCTAGGAAAAGTAAAAAGTCATGGGATAGGTGGCGATGTTCTTTCATGGATTGCAAACTGGCTAAAAGACAGGAAACAGAGAGTAGCATTAAATGGACAATTTTCTCAGTGGAAGGGAGTGGCCAGTGGAGTGCCTCAGGGATCTGTATTGGGACCCTTACTTTTCAATATAAGAACATAAGAACATAAGAAAATGCCATACTGGGTCAGACCAAGGGTCCATCAAGCCCAGCATCCTGTTTTCAACAGATCTGGAAAGAAATACGAGTGAGATAATCAGATTTGCAGATGACACAAAATTGTTCAGAGTAGTTAAATCACAAGCAGATTGTGATAAATTGCAGGAAGACCTTGTGAGACTGGAAAATTGGGCATCCAAATGGCAGATGAAATTTAATGTGGATAAGTGCAAGGTGATGCATATAGGAAAAATAACCCATGCTATAATTATACAATGTTGGGTTCCAAATTAGGTGCTACAACCCAAGAAAGAGATCTAGGTGTCATAGTGGATAACACATTGAAATCGTCGGTTCAGTGTGCTGCGGCAGTCAAAAAAGCAAACAGAATGTTGGGAATTATTAGAAAGGGAATGGTGAATAAAACGGAAAATGTCATAATGCCTCTGTATCGCTCCATGGTGAGACCGCACCTTGAATACTGTGTACAATTCTGGTCGCCGCATCTCAAAAAAAGATATAATTGCGATGGAGAAGGTACAGAGAAGGGCTACCAAAATGATAAGGGGAATGGAACAACTCCCCTATGAGGAAAGACTAAAGAGGTTAGGACTTTTCAGCTTGGAGAAGAGACGACTGAGGGGGGATATGATAGAGGTGTTTAAAATCATGAGAGGTCTAGAACGGGTAGATGTGAATTGGTTATTTACTCTTTCGGATAGTAGAAAGACTAGGGGGCACTCCATGAAGTTAGCATGGGGCACATTTAAAACTAATCGGAGAAAGTTCTTTTTTACTCAACGCACAATTAAACTCTGGAATTTGTTGCCAGAGGATGTGGTTAGTGCAGTTAGTATAGCGGTGTTTAAAAAAGGATTGGATAAGTTCTTGGAGGAGAAGTCCATTACCTGCTATTAAGTTCATTTAGAGAATAGCCACTGCCATTAGCAATGGTAACATGGAATAGATTTTGTTTTTGGGTACTTGCCAGGTTCTTAAGGCCTGGATTGGCCACTGTTGGAAAGAGGATGCCGGGCTTGATGGACCCTTGGTCTGACCCAGTATGGCATTTTCTTATGTTCTTAGCGTGATCAGGAGCTTAGTACTCCCATGACAGCATGGTTAATTCAGCAGGCACACAGAGCAAAGCTCTGTATTCTACTACAGAAGCTACGCCTACCGGGCCTGATGGACAGTTCCCATGACAGCATGGCTAATTCATCCTGCTATCTACGAAAACACCGTTTATGGTTAGCAAATTTGCTTTTCACTCAGCACACTGTCAAGCTGGGGAATCTATTGCCAGAGTACTGATCAAGGCCACTAGTATAGTGGTGTTTAAAAGAGGTTTGGACACATTCCAGTAGGAAAAGCCCATAACACATTAGCCAGGTAGACTCACTAAAGGAAGCTATTTGTTATCCCAGAAGTGGGTAACAGGAATTACATCTACTTTATTGGATCTGCCAGAAACTTGTGTCTTGGACTGGCCACTGTCGGAAAAAATGATGCTGGGCTCCATGGACCTTGGTCTGACCCAGCACAGCAACTATGTTTTCTAATAACCACTTTAAGATAGGCTGAATAGGCTCTTCTAACAAAAACCACGCGCCCAGCTATCCACAAAATTGTCCTTGCACTGCAACCCCTTGCAAATCCAAACCCAGAGTCTGACACCCACGCGCTTAACTCCACCCGTTCATCTTTGCTGCACCCTCTACTTTCCCAGCACGGAGAATCACACACACGACTCCTCTCCTACCGGCAGTTGCAGAAGTGCTCAGGGCTCACTTACTTGCTCTTCACACAGGCGGCCGTACACCTCCTCCAGCTCTTGCAGGTCTGTTAGGGAGCGAATGAACTCCATGGAATGCTGAGAACGGGACCGCTCGCCACCGAACCCTCGTTCTCCTCCCTCCGCCGGTTTACACGAAGAGACAGCATCCGCCATCGTTTCCTACACATCACATCCGGCAGAACCTGAAGGCCCCCCCGTTTCCTTTTTCCGCTTAGGCCCTAAGAGTCGAGTGCTTCCGGTGGGGCTGCCCGCACTTTCTCTGGACTGAAGTTAAACCGGTTTGTGCGTTTTTAGAAACGTTTCAATTTTCAGAAATTGCGTGCATCTGAGGAAACATACTCAAAGTGGACTGATCCGTGTGGCTGATTTCAGATATTTGCATTGCTGTTCGTACATGAGACAAAGGCCTAGCCTGGGGTTTCCGGTGTGGAGAAACAGCCATGGCGGCTGAGTAACTCCGAACCGGAGTCATCCGCAGTATATCGGCCTCCATCCTCGCTCTCCTCTAGGTAAGTGGTGCCTCGTGTTACTCTCTGCGCCTCAGAGTACGGGGCCAGAACGGAATTGGTTGGCGGTTTGCTGCTGGTTCTTTGCACTGCGGCGGGAAGGTCTCAGTGGGCCCGTGGTCAGGGAAGGTGAGCTGCACCGTGCTTTTTTTTTTTTCTGAGCAGGGCCGCCGGGAGCTTCTTATTGTGATCTTAGGCGAGTCTTGCTGTGAAAGTGTTCCGGAGTTGTGTCTGGAAGTTGCAGAACTCAGAAGAGCGTCGTCTCTGTGGGCTAAAACCGTTTCAGCGCCTTTTGACCAGCTCAGTGGAACTGTAAGGTTCGGTCCCGGAGTTGCATTAGCTGCCGTTTTGCAGCAAAACCCGTCTTCAGACGGCAAGTCCTAGGGAACTTTTTGCTGAGAGCTCATCGTATTCTTGTGGATATTAATCTTTCATGGATCGGTGACCATATGCCTGATAGACTATTATATTAACTCCGGAGACATGGAAATATCCGGATCGTGATACTTTTTTTCTTGTGCCGTAGAATTAAAGATTAACAAACAAGTTGTAAGTAATACCTTCCTTGTGCTTCAAAGATTAGAACTGACTTTGGCTGTCTGACGCGCCCATGGAAATTTAGCCCAGTGGATATTTTGTGCATTTTCAAATTTGAAAAAATGGCCATAAGGGGAAGGAGGAGTGTACACAGCAGACGCGGCAAATATAAACAAAACCCGACTCCTCCAGAGCTTTTGGGCAACCAGGGCTAGAAGCTAACTAGCGCTTCCCCTTCCCTTATCTGTGAAGCAGGAAGCGGCTATGGCAACAGGAGTAAAGGTAGCGGCAATGGCAGTCGGTCCATCTTCACAGGTCCCGGCTCCTCCACACAGGTTTCCTGTGTAATGAGAAACCCATGGAGGGGGAGGACCTATAGTTATAAACTAGTTTACAGGCCTGGTGCTGGTTCTGCAACTGTTAATGGTGTTGGAAGCAGGGTGCAATGGATATCTGTGTGGAGCAAAAGATGTGGCTCTGTTTTTCATTACCCACAGGTTGGAAACTGCAGCCCTACTTGATATATGGATTTATCCTCACTTCTTTGTAACTGAAGATCCTCTGCTAGACTGGTATTTTCTTGAATTTTGATAGTGGTTTTACTTTCCCCATCTCCATTAGATGGTTGTTCATGTCAGCTACTCTGTCTACGAATAAATCTTTCCTTAATGTTTGTTCTGCCCTTGTTAATGAAAAAATCAGCTCTGTGTGTTATTTAGGGTCTTTTCATGTCTTGCCAGAGTTGCCTGTAATATTCATGTCACATAACACACTAACACACTCCGGGTTAACCCTGTGGACAAGAGGGAGTTTTGAGCCTTGCCTGCACCTGTGCCTCTATTCTAGCAACGTCCCACCCATCTGCTGGATCCTGGCTTCCCTTTGGGCAAGTACCCTGCCCGCAAGCTATTCCCTAGTGGCTTCTAGAGACACACAACCGAAGAGCCACATAGTTAAATGCACCTACAAATCAAATACAGAAAAAAAATACTCTGTCATTAGTCAATGACAGGACAGGGCCAACAATCTAAAGAGTTGATTAACAAATAGCAAGAACGGTGAACAGAAAAAAATAACATAAGAATAACCTTTTGGGATCCTGTCAGATACTTGTAACATGGATTGGGTACTGTTGAAAACAGGGTACTGGACTTGATGAACCTTTGCTCTGACCTAGTATGGTAAATTGTACGATAGATTCCCTGCTGCTTATCCGAGGGATAAGCAATGGAATTCCATAAGAACATAAGAAAATGCCATACTGGGTCAGACCAAGGTTCTATCAAGCCCAGTATCCTGTTTCCAACAGTGGCCAATCCAGGCCATAAGAACCTGGCAAGTACCCAAAAACTAAGTCTATTCCATGTTACCATTGCTAACGCCAGTGGCTATTCTCTAAGTCAGAGCTTTCCAAAGTGTGTGTCGCGACACTTTGGTGTGTCGCCTGAGGTATGCCGGTGTGTCGCGCAAGCCCGGTGCACGTGACACACCGGCAAGTGGGAGCCAATGCAGCCGCCGGTGGAGCTCATCCCACTGGCGGCTGAGCAGTAAAATATCGCTGATCGGCAAGGCCGTGGTGGAGCTCACCTCACCACGGCCCGAAGAAGAAAAAGGTCACGTTGAGACGTGCAGGTGCTCCTCCTCCTTCCTGCCCATGCGGCCCCGGAAGAAAAATGTTGCCGGAGCCGCACGGGCAGAAAGGGGGAGGAGCGTCAGCCGCGTCCAGAAGAGGAGCAGCAGCGTTGTGGCAGCGGGGAGAGAAGAGGAGGAGGAGGCCCGGTAGCAGGGTCGCCGCCGCGATCGGCCCGAGAAGATCAGGGCCGCTGCAGAGCCCATCCTGCAGCGACCCGTGAAGAGGAGGCCCAGAGGTAAGAGAGCGGCTGAGGGCCCGTAGAGTGCGTCTGTGAGCTGAGTTGAGAGATTGTATGCGTCTGTGAGCTGAGTTGAGAGATTGTGTGTGTGAATGAGGTGAGTTGAGTGATTGTGTGCGTCTGTGAGCTGAGTTGAGAGATTGTATGCGTCTGTGAGCTGAGTTGAGAGATTGTGTGTGTGAATGAGGTGAGTTGAGCGATTGTGTGCGTCTGTGAGCTGAGTTGAGAGATTGTGTGTGTGTATGAGGTGAGTTGAGAGATTGTGTGTGGGAGTGAGGACCTGAATGTTTGCAGAGACAGCATGTGAGAGAGCCTGTGTGTGTGTGTGTGAGAGAGAGACAGCATGTGACAGAGCCTGTGTGTATGAATGATTGTATGAGAGAGAGCATGTGACAGTGAGAGTCTGTGCTTGAGCAAGACAGCATGTGGGAGTGAGAGAGAGCCTGGGTGTGTGAGAGTCAGACAGCATGTGCAAGAGAGAGACTGTGTATGAATGATTGTATGAGAGAGAGCATGTGACAGTGAGAGCCTGTGCTTGAGCAAGACAACATGTGGGTGTGAGAGAGAGCCTGGGTGTGTGAGAGTCAGACAGCATGTGCAAGAGAGAGACTGTATATGAATGATTGTATGAGAGAGAGCATGTGACAGTGAGAGCCTGTGCTTGAGCAAGACAACATGTGGGTGTGAGAGAGAGCCTGGGTGTGTGAGAGTCAGACAGCATGTGAAAGAGAGAGACTGTATGAATGATTGTATGAGAGAGAGCCTGTGAGTATGTGAGAGAGAGAAAGCATGTGAGAATGAGAACCTGACTGAATGTTTGAGGGAAGAAGATAGATGGCGAGAAAAGAAATAGAAAAAAAGACAATATGAAAGGAATTGGCAAAAAAATAAGAAAGGGGAGGTGGAACAAAAAAGCTTGTGACCAACCGATTAGAAAACTAAGATCAGACAGCAAAGGTAAAAAAAAAGAAATAAATTACTTTTTACTGATTGGCACATGTAATCTTTGGTAATGTGCAAGAGTAGCACTTTCTCTATGCTGATTTCACAATGTACGAGATCAACATGGAGGAAGTGGAAACCCACGGGTCCTGCACAGAGGAGGCAGCAGAATGGGCTTCAGTGCCAATAGCAGCGATCAGCGCCTCCCCAATAGCCATGCGGCAGCAGTGGCATGAGAGAGGCTCCGAGGTTGCTGGCAAAAGAAAGAGAGGGGGTTTGCCTTTAGTGTGTGCCTGCCTGAGGGTGTGTCTGTGTATGAGAATGTATGGGTGTCTTCCTGGGGTTTGTATGTGTGAGAATAGGTGCCGGCCTGTGTGTGGTGTATGTGTGTGTGAGAATGAATTGGTGCCTGCCTGGGGGTCTGTGTGTGTGAGAATGAATGTGTGCATGCCTGAGGAGTGGTGTGAAATTGAATGGGAGCCTGCCTGGGGGTCAGTTTCAGTGTGTGAGAATGACTGGGAGCTTGCCTGGGGGTGTGTGTTTGTGTGTATGTGAGGGAGCCAGACAGAGTATGTATGAGAAAATCCAGGGAAGTAAGAGTTTGTGTGTGGAGGGAGAGAGAGTGTCTTAGAGCTTGAGAGTGTGTCAGTGTCTGTGAGAGCGAGAGGTTATGGTGGGTATAAGAGCATGAATGTGTATGTATGTGACAGTATATGTGTGAGAGAGAATGGAAATGTGAGAGTGTGTGAGAGAGAGGGGATAACCTCCTAATCCTTGACAATATCAGGGTGACTGGAAATCAAGAGCTCCCACATATGGACAGCAGGGGCTTTTTAAAATCCTTATTAGTTTTAATTATTGGGTGTTATTTGATATATGTGCTGTTTTGAAATATTTTATTGGTGTTTAGGAAATTGTAAAAAATGTATATGATTTTAATGAATAGAAATTCTATTTATCAGTAGTTTTAAAATATTCTTTTATTAGTATGGTTTTACTATTATAACTGATTCTTTATGTTTCTTGATTTTATTTGTTTTATGAGGAATGATGGTTCTGTTTTTCCATTATTAATACACAGAGTCTGGCTTCTTGGGGTTTCCATTTCAGTTTTTGTCTAATTTGTGCTCCTTTATTTTGTATTCTGTATTTGGAGAGGGTCTGTCTCTGCTCTGTGTGTGTGACCATGATGAGAAATTCGCTAGCATAGGGATCTATAGCAATCGGGTTTGTTTTGTTTCCTCAGTAGGTGGTGTATTGGTATTCTAGGACCCAGTATAATATTTACCCTTGCTTTTTCACAGGTAGGGTTATTGTTGTTAGAGTCCTTGGTGTAATTACTGTTATGTTATGATGGGATTGCAGTATAGATTTTGAGTGTCTTTTTTTTTTTTTTTTGCGAGGTTTTATTTTCGTTCACAATGTGCCTGGCAGTGGAAGGTGTTTGTGCTGCTGTTACTGTGAGGTGACACCAGAATTTGAAAACATCTTTTAGTATGATGAGCTGTAAGGGAAACATTCAAGCTCCATTGTTTGGGGGAATTTCAGTGGATGCACAGAGTTATAGAACTGGAGGTGCAGGATTTATATTGACATTCTGGCCCTTCCTATAAATTCCAGTCTTCACTCTCATAGCCATATAGAATTAGTTGAATGAGGCTATCAAATAATTTTATAGTGTGAAACTGGCCAGCTTTTTAAAATTACGCAGAAGACCCTTTGGACTTTCTTATTAACACCAAATATTCAAAAGCTGTGCTCATCCCATCAAGCTCATATATCTCATTAAAGAGGTAAATTGAATAACACAATAACTTTGTTTTATTATTGTTACTCATAAATTATAACAATAACATTAATCTTGGAATATTATATATTTTTAATATAAATGAAAGATTTTCACAAGATAGGTTGTGTCATGAAACATTTTATTATGTATATATTTAAGGAAACATACATAAATTGTCGAAATACATTTTGTTCGTTTAACCTTTAACCTCTGGTTTGCTAGTAGACTGAATTACTGTGTCCCGAAATTATGTTTGTCTAAAAAGTGTGTCACCAACATGAAAAGTTTGGAAAGCTCTGCTCTAAGTGAACTTAATAGCAGGTAATGGACTTCTCCTTCAAGAACTTATCCAATCCTTTTTTAAACACCGCTATACTAACTGCACTAACCACATCCTCTGGCAACAAATTCCAGAGTTTAATTGTGCGTTGAGTAAAAAAGAACTTTCTCCGATTAGTTTTAAATGTGCCACATGCTAACTTCATGGAGTGCCCCCTAGTCTTTCTATTATCTGAAAGAGTAAATAACCGATTCACATCTACCCCATTCTAGACCTCTCATGATCTTAAAGACCTCTATCATATCCCCCCTCAGCCGTCTCTTCTCCAAGCTGAAAAGTCCTAACCTCTTTAGTCTTTCCTCATAGGGGAGCTGTTCCATTCCTTTTATCATTTTGGTCGCCCTTCTCTGTAACTTCTCCATCGCAATTGTATCTGTTTTGAGATGCGGCAACCAGAATTGTACACAGTATTCAAGGTGCGCTCTCACCATGGAGCAATATCACTCCGGCATTAAAGGGCCTACATTTGTTACCAGTAACATGGAGAGCCAGATTTAGATTGCCTGTGATAATCTTCAAACATCTTAAATGTGACTAACCATGTATGATGAGAGCGAAGGACTCAGTTGATATACACCACTGAGGTCTTTACGTTCAGAAAGAATGTGCCTGTAACAATTTTCCTCAGCTAGTGCTCACAGGTATGAGCGCACGAAGTCTAGAGCATTTTCACATGCAGCTGTCTCTGTATGGAATGGGCTACCATTAAAAGTGAGAGAGATGCAGGAACAAAAGAGTTTTAGAAAACTGATAAAGACCATGCTATTGGAAGAGGTGTACTCTTAAATTGGATTATAATGGAAAGTTTTTGTGTTTTTTTAAATTTAAATTTTTATTCATTTTCAAACAATATAACAAGAAAATACTTGTAAGGAATAACAGAAAATATAACATCAAAATTTTCATACAAACTAGTGTACTTAACTCAATACACATAGATGCATATATATCAGGAAATAAAAATAAATTGTATTCATTGGAAAAAGTGGGGGGAAGAGGAAAAGGAAGAAAAATAAAGGAGTACATAGGAAAAATATATTATTTTGCCACTGTTTAGGCCTCACAATACATTCTTATCCCCTAAATGGTCTATGTTCCACCCTCCAGGAACTGCCTCAACTGTTCGGGGATAAAAAATATATACGTATTCCCAGCATATTTTACAATACATTTGCAAGGTAGTCTCAATAGGAAACTTGCCCCCTTGGCCAAAACCTCAGGGCGCATCATAATAAACATTTTCCTCCTCTGTTGGGTAGCCCTAGACAGATCCGGATAGATCCTTACTGTGGCTCCCATAAAAGGAGTATTCATATTTTGAAAATATGCTTTCATTATTCTCGATCTATCTGGTTCAGTAAAGAATGAAACAAAGAGAACTGCTCTTTCAGTTACTTCCAAAGTTGAATTCTCCAAATATTGGGTTAAATTATCTAAATCCACCGTGTTCCCCTCATTAGGTAACTGAGACACTTCTCTTCTTAAAGGTAGAAATAGTACTTTCTTAATAGCTGGCTGAGATTCAACAGGTATCTTTAGTATCTCCCCCAAATATCTTTTAAAAGTCAGCATAGGAAGTTCTCCCACAACTTTTGGGAAATTTACCACTCTTATGTTCATTCTCCTTAAATGATTTTCGATTGATTCAATCCTCCTCTGGGAAATCATGCGTTCTTTTATAAGGACGATATTGGAATCTTGAAGTTGTTTCACTTTAGTTGCCATATCTTGAATTACCACAGTTTGTTCCTGGTAACTTTGCTTTTGATCTTTCTCCACTTTCTCCATTTTTTTATCCATAATCCCCATCTGCTGAGACTGTTCCCTTAAGGTCTGGGCATTGGCCATCATTAGATCCCAGAGGGACTCTAATGTAATGTCCGTTGGTTTCTTAAACTCCCAGGGTAAGAGAGTAACAGTTCCTACCTCCTCCCGTCGTGGTTTCACACCCGATGTTCCTGGCACTTCGTCCTCTGTTCCGGGGAATCCCTTCTCCAGAGTCTCTTGCCTATATTCCGGGTTGGGCTGGTCAAGCACTCCCGACCCTGCTCCCTCGGTGCTGGTGGTTCCTCCGCACTGCAGCGTCTCGGCCAACCTGGGGTCGATAGGCACAGCCCCTCCAACACCGGGAAGTGGAGAGCTGCATAACGGCACACGTGGGTCTGGGGGGCTCAGGGTGATCTCGCCTAGCGAGAATCCCGCTCCTTTCGAGATCTCTGCAGCGGCGACTGAAGCCCCAAACTGAGCGCCATGGACTGCAAAGTCAGTGATAACCCTCTGCCCAGGGCTCGGTAAGTCCGGAGGAAAAACTCTTACTTTGCCCTTCCTCTTATGCGGCATGGTTTAACTTCTAAAAGAAAATTATCGCTAGGTAAAAGGGTAGAGCAGCGACACAGCGGCGGCCATCTTAACTCCTCCCATGGAAAGTTTTTAATCTTGTAAGCAACTCAGTTTTAAAGAGATGTGTGCAATGTTTTATTATGTTCTATTTTCTGTGACTTTTATGATTGTAAAGGGTGTTATCCACTCTGGACTAATCATTTTAGGAAGAAGCGGAATATAAGAAACTAACTAAATAAATAAAGTCTGGTTTATAGGGCTCCTAAAAAAAAAAGTTCAACTTGTTCAAAACACAGCAGCCCATTTGATTACAGTTGCAAAGCAGTGAGACCATAATCAGCCTGTCCTGGCTCCCAACCCATTAGCAAATAGATTTTAATTTATTATGTTTTGATCTTTTTGAATTATACATAAACGTTTGTCTTTTTGGAAAATCTTTGGCTGAATTGATCTGTTATAATTTGCTTTTATTATCTTTGTTTTCTTTCTGAACCGCTTTGATGTCTTCCCAGGAGAAGCGGTCAGTACATTGGTAAATAAATAGGCAATCCCTCCTGTGGCCTGAGACCTTGGCATATTTTTGACTGGCTGCACCCACTTAAAACCTCTGTTTGCTACTACCAGAGTGGCACTACTTCAGCTTGGTGTCTGACTGATGCTTCCATTCATTGCACAAGTGCAGCAACCTCCTGGGCTTTCTTGGGTCTCAGTTACTTTTGTGGTAATTTTTGTGATTGTGTAGACTTTGTTGTCCTCTGCATCCATTTTATTTCTCTAGCTGGTGCAGATAACACTTGCAAGCTGGTGATTTATCTTGCAGAGAGAAGATATTTTTGCTATTTAAAAAAAAATCTGATGTCCTTGAGAGTTTTCCCTTTTCCTTTATTGAATATTTAAGGAATTGTACCAAACAATTCTGTACTTCATTGCTGAACAAGATGTAAGGAAATACTGAATATGTAATATTTATTAATTTTGTTCTTTCCAGCTTCTGCGATACAAAGTGAGGAAAGACTTGAGCAAGTGATTGACGTCTTCTTACCACATCATGTTCCTATATAACATAACATTACAAAGAGCCACTGGCATCAGCTATGCTATCCATGGCAACTTTTCAGGTAATTTCCCTCCTGCTTCTAGACTTTGATTTCTTAGGGAAGCAAGGCAGGTTAGTAGCATCCCGTGATTTAGTGAAACCATAAATCAATAAGTAAGTAACTTAGGGGGTCATTTTCAATAGCTTTTGCACACGAAAAGGGACTTTTCGCATGCGATAGCTAGATCGGGGCGGAGTTGAACCCGGAAGAGGAGGAATCGGGGCGTTGTTGGAGTGGACGCGGCGGAAACTTTGCTGGCAGTGAAAAGGTAACTCTTTACACTGCCAGTAGCGCGCCCAATAGCACCACCTTTTACGATGGCGCTATTGGGTGCGAAAGCCGGCAGCAATAGCACTGCGGAAATGCGATCGCTGCTGGCTTCGCCTCCCCGTTACCACTGGATTCTCTAAGGTCTGTGACCATAGAAAATCCAGGCCTTAGGCAACGGGTTTACTCAAGAATGTCATGCATTATACCTGAGGAATGATGGGTTTATTTTTGTTTTATTTATCTTACACCTAATCATTGGTAGCGCAAGGTGTGAGCTAAATCCCAAAGGAATTAAAATTTAAGGGCCTCATTTACTTAGCCATTGTATTTTCTTCTCTGGGAAAAATGCCGCATGACTTGCAAAGCGACAGTACTTGACATTGCTGCTTTGTGAATCCTATGGTATTTTCCCTGGTGGTAAAATACAGCTGAGAAATATTGTGGTGGTGTTTAACGCTTAAAAAAAAAATGCATGATGGCAATCCTGGGACTGTGGGGCTGCCGGCCTCAGGAGTCTCTATAGGCCCCATGTCCACGTCCCGTCCCCCCCCCCCCCCCCCCCCACACACACCCATTCTGCCATTCTTGGAGGAGGTTGTAGTGAAAAAAAAAAGATTTTATACAGTTAAAAGATCTGGGGCAGGCCCCACCTCCAATCCGTTTGAGTAAGGAATTTGACCCCCACCCTCTGTACACCCCTTCTACACTTACTAGTGCAGCCATGGTGCTATAATGGGGGCCTGTAATGCCCCTAGTCTCTGGGCCTGGCGGCGGTCATTTTTCAAAATGGCACCATTTGCCCTGTCACATGATAGGGGTAAAGGCACGGTCTGGGCAGCCAGTACTATTTTGAAAAATGGCTGCCGCCAGGCCTGTAGTTTAGGGGATGCTCTCGATCCCCACTACACCGCTAGAGCTACAATAGTAAGTGCAGGGAGGGGTAAAGTGGATGGGCTAGAGTGGGAGGTTGTGGGTACTGGTATGAGGGGAGCAAATTCTCAAAGGGAATGTTGCTTGTCCCAGAGCCTTTAACCAAAAAAAAAAAGTTTTTGTTTTTTTTTTTTTCCACTATGGCCGCCTCCAGGAATGGGTGGGGGGGGGGGGCATATTTACAAGGGGCACATCGGTCCCTTTTAAGATATAGCCTGAGGAGAATTGGGACATGTTTGTGTCCCAATGCTCCTGAGAGAAATTAGCTGCATCTTAAGAGTTTGTAGCTAACTTCTCAAATAACGTGATTTGTGATTTTTGGGGCAAACCACGTTATTTGGTTTTCATGATTTAAACTATTAATGAACATGCATGCTAATCAGCCCATTAAAATATGTATGGTGCCAGCGGCAGAATAACGCGAGATATTTTAAATATTTCTTGTTATCCCTGTGTTAGGGCATTTACTGTGCGGCACACAATCTAAAAACCCTTAGTAAATGAGGTCCTAAATTTGTACCTGAGGCAATGAAGAGTGAAATGATTTGCCCCAAGATTATAAGGAATATCAGTGGGAGAGGCAGGATTTGAATCCTGGCTTCCCTGGTCCTCAGCTTTCTGCTCTAACCACTAGGCTACTCCTCCACTAGGCTTCTCCTCCCCTTCTTAACTTCTCGGTGGATTCACTGTTTTGTTCTTTTCTAGGAACAAAACTGCAGGAAATTGTTGTGTCCCGGGGAAAGATCCTGGAGTTGCTGCGACCGGATGCCAACACGGGAAAGGTGCATACCTTGCTGACAGTGGAAGTGTTTGGTATTATCCGCTCCCTCATGGCCTTCAGGCTGACCGGCGGAACCAAGGATTACATTGTAGTTGGCAGTGATTCAGGGAGGATTGTTATTCTGGAGTATCATCCTTCCAAGAATATGTTTGAAAAGATTCACCAGGAAACCTTTGGCAAGAGTGGCTGTCGCAGAATCGTCCCTGGGCAGTTCTTGGCCGTAGATCCCAAGGGCCGAGCTGTCATGATTAGTAAGTTACATATGATTTTATACATATGTCTTTTTTTTGTTGGGGCTAACAAATCCCGGGTGCCAGGTCACTGATTATTTTTCATGATTGCTATCTTCTGTAGTAATTCTTGACGGTATACAATCTTTGCTGTTTTTAATTATTTGACTTTCTGTTATGTGCATGTTGTTTTAGATATTTCATTTTTTTTTTTTTTTGGAAACTTATATTTCTGTTCTGTTGAATTATTTGTTTAATTGCTTGCTTATTTTAATTTTGTAATGTTCTTACTTGAACTTTTATTTTTATTGTTCATCTCTTTGATTTATTGAAAGAGAAGCGAGTAATCAAAATTAATAATGAACTAAACTAATTATGCTGTAGTTCCTCAGATTTTCCTGCCCAGAATGTGCTGCCACAGTTTACTCTGGGAACAGCTCTTCTTCTTTTTGATCGGGCATCATGCAGCTCCTGAATTTCTGCACTGGTCTTAGCCTCATGAGACTTGAGGCTGTGAAATCTGCAAGGCACTCTCATGCCTAAAACTGACTGAATCCCTGATCCAAGAAAAGCTATTCTGGGAGCGTACTGTGGCAGCTAGCAAGGGTTATGGGGGAGGATAAAGATGGCTGGCTGGAGGCAGGTGAAGGGTTGAGACTGCTGGGATGAGAGTAGGGAGTTGAGAGGGAGAAATTGGGCGAGAGGCCATGGCAATAGGTGAAGCTCTAGTGCATCAAGGGCCTTAGTTTTACTAAGCTTTTTTTTCTTCATAGACACAATTAGTAAATTAGGCTGAAAAGGAACTGCAGCAGCTCTGAGAGTGAATCTGATGGTGGATCAGAGATCCAGTGTTGGAGAGCAGGACACCCCATGCCACCTTATCCCCTCCCTTTGCTCTTCAGATTTTTGGGGAAGGGGAGCTCTGGCTGGCTTCTAGATTTAAGGAAAATTTGTGAAAGCCTGCTCTGTTTATTTTATAGTAACATAGTAATGACAGCATAAAAGGACCAAATGGTCACTTCAGTCTGCCCAGCAAGCTTCTTATGGTAGCATCTGCCGTGCCATGCAGGTTACCTCATGTTTCTCTTAAAGTAATCAACTGCTACTCCGTGCAGTTATTAAATGAACCTTCTTGAAAATTCAGACAGTGCTGTCGTATTTTGCTTATGGGCTTGGCATCAGAAGCAGACATATATTTTTTCACTTATGTTTGCATATCAGTACCCCCATACTGTAAAAGGGCATGTGGTTGTTGTCTGAATCAAATTCCTCTTCCGCTCTCCGCCATTGCTGTCAGAGCAGGAAGCGATGTTGTAGTTGCGTCAGAAGCATTAAGACTTACTAGTTAAGAGTAGTTTATTTTATTTATTTATTTAAAAACTTTTCTATACCGTCATTAAGTTAGGTACCATCACAACGGTTTACAATAAGGCACAAATATTAAAATTGGAACAGATTATGAATTCTATCACTATATATGTGCCAAGATTTTACGGTAACAAAAGTAGTTATAAAAACTCATAATTGGATGTGTTATGTTATGTCCGTTTATTTTGAGCGGGAACAAAAGAGAATCTGTCATCTTATTCTAGAAATTTAAGATTAAAATAGAATATGTACCCGTGTTGATTTGGGTAGTGTGTTTAGGGTGTGCTGCCAATCGCTTTTCTTTTTCCCAGTGTTCTACTCTCCTTTCTCTTTGTTGTATGCCTGTTTAAATAACCATGTTTTTAAATGTTTTCTGAAGGTATTGATGTCTCTTTGTAAGCGGATCTCGATGGGCATGGAGTTCCATAGCATAGGACCTGCTAAGGATAGCGCTCTTTCCCCTTACTTGGGTTAGTTTGGCTGTTTTGATTGAGGGGATGGACAGTAAAGCTTTATTAGCTGATCTCAGGTTTCTGTTAGGGACATGTACGTGGAGGGCTGTATTCAACCAATCAGCATTTTCATAATGTATTAGCTTATGTATTGTACAAAGGGTTTTATACTGTATTCTTTGCTAATTCCATCAGGGTTTCCGTGATGTGGTCTCTTTTTTACTTTTACCAGTCAGAATTCTGGCGGCCGTGTTCTGCATTATTTGGAGTGGTCTAATTGTTGTGTATGGTAAACCAAGTAGGAGGGCATTACAGTAATCCGTGCTTGCGAAAATAAGAGCTTGTAACACTGAATGGAAGCTACTTGTTGTCAGTAGAGGTTTTAGTCTTCTGAGGGTCATGAGTTTAGCGTATCCTTCCCTTACTTTTAATGATATGTGGTGTTTTAGGTTCAGTTCTGTGTCAATTATTACTCCGAGGTTTCTCACTTTCTCAGTTAGTTTAATTTTTTGGTTGTTTTTGAGTGTGATAGGGTTTTGGATGATTTCAATGTTTTTGCGTTCCAAGAGTAGGAATTCTGTTTTCTCTACGTTAATCACTAGTTCCATCTGGTTTAGTAATTGTTTGATGATATCCAGATACATATTAGCTATGTTCAGGGTCTTTTCGATTGTATCGTCAATGGGTAAGATTATTTGGATATCATCAGCGTAAATGTAGTGTGAGATGCTTAGACCAGCTAGAAGGTGACAAAGTGGTAGTAGGTATATGTTGAATAGGGTGGCCGATAAAGCTGATCCCTGTGGGACTCCAGTTTGAAGTTTTATTTTATTTGACATTACATCTTTTATCTGCACTTGGTAGTATCTGTTGTCTAGGTATGATTGGAACCATTTGATTGTTTTATTACTTAAGCCTATTTCTTCTAATCTATTTAGTAGGATGTTGTGATTTACAGTATCAAATGCTGCTGATAGGTCAAGCATCATTAGGATGTACCGCTTCCCGCTGTCAAAGCCTCTCATGATGTTATCTGTTAGGGCAAGCAGTAGCGTTTCAGTACTGTAGTTTTTGCGAAAGCCATGTTGTGATGGATATAGGATATTGTTATTCTCTAAATGTTCAGCAAACTGTTTTTGTATGGATTTTTCTATTAATTTTGCGATTAGTGGTAAGTTGGATACTGGCCTATAATTGTTCAGAATGTTTGGATCACTGTTTTTTTTTTCTTTAAAATTGGTTTTACAATTGCCCCTTTTAGTGAGTCTGGCATATTTCCTTCTGTCAAGGATAGATTGATAATCTTTGTTAGTGTCAGGTATACCGTGTTGACTTTTTTTTATTTCTATAGTTGGTATAGAGTCAACGGCATGTGGGGCGGTGTTAATTCTTTTTAGCATGGTTTCGACTTCTAGTTCCGAAATCTCATTGAATTCTGACCATTGATTAACATCTCGTTTTTGCATTTTAATGATTTGTTTGGTTGTGTTAGGAATCTTGTTTTTTAGGTTCATAATTTTTTCATTGAAGAAAGTGGCTATTTCATTACATTTATTTTCTGATAAGTTTTGGGGAGTATCCGTTTTATCATTGATGAGATTATTTACAATGCTGAAGAGTGTTCTTGGGTTGTTTGCAAATTTTTCTATTTTAGTACTGTAATATTGTTTTTTTGCGTTGAGTATAGAGTAGTAATCCTTTGCCTTCTGTTAAGGGTACAATTGTTGCTCTGTACAGGTTATCCCATGCTTATCAGTCCCCCAGACCATAAAAGTCGGGGCCCTTGTTGGTTGCTGTCTGAATCCAACTCCCCTTTTCCCCCTGCAGTTGAAGCGGAGAGCAGTGTTGCAGATGCATCAAAAGTATCAAGGTTTAAGGGTAGTAACCACCACACACCAGCAAGTTAACCCCATGCATCCTTAACTTCATTTACATCTTCTAGCCTTCAGGGATCCACGGTGTTTATCCCATATCACTTTAATTCTTTGACTGTTTTCATCTTCACAACTTTCTCTGGAAGAGCATTCCAGGCAACCACCACCCTCTCTATGAAGAAATATATTTTGGTGTTGGTTCTGAGTCATTCCCCCCTGGAGTTTCATTTTGTGACCCTTAGTTCTATCGATTACTTTCCAATGGAAAATATGACAAGTCGTGCATCATTAAAATCTTTCAGGTATTCTGAAGATCTGTATCATATCTCCCTTGCACCTCCTCTCTTCCAGGGTGCACATATTTAGATCCTTCACTCTCTCCTTATAAGTCTTCGGATAGTGACCCCAAACCATTTTGGTCGCCCTTCTCTGGACTGCATCCATCCAGTCTCTATCCTTTTTGAGAAATAGGCTTCAGAACTGAACACAGTATTCCAGGTGAGGTCTCACTAAGGACCTGTACAAGGGCATTATCACCTCCTTTTTCATATTAGTCATTCTTCTCTCTATACAGCCCAGAATTTGTCTAGCTGTAGCTATCGCCTTGTGACATTGCTTCGCTGTCTTCAGATCGCTAGACACTGTCACTCCAAGGTCCCTCTCTTGCTCTGTGCACATCAGGATTACCCCATCCCAAATGCATGACTCTGCAGTTCTTGGCATTGAATCTCAGCTGCCAAATCTTCAACCACTCTTCAAACTTTCATAAATCACTTTTCATTCTCTCTACTCCTTCAGGCGTGTCCATTGTTGCAGATCTTAGTATCATCCGCAAATAGACAAACTTTACCTTCTATCTCTTCTGCAGTGTCGCTCCAAAGATATTGAACAGAGCCGGTCCCTATTCTGATTCTTGTGGCACTCTGCTTAACCCCGTTTTCCTAGCATATAGCCAGGTGGACTCAGCAGTTGGAGGCTTAGTCAGATTTCAAAGCTGACGACACCCTAGATACACCCCTGTAGTGACCTCAGCCCTTCAGTATTTCTATGTCTCCAGCACATGCGGACATGCTTTCCCTATGGGGATCGCTGTACCTTTTGGAAGAGGAAATTCTACTTTTAAATTGGAGAAAAGATTGAGCCCTGTTTGTAATGAACTAGATATTGACTTCCTGTCTGAAACCAATCTGGTTAACCCATCTTCGAAGGGCTTCACAAAGCTCTAAACCTGTATAATTCAAGATCCCAGGGTGGTTTTAGGTTTAGTCTCCCTCTCCTGAATTTTAGGAGGTTCCTGGTTATGAATCCTGGCTCTACCTATAAAAATGTTGGCAGTGGTCCTTTTTTGCCACAGCCTCCATAAGTTCTGTTGTCTTTCCCTCCTTTACTTTCAGTTGAGAGGCTGTTCCATGCATTTACCACCCTTTCTGTGAAAAAATGCTACTCCTGAATCTACGCAATTTTAATCTCCTCATATGTGCTACTCTTTAGAATTTTCTTCTTGCGGATTATATCTTCTCTTTCGTGCCGTCTAGACTAGGGTATACATATTTAGGTCCTTCAGTCTTATCTCATAGGGCTTTTGGTGTAGACTTTGCACCATCTTGTTAGCTTTTCTCTACACCGCCTTCACTATGTTTACATCCTTTCAGAGGTACAGCCTTCAGAATTGTACATACTTGCCTGATAAAGTCTCAATTACCATCTATACAGAGGTCAGAGCTGAGAAACTTCCAGGCACTGGAAGGTTTGGGTCCTTGAAATTGAGTGCCTGATACTGCTGAGGGCTGGACTGGAGCTGTTATGACTGTTCCAGGCTTGAGAGAAGCCACTGCTGTGTAAAACGAGCCTGACTGAAGTTACCAGTCTACATGGAGGTGGCGCCCACAGCCCTGTTCAGCTTCTAGCTGCAGGATCACACAGCAAAGAAAAAACTATAGTGAAGGGGGCAATGGAAGAGCTTGGAGGGGGGGGGGGGGGGGAGGGAGGAGGGGAGGGGAGAGCGACTGAACAGAATTGGGAGGAAGGGGCTTGAAGAAAGGGAGAGGAGAAAAGCAAAACTGAGTCAAAAGGCCCCTCCCCAAACAAGAAGTAAGAAACCGAAAAAAAACAAAACAGCTCTCCAGGAGGGAGAGAAGCCCAGCCATAGCACAGTAAGAATACCCGACCAGCTGTATGTAGGCTCTGTGCATACTGGAGTCCAAAGCCAGCTGCAGATTGACTGGGCCTGACCAAAGGACTAGCAATGTAGTGACTAAGCTGTTAAGAGAAAATAGAGGGAAGGAGATAATGGAAGAAGAATCTTGGGATAAAAAAAAGAATAGTTTATAAAAAAAATAAAATAAAATAGGCCTGTCTACTCATTCCTTAGCTGACATAATTAAGGATTCCTTCACAGTAATACAGATACGAATGTTTTTGATCAGCTTCAAAACAAATTCATTTTGTGAGGGTTTTTTTTATTAATAGTTTTTCATAAAACTTTCAGATCAGTTGTTTGAATGAGGGACTAATGACCATGGCAGGCTACAGGCCCAGTGGAAGAGCAGGCGCTATCCTAATATTCCTGTTTTCTTCCTTATTGCTGCCCAGCAGACCTCATTTGTTTTTTTTGCAGGTGCAATTGAGAAGCAGAAGCTAGTGTACATTTTGAACAGAGATGCCGCGGCTCGTCTGACCATATCCTCCCCGCTTGAAGCTCACAAGGCCAACACCCTGGTCTACCATGTGGTAGGGGTTGATGTGGGCTTTGAAAATCCCATGTTCGCCTGTCTGGAGATGGACTATGAGGTAATAGCATGCTCCTGCTGTCTTCGAACTGTGTATGATCTAATGCCAGCAATATGTGTGTAGGGAGGTCTTGCCTTGTTCTGTTTTGGGCAGATTACAATGGGAAGAGCTATTCTATACAGAGAGTTTGTACTAGGTTATAATGCATTATCTATACAAGTGCATTAAACAAGAAGTGGTGCTAATCTCCATGTTTGAGTCTGAAATGATGTGAGCAGTGGTGTTCCTTGATAACCTTTTATGGAAACCTAAGATCGATTTTAGATGGCATGTGATTTTGTTGCATGTGCTACTATCTTACAGCATGTCCCTGTCACTTGTTCTCTCATACCGTGCTTTCTGTCCAGCAGTCCAGTTGAGTTCCTAGTCAAATAAAAACATTTCAGCTAGGTTGCTGTATAAAGACTTTATTACTTTAGCAACTTCAGCTATGAAAACCTCTAACTAGCAGATAAATGCTATTTTAATTGGTAAATTATTTTCAGCTTACTGTCCCCATGTGCTCTGGTGTATTGGAAGTCTTTCCAGTCACCATAATCCTGTATCTGTGAGATGAAAGTAATGAATTTCCTAGCCTGAGGCAGTTGGTCTATTGAGACTAGTTGGTGGACTAGGCCTTGACATTTAGTTCGTTTGCATTTTCCTTGTAAATGTTCTCATTTTTACTGTTTTTCAGGAAGCAGACAATGATCCAACAGGTGAGGCGGCTGCCAACACCCAGCAGACTCTTACATTTTATGAGTTGGACTTGGGTCTCAATCACGTGGTCAGGAAATACAGTGAGCCCCTGGAAGAGCATGGGAACTTCTTAATCACAGGTAACAGGAGTCCAGCTGGACAAACATGGATGCTACAGAACTAAAGAGAACTGAAAGTTGCATAGGGTCCAGTACTAGGATGGCAAATGAATAGTATAGTGGAGTTCCTCTCAGACTGTTAGCAAAGGGTATACATTATCTGTGTGCATGACTGTATGTGAACATTTAAGAAAATAAATAGCCCAGTGATGCACAAAGCATGGTTTAAAATAAAACTTGTTTTCTCTATCAAATAAATGGAGTTTTCCTTCCTGTATATCAGTGATGATTTTTGCAAGGTAAAAAACTTATTGGGATCCTATCAGAGCATTTGACTCCCAATATGTTTAATACTTCTGGCAGAACACTGCTGTGGGCTAGGATTTTGTGATATGCTGACATAATTGTTTGGGGATAAGTACTGGAAGAGTAGGTGGGAATGTGGATTGATATCTAAATTTTGGGAAGACGTTTCTTCTTTGATCAGACATTATTGGGATGTCGGGGTGACTTTTCCAAACATGCATTATCGAACATACCCAATGAGGATTTCGAGAAATATAACCAGAGATTAGTATGACAAATATGGCAGCATGATGGGAAATAGCATTGTTTTGGATAAAATTGAAGGTGCCGCCACTAATGGCAGTGGTTCAGGGATTGGACTGAATATTTTACTGAAACAAGCTAACTGCTATAAAGTGACTATCCACAAATTTGAGTTGTAATGGGGTGCGTATTTGAATTGGAAAATCATACAAGCAAACAAATGATGTGGGTGGGCGTAGATCAAGGATTGCTGATTTCCATTATGGGTGACTGAGAGGAAATCCTATATCTTGTATTTCTCAATGTCATTTTGTTAAATGATAATTAGTAGAAGCAATACTCTGTTTTCTTCTAGATGATGTTTATATAATAATTTAAAAAAAGTTTCTTATGATCCTTATATACTTTATGAATTTTCACATTCTGTTTTGTATATTTAATTTTAATAAAAGATGATCTTACATTCAAATGCAGAATTAAATTTGTTTGAGTTTAGTTCGTTTAACTCTGAACATAGACTTCATAGGGGAAGGGAGGGTAGGGGTAAAGGTAAGGTGGGGGAAGGGAGAAATGAAACATAAATGTATTGGAGTGATATTTGTACAAAACCTGAACATTATTGAATATTGTATTGCATTGTGTTACTTTATAATTCTGTTTTGTATGCATAAGATTTGGAGACAGACTTTGATTTGAAAACAAAAGTACTGGAAGAGCAGAGACTTCAGTGGATCAGGATTGATCAGAATAGTTTAGTGGCACGGGACTGGAATTGAAGGTGGTGTTACAGATTAAATAACTATGGTCCAATTTCTCAACTTCTACGTAGATGTGTTTTGGTGCAGCTAGAAAGATTTGTGGAAAGAGAATTTAATTTTGGATGATCATCAGTTTGGATTTCGGAGCACCTTCTGTCTCACAGATATGATGTGTCGAAGGTTGGAGAAAAGGTTGTCTGGTTTGTTAGTACATTTTGGAAATTGCATCAGAGTTTGAGGTTGGACATCATCTTTTAATTTCCCATTTAGCAAGTTTTGGGATTAGGGTATATTATTATTCTGGTTTGGGTCTTTCTTTGGCAGGAAGAAGGCAATGGATAGTAAATGGTGCAGAATAATCAGCATGGTGATTGTGTGTAGGGGAGTACCACGAGGGTCTGTACTCTGGATTCAATATTTTTCTGGCCCCATTGGGTAAGATGATGAATTCTCTAGGAATTCGATGCTTTCTTTGCTGATGACATCCAATTTTATATTCCTTGTGAAACTGATGATAGCTTACCTTATATGTTATTGGAGAATTGTTTAGACACAATTAAAAATTGGTTACATAGAAGAGGTATCATAATGAAATGCTATTGTTACAGACTGAGGTTCGTAATTTGGGGGGTTCTTTTGGATTCCCAGTTATTTAAATTGCAGATAAAACATCTTGTTAAATGCCTTTTCTTTAAGATAAAAATGCTCAAACCTTTGAGACATTTTTTTTTAAAGCCAGACCTTTTTTTAGAGCAGTTTTGCAGGCGTTAATCTTAAGGAATTTAGATTATTGTGGTAGCTTATTCGCTAAGCTTCTTTGGGCACTTCAGATGATTCAAAACGCTGCGGCTAGGATGGTGAGTGGAATTGCTTATTTTGAGCATATTTCACCGATTTTGTTTTACATTGGCTCCCAGTAGTCTGGAGATATCAAATTAGTTGTGGTTATTCTACATAAATTGGAATGAACTTTGGAATGAACTTCCTATAGAAATACGTTTATTGACCATTATAAAAATATTTAGGAAAATGGTTAAAAGTCACTATTTTAAGATGGCTTTTATTAATATTGTTTGATTTGTTGAATTATATTGTCAAATGTCTTTTTTATGAATGTTTTATTGAAATCCACACAACTTGCTAATAATAATAGTTGCAGAATATAAAAAAGTGTAAACATAAATCAAGATTGAGATATAGTGGTAGAACTGTATGTGCAACTCATATTGCAATAGTAGGATTGCCGTGTGTTAGGATTAACAACAACCCACTATTAAGGGAACTCCTTAATACGTGGTCAAATGTGCGGTGGCTTTTATCTAGGACAACCCTTTATGTGGTTGTCCTATTACTCGGCCACCGTAATTTATTCTTCAATTATTTTATTTCAAAATACTTTTTGAGATATATATATATATATATATATATATATATATATATATATATATTATTTTTTTTTTTTTTTTATTAATTTTCTGTGCTTCCTTATTCTCTCTCTCCCCACCGGTGTTTTATCCGACCCACCTATTGTTTGTCATTCTTTTTGGTATTTATCTGAAGGCTTAAGAGCTACTATTCACTTAATACCATTCACCTGGGTCTGGATCCGCCCGCCCGACATTGGCCATGTTTCGGCAGCGTACTGCCTGCTTCAGGGTCCACGGGGGCAAATTGTAATATGTCCGAAACTCGGGTCCTCGTTTTAATGAAGCACAACAATTATTGTTTGCAACCTGTAACAGCGTTTATGTGAGCGGCGCCTTCATCCGTGGACCCTGAAGCTCTTAAGCCTTCAGATAAATACCAAAAAAGAATGACAAACAATAGGTGGGTCGGATAAAATGCCAGTGGGGAGAGAGAGAATAAGGAAGCACAGAAAATTAATTAAAAAAAAAAAAATAAAATATATATATATATATAAAAAGTAATTTGAAATAAAATAATTGAAGAATAAATTACGGTGGCTGAGTAGCCACGCACATTTGACCACGTATTAAGGAGTTCCCTTAATGGTGGGTTGTTGATGATTTCTGGATAGAGAGAATGAGGTCTGTTGATGCACAGTGTGTTAGGATTAAGGCAAATTTGGTTGAGATGTGTGGGACACTAGCACTAGAGAAAGTGGGTGAACTGTGATTCTATACCAAGATGAATTCCAGAATTGGAAAAGCAGAGATTGCTGCAAATCTGGACTGAACTGAAATGAATGTTTGTGGGAAGCAAACACTGGGGATTGTGAAGGGTTACTGCTGATGTGGATTCAGGTTTCACTTTATCTTTTCTTGTTTCTTGTAAATATCACATTTTTAAAAAATATTTTTTCCTCCTCTAATCTTGCTCGCACCCATCCAAAACCACATGCTTGGGCAACATGAGAAACTGTTGCCAGCCCTGAAGACTGGAGAGAAATCTCTGTATAAAATGTTGCTGGCAGTAATTTTGTTTTGGGTTTGACACTTGCTTGGTTACTATCCTTAACATAAGACTTGGGGAAACCTGCACGAAATGGCAGTTAGTAACCTAACAGAATAGGGGTAACTTGCACAGAGCAGCAGTTGCTACAAGAGGGCTTGGGAGTGGCCTGAACGAGTGGCAGTTAGTCACCACCATATACAGCTTGCCATGCAGATTGAATGGACCTTTCGGTCTTCTTCTGCTGACTGTTACTATGTTTCTATGAAGACTTTTTTCATCAGCACCGCTGTATATGACCAGGAGAGGCCTCCATCCCCCCCCCCCCCCCCCCCGCATAGAAATCAAACATGTTGCATTTGAGTCTCCTGTGCATTGCAACGTGAGCCATAGCACCAACCCAAATTTATCTATTTTTAAATGATACAGTAGCTTGGTTCCTAGGTATGTTCATCTAAAACCACCTTCATAATTGGCAGTACTTATACGTTATTGCAGATATGGTCCCTTCTGAATATTGTGGTTGCACATTGTGGAGACATTTGGTTAGGCAAGGTTGTGCTTCTATTGCTGCTTCCCATGGATACATGGAGGAAGGCTATTCTCTTTTGACAAGCAGGGCTGAATTAGCTATGACATGTGGAGTGATGTCATCTGACATTGCCAAACAGACTCTTCTTTCCTAGCTCATAGAGCTTTTGCTGTACTGAACATGTGCGGGAGTTACCATGCAGGTGTTGCTTCATGAGTCCTTCAGTCTTTTTTTTTTTCATCCGAGATGCTGCATGGATGTGCACCCTTTCTCTTTAAACCTATTTTTTTCTAACTTTGCTTCCCAGCTTTATTGTTGAAGTTGCTTCACTGCTTCAGCAGCCTCTCAACAGCACTTTTCAGTGTTAGGCTGTTACCTTTATATATTTATTTATATTTTTTTTATTGCTTGCCTGGCTCTAAGAAGCCTGTACTCTGTGGCTTCAGGGACTACATGTGCGACAGAAAGATGTCCATCACTGATTGCCACGACATTTGCTATATATGTCTAGGCTCAGACCATGATACAGTTAACTGTTATGTCTCCGAGGACTCTGAGGTCCAGAACCTGGAAAATTGAGAAGTAAAAAAATGTCACTTAAGGTTCAGTCTGTTTTCCTCCCCAGTGGAGCCTCCTCAAACTCCTCTGGTGTTAAGTTGAGCAGGAGTTCCTTAAGAAGAGCTCCCCCTTCTGTAGTACAGGTCTTTGAGCCTGCCGCTTCAGCAGGGTTGAACAAAGCACAGAAGTGCTGGATGCAAGAGTCCTTGAGCCCTTCACAGGCCCCACAGGGCTTGGAGGCACATAAGAAGTGCCATGCATTTGAGCAAGTGGCAAGGTCTATGCTGTCATAGCTCAGGTTAAACTCCTCTCTGTCACACCTGGCTCTATCACTGACACTCTGTGCTGGTTGGTTCAGCTGGAAATTCTAGCTGAAGTTGCAGTGATCCTGCTACAGTCAATTCTGTGGGATTTACAAACAATGTAGGAAAATCCAGCATCCTATTCCCAGTAGCTAGACAGCTGGATCTTAAGTATAGAGTTGAGCAAACCCTATGATTTGGGATAATCCAGCTACCGCACCAGTTGGTCGTAGTGGAATCAACATTTAAATGGGCAAAGAAGACAAGGATTTTCTCCAACACCTCAGCAAGCAAAGCCTCTAAACTGTTGGACAACTTTGGGAAGAAGGTTTTTCAGAGCTCTGTACTCATAAGAACATAAGATATGCCATACTGGGTCAGACCAAGGGTCCATCAAGCCCAGTATACTGTCTCCAACAATGACCAATCCAAATCACAAGTACCTGCCTGCCCGAGACATCTCATGTTTCAGAAGAGTTCCTTCAAAAAAGGCACGTTATCAAAATGTCTTGGTAACAATAAACAATGGTTTAAGTTTATTGTAACCAAGGCACATTTTGATAATGTGCCTCTTTTGGTCCCTGAGGAAGGAATTCTTGCGAAATACAAGTCGTGTCGGGCAGGCAAATATTATATTATGAAAGAGATGTCTTTTGGTTTCTTTAACGATTCTATAGCTACATAAATACATTGTTCAAAAATTTGCATGAGACCTATAATTATAGTATCTAAATGGGTGTGTGATCACTCCTGGTGGTTGTCTAAGTTTATGACAAACCATAAATAAATGAATCCAAAAATTATCCACCCATTCTCTATATAAGGTCTCTATAGCATTTGAATGATTGTTTCCTACATGTATGGCTTTTGATATATTTTGACATATTTGTATGCTGAACAATATTCAGTTCTTCTGTAAGTATCTCCAGTCTCTCTCGTCAGGTCTGAGCAACAGTCTTTAAGACATCCTACTTCACCTTTAAGTATTCCTATTTCCAGAGATGCCCTTTTCGCCAGTTTCAATGGGATCATGCACCAACTGTGCTTCCAAAACAACAGCTTCTGGCTTGCGCAACAAAGATACCACAATAAGGTCAGCCCAAACCTAGGCCTAGTTTTTGACCAGTCTTGACTCTCTGGTCTTAATCTCTCCCATAGGGAAGAGAATCCATCTTTACCTGGAGGAATGGTGGAAGATCTCCAAGGACCATTGGGTCCCCAAGATGGTGGAATCTAGTTGCCGATTACACTTCTCCTGCCTTTCAGCACTTCCCAGTGGTTTAGCCTTCAATCTGGATCCTTCTCATTTGACCTAACTCTGTCTCAAACTAGTGCTTCTCATCCATCGGGCACCCAACTTGGCAGGAGGGCTCTATTCCTGTTATTTTCCTATCCTCAAGAAATCGAGGGAGAATGAGGCCCATCCTGAATTTATGAAGTTTGCTGGAGAAATTCGAAATGAACTCGCTCCAGACAATCCTACTTTTCATTCAAGTGGGTGATTGCATATGTGCCTTGGATCTGAACAATGTCTATGCCCATATACCCATCCGTTGCATCCACTGGCAATACCATCATTTTGTTGTGGATTCTCACTACAGTGTACTCCTTTTCGAGCTATATGTGACCCAGAGGGTCTTCACCAAATGTCTAGCAGTAATGCGTCTTCCCCTGCCTGGATGACTGGCTAGCGATAGTATCTTCTCAAGTTGGTGTGTTGGTTTCTCTACAGAAGACAATCTAGTTTCTTCAGTCACAGCGATTCTTTATAAACTTCGCCAAATCGAACCTTGTCCTGACTCAAAAAATCAACTTTTTAGGAGCATGGATAGACTGTTTCTGGAGGAGAGAGCATTTCTTCTGGCAGAGGGAGTGTGCTGATTTCAAATCTTGATCTGGAGCCTTCTATAGAAGGATTAGTTCTTAGCCAGGGAAATGCTGGTTCTCCTGGGTCATATGGAAACAGGAGTACATGTATTTCATTTGACTACCTTAACATGCAAATTCTTTAGTCAGTGGTCAGTGTTTACTTCAGCCTTGTCATCCTCGGTGAGGGCCACAGTGGAAATAAAAGGATCACTTTAGTGGTGGCTAGACCCAGATGTCCAAGATGGTGGGAGCTTCCTTCAGACTCCTACCCTGTTAAGTAGCATTAGCAATGGATGCATCCACCAGAGGATGAGATGTGCACACAGAAGATAAATCTTCTGGAGTTATGAGCAATCAGACTTAGATTTAAGAACATAAGAAATTGCCATGCTGGGTCAGACTAAGGGTCCATCAAGCCCAGCATCCTGTTTCCAACAGAGGCCAAACCAGGCCACAAGAACTTGGCAATTACCCAAACACCAAGATCATCAACAAATTGATGAATGAGCACGTCAGAAGTGGGATTCGAACCCACAACTCCATCGGATTTTTCAAATCTTCATCAAGGAAAGAATTCTAATCCAAACTAACAATATTCTATATCATCAAGCAAGTAGGCACAGGGTTATGGACCCTTTGCTGAGTATCCTTAGGAATTTGTGAATGGGTTTGCAGTCACAAGGCCTTCCTTCAAGCAACCTAGCTTCTCAGGATCTCCAACACATTGGCAGATTGCCTCAGCAGAGCGTTTGGTCCTCACGAGTGGTTTTTAGATCAAACAGTGACAGATTTAATCTTTGGGTTTGCCCATTGGTTGATTTCTTCATATTGGAGGAAAACAGGCAAATAGATTTTGTTCTATTCTTTGAAGCAAGTTCAGGTCTGCTCCGGACACCTTTTTTCTCAAATGGGATGCAGATCTACTGTACACTTTCCACCATTTCCACTAGTAGCCAGAACAGTGCAGAAAGCACTCAGAAATCGGGCATGCTTGATTCTCATTGTGTCAGTCTGGCCCAGATATGTGTGGTTCTCTTACCTCATCCAGTTGTCAGTCAGTTCTCCAATTTCATTGGGATCAGATCCGACTGACGTATGAGGAGGTTCATCTGAACCCTCTCTCAACTTGACAGCGAGGATGTTAACGGCTCGCTAATCACTTTGCTATCATTATCCAAAGAAGTTGAGGATATTGTGTTTCCGCTAGGAAGCCATCAATCAGAAGAGCTACCAGTTTTAAATGGAAAATATTTTCATCTTGGTGTCAAGCAAGTTCACGGGACTTGTTTGCTTGTGAACCCAAGGGAGTTGCTTCAATACTTTATTCTCCTTTTTCTCCTCAGGTCTCAGTACATCATTAGTCAAAGTGTATCTCCATTCTGTAATGGCATACTATATCCAGGTGAATGGCAAACCAATACCCATACATCTTTTAGTGTTGAAATTCATGAAAGACTTACGGCATATGAGACCTCTGGTAGTTAAGGCACCAGTGCCATGGGATCTTAGTGTGGCATTGGTGCAACTCAAAAAATATTCTTATGAACTATTAGTCAACTTCTTTGAAGTTTCTCACATGAAAGGTAATATATCTTGTTGCGATTGTTAGCTAGAAGAGTCTATGAGCTTCAATCATTGGTCTATTACTCACAGTGCATGCAGTTTTTTCATAATAAGAGTGGTCCTTATCTGAATCAAACTGTTGTGTTACCTACGTTCTTTCCCAGGCCCATGCACATGATGGGGAGAAGGTCTTGAATTCATTGGACTGCAAGAGGGCATTGGCTTATTTTCTGAAGAGAACTTGATCACATCTTAGATCTTAATAACTCTTTGCTTCATATGATTCTAGTAGATTGGATTAGCATTTGCCAAATGCATGTTGTCCAGCTGGCTAACAGACTGCATTGCATATTGCTATACTCTCAGTAATCTGGAGGCCAGACAGCCACTTTAAGGCTCTTCAAATAAGAACTATGGCCTCTTCAGTGGCTTATTTTCAAGATGTGTTCATCAAACACTTTACAACGCTGCATCTTGGTCATTAGTTTACACCTTCACACCCCATTACTTCTGGATAATCTTAAGAATTGACAGTAACTTTCGGCAAGCAGTTTTGTATAGCTTGTTCATCTAGTAGTCCGATCTCTCTGGGGAGAAACAAGTTGTTTCTTCAGTAGGTGCGCTGCTATGCAATCCTCAGCTTGGGATTCCCTATGTGCTATGATTAGTTCAGCCCTGCTTATTGATGGAGAAAGCAATATTGCTTATTGTAAACGGAGTTCTCCATAGGATGAATTAGACTCATTGGAGGTGGTAGAGAGAAAACCAGTATCTGAATTCAAGAAAGCATAGGATAAATACAGGGAATCTCTAAGAGAGTGATGAGAATTAGAAAACTAAATGAATTGGGCAGATGAGTCATATGGGCTTTATCTGCAATCATATTTCTGTGTTTCTTAATTACCCACTCCCTCCCTGGAGAGTTGACTACCATGCCATAGTTAAGTTCTGCAGTGTGTTGAAGGTCCATGAGACAGCACTTGTGCGGGAGCTCCCGAGCATGCTCGGAGTAAAGGCTCTGTGAGATAGGAGAGAAGGTCCATTTGGTGCCATCTGATGATGTAACCCCTTGTGTCATAGCTAATTCATCCTGTTATCTATGGAGAATCCAATTTACAGTAAGCAAACTTGCTTTTCCAGTGCTCAGTTCACTGAAGGGAAAAATGAAAGCTTTGTTCATCTTAAATGCAGAGATGGTATTTATTTGTTCATTTTATTAAAAATGTTTTTTTTCTTGGTTTAGTCCCAGGAGGCTCTGATGGCCCTAGCGGAGTGCTGATATGTTCTGAAAACTATATCACATACAAAAACTTTGGAGACCAACCTGATATTCGATGTCCCATTCCCAGGAGACGGGTACAAATTTTCATTACCTTCTCATTTTCACAGCATTATGTGTCCTCTCACGCTAAATAAACATTTTAGTAGCTTAAAGAAGTCTAATTGCATCAGAGTAACCTGTGTACTTGCATGCAAGAAAGGCTCCAAATTGAGATATTTTTTCTTACTATTTTTTTACACTCTTTTAGTTCATCAGATGGAGCTGTAATCACTGAATTTACTTTTGGTAAAATCTATTGAGTACTGCAGTATTTTGTCCATGGGCTGTAGTTCTAATTAATTAGTTGACTCTGCTTTTGCTTGTTGTGCACTAGTACATCAAGCAAAAGCCCGTTTGGTTAGATTCTACTGGTGGAATTTGCGGCTTGCCTACCTCTGAAACTGGAGTACATTGTAGAATGCCCCCTTGAACTACAGTTCAAGGCTTTAAGTGTGACTTTTTTCTCACTGTTTTTTCTACATGGACTTGTAGAACTGTTGGAATTGCTCACTGGCCTAAGTGATGAGTCTCAATTCATGTCTCTTCTCTGATGCTTATTATGGAGATGAATTCTAAGTCTCTGAGTAGATGCTGATATGTGAGCGATCCAACAACTCTGATAGCAATCGTCCAGTTCATTTAGGGGGTGGGGAGACTGTGTTAAGCTTTCTCTGGTGACCAGCAATTAACCAAATCATACAATGAGTCACATGGCCACACTGGGCCAAACAGAATCATTCATCTTCCAGAGCTTTCTGAGAAAGCAAAAGCCTTGCACTGCACATGCATCATAGTTCTCATGCTGTAATAGCCATGCAGCTTTCCTCAGTTTCTTTCTGTCTGAGGTCGTCTGGTTCATGTTCCAAGAAATGCAGCTTCGCACATTTCTGATTAAAAGATCTTTTTCATTTTCTGGCTTTCTGCCAAAACTCTGCTCTTTTCCCCTAGTTAAAATAATTTTTTGGCCCCCCCCCCCCCCCCCAACAATACAACAACAGCAAAACTTTACATCTCTTTAGATCGTTTCTTTTGATAAGGGAAATGTTGTTTAATTTGTCCTCATTGATTTTTCTCATGTCTGAGAAGCAGGCCAGGTTCCAAGTGCAAATAGTAGATGTCCATTACTGATCATCACCAGGTTTGCCAAAAAGTGTTTGGGATAAGGCCATGGTGATGCTGGCTGAGTTATCCGTGAATGTCCAGAGTGGTTCAAACCACAAAGGACAGGCTCTGAACCTTTCTTGCCAGTGACTCGATACTGGTGTTGAAAACACAATGCAAGTATCACGGAGCCGCACTGACTGCTGGTGGCCAGGCCAAAGAGACCCTCCACCTCTTCAGTTCATTGGTTCAAGGACAGGCCTAGGCATATAGAGAAATCTCATTTACCTTCCTTGAGCCTGTTAAGATTGTGGACTCTTGTATTGGGGTGAAGTTGACACAACCTACAGGGATGGCCCTGTAGGTCCTCACCGCCAACTGGCGGAGCAGACAGTGCAGAGACTGGGCTGGAGCTTTGCCTGTACCAACCCTTTTTCCCTCTGATTGAGCCTTTGGGTTCCGGGGACCGGCAGGTCTTAGGTGGCAGTCTCTGAGAAGCAGGTGGAAGAGGAGATCTGGTGTCAGGCAGGGGTGATGTGAGTCCAGGCTAAGATCAGTTGCAGGCAAGGGTAGTTGTAGTCCAGGCTGTGGTCTGAGTAAGGCGGCAGGCAAGAGTAGTCAGGGCACAGGCTAAGGTCAATTCCAAAAATCAGTCTGAGAACAGGCCGAGCTAGGAGCAAAGAAGACAAGGCTCTAGAGGTGAAAGTAGGGCTGGACAAGGTTGGAGAGACAAAGCCAAAATTGAAGGACTAAGGCAAGTTTGAAGCAACAACTCACAGTACCGCGAAGGTAGTCAAGGCGGCATCTGGCAGAGGGAAGGCCCCTTTATAAGGGCTGAAGCTGTTGTCATCCAGACACGCTGTGACTAAATTCCCGCCACAGGTTATTTAAAGGAAGCTCTCTGGCACGCGTGCACCTAATGAGCTGGGCCAAGCATGTGATGGTGGAGTTCCTGGCCCCACAGAGAGGTGGTGGAGACCTGGCTTAGCATTGGGTGAGTGAGCTGGCAAACGTAACAAAGCCGAGAAAAAGATCAAGGAGCTGAAGGAATCTGGAGCCAAGTCTCAAGAAGAGGCCTCAAAGCATCGATGCATCTTCTTGCACAGCTCTGAGAAGCTAGGACATTAGGAGATTCTGCATTGATTGAAGTGGTCGCATTTGAAGATGAGCTTAACCTCCCAGGCACAGACAACATAGTTGCCTTCGGTGTGCCATGGGGGACTTCAGCTTCCTTATGAGACTGCCACCCCCATCCTCAGCTCCCCCAGTGTGTCATTGGCACTCTTCAAGATGTAGCTGGACTGGAGAATTGACGGTGTTTGTTTGCTTAGCACATTGAGATCTGCCGTTCCTGTGACTCAGTGAATTACTTGTCTTCAGAGTGACAAGGGATCTTGTGATGACATAATGACCATGCTATCAGGGTTGTAAAAATCCTAGTGTCTGACATTTGCATCCTGTCATCTGACACTGTGGCCTGCCAGACTGGGAAGAAAAGTCACTGCTGCAAGCCACTGCCATTATCATACCCTGCTGCAGAGAAGAGGTGGCAGGCAGGCTGACGGAAAAGGATGGGGGCAGAGGCTGAGTGGTGGGAACTAGAGGGTTAGAGGTGGAGAGGACGTCAAAGAAAAGCAAATAAGGGGGGGGGGGGGGGGGGGAAAGCAAACTAAATAAACAGAAAAAGAGAACAAAGAGAGAACCCCTCCTCCCTTGCCTTAATAATCCTTTTTTGAGGGGGGGAAACCTTTATCTAATGCTTGTTTACTAAATATTTCTCTACTCTTGGCAACTTTTTGGTTACTGTACACATAGTATCTTATGAAGGAAATGCATCACTGCATATGAGTGATGTACTGAGCCAATAATAAAGGCAATATAGAAATAGACAAGTTTAAACATATGATTTTGTTTTAAATAGCAAGGATGAAAGCTATGAGGCAGGATCTGAAAAATGGCTGAGGTAAAGAGGGACTAGAAGTGAGATGAGGATTTATCACCGGATAAGGCCCTTAATTCTTGTTAAATAAAGAGTTCAAGTAGTGTTACAACCATGGTCTGATAAATTCTGATTTCCTAGTGGTGGATATGAACCACAAACCTTTTGAGCAGCGCAATGCGGAGATGACAGGAAGACTGTTATACGTGCACTAACCTTAAATGTCCTATAACATAGGGATGCATTGGTCTCTTATTACTAAACCGCTGGTAAATGCTAGAAGTCTTTGCCACCCCCAACTGGAGTAAAAGCTGCATCAAAAACTGTAAACCTTATAGTATTAGCTCATGGTTGAAGCCTGTGTTGCGAAAAACAAATTAATATTGCGGCAACCACAATTTTGACAGAGCTTGTTTTTTAATTACTGATCATTTTTACCATAGCTGCACCCAGTTTATGCAGCTTATTGAAGGCAAAAATAAAACCAGAAACCCTATGATCTTTTTTGGACGTACAACTTTGAACCTGTATGATCCATATTATATTCTTTAAATAATGAGAGAAACAAAGTCTGGAATGTTGGATGGCTCTAGAATATCTTGTCCTTTTGAGTTTATCGATTTAAAACCACTTTTTTTTTTGTTTGTTTTGGGATGCTTGTCTGCCCCGACAGAATGATTTGGATGACCCCGAGAGAGGGATGGTGTTTGTCTGCTCTGCTACCCACAAGACTAAGTCTATGTTCTTCTTCCTGGCCCAGACTGAGCAGGGAGATATCTTCAAAATCACCTTGGAGACTGATGAGGACATGGTAAGTTCATTAATGGGCAATAGGTTGATAAGTATTTGCTTCAATTGATTGGGGGATTGTGGGGTGCCATTCCCCCTTGTGCTGGAGTGTAAGTAGGAGGGGGGGATTGATATTATCTTTTGAACTGTTTCCGGGAGAGCCTGCTCTGGTTTCCTGCAGAGGTTCAGCCATATACTCTGCAGCACACTTTTCAAAATTCTTTTAGGTTAGTCTATGTGGATAAGTTATAAATACTTTTATCGGACCAATGTTTTAAATTCATTTGTCACTAGCTTTTGAGAAGTATGGTCCCCCTCTCATCAGATCAGTGCAAGATGATGGGAGCACAGTTTTCAAAACCTAATCACAAATGTAGGAAGTCTAATTAGAAAAGTTTCACCTACACTATTCTATATAACGTGTTAATATAGATTTAATATGCAGTGCAAATTTTTTATTACTAATTTTTACAAATATTTTATTAATATTTTTTCCAATTTTGTTGTGTATATCTGATTTGTATTTTTACATTTTTCCTTTCCTTTGTCCTTTTTACAATGTTTCATTCCCTCTTTTCCTGTCTGCTCTACAACCTTTCTTTCCTGCCTTATGCTTCCTCTTGATCCCTTCTCTCTTTTTTTGGCCGAGCTTCAGCACGGACATGTACTCTTATCTCTTCAAAAAGGTTTTCCTCTTAATCATATCTTTACTTCTTTTTTCAGTTATTTAGTTGCCTTGCTGCCTCAGCAGCCCCCTAAACAGCACTTTTAAGTGCTCTATTAAAATGGAAGAGAAGATTTTCCTCACATAATGTCTGGATCCAAAAAGCCCATACTAAGTTGTTTCAGAGTCTGTATTTGAGTTAGAAAGATGCCCATTGCGGATGGAAATGATCTCTATTACTGCTGCCTCGGATTGGACTGCGAGCAGGCAAACTGCTATCATTGTGGGCACATGTCACCATGGTCACACAAATCCAGGGCATGAGAAGCATAAGGAACCACAGTGTACCTTCCTCCTAGAGCGGGGCCTCTGCATACTCCTTGAGCATAGAGTTCATCAGGAGCTCCTTGAAGAGGTCTCCCACATTGCAGAACAGGCAGACTCTTTGGAGTCAAGCAAGCAAAAACGGGCAAAGCGACAGGAAAAAAAAACACTGTGGAGCCGGCAATGCATCTGGTGCCGAAAAAGCATCGCTCGGTGCCATCAATGCAGCTGATGCACTTTCATTTTGTGTATTCAGCCCCACTGTCATTGACGCATATAGATCCAGCACTGTTAACATATGAGGTACAGTTGATGCATAAAGCCTTGACACCATCGATGGATAAATCCTCCGCATAAAGCCCTGGAGTACACAAGGCCTCGAACTTCGACACTGCTAACATTTAGAGCATAAGAACAGACTGCTCCATTGTCAACACACCAGGCTGTGGTGCTACGGTCACAATTGTTCACTACCTTACCAGTCACTTCCATACAGAGGAGGACTGTCAGGGGCAAGAACAGATAAACACTTACCCCTACAAGTCACCCTTGAGATTATTGGATCTAAGCCTTTGTCCATCTGTTGTGTGGTTCCCTTGATTTCGAATTTGCCCTTGATGCAAATTTTACAAAGTCCAAAAGATGCAAGGAGATTCTATACTAGATTCTGAAGAGGATGTTTCACCTCTAATGCCCGTGACAGACTTAGTGAACAATTTATCTCTCTAACTTTTAAGGATGATGACGGTATTCTTCAACTTTTCCTTTGCAAGATATCAGATTTACTCTCATGGGAAGGAGTCTCAGATTCCCCTGACCAAGTGGACACTCCCATCAGATCCCTTATGAGGTGGTTCTAGTCCTCCACACTTGTTCACAGCAGAGACCAGCCAGCCTGAAGAGGTTCACCAGCAGTACATCCTTCCGAGGCGACCAAGGTCCCTTCCTTAGTCGCTTAATTTATCGCTAGGGTCCTGGATTAGTATTCCCTCCCCTCAGATATGAGGAGAGTTTGACTGGGTTACCCTCCGATCCCCTACCTGACCCTTCAGAACACCCATCTCCTCCTCCTGAAGACCTTTCTTATTCCAGATTTCTGGACAAGTTGGATACAGTGCTTGGAGTCTATGTCCTATAAGCACAAGAATCCTCATGCGAAAGTTTTCAGCCTCCTCTAAATTCTAGAGACCCCATCTGAACCAGCAGCTATTCCAATTCATGATTTTCTGCAAAGGTTAAAAACAAAAATGTGGGAGAACCTTATTTCCTGTATCCCAGTAGCAAGGAAATTAGACCTCAAGTATAGAGTATAAAAATCTGCAGGTTACAGAGAACTACAACTACCTCATCAATCAATAATAGAGAAGTCAGCTTTTAAAAGAGCTAAGAAGACAAGAATATTGTACAATATTACACCAGGAAAGGATCCCAGGTTATTAGACAATTTTAGTAAGAAAGTGTACCAGAGCTCCATGCTCAATGCACAGATTTCTGTTCACCAATTCTACAAGTTTAAACACTTGATTGCATGCAAAAACTGAAGCCATTCCTTCCTTCAATTAATAGCGGCTCAGCATATCCACAACCATTTCTAGATGTGGAAGAGTGCGTACACTGTCTTATTCAATCAATTTTTTAAGCTTGTCAGATGGCTTGGTTATGTGCCAGTAGCTTGTGGGATGGTATCCATGACAAGCTAGTGGGGGAGGCCGCTACTTTGGAGATAAACTCAGAGATATGGTTGCTCAAATCAAAGACAAACATGGTTTGGTACAGTTCCTCTCTATGGGTTCAGAGAAACAGTCTACGTCACACCGCCCTTGCTATCAGGCCGATACAGTACAAATGCATGTTGATGGCCCTATTGGTCATTCCCGTGCGATACAGTAAGTAAAATGTGCAGTCAGGCCGCACATTTTACTTTAAGAAATTAGCGCCTACCCAAAGGTAGGCGTTAATTTCTGCCGGCGCCAGGGAAGTGCACAGAAAAGCAGTGTAAACTGCTTTTCTGTGCACCTCCGACTTAATGTCATGGCGATATTGTCAGAGATCCCAAAAGTTAAAAAAAAATAAATTTAAAATCAGCCGTTGCTCACGGGTTGAAAACCGGACGCTCAATTTTGCCGGCATCCGGTTTCCGAACCCATGGGTGTCAGCGGGCTCGAGAACCGACGCCGGTAAAATTGAGCGTCGGCTGTCAAACCCACTGACAGCTGCCTCTTCTGTCCAAAAAGAGGCACTAGGGGCGCGCTAGTGTCCCTAGCACCTCTTTTTACCGCTGGCCCTAACTTAAATATTTTGGTTTACTGAATCGCGCGCACAGGACACTGGCCTGTGCGCGCCTGCTCTCCTGCAAACTTTACTATTTCGGCCTGTAAGCTTTTAAAAGTCCCGGGGCTGAACGTCCGTTCCGGATGGTGAATTTTTTTCACACTTTTTTGAGGTACGTGTATGGCGCAGGTATTGATGGATTCATATTTGTACATCTGAACACATGAGAATCGTTAGTTATCTCATTTTGCATCTTTGCATTAGCACTTTGTGGAGGAACTCGTATGGTGTAGACATTTATGGATACCCGAATTAGGGTGAAGCAACTCGTTGTTTGATGAATTTGATAATTAAGGACATCTACATTTCCTCCTGTTTACAGTGGTTGGAAAGGTTATAGTGATGAAAGAAGGTGTATGATCAATTTGATCACGTTGATGTTATCCTATTATCGAAGACTTCTATAACTGAAGATTATTCCATTTTGAGTCTGTCCCTGAGGGACGTGGGAGAACATCAGTTCCGGATGGTGAATTAACATTTGGAAACTGGAATAAATATGATACTCGTGAAGACTGTGAATTATTCGTAATTTCTCATAAAAAAAAATTTTTTCACACTTTTTTGAGGTACGTATATGGCACAGGTATTTATGGATACCCGATGATGGATTAATATTTGTACATCTGAACACATGAGAATCGTTCATTATCTCATTTTGCCTCTTTGCATTAGCACTTTGTGGAGGAACTCGTATGGTGTAGACATTCATGGATTCCCCAGGTCTTTGTTCTGGGACACATGGTGGCAGCAACAAGGAATGGATTTATTCTTTGGGATCTACCAGATAACTAGTGGCTTGATTGGCCACTGTCGGAGACAGGATGTTGGGTATTTTCTATGTTCTCAAGCTCTTTATAAGAGTTCTGTAGTTATAACTCTCAGTATGTGAAAAAAATGATTTTGGGTATAGGACTCTTAAAACTCCCCCCCTCCCCCGCAGTGACACTTAGGGTCCACCAAAAAGAAGATTATCTTGACTTGTAAAGAAAGCATCTGTTCTAGAAATTACACCTCCTTCTTTTGCTTTCAGGTGACAGAAATTAGACTGAAATACTTTGATACAGTTCCAGTAGCTGCAGCTATGTGTGTGTTGAAAACAGGATTCCTCTTTGTGGCTTCTGAATTCGGAAACCAGTAAGTATATCAAAATTTCTCATCCAGTGGAGCTCATTGCAACCTTCTGCCTTTTACAAATCAGAGCCCCTGATTTGAACAAGGGGAAATAGAGGAGGAACAACCCACATGATTAAAAGTTGTTCTTTCGCTACTAAGCATTTCTGAGCTGGGGATGATAGGAGATTCTGCTGTTGGCTTTTTGCAGCATTTTAAGTTTACCTCCCGTTTGAGAAGCATAACGTTATCCCTAGAACATGATGCTTTGCTGCAGAAATGATGAGTGTTCTCATGTCTCTTCTCTGACACTGAGACTGGAGAGAGATATCTTCCTTCTGATTAATAGCAGCACTATAAGACTGGCATCTCTCCACAGACCAGTAAGACAAAGATTTGTACTATGCTTCCTGTCTGGGATTCAAATGACAGAAACTGTAGCCATTAGTTTTTTGCAGTGAGCAACCTCTGTTAAGCTTAGGCAGTAGTGTACAGTAGTGAAGCCTAGTGATTCAAATGAGCACACTTTTGGGTTTGGCTGGAACATGACTTTGATAAACTATTGGAGGATTCCTCTGGTAATATATTACAACATAAAAATAAAACTTCCAAGATGATAAGCATTTTCTGTATCTTCCAAGGCATATCTTTCATATTGACTGTTTTCTGATTAAAATCATGAAGATTTGAAGTTACAGGGAGGAAGATTCAGAGTAAACATAAGCAAATACGTCTGTAATAAGAGAGTGGTAAATACCTGGAATAGCTTATTTCCTAGCGTGTAGCCAGATGGACTCAGGACCAGTGTGTTATGTGCTCTCCTGCTAGCAGATGGGAGACGGAGTCAGATTTCAAAGCTGACATCACTCTAGATATACCCCTGCAATAACCTCAGCTCTTCAGTATCTCTCCATCTCCTAGCAGATGCGGACACTATCCCACACACTAGCACAGTGTTAGGAAAATTAGAAGAAGACAAAATTACCTTAAAGAAGATTGTCCCTCCCCCAGTCGAGAATTCCTGAGGTGATCTCCGATATCCCTCAGAGGTGTGCCTTGGTCCGGTAGCCAGTTCCCGGCATGGACTTAGGCCCCAGAGTGGCTGAAAGGCAGTGGGTGCAGAACCGAGCGTGGCAGTGAAGTAATTCCCTCTTCCCCCTGCAGCTGGAGACCGTCCGACACACAATCAGTAAGCATTGAGACCAGGTAAGCAGAAATCTTTAAATTCAGGTCTCCAGAGCTTGGATTGCCATACCGATTCAGTCTTCCGGCGAGGTTAACAAGGGAGCACAGATCGGGTTGAGCAGCCTTGGTTGGGCTAGGCCCCGATCTGGTGCAAGGGTCCACACACGTGGAGCCTCTCGGGGGGGCGCCATCTTATGCGCGGGTGTCGTCGGCGCCATCTTCCCTTCTCGACTGGCGATATGCGCAGGGCAGGCCAGGCGGCCGATGCTCCTAACTTGTGCGCGTCCAATACAGTTGCGCGGACAACTGAGCGCACTCGACACGGACAATTGAGCTCATCCGTGTGCATAACTAATCGCACAGCCGCGCTTATAACTACACGTGTGCATACACACAGAGACAATAGCACCAGCGCCCAAGAAGGCCAGAAGGCACTCTCTTTGCACAGCCTGCCACATAAGAGCCGCGCAGCCTGAACTGGAGTCCTGCCTGTGTCAGCATTGCGAAGAACCCCAGGGGGAACCAAATCCTGATCCCTTACTGTTGGGGGATGGGTCTGGAATTACTACCGACGATAGCTCTCCGGATCTATGCATCTCAAAGATGGCTTCTCCACAAGAGGGCACCTCTGGGGCCCTTACTCTGACTCCCTCTGGGATTAACATGGACCCAGGGACCTTCCTTGGTTAGAATTTTTCCAAGGGCTGCAAGCCTTCGTTCAGGCGTAATCAGCCCCGGCTGCGCCCCGGGTTCAACCCCTGCCGGAAGCACAAGATCCCCCCGGCCCTGCTCGAATGCCTTGAGACATGTCTCACCTAACCAAGAACTACCCTGACAAGGACCCAGACACCTCAGATGATGATGGTGACTCCCTGGAAGAAGGAGAAATCCCTCCAGGGATGGAACCATACCGAACCATGCTTCATTTCTTCTACAAGGATGAATTACCAGCCCTTGTTTCCCAGACTATGAAGATGCTGGGTATTCCAGGCACGAATCCTATGGTGGAACCAAAGAATAACCGCATCCTGGTGTCCCTTCATAAAGCCCCATACTACTTTCCAATGATGGAAGCCATCCAGGAACTGATTGACCTGGAGTGGGATGCCCTGGAGGCCAGCTTCAAAGGGGATTGGGCCTTGGAAGCCCTATACCCTGTAGAACCAGCGACCAAGGAACACTTGCGTTTCCCGAAAGTGGACGCTATGGTCTGTGCCGTCTCAAAGCGAACGATTCCCATTGAGGGAGGGGCTGCATTGAAGAATACTCCGGATAGACGATTGGAATCCATCCTTAAGCAGGCCTTCGATGCAATAGCAATGACACTGCAGATTACTTCCTGCTGCGCACTGGTGACATGTTCCTGCTTACTCCTCTCGGGAGAGGCAAATAACTCTGGAACGTTATACCGGTGAGAAAATGGAACCTGCAGCAGCCTTCCTGATGGACGCAAACTCAGACCTGGTGTGTACCTCAGCCAGAGGAGTAGCCTCGGTAGTGGCAGCCAGAAGACAACTATGGCTACGGAATTGGTCTGCTGACGTAACATCTAAAGTGAATCTCACAAGAATGCCCTTTAAAGGATCTCTCTTGTTTGGAAGCGAATTGGAGAAGTTAGCCAGCAAATGGGGCGAATCCCCATTGCCTCGGCTACCGGAAGATAGGAGTAAAAGATCTCAGCGTCCCTCCCCTAGAAGAACCAAGGGCAGAGGCTCGCAATGCTTTAGATCCTACAGGAACTCACAGTTCCAGGCACCTCGTCCATCCGGAAGGTCCCAGCCCTTTCGGAACCGACAGACCAAGAGAGGAACAGGTCCAGGGGCAGGCTCCAGCTGTGCTCCACAATGAGAATGGGCCGACCCATCCACAGGAAGAGTAGATAGGGAGTCGAGTTGCCCTCTTCTACCAAAGATGGGTCGAGATCATGTTGGACAAATGGGTACTAAACATAATTCGAGAAGGTTAGTCTCTGGAATTCCGCAGCATCCCTCGAGACAAATTTATGTCACCCTGCCATTCCCATACCAAGAGACTGGCAGTGGAAGCCACTCTGAAAAGACTACTCAGTCTGAAGGCAATAACTCTAGTTCCCACGCCCCAACAAAATACGGGGCCACTATTCCATCTATTTTATCGTTCCGAAAAAGGAAGAATCATTCCCACCCATCTTGGATCTCCAGCACGTCAACCGTCATCTGCGTATACTACACTTCCGCATGGAGACTCTTCGCTCCATCATAATGGCAGTATAACCAGGAGAGTTTCTAACCTCCCTGGACCTCTCCGAAACCTGCCTTCATGGTCCAGTCCATCAGGATCACCAGCATGTTCTACGCTTTGCAATACTGGGTCACTATTACTGGTTCCAAGTGCTACCCTTTGGCCTAGCAACCACCCCCAGAATATTCTCCAAAATTATGGTGGTTGTGGCGGCAACACTGAGAAAGGAAGGGATCGTGGTACACCCTTATCTGGACAACTGGCTGAACAGGGCAAAGTCTTCGGAAGAGAGCCGGCAGGTGACCAGCAGAATCAAGAGCCTACTGCAGGAACTCTGTTGGGTCGTGAACATGTGCAGGAGCAGTGTGCAGCCCTCTCAATCTCTAGAGTACCTGGGGGCCCATTTCGACACCAAACAAAACAAAATCTTCCTCCCTCTCCTGATGAGAAGGAAACTGATGGAACAATTACGACAATTGATGACCAATGCATGCCCCAAGTTATGGAACTATCTTCAAGTCCTCGGCCTCATGGCATCAACCCTGGGGGTCGTCCCATGGGCAAGGGCCCACATGAGGACCGCTCCAGTGCCCCTTACTGTCACGATGGAACCCACTGTCCCAGGACTACTCAATTCGCCTCCAACTACCAGCAGAGGTACGTTCTCAGCTTCATTGGTGGCTACATGGAGACCACCTAAGATGAGGAGTAAGCCTGTCCCCACTGAATTGGATCTTGCTCACCACGGATGTGAGCCTGCGAGGGTGGGGAGCCCACTGTCAGGAGCTGCCGACCCAGGGACAATAGAACAAGGAAGAGGTGGAATGGAACATAAACCGCTTGGAAGCTCGAGCAGTCAGACTAGCGTGCCTGCGATTCAGCCACAGACTCTGAGGCAAAGCCTCCCTGTCCGGGAGTAGCTTTTGTACATCCCACTGGTCCTGAGTCAATCTGGCTACACGCTAGGAAATGGAGAAATTACTTGCCTGATAATTTCGTTTTCCTTAGTGGAGACAGATGGACTCAGCATCCCGCCCACGGCTGCCCCAGAGAAGGAGAACCTCGGAAAGCAAACCTCGAGACTAAGGAAATAAGGGTAAGCTGCTGCCTACCCCTAGTCCAAGACACCCACAGTTATCCTGTGTCGGTTTTAATTGTTTGAGTGCACTGGCGGTCTCCAGTTTTGAAATCAGTTGAACCAGTTCAATCAAGTTTTAACTAAGTTTAATCAAGTTAATTAACAAGATATATCCACAATTCTGCTAGGCCTTCCTGCCTCTTCCACCAAACTGCTTCAGATGCTACAAAATTCGGCCGCTAGAATTTTAACAAACTCCAACAGAAGAGACCACATCACACCCATCCTGAAAAACCTGCATTGGCTCCCAGTAAACTTTAGAATTCTACACAAGTGTCTCACCATCATCCATAAAGCTATTTACAACAGAACACCCATCGATATACACTACCCACTCACGCTGCACGTCTCTTCTAGACCCATCAGAGAAGCATACAAGAGCTCGCTACAACCCCCCCCCCCCCCCCCCCCCCCCCCCCCCCCCCCCCCGCCAAATCCACACATCTCTTATCCACCAAAGATCGAGCCTTCTCGACAGCGGTGCCAACAATCTGGAACACCATGCCCCCAGACCTTAGACAAGAACCTTGCATGCTGACATTCAGAAAGAAACTCAAGACTTGGCTATTTCTACAAGCCTTCCCTGATCTATGACTGCCCCAACTACAATAACTCGCCATGGTCATCCAGTCGACGTACCCCATCCCTGACATGGCTTCTGACTCTATATTAATTAGTTCCGAGTTTTATGAACTGATATTATTTAGTCAGGAACATATGATATTATCACAGCCCTGAGTATATGATATTATTTATATATTTGATAGTATTCAGTCCTGAGTACATGTTATTATTATAGTCCTGAGTATATGACTAGATATTACTTATTTCTGAGTTAGCCATGCCTCTGGCTCTTCCTCCTCCCAGTTCAAGTGCCCCTGTTTTATTGTAACTTTTGTTCACTTTGTTCTTTTTTCGCCTATTGTTCATGTTGATGTTAATGTTATTGCACCATTGTTTCTTGTAAACCGATATGATATGATTGGTATCATGAATGTCGGTATAAAAAAGCCCTAAATAAATAAATAAATGACTTTTCAAGGGGAATACTGAAGAGCTGAGGTTACTGCAGGGGTATATCTAGAGTGACGTCAGCTTTGAAGTCTGACTCTGTGTCCCATCTGCTAGCAGAAGAGCACATAACCCACTGGTCCTGAGGCCATCTGTCTTCACTAAGGATAACAAAATTATTAGGTAAGTAATTTCTCCATTATCAAAGGAAATTTCAAAATCATGAGAGAATTTAAAAATGCTTGAGGCAGGGTAAATGAGGATTAACATGTAGAAGAAATGATGGAGGGGTCTTAACAGTTGTTTGCTCATATGGAACTTTAGAGCAGGGATTCTCAAACCTATACTGGGGCCCTGCAGTCAGTTGGATGTCCACAGTGAATATGTATGAAAAATCTGAAGATTTGTTAAACAAACTTATTGTGGACTCCTAAAATTCTGAATGGATGTGAGGGGTCCCCAGGACAGGTTTAAAAGACCCTGTATTGGAGGCCTAAAGAGGGGAGAATCCAAGCCAATAGGCAGAGAATAATGGTACAGTTGCTTCATGCTTTCAAGAAGGCTGAGTTCCTGACATACCCAGATCAGTACAGACAAGTTGGTTTAATCATCCCTACCAGCAGATGGAGGCAGAGGACAAAACGTTGGGCACTGCTACATATCCGAGAGTGCCACCTGCAGTCCCTCAGTGGCGGACCTCACGCGTCACCTAGATAGGATTTTAGACAGTGCTGGGGAGGAGCCGGCTGTCATGGTACATGTGGGCACCAACGACATAGGAAAATGTGGGAGGGAGGTTCTGGAAGCCAAATTTAGGCTCTTAGGTAGAAAGCTTAAATCCAGAACCTCCAGGGTAGCATTCTCTGAAATGCTCCCTGTTCCACGCGCAGGTCACCAGAGGCAGGCAGAGCTCCAGAGTCTCAATGCGTGGATGAGAAAATGGTGCAAGGAAGAGGGATTCAGTTTTGTTAGGAACTTGGGAACCTTTTGGGGAAGGGGGAGTCTCTTCCGAAGGGATGGGCTCCACCTTAACCAGGGTGGAACCAGACTGCTGGCGCTAACCTTTAAAAAAAAGAAAGAGAGCAACTTTTAAACTAGAACAAAGGGGAAAGCCGACAGTTGCTCAGCAGCGCATGGTTCGGAGAGAGGTATCTTCAAAAGATACTAATGATGCATTAGAATTAGGGCATCCTGACAGTGAGGTTCCAATAGTTAGAAAAATAGTCCAAGTGCCTGTAACTAAAAACTCACCTGAGCTAAAAAATTCTAACTTATCCCTATCAATTAAAAAGCAGAATGAATATATAAACAAAAAACAAACTTTGAAATGTTTGAATGCTAATGCCAGAAGTCTAAGAAGTAAGATGGGAGAATTAGAATATATAGCAGTGAATGATAACATAGACTTAATTGGCATCTCAGAGACATTGTGGAAAGAGGATAACCAATGGGACAGTGCTATACCGGGGTACAAATTATATCGCAATAACAGAGAGGAGCACCCGGGAGGAGGTGTGGCGCTTTATGTCCGGGATGGCATAAAGTTGAACAGGATAAACATCCTGCATGAGACTTAATGCACAACTGAATCTTTATGGGTAGAAATCCCTTGTATGTCGGGGAAGACTATAGTGATAGGAGTATACTACCGTCTACCTGGTCAAGATGGTGAGACTAACAGTGAAATGCTAAGAGAAATTAGGAAGCTAACCAAATTGGTAGTGCAGTAATAATGGGAGACTTCTATTACCCCAATATTGACTGGGTAAATGTATCATCGGGACACGCTAGAGATAACGTTCCTGGATAGAATAAATGATAGCTTTATGGAGCAATTGGTTCAGGAACCAACGAGAGAGGGAGCAATTTTAGATCTAATTCTCAGTGGAGCACAGGACTTGGTGAGAGAGGTAATGGTGGTGGGGCCACTTGGCAATAGTGATCATAATATGATCAAATTTGATTTAATGACTGGAAGAGGAACAGTGTGCAAATCCACGGCTCTCGTGCTAAACTTTCAAAAGGGAAACTTTGATAAAATGAGAAAAATTGTTAGAAAAAAACTGAAAGGAGCAGCTACAAAGTAAAAAATGTCCAAGAGGCATGGTCATTGTTAAAAAATACCATTCTAGAAGCACAGTCCAGATGAATTCCACACATTAACAAAGGTGGAAAAAGGCAAAGCGATTACCGGCATGGTTAAAAGGGGAGGTGAAAGAAGCTATTTTAGCCAAAAGATCTTCATTGAGGCGGGGATCGCTTATGTGGCCAGCACGAAGCATGGTTTCGGTGGTGGTGGCAAGACGGCTGTTGTGGCTGCGCAATTGGTCAGTGGATCTGTCATCCAAATCGCAGTTATGTAACCTTTCTTTTAAAGTCAAGCTCTTGTTTGGGGAGGACTTCAATCAGCTTATGAAATCCTTGGGAGAGACCAAAGGCAACAGGTTGCTGGAGGATAAGACGCCGCCGCGAAAGCCTTTCTCCTCTTGACCCCGGTTTCGAGAGCTGAGACTATTTCACTCTGGCAGAGGTTCTAGAACTTCAGCGACTTGGCAGTCCTTGAGTAGACAGCAGTCCTTTCAAGGTTCGGGAAAATTTTCTTCCCAGTGAAGTCAGGCAGGTCAACTCCTCGTCTTCAGCGATCGGAGGCAGGCTGTCTCACTTTTACGAGGAGTGGACCAAGATCACTTCCGACTAGTGGGTACTAGAGGTTGTCAGGGAAGGTTATGTTTGAGTTCTCTCACCCTCTCAAGTCGGTCTTTCTGGAGTAGCACTGTCTTTCCCAAACCAAATGGGTAGCAATAGAGGAGACTCTCCAAAGGTTATTAAGACTAGAAGTTGTAGTCCCATTTCCAGTTTCTGAACAAGGACAGGAAAGGTACTCCATTTATTTCGTAGTTCCAAAGAAATAAGGCACTTTTCGACCCATCTTGGACCTCCAAAAGCTTAATTGGAGTTTGAAGGTACCGGGCTTCTGGATGGAGACATTGTGTACCATTATTGCAGCGGTCCGAAAAGGAGAGTCTTTGGCATCTCTGGATCTCACCGAGGCCTTCCTGCACATCCCCATTCAACAGAACCTCCAAAGGTTTCTCCTATTCAAAGTACTGGGTCAGCATTTTCAGTTTCGGGCCCTTCCCTTTGGCCTTGCCACGGCTCCTCGAACCTTCATGAAGGGTGATGGTGGTTGTTGCAGCAGCCCTGAGAAAGGATGGAGTGTTGGTGCACCCCTATCTGGACGATTGGCTCATCAGGGTGAAGTCGCAGGAGGAATGCTCGCGTTCGGTGCACCGAGTGAGATCTCTACTGGAGTCGCTGGGCTGGATCTTCACCTAGTGCCTTTCCAGTTGCTGGATTACTTGGGAAGAGTTTTCCTCACTGCCGACAGGGTGGTCAAGATCCAGGATCAGATAGCTCGATTGCTCCACCTCCCTGTTCCGAAGGTCTGGGACTATTTGCAGGTTCTGGGCTTAATGGCCCCAACGTTGGAGCTGGTGCCTTGGGCGTTCGCTCATATGCGCCTGCTGCAGGAGGGCATTGTTGTCCTGCTGGAACCCCTGTCGGAACGGTATTTTCTTCCACTGCCTCTTTTGAAGGAAGCCAGGTCCAGTCTAGCATGGTGGATGTCAAGTAGCAATTTGGAGAAAGGAATGCCCCTTGAAGTCCCGGAATGGGTGATGGTGGTCACTACAGATGCCAGTCTCAGGGGTTGGGGTGCAGTGTGTCTGGGCAGGTCGGCCCAGGGACTTTGGTCAGTATCGGAACAGTCTTGGTCCATCAGTCGGTTGGAGGTGCGGGGTGGTACGCAGAGCCCTTCAGGTGTTTCTTCCCTTGGTCCGCGGTCGAATGGTGAGAGAGTGTTTTCGGCCAGTGTGACAACAGTGGTATACATCAACCACTGGGGGGGGGGGGGGGGGGGAAGCCAAAAGTCCTGCAGTGGTTCGCGAAGCTCAGCTCTTGTTTGTGTGGGAGAGCTCCATCTCAAGGGCATTGCGGCCTCTCACATCGCAGGAGTGAACAACTTGCAATGGATTATCTCAACCGACAGCAGTTCGATCCGGGGGAGAGGGAACTGTCCCCGGAAGCCTGGAATCACATTTGTGCCCGTTGGGGGACCCCTCAGCTGGACCTCATGGCAACATGGGCCAATGCCAAGATGGAGAGATTATTCAGTCTCTGGCGGGAGACCGGGACAGCGGGCCTCGATGTTCTAGTGTGCCCATGGCCGTCTGGGCTCCTCCTTTAAGTTTTCCCTCCATGGCCCCTCATAGTGCGAGTGCTCAGACGGATAGAAGCTCATCCAGGTTCGGTGGTTCTGGTAGCGCCAGAGTGGCCACAATGTCATGGTTCGCCGATCTGGTACATCTAGCAGTGGACGAACATCTGTGGCTGGCTCATTTGCAGGGGCTGCTGCATCATGGTCCCAGATTTTCGGATCGGGCAGATCATGTCTGTCTTGCGACCTGGCTTTTGAGAGGCGGCAGTTGCGTCTGAAGGGGTTTTCGGAGCCAGTTATTGCTACCCTTCTTCAGGCTAGATGCCGGGCTACTTTCCTTACTTACTGTAGAGTGTGGAAGATTTTTGAGAACTGATGTGGGTAGCAGAGTTTAGACCCGCTGCTGGTTTCAGTACCGCACATTTTGTCCTTTTTGCAACAGGGCTTGTCCAAGGAGTTGGCTTATAGCTCGCTTAAGATCCAGGTTTCGGCCCTGGATTGTCTCTGAGAGAAGGTCCAGGGCCAGCCTTTGGTCTCCCATCCTGACATTGTGCATTTCCTGAAGGGCATTAATTGTCTGCATCCCCCTCTACGGAACGTGTCTCGAGTGGAATCTCAATTTGGTGTGGCGAGTTCTCTGTGAGGATTCTTTTGAACCTTTGGGTATTATTTATTTATTTATTTAACATTTTTCTATGCCGACATTCGCACGAGACATCACATCGGTTTCCAGATAACAGCAAATTCAGCCAACAGGGCTTTACATTATAACTGATATTATAACAGTGGGGGGGAGGGAAGGGACGGGGCAGGGCAGTAAGTTGGAACTAAGTGGGTAAGCTGGGAAAGGAGGGGGGAATTGGGGGGTTTATTTACAAAACGGCAGGAGTTATGTACATTCTATATGCATTCTATTATATACAATCAAAATACAAGGTGAGGGAGAGGTGGGGGGGCTGGGATTAGAGAGGGATGGGATGTGGGGGGGGGGGTAGGGGTGGAGGGGGAGGAGGGAGTCTGGGTGTGAGGTGGGGTGGAATGGGGAGGGGGTGAGGGGGGGGGAAGGGAACTGGGATGGCAGATTAAGAGTATGCGTGCATGAAAAGCCATGTTTTAAGTTTGTTCCAAGATTTGTTCCATGTAAACTGCCACCCGGCAGTAGTTATTACTGTTAACTGTGAACCGGAGTGATATGTATTGTATACAGGAACTCCGGTATATAAAAACCATAAATAAATAAATAAATAAATTTCTTAGGGCAGATCTCAAGGCGTAGACTGGTAGGCATTGAGTTCCATAGCTTGGGACCAGCTAAGGAGATGGAGCGTTGTTTGGTGGAAGCGAGGTGGGATAGTTTGGGTGTAGGAGTGGGTATTGTTGCAAGGTAAGGTGATCTGGTTGGTCTTGATGTCGTGCGAAGGTGTAGGGAGTCAGAGAACCAATGCATGTTTGGGTTGTGGATGGCTTTGTGTATAAGAGTTAGAGTCTTAAAGATGATTCTTGAGGATATGGGGAGCCAGTGTAGTTGCTTAAGGATGGGGGTGATGTGATCGTTTCTACGTGTGCCTGTTAGTATGCGCGCAGCTGCATTTAGAAGGAGCTGCAAGGGGGTTGTGGCATTTTTGGGAAGGCCTAGTAGGATGGCGTTAGCGTAGTCTATTTTGGATAGGATGAGTGCCTGAAGCACAGGGTAGAGCATCTTTAAAGGTCCTTACCTTGAAGACTGTCTTTATGGTTGCCATAGTCTCAGAATTACAAATCCTTTCTTGCCGCGATCCTTTCCTGTGGATCTCCACCGACAAGATTTCTTTACGTACTGTACCTTTGTTCCTTCCTAAGGTGGTTTCTGCCTTTCATGTGAATCAGACTGTGGAGTTGCCGGGGTTTCCGGAATGGTCTTGTGATCCCTCTAAGGCAGGGATCTCCATATTTTGGATGTTTGGCTCGCCCTATTGCGCTATTTGAAGGTCACCAATTCTTTTGGACAATCTGATCATCTATTTGTGGTGTTCGGTGGACCTAAGTAGGGAGAGAAAGTGTCTAAGGCTTCTTTAGTTCACTGATCGAAGAAAACTGTTTCCTCGGCCTTTGTTTCTAAGAGCTGCGCAGTGCCAGTGGGTCTTAAAGCTCATTCTACTCGCACTCAGGCGGCGTCATGGGCTGAGTGTCAGCTGGTGTCTCCTCAGGAGATATGTAGGGTCGCGGTTGGGCCCTCACTTCACACTTTTGCCAGGCATTACCATTTGGATGTGGACGCCCCGTAGGCAACATCCTTTGGTGAGAGCGTACTGAGAGTGTCTTTCGGGTTCCCGCCCATTGCAGGGGAGCTTTGGTACATCCCACTTGTCTGGACTGATATGGGTATGTTTAGGAAAGGAAAATTGGTTCTTACCTGCTAATGTTTGTTCCTATAATACCAGAGGTCAGTCCAGAAACCTGCCCTCGATATCTTTGCCGAAAGACTGCTTGTCCTACTGCTGGGCCTATGTGCTCATAAGAAGATGTTTTTTAAAATCTGTTAAGATTGTTACTTTTTTCTGGAGGTGGTATTTACTTTGGTTAGGGGTATCTATTCCAGGGGATTAGTTTACCCTGTTCTTAAATTATCTTGGCTAAGGTACAGGTCAATACTGAGGGACTGCGAGTGACATTCTCGGATATGTAGCAGTGCCCAAAGTTTTGTCTTCTGCTCCACCTGCTGGTAGGGCTGAATAAACCCACTTGTCTGGACTGATCTGTGGTATTACAGGAATGAAAATAAGCAGGTAAGAACCAGTTTTCCTGTAACATTCATAGAACAGCCATGGTTACAACCCTAACATCCAACCATTCCATGTGATACCTCTGAGACTGACTTTGCTAATTGAGGATGAATAGGATCATTTTAAAAAAGTGCATTCCTTTATTTGTTCAGCTTCCAGCATCCATTTAGGTTTTAACAAAGGCTGCAAATTCAGGTCTGCTGGTATCCCCCCACTGTAAAAGTTAAACTGTATAGAAAAAAATCTCTACCCAGTGTAAAACATCCATAAAAATGAGATACTGCATCTCAGTAGACTGATCCTATAGTAGTATTTTTTTTGTAATAGGAAAGCAGTTGAGTGTTGCAAATCCCTGATGAAGATCTTAGAACTGTGAAGGGAAAGAAAGGGAATAAGGTAAAGTGTAAGATTTGTGGAGCTGGTAAGGGGAGAGGAAGAGAAGGTTGGCAGTAGCAGGTACTATGTAGCTGTGTCCTTATACAAGTGTATGTTGTGCCCTCATCATTTTAGAGAGAAGAAACCATGAATCTTAAAAGAAGCAAGGGCCATGATGGGACTACTACAGATGCATGTGATTTAAAAGAAGCTTTCACTCATTTATGTAACCATTGTTCAGAATATCATTTAAAATATGTTGTCCCTTTCCCTTCCCTCATTTTTCGCTTTTCAGTTACCTGTATCAGATTGCCCATCTGGGAGATGACGATGAGGAGCCAGAGTTCTCATCTGCTATGCCTTTGGAGGAAGGAGACACTTTTTTCTTCCAGCCACGGCTACTTAAGAACCTGGTGCTTGTGGATGAACAGGACAGTCTATCCCCTATCCTGAGCTGTCAGGTGTGTGAGTATGTCATGGCTTTCTCTCTAGCAGAAGAGTTTGTACATGGAACTCTGTCTGTAGTTATTTATTTTCTCTTCAAAGAAATAGGTGCTCCTGGCAAGTTAGAACAATAGAATACAGCAATACGTTGTAAAAACAATTGGTACAGTACTCATTCATCGTGGTACCATCAGTCTGCTGCCTTTGTGCCTGGATTTTAGAGCCTTTTGACTGGATTTTTTTAATTTGCCAAGTCTATCTTCAACCTCTGAGTACTATACTGAGGTTTCATTAGCTGACATTGGGGTTCTGCAAACTTTTAAAGAAGGATCTTTTTTTTTTTTTTGTATTAGGCCAAAGTATTTTGAGAGTTGCATCACATAAATGCACGATATAATCACACACATAAACACAAATATATATATATATATACAATAAACTAATTGTGATTGTTATAGCAGAGAAAAAATATGTGGGGGAATAAAATGCATTTCTCAAAAGTCTCTTCTATTTTGTTTTTTTCTTTGTTATGCTTTAATGAAACCACCCTATCCACAGCTGTCTTCACTATCCACCCACACTCTCTTAGACATTCTTATGTCTAGTTGATAAAACAAAATAATTTCTGCTATTCCAGACTGCAGTTCTCCAAATTTTGGAATTTGACCGAGAAGCATGTACACAGTCTTAAAAAAAAGAAACATGACCCTATGATTTAGCAGAAGATGTTATTCTAGTAAAAGAATCCTGATAGTTTAGGACACTGTGGAGTAGGAAAATTGTTCAACTGTGCACCATAGAGGAAGGGCTGGTTATGATCTTTAAGTGTCTTGCGCAGGTAAATTAGTAGCATTGAAGTTTTAGGTAGTATGGTTTCATTAAAGTGCTGGTGTAATAAACCTGTACTATAGGAGTGGAGAAATTACTTACCTCATAATTTCGTTTTCCTTAGTGTAGACAGATGGACTCAGGACCAATATGTTTATGCTCCCTTGCCATCAGATGGAGTCTGAGTCAGGTTTCAACGTTCACGTCACACTAGATACACCCCTGCAATGACCTCAGCCCTTCAGTATTCTCTTCAAAAGCCACTGTGATCATACTATCAAAAAACTTGATTACAAACTTGATTAAAAATGGATAATCGTAACTGTACTCAACCAAACACAAACACTGAACCCCAGTAAGATTATAGATGCCCTGATCTGGGGACTGGATGATGGCTTACCCATAATCTCTTGGATTCAATATCCACTCCATGGGCGAATCCTTGGCACTGTTCTTGGGCCTCCATGGGCAGGATGCTGAGTCCATCTATCTACTCTAAGGAAAATGAAATTATCAGTTTCTCCATTTCCTAGCATGTAGTAAGATGGGCTCAGGACCACTGGGATGTACAAAAGCTACTCCCGATCAGGGCGGAAAGCTGCTCGTGGTCCGGTTAACACTACCCTTGTAAAGGTGGCGTCCTCCCGGGCCTGAACCTCCAGGCGATAGAACCTGGAGAAGATGTGCAAGGAGGACTACGTCGCAGCTCGGCTCGATGGGAGACAGCAGTCTAGCTTCTGCCCATTAGACTGCCTGAGCCGTAGTGGAATGAGCTTTAACCTGAAGGGGGTAATGGTTTTCCAGTCTCCATGTAGGCTCCTGTGACCACCCTCCTTAATCCAGCAAGCTATGGTAGCCCGTGAAGCTGGTTCGCCCTGCTTCCTTCCACTGTGAAGGACAAAATAGGCAGTCTGTCTTTCAGACCAGATCTGAAACTTCCAGTTCCCTGTACGTACCCAGATCAGTCCAGACTCCTGGGTTTTGCCTCCCTTCCAGCAGATGGAGACAGAGAAGTTTTTAACAGACGCTGCACTATATCCTAAGGTGCCACCTACAGTCCGGCAGTAGTTCTCTGTCTCCAGCAGATGGTGGAGGTGCAAAACCTACGGTCTATACTGATTGCTTAGGATTTAAAAAAAAAAAAAAAAGTTAGAGCTAGGGAGTTTGTCGATTTATTTATTTATTTATGCAGTTCTTATATACCGTTGTTCTGCTTGTAGAGATGCTTGCAATGGCCAATGCTTCTGGTGCCTCTCTGGTGGAGAGGGCACTTCGGGGATAGTGACAGGGACTTTGGCTAGGCATCATGAACCTGGGAGGCTCTCACCAGTGTGGTAGCCTGTGGATGATTCCTTCCAGTAAATGTGGGAATGGCAGCCATCTTGTCCACATTCGCGGCTGTCTCGCAGGCCACGGAGGGGGGTGGGGATTTCCCTCCTCCTTTATCCCCAGTTGTTAGGACCTCCAGGATAGGTAGAGATACTGAGAGGCCTCACTTAGGAGGCATGGAAGATCCCATGGAGGACTCAGATGCCTCTTCTACCTTTTCCTCTAATTTTGTTCTCCTGCTGCATAAAAGTTATAAGGCCAGGAAAGCCGCAGGCCAGCTTAGAGCTGCGCATGGGGGCTTTGGTGCGCCCAAGGCTGGCAAACAGGGCTCGGGCTGCGGGGGCTACAAGGATCTGGTGGGTCCCAGGGACCTAGGCACTGACTACCAGTGCCTGACTATCAGAAGAGGAGGTTCCGTGGGATCAGATCCGGGTTTGACGGATCAGGATCCAGATCAGGCGCTGACCAGGAAGGTGATGATCCCAAGGTGGTATGGTTGTTTCACAAGGAGGAGCTGGATCCCTTGATACCTGCTGTTCTGGAAGAAATGAGTATAAAGATCCGGCGAGAGGAATCTCAGCTGGAAGAAGTGGACCTATTCATGGCTGGCCTCCGGGGTCTAACAAAGTCTTTTCCATTTCACAAGTCTGTCAGCATGTTGGTGTTTAGGGAGTGGGATGCTCCTGAGACAGGCCTCTGAAGGTCAGCAGAGCCATGAATGTGTTGTATCCATTGCCAGAGTTCCTGAAGATCCCATAGGTGGATGCATCGGTTTCGGCTGTTACTAAGATGATGACTCTTCAGTTGCCAGTTCTACAGCTTTGAAAGACCTTCAGGATAGGAAGCTGGAAGTGCTTCTCAAGAAGATTTTTGAGGTGTCTGCCCTTGGCATTTGAGCAACTGTGTGTAGCAGTTTCATTCTGAGGGTGGGCTTGTGCTGGGTACAGCAGATGCAAGCAGACAGGTCCTTGTCTGAATTGGAGAAGCAGCAGGTGGAGCAGCTGGAAGCTGTGGTGGTCTATGGCACTGATGCGTTATATGATCGCATTAGGACCTCTTCCAGGACGATAATGTCTGTGGTTTCGGCCCGAAGACTCCTCTGGTTGAGGAATTGGTCAGCCAACGTTTCATCCAAGTCTCAGTTGGGAGCTTTGGCTTTCAAGGGGAAGTTGTTCTTTGGTCGTGATTGGAGGAGATGATCAAGCTTCTCGGGGAGAATAAGTTTCATAAATTGCCTGAAGATAAGCCGAAAGGGAAAGGGTCCTTTTCTCCTTGTTCCTGCTTCAGAGGGAATAGGGGGTTTCGGCCTCTAGGAGTGTTAGGAGGTACCCAGAGACAGTCCTCGGGGAGGACAACCATCCTGGAATCAGTCCTTTCGAGGGCGAAATTCGGGAAGAGATGGCTCCTCCCAGGGTGGCGGTGGAGCCAGATCCACCCAATGATGCGAGGCTGGTCCACTCCTTGGTTCCATTCGTAGGAGGCAGGTTGACTCTGTTCTATGAGGAGTGGGTCAAGATCACGTCAGACCAGTGAGTCTTAAACAAGATAAAACAAAGTTAAGCTTTAGAGTTTGCCTGGCCGCTAAGAGATTTGTTCTTGGTCTCCCCATGTACTTACGAGGAAAAGTTGGCAATGTGGGAAACCGTTTGGCTTTGCATGCTGGGTGCCATCGTTCTTGTCCCCCTGGAGAAACAGGGACAGGCCGCTATTCCATTTATTTTATAGTTCCCAAGAAGGAGGGCACATTCCGTTCAATCCTCGATTTAAAAATGGTGAACGTGGCTCTAAAGGTTCCTCTGTTTTGAATGGAAACTCTGTGCTTGGTGATTGCCTTGGTACACAAGGGGGGAGTACCTGGCATCTCTGGATTTGACCGTAGCATACTTTCACATAGGAATCCGGCCCAATCATCAAAGATATCTGAGATTCATGGTTCTGGGAGAACATTTTCAGTTTTGTGCCTTGCCCTTTGGTCTGTTATCGGCGCCCAGGATCTTCATCAAGGTTATGGTCATGGTGGCTGCGGCTCTCCGGAAGGATGGGTTCTTGGTTCACCCCATCTGGACGACTGGCTGATTCGAGCAAAGTCAGAAATCCTTTGCCAGGAGGCAGTGGACTTAGTCCTCCGGCGCCTGAGATCATTGGGATGGATAGTCAATCTGTCCAAGAGTCATCTTTTCCCTTCCCAGATTTTGGAATTCCTGGGGCGCGTTACAATACCAAGTTTGGAAAAGTATTTCTCACCAAAGAGCAGATTTCCAGGTTGCAAGCTCAAGTTCACTGATAGTTGAGGAAGCAGGTACCCAAGGTCTGGGATTACTTGCAAGTTCTCTGGTCTATGGCTTCCATCTTGGAGTTGGTTTCATGGGTGTTTGCTCATATGAGGCCTCTACAGTTGGCTTTACTATCCTACTGGGACTCATTATCTGAGCAGTTTTCAGCTGCCAGTTTCACTTACGGAGCTTGCCAGGTCCAGTCTCTCATGGTGGCTCATTCCGGACAAGTTGAGATGAGGTGTGGACCTAGAAATCCCGGTCTGGACGATTGTCACCACTGAAGCCAGTCTCTCTGGATGGGGAGTGGTGTATCAGGACCAGTCCATTCAGGGCCAGTAGTTGACTGAGGAAGCCTTGTGGTCCATCAGTCACTTAGAGACGAGAGCCGTACATTTGGCTCTATAGGTGTTTCTGCCCATGGGGTGGGGGAAGCCGGTGAGAATCTTGTCGGACAGTGCGACAAAAGTGGCTTACATCAACTGACAGGGTGGCTCTAAGAGTTGGGCAGTGACTTAGAAAACCCAGGACCTAATCAGCTGGGCAGAGCAATATCTAATGCTGTTAGCAGCCTCTCACATAGCAGGCACAGACAACGTGCAAATGGATTTTCTGAGCCGTCAACAGCTGGAACCCGGAGAATGGAAGCTGTCGGAGGAAGCGATGTGTCTCATCATTCGCAGATGGGACACGCTGTGCATGGATCTAATGGTGACCTTCCACAATGCCAAGGCCCTGTGGTTCTTCAGTCGAAGAAGAGAACAAGGAGCAGAAGGGTAGAAGATGCCTTAGTTTTGCTTTGGCCTACGGTGGGCAAGGTCTTGCAACGCATAGAGGTCCATCCAGGTAATGTGATCCTCGTCACGCCAGAGTGGCCAAGGCATCCGTGCTTTGCAGATTTGATCAACCTAGCAGTGGATAGTCCGCTTCCAGGAGAATACCAAAGCTACTTCTCGTGTCTCTGTTGATATGCATTGAACAAAATACCCAGACATTCAGATAAATTGGTAGTGTGATCTGTATAATGCCTGAAGAAGGGAAGGCAGTTTTCCCTTCCAAAACATTGCAATGTCGGGTTAAGAAGAAAATTGGTGAAAACCAAGTGGATCTCAGACACACAAATGTTTCCTATGTGAGACTTTATTCCTGGCTGCTTTTCAGCACTGAGATAAGTGCATTTCTAGTTGGACTATGAAGTTTCAAATGCAAAATATAAAAAAAGTCTCAGAAAAATGTATGTATTCGGATGGTCAATGACTAATGATTCTAAAAGTCAGCAAATTGATGGGTTTTGCATATACTTGTGAATGCCTATCCAGTGCTATGTGATGGTCATTCAAAAATGTGAGTGTTTTGGTCTTTCCTTGGATTGCGAGTGAGATCTTTCATATATTTATATAAAAATATTCTTACACTTTTTGGGTTTTTTGTTTATTTTGCAGTTGCTTTAAAAGCATCAAAGCATATCAGTTAAAGGTATCGTCTTCTCACATTGCTTCTCCATCTTCAGATCCCCAGACACTATCACTTCAAGATCCCCCACTTGGTCTGTGCACATCAGTATTTGATCCCCCATAACATACAGCTCTTTTGGATTACCGCACCCCACATGCATGACTGTACTTCTTGGCATTGAATCCCTGCTGCCAAATCTTCAACCACTCTTCCAGCTTTCTTAAATCATTTTTCATTCTCTCCTTCAGGTGTGTCCACTCTGTTGCAAATTTTAGTATCATCTACAAATAGACATACTTCACTTTCTATCCTTCTGCAATGTTGCTCACAAAAATATTGAACAGAACTGATCCTAACACCGATCCCTGTGGCACTTCGCTTAACACGGCTCTCTTCAGAGTATGTTCCACTTACCATCACACACTGTCTTCTATCGGTCAACCAGTTTTTTGTAATCCATGGCCTACCTTGGCGCTCATTCCCAAGCTTCTCATTTTATTCACAAGCCTCCTATATGGGACCGTATTGAAAGCTTTGCTGAAATCCTTTATAGATGATATCGAGCGCTCTTCCTCGATCCAATTCTATCAACACATGACTTTCACACAATCGTTTAAAATTAAATCCATCTAAAACAGAAATTGTGCATCTCGCTTCCATTTCAGAGTCTTCTATTGGTCCCCGTTCTCATTTTCTGTTAAACGGTACATCTAGTCCAATCTCTAGTTATGCAAAAAATTTATGAGTAATTATTAATACAGATTTATCCATGAAGCAACATATTTCATCAGTAATAAAAAATTCTTTCTACAAACTACAGCTTCTAAAACACCTTCGTCTGCTACTTTTTCACTGTGATTTTCGTACAGTTCTTCAATCTCTTATTTTCTCGGGTCTTGATTACTGTAATTCTCTCTATTTAGGTCTTCCCGATAATACCATCCATTCATTAACAATTAGTTCAGAATGCTGCAGCACGTATCTTATCAGGTACTTCCATCAGAAATCACATCACTCCAGTTCTACAGGCTTTTCATTGGTTACCAATAAAATTCAGAATATAATATAAAATTCTTACCATCATTAACTCCCTCATCTATAACTCCTCTTCTACCTGGCTTTGCTCTTTACTTCATATTTACAAACCTACCAGACATCTGAGATCCCTGACAAAAAACCTTTTGGATATCCCTTCACCTCGACTAGCAAGATTAGACATTACAAGGAAAAGGGCTTTTTCAGTAGCAGGTCCCTTCCTCTGGAATGCATTACCTGACTCACTGCGATTACTATCTAACCCAATACACTTCAAGAAATCTTTAAAAACACACTGTTTCAGATTGCATTCAAAATTACATCAACCAAACACTAATACCTTATATCAATAATTTCAATCCAAAAAAATTTCCCTTTCCATTAGTCTTATATACATTTGAAAATCACCCCCTACCCTCAAATTCCCCTCTCCCATACATACTTAGTGGCTACAAGATGGCACCTGATTTTTGATTTTGATATGTTTGATTTAATTAGATTTTGATAATTTATTAACTTTTATTTTATTATTATGAGATTTATGTAATTTTTTAGTTATTTTTATGCTTTTTTATGTTTATGTAAACCGTTTTGACTAAACTTTGTAAAAGCGGTATAGAAACACTTAAATAAATAAATAAATTCTCTAGTCGCCCAATCAAAAAAATCAGATTTGTCTGACTGGACCTTCCCCTGGTGAATCCATGCTGCCTTGGGTCCAGCAATCCAGATGATTCATTATACTTTCCTTCAGCAGTGTCTCCATTAATTTTCTACCACCGATGTGAGGCTAACTGGCCTGTAGTTTCCAGCCTCTTCTCCGGTACCATTCTTGTGAAGCGGGACCACCACAGCATACACCTGTTTCCAGGGACCTAGTGTAAAGCACTTTCAGTGGATCTGCCAGCACATCTGAGCTCCCTCAGTTTCCTGGGATGTACCTCATCCGGCCCCATGGCCTTATCCACTTTGTTTGCCTAGCTTTTCCCATACAATCTGTTCCATAATCGGAGTTTCATGTACCCCATTCTTCATTGACTATCTTGCTTATTGTCTACCAGCAACGGTCCTTCTCCAGGGTCATCTTTAGTGAACACCGAACTAAAGTGTTTGTAATATTTCTGCCATTTCTTTGTCTCTCTCTACACATTCAGCCTGATGCAATACCGAGCATGAAAAAATGTGCGGGCTCACACACAAGCTGAGTTGTACCAGCCTCTGCATTTCTCTAGGATAAACCCTGTGCATTCTGCGGCCGTAGTAGCCCCTACCACTGGGCCTCATGGAAAGAGCTGAACTCTGCCTCCTAAAAATGTTTGGTACCTACATTTTCAAAATAATTAGATTCCCTGGTAACAATATCCTTGGAAAAATTTAGATTGCATCGGGGATCTATGATTCTCCATAGTCAAGCAGGACTAATTTGCCACACAAATGGGTGATGTTATCTGACATAGAGGAAGCTATAGTAAGCAGGCCCTCTCTATCTTGTTTTGTCTGTGAAATGACTGAACATTTTTCATCTTTTTTGCTGTGATTTTTGGGCCTTCTTTTCTGTTTATATATTTAGAAATATTTCTTGCCACTTGGAATATTTTTTTTTCCAAGTGCTGAGTCCCAGCACCCTTCCATGCCATCCTGATGTGGCTATTGGGAGGATTTTTTCCTCGCGCTCTTTTGTGCGCTCTCTCTCTCTCTCTCTGAATACATGTCATTTTTCTCCATTAAGGATGGTTAGATGTGAAAATAAATAACCTGTGGGGCCATAAGGGTTCAGAAAACCCCATGCATGTCTTTGTCTTTCTAGAGAGCTCTGGGAAATCAGCAGCACACACAACAGATTGCATGCCCCTCTATGTGACTTGATCTGCTATCATTAAAGAGCACATTACAGATAAGCACTATCTGTAAATCATCTTTACTATTGCCTTTGTCTTTTGTTGCAGATTGCTGATTTAGCTAATGAAGATACTCCTCAGTTGTACGTGGCATGCGGGAGAGGACCTCGGTCATCGCTGCGCGTCCTAAGGCATGGACTTGAGGTACAAAACACAATTATTTCCAAAATTATGCGAGAGACTGGATTTCAGATGATAACCCTTAATGTATTTTACAGACAGAGATTAAAATGTAAATAGTATTTTGTGTGATTTATAAAATCTTCACTCAGGATTATGAAAATCATCTTAAACTTATTTTGTGCATTAAGTAGCATTGCAAGTTTGTTGAATTCAGCCACAGGTCTGCAATGTTTCAGAGAGAGACTAATGTTAAATGGTATTTCTAGTACCTTTTTCTTCAGAGCAGTGCTGAAAAATGTAGAAGGTGAATGTAGTAAATACTTTATGTATTTGCCTGTGTTGTACATTAACATTATTTCCCCTTCAACCAGCCAAACCAATGCAGATGCATTGGCTTCTGTTCCCCTACCAGCAGATGGAGACTGAGAACAACAGGTTTACTGATGTCACACCTTATATGATCCCATGCCTCCTGTAGTCTGACAGTATTTTCTGTCTGCATTATATGGAATGCAAACATCCCATGTTGTGAGCTGATACCTGGCCTAGGTCAGATAAAAACAAACTGAACATTTGTGGTGCTCCTGCGGTGACCCTTCTTTTGGAGGACTCATTCTCCCCTGGTTGACCAAAGCCAGAAATCAGAGCTTAAAGCAGGAGCCACCTGGATATGGGTGAAGCTAGCTCTGGACCTGGCAGCTTGGATTTCTGTTCTCCTTTGGTCCCTTTCTCCCTCTCCTATCTGTTCTCTTTTTCCTCCATTGGTGGCTTTTCTCCCTTTTTGGAGAGTCTCTGTTCAGGACAAAGTTTAAAAGAAAGGAAGAAAAGGAGGCTGTCTCCGAAACACTAAGTGTCGGTATCACGCCGGAACCAAAGAAGAATCCCATTCTCATTTCCCTATGGAAAGCCTCTTGCTACTTTCAAGTACTGGAAGCTATCCAGAAGTTGATTGACCTGAAATGGGATGCCCAGAAGCAAGTTTTAAAGGTGGATGAGTGTTAGAAGCTCTATATACCCACTGGATCCGGCAATGAGAGAGCGTTTGCATTTCCCTTTCCCTAAAGTGGATGCGCTGGTCTGTGCCGTCTCTAAGCGAACAACTATCCCAGTGGAGAGAGGAGTGGCCTTAAAAGATGTGCATGATAGACGGATGGAGTCCATCCTTAAACAGGCCTTTGACACAGTAGCAACGACTTTACAGATTGCTTCTTGTTGCGCCCTGGTAGCTTGTTCGTGCTTAGTCCTCTCTCAGGAGATGGATGACTCGGGGGCGAATTCCAGAGAGGTGATGGAGCCCACCGTGGCCTTCCTAGCAGATGCAAGCTCTGACCTAGTGCATACCTCAGCCAGAGGAGTAGTCTTAGTGGTGGCAGCCAGAAGACAGCTATGGCTGCGAAATTGGTCAGCGGACGCAACCTCTAAGGCAAACCTCACAAAGATGCCCTTTAAGGTTTCCCTCCTATTTGGAAGCGAATTGGAAAAGTTGGCCAGTAAGTGGGATGTATCTCCAGTGCTACGGCTACCGGAAGATAAGAAAAAGAGGTCACAGCACCTCTCGCCCATGAGGGGTCTGACCAAGGGCTCCCAGTGCTTTCGGCCCTACAGAAACTCATCATTTCAGGCATCTTGACCCTTGGGAAGGTCTCAGTCCTTTCGGAGCCGACAACCAAAAAGAGGAACTGTTCGGGCTCAGGTTCGACCCGAACTTCCCAATGAAGTTTGGCCGACTCATCCACGGGGCGAGGAGATAGGGTGACAACTATCCCTCTTCTATCAGCGGTGGGTCGAGATCACATCGGACAAATGGGTACTGAACATCATATGAGAAGGATACGCTCTGGAATTTCGCAGCATCCTTCCAGGGACATGTTCATGATGTCATCTTGCCACTCCCAGCACATGAAACTGGTAGTGGAATCTACGTTGATAAGGCTTGTCAGTTTGAGGGCTATAGCTCCAGTACCTACACCCCAGGAAAATATGGGGCGTTATTCCATGCTGTACCCAAGAAGGAGGGTTTGTTTTATCCCATCCTGGACCTCAAGAGTGTCAGTTGTCATCTGCAGATAATTCACTTCTGCATGGAAACTCTTCGCTCCGACATAATGGCTGTACAACTGGGAGAATTCTTAACCTCCCTGGAAATCTCGGAGGCCTACCTTCATATTCCAATCTATCAAGACCACCAGCGCTTCCTACGCTTTGTGGTACTGGGCCGCCATTCTCAGTTCTGGGTGTTGCCCTTTGGTCTGGCAACTGCCCCCAGAACATTCACCACAATTATGGTGGTTTTGGTGGCGGCATTGAGGAAAGAAGGGATCCTAGTGCACCCTTACTTAGACAACTGGCGAAGTCGTTGGAAGAGAGCCTCCAGGTGACCAGCAGGGTCAGGTCCCTGCTTCAGGAACTTGGTTGGATCATGACCATGGACAAGAGCAGCCTCAAGCCCTCCCAGTCTTTAGAGTACCTGGGAGTTCAGTTCTACACCAAGCAGGACAAAGTCTTCCTCCCTCCCTCGAGGATAAGAAAGCTGATGTGCTAAGTGCATCTGTTGACGAACACAATGCGATCCAGGATATGGGGCTATCTCCAGGTCCTCGGCCTGATGGCTTCAACCCTGGAGGATGTATCATGGGCGAGGGCACACATGGCCACTCCAACACTCCCTGCTGTCAAGTTGGAACTCACTGTCTCAAGAATACTCAATTCGCCTTCACCTACCGATGGAAGTATTCTCAGCTCTTGTGGTGGCTACAGGAAGTTCATCTAAGTAAGGATGTAAACCTACCCCCACCGAACTGGCTAGTCCTCACGATGAACGCGAGCCTCCGAAGTTGGGGAGCTCACTGTCAGGAATTGACAACCCAGGGGTGATTGACCAAGGAAGAGGCGTGCTGGAACATAAACCACCTGGAAGCCTGAGCTGTCAGATTAGCGTATCTGCAATTCAGCCACAGACTCCAGGGCCAGGCGATCCATGTGATGTCGGACAATGCAACAACAGTAGCCTACATCAACAGTCAGGGAGGAACCAAAAACTGCCAAGTGACTCTGGAAATAGACCCCCTTATGGAATGGGTGGAGATAAATCTACAAGGGATCTCAGCCTCCACATAGCGGGAAAAGACATCATCAGAGCAGACTTTGAGAAGGGAGAGTCTGGATCCAGGGGAATAGGCGTTGTCGACCAGAGCCTTCCAGCTCCTAGTAGATTGCTGGGGCCTCCCATCCATCGACCTACTGGCCACAACGCACAAAGCAAAGGTCCCCCGATTCTTCAGTCGCAGAAGAGATCAGCACTCCCAAGGGATCGACGCCCTTGTCCAGACCTGGCCAGGGGAGGACTTACTGTATGCCTTCCCTCTGTGGCCTCTGCTGGGTAAGGTCATTTGCAAGATCGAAATCTACAGAGAATTAATCCTTCTGTTGGCGGCGGATTGGCCCAGATGCCCGTGATATGCAGACAAGTGGAGGCTTCTGGTGGAGAGCCCCCTATGCTTCCCCCTGCACAGGGACCTTCTCCAACAAAGTCTAATCCTTCATGAGGACCCAACTCTGTTTTGTCTTACAGTTGGGCACTTAAGTGGGCTCGCCTGACGAAGCATGGATATTCGATGGCAATAATTGCCACCTTGCTCCACGTGCGGAAGTTCTCGACGTCCTTGACATATGTGCAGATCTGGAAAATATTTGAGGCCTGGTGCAAGGAATGCGAGGTGCCCCCTCAGATGACCAAGATCCCCCATGATTCTTGAATTTTTACAGGGCGGCCTGAACAAAGGGTTGCCCCTCAACTCCTTGAAGGTCCAGATGGCAGCTCTCTCCTGTTTCAGGGGCAAAGTGAACAGAGCCCGCCTGTCGACACATCCAGATCTGGCCTGTTTCCTAAAAGGGGTTAAACACTTCCAACCACCCTTAAAATGGCTGGTCCCCCCTATGGAACCTCAATCTAGTATTGGACTTTTTAGCAGAGCCTTCATTTCAGCCGCTGCGCAGTCTGTCTCTGTGCCTATTAATGCTGAAGATTGTATTCTTGGTAGCGATATGCTCGGCTCTTGCATCTCTGATTTGCAGGCGCTGTCATGTTGGGAGCCGTTTCTCTGATTTATTCTAGGAACGGTAAAGCTTCGCACCGTTCCTTCCTTCTTGCCAAATATAGTCTCGGAGTTTCACCTGAACTAGTCCATTTCTTTACCGTCCTTGGATAGACGCAAGGACACAGAATACTCCCGCCTCCTACACCACTTAAACGTCAGCAGGCTTTTAGTACAGTATCTGAAACGTTCAGAACCAGTGCGCAAGACGGACCGCTTGTTTGTTCTTCACAGTGGAAGGAAACAAGGCGAAGCAGCTTCGCAAGCTACCATAGCTCACTCGATCAAGGAAGTGATTACGGGAGTTTATTTAGAGGCAGGGAAGCCTTTACCCCTTCAGGTTAAAGGTCATTCCACTGTGACCCAGGCAGTATATCCTGGGCAGAACCTAAGCTACTATCTCCCATAGACATCTGCTGAGCAGTGATGTGTGGTTCTCCTTGCACACCTTTTCCAGGTTTTATCGCTTGGATATCCAGGTCCAAGAGGACGCAGCCTTTGCGAGGGCATTGCTAACCAGACCGCGGGCAGCCTCCCGCCCCGTTTGGGAGTAGCTTTTGTACATCCCATTGGTCCTGAGTCCATCTGGCTACATGCTAGGAAGTGGAGAAATTACTTACCTGATAATTTCGTTTTCCTTACTGTAGACAGAAGGACTCTGCATCCCTCCCACGACTGCCCATAAAAAGTGCCAAGGAATCGCCCATGAGGTGAATCTCCATTCCAAGAGGTTACGTGTAAGCTGTTGCCCTATCCCTATATCAGGGCATCCATAATATTCAGCACTTATGTTTGGTCGAGTACAGTTACGGTCACCAGTTTTTTAATAAAGTTGTTAGGTTATTAAGTTGTATTCAAATTTTATTCGTTTTTCAATAGTATGTTCACAGTGGCTTTTGAAGAGAATACCTAAGGACTGAGGTCACTGCAGGGATGTATCTAAGGTGACGTCAGCTTTGAAACCTGACTCCGTCCTTCTGCTAGCAGGGGAGCACATAGCCCATTGGTGCTGAGTCCATCTGTCTACACTAAGGAAAACAAAATTATTAGATAAGTAATTTCTCCATTTTGGCAAGTTCCTGAAGGAAAAGTCCATAAGCTATTAACAAATTGGTTGACTTGAGGAAAGCCACTGCTTATCACTGGGTGTAAGCATCATGTAATCTATTTACTATTTGGGATCTTGCCAGGTACTTGTGATCTAGATTGGCCACTGTTGGAAACAGGATACTGGGCTTGATGAACTCTTGGTTTGAGCCAATATGGCAGTTCTTATATTCATATGCTTTCTACTCTGCATCGCCATGACATTCTCTGTTCCCCACTCTCCTTGCCAGTGCATCCTTGCTTCTTCTCCATACCTCCCTAACCCCAGCATTTCCTATTCTTTGCTCTCCCCCTCTCTCATCTCCTTCATGCTCAAAATCACTTCTTTTCTATCACTCTAGTCTCTTGCCTCTCTTCCGATAACACCTCCCCCCCCCCCCCCCCCCAGGCTTATGCTGGTAACAGCCCTATGGTGGTTCTGGGAGCAGGAAAAAATGCTTATGAGCACGAGGCTGTTTCTCCCACTTCTTTCAGCTGATTATTGCTCCTGAAAAAATAAAACCAATCAGCAGTAGGCGCTGGTAGATGCAAGAGTAGGCTTTCTACCAGCTGGTAGATGCAAGAGTAGGCTTTCTACCAGCTCTCGCAGCAATTCTATTGCCCATGTGGCCAGACTCCACACACAGTTGATGGCTGTCTGGGTTCAGAGACAGAGGCAGCCACGTTTTGGGAGAGATGGGCTGAACAGCATGAACATCTGGCACCATGTTGCTTGCCTTCCATTAGTGGCCCTATGCGTCAGCTTGGTGCATCCTCCTCCTCTCCTGCCCTGACCGTAGGTCTCTATGTGAGCATATCTGCCACAGGTTTTGGTGCACTGTTCACACCAAATCTGATGCTTCTTTTTAATATTTGTGTAGGTCTAATGAAAGGTATTGCATAAAGAATCTAGTGTTCTTCAAGGCTAATGTAAGAATTAGATCAGAAAAGAGAGTATGGTGAAAAATGTTTGTCCTTTCCCATTCATACCTCAGATCAATATTTTTCAGTGAAAGCAAGTTCTAAAACTAGAGGTCATGGTATAAAACTGAAAGGGGGTAGACTCTGAACAACTAATCTTTTTCAGGCCGATGCAATATCTGCGTGCATTAAATGGGCGCTCAAGATTGAGCATCCGCCCCCTTAATGCGCACTGATCCACCTCTTCCGGGCGCCTGATTTTAATATTTAAATCAGATGTTGCGGTAAAAAGGAGGTGCTAAGGGAAATTGCGCGCCCCTAGTGCCTCCTTGGCAGCAGGCGCCTGGGAGAGGTGGCTGTCAGCTGGTTAGGAAAACAGACGCTCAATTGTAGAGCGTCCGTTTTCCTAATCTAACCATCTGCACCCTTTTTTTTTTGTTGGGGGGGGGGCATTTCTAATTTTTTAGTTCCTCCAACTTAATATTGCCACAATATTATGTGCTTGGGGCAGGAGTTAATTTTGGTGAGTAAAAATGTGCACAATTGGACACGCCAACCCCTGTTTTGGGTTATGGATATGTGTCCAATTGCGAGTTGAGCTATGCGCTGCAGCCAGCGCACGGTATTGCATCAGCTTGCCTGTTAGTGATGTAAGGAAGTATTTCTTGGTGGAAAGGCTGGTGAATGAGACAAAAAGAGTATTGGAATATAAGAGCGTGGAATAGGCACCATCACCATGTGTTCCCAAGTTGTGGGGAAGTGAAGGAAAAACTGTAGTTCAGGCAAGCTGCATCATACAACAGGAAGGAAAATGGGCAGACTAAATGAGCCTGGTCTTTATCTGCTAATGCATCGTTTCTGTCAAGACTAGATAGGCCCTTTTCTGATGTCATTCTGAGTGGTCTTGGAAGCTCATGCACAACATCTTTGGGTAGTTCCTATGTTGATTCAATAAAATGTATTGTACTCTGTAGAATGCATTCTGAGCTCTATGTGGTGATTATTTTTTTTTTCAATGTTCTGACTGGCCTTTCCTTTACCTTATTCCTTTAGGTTTCTGAAATGGCTGTGTCAGAGCTGCCTGGTAACCCCAACGCTGTGTGGACCGTGAGAAGGCACATCGAAGGTATGCAGTCTTTCCAAGGGCCTCATAAAGGGGACCAGGGAGGGATTAATTCCTTTATTCGGGCATGGAGAGGCTGGAAAATGATGTAACTTCATGTCTCTTCTCCATAAGACCAATCTGTGGAAAGCTTTTGTTCTGATCCAGCCATGTTATTTCTCTCCAGAGCTAAGTCCATCTACAGCTTTTCCATGACTGCTGCTATCCTTTCTTCAGCAGGATCATCATTCCTAAGATTCTTGATTCATTTATTATCTTTCTACTTTGCAAGCACACGCACATCTTGAGAGTTTCTGGCAGCAGGACCAGAAAGCATCCTTGGGAAGGTCCCTTCTAATTACCAATGCAAACTCCTCTCCCAAAGCTTCAAGTCTTGCTTCTGTACTGGGATCATGAGGTCATGCTCTTTCTTTTAGCAGGGGGAATGCAATGTAAATCCTGCCTTTAATGGTTATACTCTAGGCTAGCACATCCATGAAAGCAGGAAAATCTAATTCAAATTGAACCACTGCCACTTGTTGAATTAACTAATTTAGACAGAAGTATTATGAAATGACTCCCTCTTGCAAGGTAGTTCTTAGTCTTTTTAAATACTTTGTTCAGTTTGATGATGTTGCCATCAGCTGACTCATTTGGAAGTTGTTTGTAATACTTCAGGTCCTTCTTGCAATGCTTCTATTCCAGATTTCTGTAAAATGGTCACTTCTGGGCTGGAAGACCACCTCCCCTTTCTCCAGGAAGCCCATCATCCCCCCTCCACCTCCTAATATCTTCAATTCACATGAGCAAGTCAGGGAATGAAGAGAGCTGGTAAATATCTGCTGGCACATTAGGGAGAGGAAGCAGCAGAACAATGTTTATATTTAAACATATGTGGATTTAGAAATCTTCATATGCAATACCATCAAAGTATCTTAATAAGAATTTATGCAGGTAGCCAAATCAAAAGATGTAAATAAACTCCTAAATGAGCACATAAGAGAAAATGCAACTTTTTATTTGTTAATCCATTAATTTGTAATAGTAATGCATGTTTAAACTCTGTAGGTGGTGGTAGTGCTTTGCTATTTGTCAAATGCATCTGCATTTCCACTTACAATAGAAGAGACAGTTCAGTGTAAGCTAGAAATAAGAGTATAGTTTTTTCCTTGCAGGTAGAGCATTTTCTAAAAACGGTACAGTTAATCAATATAACACAGTGCAGGTTGATGCCACACAGTTAATGAAGGGGAAGAGGTTAAATGGCACAAGAGATCTCAAATTGTTTTCCCGCTCAAGTGATTTGTCATAGTTGTCCATAGTAACTGAGTTGATGAAAACAGATTCCTTATTGCTGTGAATTCCTAACGCTGATACAATACTTGCATCACATTTACTTAGAATCCTCTTTGTTGGGCAGAGGTCACCCCCTGGATTCTGGTAACCTTGAGTATGACGTGAAATGTTGATTCTGGGGGTGTTAAAGAGGACTCTGCCCACGGTTGATGTCAGTTTGTCCTTTGTTGTATATACACCGAGACTCAATAACAGTTTATACTTGTGTAGCCTCCTGACACCAAAGTTAATTAGGATGCTGTGAACTCTACTGAAATAGCATATATTTTAAGGGAGGGGCATGTTTGAATCCTGAATCGGGCTTTGAGGCTTGAGCCTTTGAAAGCAGTCTCTCATCAAAGAATCTCCCCACAGTCCTTTCCTATTCAGTAGTACACACAGTAGCTGGCTTTTGTTGAATAAGGAAGCCTGAGGTCCCATACCGCTTCCTGATCTCCTGCAAACAGAACATGTAGGAGAAGGGGGTTAAGAGTATAAACATTACGTAGAAGAATATTTCTCCATGGACAACCCAAAGCAAATTCAGCCATACAGGTGTGTCACATTGTTTGGCGCCAACACAGAATATGGTTTTTGACTTCAGGAAGCCCTAGAGGTCTTTCTGAGCATGTGTGGGTTACTGCGCAACCACTTCTGCACAAGTTTCCATAGTCATTTTTCATTCATTGCAGCCCAAGGAGGATTTTGCTCTCCTTAGCTACCCCCATGATTTTTTAATTTTTTTTTTTTTAGTATTTCTCTTCTTTGTTCCCTTCTTTCTTCGAGTCTTCTAAAAAAAAAATCCATTTTTTTTTGTTCCAACTTTTAATTTTTCTCATTTTGCCACCATATCGGAGAAAACATCTAGATCTGGTTAGAAGCCTTTTAAACTAGTATCGTTGGGGATAAGTGAACAAAGTCCCCAGGTAAGTAAATGGGGACATGGTATAGAAATGAGGAAAAAAGGCAATATCTGGAAAGCAGTATACATTAAAGCTCAAGATATATGAAATAAAGTCCTGGATCTAAAGGCAGTTATAGATGAGGCCAACTTGGATTTAGTGTGGTTTGTCATGGAAAAGGGTTACACAGAAAAACCATGACCCAAATGTATATAGTGAGTTATCTATTAAGGAAGGACAGGATTGGAAGAAAGAGAGAAGGAGTGGCACTACCTGTGAAAGTTAATAAAGTAACAGACATAGCGGACATAGAAAAGGTACAGAGAAGGGCATAAAAAATAGGATGGAAAATACTCCCGTATGGAAAAAGGTTAAAAGGATTAGGGCTCTTTAGCTTGTAAATGAGGACTGAGAGGGGATATGATTAAATCTGTAAAATCATGACTGGGGTGGAATGGGTAAATAGGGAACGGTTATTTACCCTTTTAACCAACACCAGGACTGGGGGACACTCCATGATACTAGCAACTGGCAGATTTAAAACAAATTGTCAGAACTGATTTTTCAATCAGTGCACAAACAAGCTATGGAATCTATTGCTGGAAGATGTGATCAAGACCACTTAACATAGTGGGGTTCAAAAGAGGATTGGACAAGTTCCTGAAGGAAAAGTCCATAAACAGTTATTAGCTAGGTCGACTTAAGAAAACCAGTGTTTATTCCTGGGATTGAGATAAAAGAGATAGATCAACTACTTGGAATCTGACTGGTATTTGTGACCTCTGTCGGAGACAGGATGCTGGGTTCGATGATCCTCTGGTCTGCCCAGCATGGCACTTCTTATGTTCTTAACTGCAGGGCTTACCAACTGGTAGTGGAACCCCACTGGAGGATGTGGTATTGGACCTGGTGCTTACCAGTGGGACAGTGCTACAGATATTGTAGTGGACTATCCTCTGGGTTCAGTTTTAGAGCACAAGCAATGAAGATTCATTCAAAGGCATGGGTCCTAGCCTTCGCGAAAACTAACTTTGTTAAAATGGGGGAGTACTTCAAGAAGTTGTTAACTGGGTGGGAAAATCTATGGGAAGTACAAAAGCAAGGGGCAAAACTAAAAGCAGGTATTGTAAGGACAGCTAACCCTTTGTTAGGAAAGTAAATAAAGGCAAGAGGAAAAAATGGTCGCTGTAGTTTCCTAAAGAGGTAGCTGAAATGGTAAGGGAAGTAAAGGTTAGCATTAATAAACTACAAGAGATTGTAGAAAGAGGAAGACAGGTGACAATATCCAAAAAAGCTAAGAGAAGCTGGGAAAGTAGGGATGCAAATGGAAGAAAAAATAGTAAATACAGTAAAATCTAGAGACAAGACCATTTTTAGATGTACAGTATTTAGTGATAAGAGAAAGTGCAAACGTGTCATTGTGAGACTCAAAGGTGAAGGGGAGAAATATACAGAGAGGTGTGTTGAACTCCAGTCCTCAAGAGCTACTAGACCGGTTTGTCGCCCTTGAGGAGCAGAATAGAACAATCCTGATGTAGAGGCTGGTGAGGAAAAAACTGAATTGCTTAACAAATATTTCTGATCAGTATTCACTGTGGAAGGGCCAGGAGCAGGACTACATGAAACAAACACACAGAGGATTAGAAGTGAAATAAACCTCAAAATGATTTTCAGAAAAGTGTGTTCGTGAGAAGCTAGCTAAAAGTAGATAAAGCTGTGGGGCCAGATGGGAAACATTGATACATTCAAGGATTTTTAAGAGAACTTGAGAGAAGTTCTGGCAGCTCTGCTGGTTGAACGTTTCAATACTTCTTGAATCAGGAATAGTTTTGGAGTACTGGAGACCGGTGAATGTGCTTCCTGCTCACAAAAGTGGAAGTAAGTAGGAGGCTAGGAACTACAGGCTGGTTAATCTGACCTGCATGGGGAGCAAATTTCTAGAATCCAGTTGGAGCCACCTAGAATACTCCACCGGAACACATATCCTACCGTGCCTTCCTTGAGAAAATAGTTGAATCATTCTTTTCAAATTAGAAGAGACCATGCAATTGACAGAAAACTCCCCAGATGTCTTGTAGTTTATTCAGATGCCTGAACAGGCTGTGGCTGTTCCCATTCATAAAGCTCTTCAAGATCTTCAAACTTAAATCTGGCATCCGTAACTCTGTTAGTGAGAGAGAAAGATTTGAAATATAAAATTCAACTACGGTATGTCCAGTCCATATGAAAGATCAACTATCCCATGAATCCATAGTGGTAGAATCTGCCCTCCAAAAAAAAAAAAAAAGAGAGTTCCAAGGCGCATTCTAATACCCCTCCTGGAAAGGATGCAGAATTAATAGATGCTGCTACTAGAAAATTAGAAGCATAGAAACACGATGGTAGAAAAAGACTTTACGACCTATCCAGTCTACCCATCTGCCCTTTAGCATTATAATTCCTGTTCGTATCCTGGATCAGTCTGTACAAGTGGGTTTATGCACCCTTACAAGCAGATGGAGGCAGAGAACAAAGCTTTGAGGCACTGCTCCATAACCGAGAGTGCCACCTGCAGTCCCTCAGTATTTCTCTGTCTCCAGCAGATGGTAGAGGTGCAAACCTGCAATCTGGAGTTAGGAAAAGAGTAAGGAGTTTTGGCTTCCCGAGGTGTTAGGTTCCTTTGAGGGCCATCCCTCAGGTGGAGCAGGGCGAGTGGGAGGTTATGACCCCTGTCCTGACTCAGCCCTTCTTGGCAAGGGGGGGTGATAGCCAGGGGTCCTAGTACCCTCACCCCCTCTGAGCTCTTCACTTCTTCTGTGTCCCTGGCTCCTTCAGCAATTAGCCTCCAGTAGCAGGGAAGTATTTCTATTTCTTTATTGCTTTGCTGGGCCTGTATCTTTAAAAAAAAAAAAAAAAAAAGAGAGAGATAGCGGTAGCCCAGTGAGCAGGACTGAGGCAGCGGTTAAGTCGCTGGTTTTACTGCTGGGAGGTAGGCAGGAGGGAGCGGGCTGAATTGCCGTGGTTGATTGGGGCCAGGTGGTGTTAGCAGCAGACAGCATCAGGGAGCATTTCTGTTGGCAGGGGCTATTTTTAGGCCTGTCTGCGCTGGCATGCCTATTCTAGTGCAATGTGGCAAAGTTTGTTGCGGCTGCAGTTTAAAGCAGACTCAACGCGATTCGGCCTCATTTTGCTGGGAGTGTGCCTCGGGGGTGGGAGGCAAGAGTGGATGGCAGCTGGGCCGGCTCTGGAGATCCTGTGGGGGGGGGGGGGGTCAGAGGAGCCGGCAGCCATCAGTACGTGCAGGAAGGTCAGGCTGCTGCTTTGATGCCTCGGGACTTCCCGCCCATGCTGTTTCCCGCAGAACAGGACCCTGCAGGTGACAGGGAAAGGGGAGACGCTCAAGGAGTTGTTGGTCAGGACTCTCCTCCTCTGATCCGGAGGAATATTCCACAGATTTTGTTCTTCTCCTCCATAAGGCTTATTTAGGATGTAGGGTGCGAGAGACCATTACCCAGGAAGTTCCAGGCGGCCAAGAAAGCTAGGGATTTGGAGGCCTGTGGAGACAGGAGGGATCCTGTGCTGTGCTGCGGAGCATCAATCTTCATCCAGTCAGGGTGATTCTGGTGGCAATTGAGTGGCTGCTCCGGCCGTGGTTTACGGACCACCTACATCCGGAGGTGGATGATCCCATTCTCTTGACTCATTTCTCAGGATTGCTATGGCAGGAGCCTGTATTTTCAGACCGAGAGGAATGCTTCTGTCTAGCGGCTTGGCTTTTGAGAGGTGGTGACTCCATTTGAAAGGTTATTTGGAGCCTGTGATTACAACTTTGCTTCAAGCAAGGAGACCTTCCACGTCAATGGCTTATGTCCAAGTGTGGAAGGTTTTCAAATCTTGGTGTTTGCAGATCAAGGTGCAACCTTTGCAAGTGGACGTTCCGCAGATCCTGGCCTTTTTGCAGAGCGGCTTGGCTAAGGGTTTGGCCTATAATTCCCTTTGGGTCCAGATAGCAGTCGTGGGTTTTGTTTGAGGTAAGATTCAGGGAAGACCATTGGCCTCTCAACCGGATGTGGTTCATTTCCTAAAGGGGGCAAAACATTTGTGTCCTCTGGTTTGGAAGATTTGCCCAGCATGGTGTCTGAATTTGGTTCTTTGGGTGCTGTGGGGTCCTCCTTTCAAACCAATGCAGAGGGCATCATTAAAGGATTTAACCCTGTAGGCTATTTTCCTGGTGGCTATCTGTTCAGCTAGGCAAATATCTGAGCTGCAAGCGTTGTCATATAGGAACCTTTTCCTGCGTTTTTCGGAGGCAATGTCTCGTGTTCACATTCGCCATTTCCTATAGCAGTTTGCTGAACCGAATGAGGTCAAGTGCAATAATTATTTCATCCCCCTGAAGCAGGCACGGGAGTGCCGAAACATTGTCAATGTCGGGAAGTTCATTTGAGCACTGCAGTTGTATTGCTGTGTTCGGAGGCTAAAAAAGAGCAGCATTTATATAAGTCAAAACATATGATTTTGAGATTAAAAAGAAGATATAGTTAGTGAACAAAGGTACATAGTAAATAATTTTGAATAGGAGCAAAACATTTTTAAGTAAAGAGTAGTAGTAAAAAAAGTTTTTGGAATAAAGTTTAGAATAGTTTTAACAACCTGAAAAAAAAGTATATGAGAGAAGCTATGTGCTCAAACAAATGATACTAGTTGAAGCCCATTGCGGGCAAGAGTCTGTGGATTACAGTTTGAGAGCACAGATAAATCTGATACTTATTCCTGTTTTATTAGTTAGTGTTGGTCCTGTATAGCTATGTGAATCTTGTGGTAAGATTAGGGCTTATTAGCTCATTTTTTTATTTCTACTTTAAAAAAAATTCTCACATGTTAAATCGGTCACTGATGCTGGTGCAGGCAGCGTAGAGGAAGACGCTGCAAGCCTAACTCCCAAAGAAATGGGCCCATGGAATGGCAACGTGTTCTCTCTCAGAAAGGGAAAAGATGTCCCAACCAAGTCAGAATTTAGGGAATGGTTCTGCAGTCTTATTAGGGAGTTGAAAAGTAATAAACAAGAGAACATGATGTCTGATTTTTATGAACAAAAATTTCAGAGATTGGCAGGCAGGTGGACGAAAAAGACATCCGGATTGATGTGCAAGCAGAAGAATTGCAAAGCTGCAGAACCAATACAAAACACTGGCAACAGATCACCTTGAACTTAGCAAAAAAATTGGAAGACCTTGAAAACCGCTCTAGACGGTGCAATGTACGATTTAGAGGGGTGCCAGAAATCTCGGAATACAGCGATTGCAAAAAAGTGGTTTGGGAAATTTGCACAATGCTATTACACTCAGAGAAGGAGAGATTGGAACCCTTCAATGTAGAAATAGAAAGGGCACATCGAGCCTTGGGACAGAAGGTAGCTAATCGTACAAGAGACATAATTGTATGTCTCCCATTACCATGAGAAAGCAACTAGAATTCAAGGAAGTGACAGCCATACTTAGAAAGGAGACTATCCTTTATCGCTGGCTTTTCCCCTTTGGGATGACATTTACAATAAAGAGAGTAACTTCTAGAATCAAAACAATGGCTGACGCAGAGATGATCCTTAGAGAGGCGGGATTCAATGTAAAGAGCTCGTCCCTCCGGCCCACTTCCACAAACAGAGCGCAAGAAGATTTTCCTTGTTGGCTGAGTAAGAAAGGGAAGCAGAAGATTGAGATGCCATTCTAGAGGATAAAGCTCCTCAAAAGAAGCTGGAAATGGATGACTTGACACATTTTTTTGTTTATATTCCTACTTTAGGGGAGTATGGATCAAAGTGGATGGATTTTCATAGGCTTGCTATAATTACAAGTGACTAGGATTTCCATTTATAGAAGTTGGTGTTATTTTATATATCTTCACTCTTCTTTGCTATAAGCTGTTCCATTGGGGGGGGGGGGGGGCTTCGATTTTTCACCTTTATAGGATTCTGAAGATCATTCTTGCAGGATGCAGCCAAACTTTCAGTCCTTACCTCTCTTTAACCCTCCTCATCCCTACTCAGTTTCCTCAGACCAACTTCAAATTTTAAGAGAACTGGTTTTCCTGTTAACAGCACATGCCATAGAGCCAGTTCCAGCCATGGAAATAGAAAAGGGTTTTTACTCCAATTATTTCTCATCCCTAAGAAGTCAATTTAAAATTCCTCAAAAGAGAAAAATGAAAACTGAATTCCTTAGGCACCATTCTCCCTCATATAGGATTCAGAGATTAGCTGATAGCCTTAGACCTAAAGGATGCTCACACAGATTCCAGTTCACAAGGATTACAGAAATTGCCTGAATTTTTCTCTCAGAAAACCACTTTTCAGTACTACATCCTATTATTTGGCCTAGCAGCTCTGACACTGTTCACCAAGTGCCTTGCAGTTGTAGCTGCCCATGTCAGGAAAAGCAGTATTTCAGTCTTTTCATATTTAGATGACTGGCTAATATCTAGCAGATACTCAAAAGAATTGAGACAATATCTTTCCTTCACTAGGTTTCAAAGTGAATTTCCAGTAATCCTACTTGACCTCAACTTACAAATTGGATTTCATAGGAGCACACTTGGTTACCCAGAAAGGAAAGTCTTTACTTAATCTCCAAAGGATGAATACCCTAATCTACATTGTTCGCTCTTTGTCCAACCACCAATCTGTTTCAGCCAAATACTTCATAGAAATGTTTGTCTGCATGAAAGCCACAGTCGGTCACATCCTTTGCATGCCTGCGTATGAGAAACTTAGTGGCACTTAAAAAGCATTGCTGGAACTAACATTCACAGCTGCTGTCTCACAGAATAAGTCTTGCCAGACTTCTCATTAATTTATTGAAGTGGTGGTCTCATCCCTCAAACCTTTGCAGTCAGTCATTTTATCCTTCAAAACAAATATTAACATATGCCTCTCTTCGAGGCTGCAGAGCTCATCTAAACACAGTTTGCTTACAAGAGTCTTGGACCATACCAGAGAGAAGATTTCCCATCAACAGTTATATTCCAAGCCCTCCTTGACATTGAACCATGGTTAAAGCAAACAGTAGTTCAAATCTAGGCAGATAATCAAGTAGCCGTGTGCTACATAAACAAGGAGCAGGATCTTCAAGGCTGTGCAAGAAACTTGCAAAATATGGAATTAGATGGTCTTAAGAAAGATGCATCTAAATGCGATCTGTCTTCGAGGAAAACACAATGGCAGTCCGAGTTGCTGCCTTCAACCTCATGAACCTCATCTTTAGTTTCTAGTACTTACAGCATGAATATTGAAAGTGAAGTAGTGTGGGTAGTGGGTGATGTAAAAGAGGTTATTCTAGCAGCAAGAAGGCCTACCAGACTCTCATGCAATGTTAAATAGAAAAATTTTCTATTTGATGTACCACTTGGAAAGAGAATCCATTCCATTGGATCACTTCAATATTAGATCTCTCCATCAGAGTACATTTGAGTGCTATTGCAGCCTACTACCAAGGTTTCAGTCTTATTTTATTTTAGATTTTCATATTCTGCTTTTTGCACTTTTTGGATTAATTCATGTACTGTAGATATTTCCCTATCCCCAGAGGGTTTACAATCTAAGTTTGTACCTGAGGCAATGGAGGGTAAAGTGACTTGCCCAAGGTCACAAGGAGCAACAGTGGGACTTGAACCCTGGTCCCCTGGTTTATAGCCCACTGCTCTAACCACTAGGCAACTCCTCCAATCTCTCACCATCTGATAGTGGCAGAATTCATCAAAGGCTTCTACCATCATTGTCCAATTAAATTCCACTGATTTAATGGGATTAACTTTTTGCTTTTTGTTTCTGTTCTGTTCAACATAACAACCGTACAGTAACTATTAAACCCAGTGCATTTCTTTTCCAAATTATGGAATAGACAGCAATTGCCTGTCAGAAGGGGGGTTCTGCAAATAGTCAGGTTTAAGCGAAAAAACATTAAAAGAAATACACAGTCAGAAAATCCCCAAATCTCCTAACACCCCTTCCTCCCCATCCCTGTAAGATCCTGAACCTTAGCAGAAACTATTGAAAAGGTAATGTCACGTTTGCTCACGTTAGAGCAGAGTGCCATCTGAGATCGTCCTATGGGCAAATAGTTGAGAAGTAACCCACGTGCAAAAAGAGGCAAAGAGTTTAAATATACCTCCCATCATTAACAGAATCCCTCTTTTTCTTGAACCATTCAATTTTTTCAGTTATTCATCTAGCGCACACATTTAATGAACAAGATTTCTGAGTTGTGTCAAAGTCAGCGGATTGATGGTTATCCACTTCTGCAGTATACATTTCTTGGCTAATAACAGCACTACCCTAGGAAACTCCCCACATATCATCCTAGAAAAAGGTATTCACCTGAAAAGAAAAGGAGAACACCATTCACTCATGTAATATACACACAAACATTAGCCCAAAAATGGCGCATCATCAGGCTTGTCCAAAACTGGTGACCCAGTGTACTATTGACATGTCCACATTTAGGGCACTGCCCAGAGTCCGAGATTCCCAACTTACTGGCCTTCATAGAGGTGCTATAAAATCTATGGAGAAACTTGAACTGGAGTTCATTAAGAGGAGTATGGACAGATAAAGATTTTGCCCTTGTAAAACACCCCTTGTAATATGTCTGGGTCAACTTGGTCCCCAATCGGGCCCTGATATTTTACTTGGAAAGGCCCAAACCTTACAGAAAATCTTCTTAATTGTTTCTCACTTATGACCCTACTAAGCAAGGCCTACCAGTAAAGAAACAAATCCTTTCTGCTTGGGTTTTCTGACAACATTTCATATTGTTATGCTAATGCTAGAATTCAACTTCCAAATTAAGTTAAAGTTAATCAAGCAAGGGCAACTTCATTTGTACAACTTCAATTTGCTTCAATATAAGACACCTGCAAAGTGGCCACGCATGTTTATCAATGTGGAGAAATGACTACCTTATCTTGCTTATGTGTAATTTGTTAGTTTGTCTTATGAAGGTCATAATGCAATAATGTATTTACCTATATTTTATTGTGTATGTATGCTGTAACCTGCTGAGTTTGGGCTATAAAATTTTATAAATAAATCAAGTGTTATTGTCTGATTCTCGCAATGATAGTAATTTTGGCCGAGCAATTCTCAGCAATTTATTTAATAGTTTCAATTAGCCCTCCATCCTCTTTATCCAACAAAGGACAAATATTTGAATACAGCCCTCAGCTTGGGAATCCCCACTTGTGTGGCTGAATTTGTCTTTGCTTGTTCTCAGAGAAAGCAAAGTTTCTTATCTGTCACAAGTGTTCTCCATAGTCAGCAGGACAAATCAGCTACACAATGTCTGTCTCCTCCCCAATGAATTGAATCTTGACTTGTTGAATAACCGAGGAGACTTGCATGGTAGCTGCATGGGAGCACCTGCACACTCTCAGCAAAACTTGCACAACTTGAACTCGGAGAGCTCAGCATCAGCACTGTACGATGTCATCACTTGTTTGGCTGATTATTTGTCCTGTCTATGGATAACACCTGTTACAGGTAAGCAGCTTTGCTTATGCTGTTCTAAATACTTTTTCCTTATCTTCAGGTAAAAAAAAGATAAATCTGCTAGTTCAAAGTGAGGCTGTCTGACTTTCCTGCTGGAAATCCAGGCCACTGGTGGTTCTGTTCTCCTGCAATTTCATAGCTAATATATTACTTTACAATTGTAACATAAAAACTGGTCCCCATTTGGAAGAATGACACCAGATTTGTGAACTAAACATCTTTGCTGTATTTAATGGTCATTACTTGGAGAGACTGGAACTTTTTCCTTTGTGTGTGGGAGTGCTTGATTTCTCTTTTATGCACAACCATTTCTGACCATTGCATCGGTTTTAGAAAAAAAGATGTGAAGTGAGATGTTTTACAGGTTCATCCATCTGCACCACCTTGAAAGCAAATACTAACTCTGGCTGGTACGTGGTGATACACACTACCAATACCAAGCCTCTTTTTCTCTTCCACAGGTGGCTGGTGGTGGAAGTGCTGATCCCCACAGGTGTGTACCCACTGATAGGGACTCCTCACAGGCTAAACAGTGCCAGAAGCACACACTTCTTTGCTGACTTTAGTAATAAAGGACCTACAGAAGAATGACTCGGCTTGCACTGTATCTGTGCTGCAAATTCAGCAGTGCAAAAGGTGCATTACGCAACTGGCTAGACATTGGATGTCTCGGGGTCCTTCGCCTATTTTCCCCCTCCCTTGTGGATTAACATGCCACTACTTATAAGAAATATAGTTGTTAATAACATTGTCCTTGAGCAACTTAGATGACATATGTGAGGGTCACTAGGCAATGGATGAGTGGGGACATCTTTGGTACGTAGAGCTTTTAGTTTTGTGATCTGAAGATGATGACCTAGTGTACTAGAATTCCCTGTTGGTCTAAGCAAGGTTCTGAAGTGAATTTTCTGTTTTCACATCTCTGTTTTATCCTCTGCTAGATGATGTGAGCTATAAACCCCTGGATATGTTAAATATTTATTGGTGCTCTGCAGATTGAGATAATTCATGCACATTTTTTAATTTCTAATGACAATTTTATTTTCCTCATGCATGGTGCCTGGAAGTTCTCCTGAAGTCTTAACTTTTTAAGTCATGTTTTGCTAGGGCTGGCAAAGAATATTGGAGAGCATCGTATGATAGAATTTTATTGCTAGAATAAAAATGTCCTGAGAACTGTCAGGAAATGGCTAGGGAAATTTTTTTATTGGTCTCTGACATATCAGTCCCCTATGAATTAGGGAACAAATTGCTTTCATCCAAGGCAATACTGATTTTGTCATATCGTTCTTTGTTTTATGTATGGTGGAGTTCCAAGCATTGGTGTCTGTATATACACATCAGCACTTGGAATTTGCTTGGCTGATACACAGATGAGCAGAGCGAATTTATCTAAGTTCAGTTACATCCACATTAATCTGCTAATGAGCATTGTACTGTAGCGATGCTGAACTCTAGAGCAATGATAGCTTGGATCTATCCTTCAGTCACTGCTGGGAATGTTGGCAATGAGCAAACACCTAGCCAATACACCTAGCTTGTATAAATCATGCTATTTTTTACTCTGCTAGTAACCAAATAGCTCATTATCATTATCACTAGCCCAGCAGCATCCTAATCATCTACATACTAAGACATCTGGGTTATCACACAGTGAATGTGATTTACAGGTTTGGTTTTAAAAACGACAGGTCTAAAATCCAAATGTAGAGATTTACTTGATGTATAGGAAGACCAGGGGCACTAAATTTCTGAAATGAACTAGAGGAATTTTTATTTGCATTGCACATGAGTTACGGTAAATAAAATGGTCGTGCATGCTAACTCTGCCCCTTTGATTGCTGTCAGTCACTTAAATCCTAGTTACTGAGCTCTAAGGAACTCCTTTTGTTTTTATAGAAAAGGGAAATGAGGTCCTAAGAGTATTTAAAAGCTAATAATTGACTCTGGCTTGCAGGCTGTCATGATTTCTGGCCTTGGGCCTTTGTGAAAATATGCAGGAAAAGCTTACAGATGAGCCTTGGTGGAAATCTCTTTGGAGGTGAGGTCAAGGAAGCAGTGGAGTGGATTCATGAAAGACCACTAGTGTCCTGCTTTAGGTCATATCCATTACCATCTCCGAACTATCCTCTATATCTCAAAATGTTTCTTGATAGTCTCCCTAGGAAACAGTTTTTCCTCAAAAGAAATATTTTCCAAGTCCTATTCATCCTAGACAGCAGGCTCAAGGCCTCGTCATTGAGACGTAAGGATCTCTGATTCTTGTATGGCCACCCAGTCAAAACCAGGAATTTATTTTTTTTTTGACCGAATCCAGACAAGATAACCAGAATCCCAGTCTCTGTTCTGAAAGAACTCTTTTTGTAGTGGGGAGGCTGAAGGTTTGTTTGTAAATGTTTGGCACATTGTAACAGTCAGCTGGGTCTTCAGGTTTGTAAAGGAAGGTTACAAATTACAACAATTGGCAACTCCTCCAAATCACCTGCACCTTGGGGAAGTATTAATTGTGTTTGATGTTCTCCTGTGCTACGGTATATGCATCCTCAATTGTGCTGGTTTCTTTTTTTTTTAATTCTGCTTTTTTGATAAATTGAAGCTTTTTCACATAGGTATAAAAGCTTTATTGCAGTGATTGTCTGTCCAGAGGCACGATAACATCTGAAACTTGGTCATATAAGTTACGCTATTAAAATGACTTGAATCTGATTAGGGTAATGTTGGAGAAAAAAAAACAACCCAGTAACCATATGCAAAATTTGTACTTCTTACATTTGTACTTAACCAAATCTAAACTAAAAGGAGCCATCATAAGGATAAAAAATGTTTGTTAGGAAAATCAATAAAAGTAAGGGCGGGGGGGAAGAGGAGGGAAAAGTGTTGATTAAAAGCATTCAAATAGTACAAGAAATCTCGAAAAGAGAACAGGGAAGAATATCTGGAAAAGTGTAAGAAAACTCAGGGAACAAAGGTGCAAACAGAACTAAAAATATCTTGAGCAATCCCTTGTTATACAGGAACGCAACAGAATTTAGCTATAATGAGCATGCTGTTCTGGGACTGGGATTAGATACATGGAACGTGGGAACTTGCTAGAACGAGACTTTCATCCAGTGCTCTTGCACATTGCTGAACTTCCTGCAAGTCACTTCCTGTTCTGCACAGAAGTCAAAGCTTGCTACAGTCCAGTGTCTTGTAGTTCACTGTTAAGTTCTAGACAGTGCCGTAAGAGGAAAGGAGAGTGCTTTTGGGTTACTTTGGAGGCATATAAAGCTATAGATCTGTTTCAAACTCCTGCTACAGTCCACAGCCTCCCTCCTCATTCTGCATTTTCCTGTGGGAGATGACTTGCAAGAGTTGTAAGCTTCCCTACCCTCCAGTAAATTAGGGCTGTTCAGCTTGGAGAAGAGATGGCTGGGGGGGGGGGGGGGGGGGGGATATGATAGAGGTCTTTAAAATCATGAGAGGTCTTGAACAAGTAGATGTGAATCTGTTATTTACACTTTCAGATAATAGAAGGACTAGGGGGCACTCCATGAAGTTAGCAACTAGCACATTTAAGACTAATTTGAGAAAATTCTTTTTCACTCAACGTACAATTAAACTCTGGAATTTGTTGCCAGAGGATGTGGTTAGTGCAGTTAGTGTAGCTGGGTTTAAAAAAGGTTTGGATAAGTTCTTGGAGAAGTCCATTAACTGCTATTAATCAAGTTGACTTAGGGAATAGCCTCTGCTATTACTAGCATCGGTAGCATGGGGTCTTCTTAGTGTTTGGGTATTTGCCAGGTTCTTGTGGCGTGGTTTGGTCTCTGTTGGAAACAGGATGCTGGGCTTGATGGACCCTTGGTCTGACCCAGCATGGCAATTTTCTTATGTTCTTAGTACTCCTACAGTTCCCTACAGTTCTTCCTGCTGGTAGGGTGAGAACCTCCAGGAGCTGGTGTCAGCGTTGCCAACTCATGCTTGAAAAAAAGTTCCAAAATTCACTGTGAAAAGTCCCTTGACCCCTCAGTAGGGCAACTTGATTTACAGTATAGGTGGCATCCACTGCAAAGTATGTCTAAGTACTACCTACAGTACTACCTACAGCTAGAACAATGTTGGTACCTGGTGGCACTGGAACTGGAAACCTTAAAGTTCTAGTTGCCTAAGAGGGGCATATATTGGCAGGGGGTGGGAGGAAATTCTCACACACGCTGTCTCTGACACAGATGCACACAGGCAGTGTACACCCATAATTACATAAGAACATAAGATATGCCATACTGGGTCAGACCAAGGGTCCATGAAGCCTAGCATCCTGTTTGTAACAGTGGCCAATCCAAGACGCAAGCATATGGCAAGTACCCAAACATTAAATAGATTTCAAGCTGCCATTGCTTATTAATTAATAGTTTATGGATTTTTCCTCTAGGAACTTATCCAAACCTTTTTTAAACCAGTTACACAAACTGCTGTAACCACATCCTCTGGCAATGAATTCCAGAGCTTAACTTCCCGGCCTGTAGGTAGTACTTAGACATACTTTGCAGTGGGTGCCCCCTATACTGTAAATCAAGATGCCTTACTTGAGGGGTCGATGCAATAATCTTCGCGGAAAGTGAGTGCTGACTTTTCAACGCACGCATGGCGCCCACAAGGGGGGCGCCATGCAATATGTAAATTAGGGGGTCACGCTAGGATGGAGGCACTAGGGTCTCTTGCGCGACCTTAGTGCCTCCTTGCTAATGTGACCCGCCGCAGCTGCCAGTTATGAAGCCGGGGGCCGGTAAACTCTGCCTCAGTTTTCATAACCTGCTTGTCTGCCAGTAATGAAAACAGCTGCCGAGTTTATCTGGGACGCACATTTATCTTTTTGCATTTGGAGTGAATGAGTAATAGCCACATTCACATGCATTTGCATGTGATGAGCGCTAATTGATTACTCCGTGTCGGACGCGCGTTAAATAGGCGCTAATCCCCCTATTGCATTAGGGGGTGTATTAGCGCCTTTTCCTAGCGTGTAGCAGATGGACTCAGGACCAATGAGTATAGTGTGCTCCTGATAGCAGTTGGAGACGGAGTCAGATTTTGCACTACATAAACCCGTGCATGAGGCTCTGTTCCTCAGTTTTTTTCCGTCTCCATAGCAGTTCGGGACTTCACACATGCTTGCACAGCGTTAGAAAACCAAACTCCAAATTCAGAGAAAGAAAGAAAGAAAGAATCTTACCTACAGATGAGCCCCGCTCTCCTGCGGTGATACCTAAGGGTCCCTCCCCCAGACGATAATCCCTGAGGTGATTTCCGAAATCCCTCAGAGGTAAGCCTCGGTCCCGGCGTGGACTTGGCCCCCTGTGAAGGGAGCAGCTGAGAGGCAGCGGGTGCAAGACCGAGTGCGGTGGTGAAGGTATTCCCCTCTCCCCCCGCAGCCAGAGATCGCCCGGCAGGAGACCGGGAAGCGCCGAGACAAGGTAAGGTAGAAAACTTTTCTCTAAGTCTGTAGTTTCCGAGGCTCGGATAACTGCACAGATTGTCCCTCCGGCGTCTGTCTAATCGGGTTGAGCAGCCCCGTCTGGGCTAGACCCCCGATCTGGCTCAAGGGTCCTCCCACGTGGAGACCCTCCGGGGGGGGGGGGGGCATCTTGCCCGCGTGGTCGCCAGCACCATTCCCCCCGCCTTAGCCGCTTTGTCCACACAACTGAGCCGTGTGCACGGCAGCGAGCCAGGTGCATAAAATACTTGTGCGCACTGCGACGCGCACAAAGGGTGCCGAGCGCATAACTAGGCCTGTGCGCACAGCCACGTGCGCATCTTCCGTTCCTAGGCGCACAACGTAGGCGCACCCGGAACGCATAACCAGGCCTCCCAGCACGCGCATCTGTACAGGCTACACGCGCAAATCATGGCACCGCCGTCCAAGACAGCTAAAGGCCCAGTCTTCTGCCCGGCATGCCACTTGAGAGCGGCACAGCCCGAGGTGTCCTCTGCCCTGCGCCTGTTGTGCGAAGAAGTTTGGGGGGAGCCGAGACAGTCCCCCCTCAGCCTGTAGAGGACTCCGGATCTACCAGCGAGACTACCCCGGACCTCTCTATTTCCAATTCGGCCCTTTCACAGTGGGGGCCCTCGGGGAGCGCCGCTGGACCCAATGCGGTCCCAGGCAACTTAACCTGGGCGGGATTCTTCGCGGAACTACAATCCTACATCCACGCACAGACAGGACCACCAGTGGCACAACCACAACCCCCGCCAGTGGCCCAGAACCTCCCAGGGCCCTCCCGGCCTCCACCAGATGAGCCGCCCCTGGACAAATACCTCCTCTTAGGGGACACAGGTGATTCGGAGGAGGAACCAGAACCCCTGGAAGAAGGGGAACTCCCTCCAGGAACGGAACTGCATCGCACCATAACGAGCTTCTTCCCAAAAGATGAGTTATCAGATCTCGTAGCCACGCGTCTGAAGGCATTGGCCATCCTGGACACATGCAACACAGCAGAATCCAAGGCATTCCCCTTCTTGGCTGGGCTGCACCAAATCTCACGCCATTTCCCTATGCTACAAGCTGTACAACAACTGATTGACCTAGAATGGGATGCCCCAGAGGCCACCTTCAAGGGGGGTTGAGCCCTAGAAGCTCTCTACCCCTTGGATCCCGCGATGAAGGAACTCCTGAGGTTTCCCAACATCTACGCCTTGGTCTGCACCACCACAAAGCGCACCACCATACCAGTCGAGGGTGGAGCTTCCCTCAAGGATGCCAATGACAGACAGCAGGAATCCATCCTCAAGCAGTCTTACGATGTATCAGCTATGATCCTTTAGATCACTGCTTGCTGTGCCGTGGTATCATGCGTCTGCCTGGCAATGGCCAGGGACGCAACTACGCCAATCGAGGCATTAGACCCGGCAATATCATTCCTCACGGATGCGACCTCAGACCAGGTGCACACCTCAGCCAGGAGCCTCTCGTCCATAGTGGCAGCCAGAAGACAGCTCTGGCTTCGAAGCTGGTCAACCGACGCGTCCTCTGAGATGAGGCTCACGAGAATGCCCTTTAGAGGATCACTCCTCTTCGGAAGCGACCTGGACAAACTTGCCGACATGGGGCGAGTCCCCAGTACCCCGCCTACTGGAGGACAGGAGCAAGAGGAACCAATGCCCCTTTCCCTGGGCACCCAAGGGCAGAGGATCCCAGTGTTATAGACCATACAAAAACATTTACCAAGCGCCCTGCTGGCAAGGGGCAGTCCTTTCGGAACAGACACAACAAAAGAGGATCTGGCTCAGGATCAGGCCCCAGCCGCAACACGCAATGAGAATCAGCAGACCCATCTACAGGAAGAGGTCATAGTGGGTAGATTTGCCCTTTTCTACCAAAGATGGGTCGAGATAACGTCGGACAATTGGGTCCTATCGATTATCCGAGAAGGATACTACCTGGACTTCCACAGCATCCCTCCGGACAAGTTTGTGATTTCTCCGTGCCACGACCCCTCCAAGAGGAAGGCAGTGGAAACCACACTATCAAAACTACTCGCCCTAAAGGCAATAACACCGGTGCCTCCGCACCAACAAAATTCGGGGCACTATTCCATCTACTTCATCGTGCCCAAGAAAGAGGGAACATTCCAGCCCATACTGAACCTCAAGACAGTCAATCTCTACCTGAAGGTATCCCCACTTCCACATGGAAACCCTGCGTGCGGTTATAAGGGCGGTACAACCGGGAGAATTCCTGTCCTCCCTGGATCTGTCAGAAGCCTATCTCTACATACCGATCCATCGCATCCACCAGCGTTTCCTATGCTTCATGATATTGGGCCATCACTACCAGTTCCAGGCCCTACTGTTTGGGCTGGCTATGGCTCCCCGAACGTTCACCAAGATCATGGTGGTAGTAGCAGCAGCACTGAGGAAAGAGGGAATCCTCGTGCATCCATACTCGGACGATTGGCTGATCAGAGCGAAATCGCCAGAGGAAAGCCAGCAAGCAACCACCAGAATCAAGGAACTACTGCAGAACCTCGGGTGGGTCGTCAACACACCCAAGAGCCACCTGCAGCCCTCCCAATGCCTGGAATACCTGGGAGTCCGGTTCGACACCAGAGGGAACAAAGTCACCCTTTCCCCTACAAGGAGAAGGAGATTGATGGAACAACTATGAGCATTGTTGAATTCCACTCTCCCCATGGCATGGGACTATCTCCAAGTTCTCGGACTCATGGCATCAACCATAGAAGTCGTCCCGTGGGCAAGGGCCCACATGCGGCCCCTACAACATTCCCTACTGTCACGGTGGAACCCAATGTCTCATAACTACTCCACCCCCTCCGGCTACCAGCGAAGGTTCGGAACCAACTACAATGGTGGCTACAAGAAGACCACTTGAGTGAGGGAACAAGCCTATCCCCACCGGAATGGACTTTGCTCATCATGGATGCAAGCCTGCAGGGATGGGGAGTCCACTGCCAGGAGCTAACGGCTCAAGGGCAATGGGACGAAGAAGAGTCCGTATGGAACATAAACAGACTGGAAGCCCGAGCAGTCAGACTAGCCTGCCTACGGTTCAGCCATAGACTCCGGGGCAAATCAGTCAGTCATGTCGGACAACGCCACATCAGTGGCCTACATCAACCGCCAGGGGGGAACCAGGAGCCAGCAGGTGTCCCTGGAAATAGAGCCCCTAATGACGTGGGCAGAATCAAACCTACAAGGGATATCAGCCACCCACATCGCGGGAAAAGACAACGTCACTGTAGACTACCTTAGCAGAGAGAGTCTGGATCCAGGGGAATGGACACAGTCGACAACAGCTTCCAGCAGATAGTAAACCACTGGGGAACACCAGCTATGGATCTTCTGGCAACCGGGTCCAACACCCGGGTTCCCAAGTTCTTCAGCCGAAGACGGAAACCGCTGTCCCAGGGAATCGACGCCCTCGTCCAGACGTGGCCTCAGGAGTACCTACTGTATGCCTTCCCTCCATGGCCACTACTGGGCGGAATCATCCGCAAGATAGAACACCACAGAGGGCTGGTACTTCTAGTGGCCCCGGACTGGCCAAGAAGGCAGTGGTACGCAGACATGCAAAAACTTCCGGCGGGAAACCCTCTACGCCTACCTCCACACAGGGATCTACTCCAGTAAGGACCGATCCTCCATGAAGACCCATCGAGGTTCTCGCTTACGGTCTGGCCATTGAGAGGTCTCGCCTGACAAAGAGTGGATACTTAGGACCAATGATAGACACACTGCTCCGAGCGCGCAAGTTCTCCACCTCCTTAACATATATACGAGTATGGAGAATATTCGAAGCCTGGTGCGAGGACCGCGACATCCTTCCACGGACAGTCAAAATCCCCATGATCCTGGAATTTCTGCAGGACGGCGTGAGCAAAGGGTTGTCTCTCAACTCCAAGGTACAACTGGCCTCCCTGGCCAGCTTCAGACTCAGGGTGGACGGCAGCAGTCTAGCGGCCCACCCAGACATCTCCCACTTCTTAAAAGGGGTCAAGCACATTCGACCACCTCTAAAGTGGCCGATACCCCTATGGAATCTCTTTATTTATTTATTAACTTTTGATATACCGACATTCATAGGACATATCATGCCGGTTTACAATCAACTCTTGTAGCGAGGAAAGAGAAATTACAAAATAACAGGGACAGGGGAAAGGGGAGCAGGAATAGAAAAAGGAGAGAAGGGGGGTGGGTGAGAGCAAGCGCGTAAGTAGCGTGAAAAATAAAGGTTGCAGAGCGTAAAGGAGAGAAGGAAAGTAGATAGGAACTATATTCAAAAACATTAAGGCAACAACATTTCAGTGATTATATAGACAACGTTTCCTTGAGATACATCATTATTAGAGGGTAGCAGGGCTGGAAGCAATGAAGGGGTTTAGGTTTGATTGGCATCAGGGTAGGCCTGTAAGAAAAGCCAGGTTTTGATGCCTTTTTTGAAGTGGGGTAGGGAGGGTTCAAGGCGGAGAGACATGGGGAGTGAGTTCCATAGTGTGGGGCCAGCTATGGTAAATGCTCTTTCTCTGGTAAGGGAGAGGTGTGCAGTTTTGAGGGGTGGAATGTGTAGGGTTCCTGCGAGGGTGGTTCTGGAAGGACGATTAGAGGCACGGAAATGTGGCATTTCCTTGAGCCATGCAGGATTGTTTTTGTAGAGCACATTGTGAAGAACGGTGAGGGTTTTGTATTTTATCTGGAAAGGGATGGGGAGCCAGTGCAGATCTTTTAATGCTGGGGAGATGTGTTCTCTTTTGCGTGTGTCAGTGATGATTCTAGCCATGGAGTTCTGCAGGATTTGTAGAGGTTTAATTGTAGAGTAAGGAAGGCCTAGGAGAAGGGAGTTGCAGTAATCTAATTTAGATAGGATGGTAGACTGCAAAACTAGACGGAAGTCCTGAGCGTGGAGGAGGGGTTTAAGTTTTTTGAGGATGTGGAGTTTATAGAAACCCCCTTTTAGTAGAGATTTGATATGGGGTTGAAAATTGAGGCGTTGATCTAAGACAACACCTAGGTCTCTTACAGAAGGCAGGTGGGGGTGGGTGGGGGTGAGTGTGTTGGATGTGATCTGCGAAATGATTTCAGGATTGTTGGATATGAGGAGGATTTCCGTTTTGGTTGTGTTAAGTGCAAGTTGGAGGTTGGCTAAAAGGACGTTGATGGAAGCTAGGCAGGATTCCCAGAAAAGCAGGGTGTCTTTGAGGGTTTTTTGAATGGGGATGAGGATCTGGACATCATCCGCATACAGGAAGAAATTAAGACCTAGGTCAGAAAGAAGATAGCAGAGAAGGAGGAGATAGACGTTAAAGAGGGTTGAGGATAGGGAGGATCATTGGGGGACGCCTTGGCTGAGGGGGATGTGTGGGGATTCTGAGTTGTCAATTTTGATCAGGTATTGTCTGTTGGAGAGATAGGAGGTGAACCATGAGAGTACTGTGCCAGAGATGCCTATCTCTGATAGCCGGGATAGAAGGATTTGGTGGTTGACTGTATCGAAAGCCGCAGAGATGTCTAGGATAGCGAGTAGGTAGGAGTTTCCTTGGTCCATGCCAATAAGAATGGTGTTGGTGATTGCTAGAAGGAGGTTTTCTGTGTTACGACCTTTGCGGAAACCAAATTGAGATGGGTGTAGAATGTTGTGGTCTTCAAGGTAGTCAGAGAGTTGTGTATTGACTACCTTTTCAAGGATTTTGGATACAAACGGAAGGTTGGATATGGGCCGGTAGTTGGAGGGGTCTTTGGTATATAAGATGGGTTTTTTAAGGAGGGGCTTGACGATCGCAAGTTTAAGGGGGTCTGGGACTTTGCCAAATGTGAGTGAGCAGTTGATTAAATCAACTAGGAGTTTTGATATGGAAGTGGGAATGGTGAGGAGGGTTTTGGAGGGGATGGTGTCGGCCGTGTGGAGGCGGGTTTCAGCTTTTTTAGTATAGTTTCTATCTCCAGGGTAGACGTGTTGTTGAAGGATTGAAGATAGCTTCCATTGGTTTTAGTAGGTAGGGGGGAGGTAGGGGAGGGCTTGGTAGGGAATCGAAGGAGGATGCTGTCAATTTTATTCTTGAAGAAATTAGCAAACTCAACGCACCTCTCCTTAGAGTTTTCTTCTTGGGAGGTGGGTAGTGGGGGTGTAGTGAGCTCAGCAACATAAGAGAAGAGAGCATTTGAGTTGAATTGGTAGTTGTGGATTTTGGCCGCATAGAAGTCTTTTTTGGCTTGGATGGTGGCTTGACGGTATTTGTATAAAGTGTGTTTGTATATTGATTTGTGTGTTGGAGAAGGTTGTTTGCGCCAAGTGCGCTCTTTCTCAATCTAATGTTAGACTTCCTAGTGGGAGCCTCGTTCAGACCAACTCGCGGTCTGTCCCTACGGCTCCTGACCTTGAAGACGGCGTTCCTCGTGGCAATCTGCTCAGCCCGTCGAATCTCTGAAATTCAAGCACTATCATGCCGGGAGCCGTTCCTCAAATTCACGCCGGGATCCATACAGCTGTGCACTGTACCCTCCTTTCTGCCAAAGGTGGTTTCTCACTTCCATCTAAACCAAATCATCTTGCTGCCATCTCCAGACAAGCATAAGGACTCAGAAGACTCACTCCGCCTTCGCCACCTGAATGTCTGCAGACTCCTAGTCCGATACCTGGAAAGATCAGAACCTGTACGAAAGATGGACCATCTTTTCGTTCTTCACAGCAGGAAGAAGCAAGGGGAAGCGGCCTCACGGGCAACCATTGCCCCCTGGATCAAAGAAGTAATCAAGGTGGCCTACGTAGAGGCAGGCAAGCCCCCACCTCTACAAGTCAAGGCCCATTCCACAAGGGCCTAGGCAGTGTCCTTGGCAGAAACCAAGAAGCTGTCACCTGCAGAGATCTGTCAGGCAGCAACGTGGTCGTCCATCCACACCTTCTCTAGATTCTATCGCCTGGATGTTCAGACCAAGGAGGATACAGCATTTGCAAAGGCAGTACTAAATGGGCCACAGGCAGCCTCCTGCCCGGCTCGGGAGTAGCTTTTGTACATCCCATTGGTCCTGAGTCCATCTGCTACACGCTAGGAAATGGAGAGATTACTTACCTGATAATTTCATTTTCCTTAGTGTAGACAGATGGACTCAGCACCCCGCCCATGGCTGCCTCACAATCAAGAATCCCTGGGGGAACCTCCCCCGAGTGCAACACAAGCACGGGTAAGCCAACCCTTATTTCTAGTTCAGACACCCGTATTACCAGGTGTCGGCGCTTCTAGCTATCTCCAGCTAGAAACCCCATCATCCAGTCCAAGTAATCAAGTTTCAAGTTAACCAAATTAATCAAAATTATCCAAACACACATATATCCATAATTGCTTTTTGAGGAGAAAACTGAGGAACAGAGCCTCGTGCACGGGTATATGTTGTGCTGACGTCAGATTGAAATGTGACTCAGTCTCCAACTGCTATCAGGAGCACACTATACCCATTGGTCCTGAGTCCATCTGTCTACACTAAGGAAAATGAAATTATCAGGTAAGTAATTTCTCCAATTTAACCCACATCTGACAGCGGGTTAAACAGTGTGCTCGACCCCTATCATTGATATCATGGCACAGGAGTTTCCTCTGGCTCATCCCCTCCCTTTCCATGTCTAAGCTTTCTTTCAAGTCCACCCACCTGTGGAGTTTTCCCATTGGCTGCCTGTATCCAACACAGCCCACTAACTCTTAGCCCTTCCCACATAGGATTGGTCAGAGGAAAAATGATACCAAGAGGAAGCAAAAGAGAATGGGGCGCTGCTAAAGCATACACACAAACACTTTGAATCTCCCAGGCATGTTCAGTAGGGAACCTGATGGAAATTTTAGAGCTGTGAATTGCCAGATATGTAGTATACATTTTTTAAAGATAGCTAAATCTTCTCCCTGTCACATTCACAGTTCTAAAATCTCCTACAGGTTCAAAAAGCTGTCAAATGTAGCAGTAAAAACTGCTAAATTGTCAACACTGGCTGCACTTTAACTAATAATCTTACAGCTCCACCTGCTGGCAAAAGTTGAAAGTGCAGGAGCTATAAACTCTCACGCCATTCCTGGCAGTGAGTCCCGAGAAAACTGTAGATGGTATAGCTTCATGCACAAGGTTGCTAGTTTAAAAATATAACGATAACTAGTAAATAACTTTACCTAAGTAAGATTTTTTTTTCTTTGAGGAGGATCTTGTTTATAATGAGTTTCTGATTTTTCTATAAACTACTGTGGAATAAACTAGAAACGCCTTGAGAGCCTCTGTGTTGTTTTACATGTATCACTTGCCATATCTGATTTGCCCTTGTTCGGATTAGGTTTTGTATGTAGCAAAACCTGAGCTTTTAAAAAGGGTTTTCCTGTACGCACCCGGATCAGTCCAGACAGCTGGGTTTTGCCTCTCCTCCAGCAGATGGAGACAGAGAAGTTTTTGACTGGCACTGCCGGTTAAGTTGAGGTGCTACCTGCAGTCTGCCAGTATTTCCTCTGTCTCCAGCAGATGGTGGAGGTGCAAATCCAGCAGTCTGAGTTTCCAAAAAAAAAAAGATAAAATGGAAGAAAATAAGAGGAAGATTTTGGATCTCTGAAGTCTTCAGCCTCCCAGAGGGTTGCTAGGTCCTGGGGGAACCATCTCCTCTGGTAGTTGAGGCATCCGGGCAGAGGGTCAGAGACCTGGCCGCTCACCCCCATTCAAGTAGCCGCTAGGGTTAACACCAGGAAGCCCGGTTCACTCACTCTGTCAGGGGATGGTAGGAACCTGCAGCTGGGCACTCGATAAAGGGTGTTGAAAAAATAAAAAGAAGTTTTCATTTTCGCCGTTTTGCAGGTAGGATCAGCGCGTCCCGGCTCTTGTATTTTGGCTACCCTGCTTTTTCGGCACTGCCTTCTTCAGTCCGGGGTTTGGACCATGCCATGTGGTGCGGCCTGTGCTGCCTGCAGGATGACCCCAGGGTGGTGTGTTTGTTTCTCACGGAAGAACTAGCCCCCCTAATTCCCGCCGTGCTTGAGGAGTTAGGTATTGTGGCCCCGCAAGAGAGCTCAATGCTAGGGGCTGTGGATCTGGGGATGTTAGGGCTTAGGGGCCCCTCTGCGGCTTTCCCCTTTCATATGTCGGTCAGTGCCCTGCTCTTCAGGGAGTGGGACACTCCAGATGCTGGTTTAAAGGTGAGCAGAGCCCTGGAGAAGTTATACCCGCTTCTGGATGAGGCGCTGGACCTGCTCAAGATACCAAAGGTGGATGCGGCTGTGTCTGCCGTCACTAAGAAGACAACTATCCCTGTCACTAGTTCCGCGGCGCTCAAGGACCTTCAGGATAGGAAGCTAGAAGTTCACATCAAAAAGATTTTCGAAGTCTGTTCTCTGGGGGCTTGGGCTGCTATGTGTAGCAGTTTTATGTTGTGGGCAGGCCTTTGTTGGGTGCAGCAGCTCCAGATGGATAAGGTCCTCTCAGAAGCGGAGACCCTCCAGGCAGAGCAGCTGGAGGCCGTGGTGACCTATACTGCGGATGCATTTTATGATCTGCTGCAGACTTCCGGTAGAACCATGTTGTCTGCTGTTTCTGCTCGCAGACTCCTTTGGTTGAGGAACTGGGTGGCAGACATCTCCAAATCGCAGCTGGGCTCTCTGCCTTTTAAGAGCAAGCTGCTGCTTGGTAAGGAGTTGGAGGAGATGATTAAATCCTTAGGGGAGAACAAAGTTCACAGGTTGCCTAAAGATAAGCCCAAGGCGAGGCCTTCCTTTACCTCGCGTCCTCTGTTTCGGGGAAATCATAGATTTCGGGCCTCTAGATCATTGGGTTTTTTGTCCAGATAGCTGGCAGAAAGGCAGCACTCTTGGGGTCAGCCCTTTTGAGGTCGCCGGCCCGACAGAGAAGGTACTGCCCAGGGCTTGGGCAGAGCGAAGTCTTCCCAATGAGGCGAAGCCGGTCCTCTCTTCGGTGCCACTAATAGGGGGTCGCTGGCTCTCTTTTACGAGGAATGGATCAAGATTATATCAGAACAGTGGGTCTTTGATAGTCAAGGTTACGCTTTAGAGTTTGCTTGGCCTCTGAGGGATCGTTTTCTCGTCTCCCATGCTCTTAAAAGCAAAAAGAGTTGGCCGCATAGGCCTCCGTCAGTCTCCTCCGAGAACTGGGGGTATAGTGCCGGTACCCCCTGGAAGAACAAAGGACAGGCAGGTACTCCATCTACTTTGTGGTACCAAAGAAGGAAGGTACTTTCCGGCCCATCCTCGATTTGAAGAAGGTGAACAGAGCTCTTCGGGTGCCGTGCTTCCGCATGGAGACCTTGCAGTCGGTAATCGCAGTGGTTCACAGGGGAGAGTTCCTCGCTTCACTGGACTTGACTGAGGAATTCGGCCAGACCTTCAAAGATTCCTTCATTTCATGATTCTGGGGGAAAACGTCCAGTTTTGCACCCTGCCTTTCAGCCTAGCATCAGCGCCCAGGTCCTTTACCAAGGTAATGGTGGTGGTGGCAGCTGCCCTTCGGAAGCACGGAGTTCTGGTGCACCCTTATTTGGACGACTTGTTGATTCGGGGGAAATCAGAGTCTGTCAGGAGGTGGTGGATTGAGTCCTGTGCCTCTTGTAGTCCCAATTTGGCCAAGAGTCATTTAGTTCCCTCCCAGACCTTGGAGTTCCTGGAGGCCCTCTTCGACACGAGGTTGGGCAAGGTGTTTCTCACCGAGAGCGGATCCACAAGTTGCAGGCTCAAGTTCGCTTACTGTTGACCGTGTGCATTCCCAAAGTCTGGGATTATCTGCAGGTGCTTGGATTGAGGGCATCAACCCTGGACTTAGTCCCGTGGGCTTTTGCTCCTATGAGACCTCTTCAGTCAGCGTTGCTATCCTGTTGGGAACCCAATCTCCGAGCAGTTTCAGCTACCGCTTCCGCTTACAGAATCTGCATGGTCCAGTCTCACCTGGTGGCTCATCCTGGACAGGCTTCGCAGGGGGGTAGACCTGGAAGTTTCTTCTTGGGTAGTAGTGACCATGGATGCCAGTCTTTCTGGTTGGGGTTGCAGTCTGCCGATGCAGATCAGTCCAGGGCCAGTGGTCAATCGGTTGGAGACCAGAGCTGTGCATCTTGCTCTCCTTCTCTTGGTGCAGGGCCATCAGGTAAGGGTCCTGTTGGACAATGCGACAACAGTGGCTTATATAAATCGCCAGGGAGGCACCAAGAGCAGAGTAGAAGCCCTGGAATTGATCAATTGGGTGGAACTGCATCTGGAAAGGATAGCGGCGTCTCATATTGCAGGCGTGGACAAAGTTCAGACGGACTTCCTGAGTCAGCACTGCCTGGATCCCAGAGAGTGGGTGTTGTTGGAGGATGTCTTTCGCCTTATATGCAGCAGGTGCGACCACCCCTGCATGGATCTGATGGTGACCTTTTGCAGCGCCAAGGTTCTTCAGTCAGCATCAGGAGACTGACGCAGAAGGGGTGGATGCTATCACTCCCTTGGCTGTTGGATGTTCTGCTGTATGTGTTTCCACCATGGCCGCTAATCGGCAAGGTGTTGCGCAGAGTAGAGGTTCACCGAGGGGACGTAATCCTTGTAGCGCCGGAGTGGCCAAGGCAGCCATGGTTTGTGGGCCTGGTAAACCTAGCGGTAGATGGTCCATTGAGGTTTCCGCTCCAGCCAGATCTCCGACAAGGTTCCACTTTTGTCTAGCGGCATGGCTTTTGAGAGGGAACGCTTAAGGAATAAGGGTTATTCAGATGCGGTAGTTGCTACCCTTTTACAGTCCAGAAAGACCTCTACCTCCCTGGCCTATGTCAGGATGTGGGGTGCTTTTGAGTCTTGGTGCGTGGAACGCAAGGTGGTCCCCACTCGTGCCTCCATGGGCGGTGTCTTGGCCTTTCTGCAGGCTGGTCTGACCAAAGGCTTATCCTTTTAATTCCTTGAGGGTTCAGGTGGCAGCTCTGGGTTGTTTTCGGGATAAGGTACGCGGCGCACCCCAACATCATGCGCTACCTGCGGAGAGTTAAACATCTGCGTCCTCCTGTCCGGAATCCCTGTCCTTCCTGGAGTCTCAATCTGGTGTTGCGGGCCATTTGTACGTTACCGTTTGAGCCTTTGAAATGTGCGACGCTGAAGGATCTTAACTTTGAAAGTGATTTTCCTAGTAGCTATCTCATCAGCTTGTCGGGTGTCGGAACTTCAGGCCTTATCCTGCAGAGAACCCTTCTTGAGGATTTCTGATTCCAGAGTGTCTTTTGAGGACTGTCCCCTCCTTTTTGCCTAAGATTGTGTCATCTTTTCATTTGAATCAGTCAGTGGAGCTCCCTTCCTTCCCAATTTCAGGCCCTTCCACCCCCTCAGTCCAGAAATTTACGTCCGTTAGATGTGCGACGGGCTCTGTTATGTAGCTTGGAAATCTGCCCATTTTTGCCAGACATTACCGTCTGGGCGTCCAGGCTTCAGGTTTTGGCGACAGTGTGCTTCGAGCGGGTCTCTCTGGGTCCCACCCAATGTGAGAAAGCTTTGGTACATCCCAGCTGTCTGGACTGATCCGGGTACATACAGGGAAAGGAAAATTGGTTCTTACCTGCTAATTTTCATCCCTGTAGTACCATGGATCAGTCCAGACTCCCGCCCAATATGCAGTTGAGAGTCCAGTTCGATCAGTGTTTGGTTTCAGGTTCTGGTCCTGCTCAGGTGTGTTGTGTGGGCAAGAGTTCTTCAATATACAAGGTTTCTTTTTCCCTCTGCTCGTTTGGGGAGAAATTGTATATAGTTATTGTTGTTTTTTTCTATTAATCTGGCTTGGGTACAGTTCAATACTGGCAGACTGCAGGTGGCACCTCAACTTAACTGGCAGTGTCAGTCAAAAGCTTCTCTGTCTCCATCTGCTGGAGGGGAGGCAAAACCCAGCTCTCTGGACTGATCCGTGGAACTACAGGAAGGAAAATTAGCAGGTAAGAACCAATTTTCCTTTGGTTAAGAGAACAATTGGTAATTTGGCCTTTGGACAAAAATCTCCATGGGAGAGGTCTGTAAATTTGAGATTGCCATGGGGAGACAGTGAATGCAAATAGAATGCAAAGTCAGATGGAATAATGAAGAATTGCTGTGATGGCAAGAGAGTGAACTAGGATTTTAATACTTACCTGGAACTTTAAGATCTCTTGGATGTATATGAGTTTGACCGATAAAATATGGAAATGGGGTTCACAAATTGCTTAGTACAAGAACAAACGCATGTGACCAGAAATTGTGAGGAATGAAGTAAGATCCAGTTACAAGTCAAATCTTTTATAGGTTCTCTGACCTACATGTATGCAACATAGCATTTACCATTTTTGCTTTAGTCAAAATATATTTCTGTGAATGAAAAAAAAAAGTATGCAAGTAGATTTAACTATGCCACCTCTTTTTTTTTTTTTTTTCTCCTCCTATTCCAGATGAGTATGATGCCTATATCATTGTTTCTTTCGTGAATGCCACGCTAGTATTGTCTATTGGAGAGACTGTAGAAGAAGTGACAGACTCCGGCTTCTTGGGTACCACCCCCACCCTGTCCTGTTCTTTGTTGGGGGAAGATGCTTTGGTACAGGTGAGCAAGTCTTGCCTCACAAATCTATTTCACTTTTTTGAAGGGGTTAATAAACATGTAGATAAAGCTGAACCTGTAGATGTAGTGTATTTGGATTTTCAGAAGGCATTTGACAAAGTTCCTCATGAGAGGCTTCTAGGAAAAGTAAAAAGTCATGGGATAGGTGGCGATGTCCTTTTGTGGCTTACAAACTGGCTAAAAGACAAGAAACAGAGTAGGATTAAATGGACAATTTTCTCAGTGGAGGAGAGTGGGCAGTGGAGTGCCTCAGGAATCTGTACTGGGACCCGTGCTTTACAATATATTTATAAATGATCTGGAAAGGAATAAGACGAGAGAGGTAATCAAATTTGCAGATGATGCAAAATTATTCAGAGTAGTTAAATCACAAGCAGATTGTGATAAATTGCAGGAAGACCTTGTGAGACTTGGAAAATTGGGCATCCAAATGGCAGATGAAATTTAATGTGGATAAGTGCAAGGTGATGCATATAGGGAAAAATAACCCATGCTATAGTTACACAATGTTAGGTTCCATATTAGGAGCTACCACCCAAGAAAGAGATATAGGCGCCATGGTGGATGTACCAAAAACAAACAGAATGTTGGGAATTATTAGAAAGGGAATGGTGAATAAAATGTAAAATGTCATAATGACTCTGTATTGCTCCATGGTGAGACCACACCTTGAATACTTTGTACAATTCTGGTTGCCACATCTCAAAAAAGATATAATTGCGATGGAGAAGGTACAGAGAAGGGTGTGACCCAAATGATAAAGAGGATGGAACAGCTCCCCTGTGAGGAAAGACTAAAGAGGTTAGGACTGTTCAGCTTGGAAAAGAGACGGCTGAGGGGGGGATTTGATAGAGGTGTTTAAAATCATGAAAGTCTAGAATGAGTAAATGTGAATCGGTTATTTACTCTTTCAGATAATAGAAGGACTAGGGGATACTCCATGAAGTTAGCATATGGCACATTTAAAGCTAATCGGAGAAAGTTTTTTTTCACTCAACGCACAATTAAACTCTGGAATTTGTTGCCAGGGGATGTGGTCAGTGCAGTTAGTGTAGCTGGGTTTAAAAAAGGATTGGATAAGTTCCTGGAGGAGAAGCCCATTATTTATTTATTTGTTTGCTGGTTTTATTTACCGCCATTCTGTGTAGCCATCATAATGGTTTACATCAGTAAAATACAATAAGATAAATACAGTAAAACCAAGATACATAAAATTAGATTGGCAACAAAACATCATAATAAAATAATCATTAGAATCAAAATTAGTGGCAGGTAAGAACAATATAATAAAACAGTGGAGAAATAAAAAGGTAACAATTAAAAAATGTGTTAAATAATGTTGAAAAAGTCATTAAATAATAAAACATAGGGGGTTCATGAGAAAGGATAGGTTAGTTGGGTTCATTATAAGCCTTCGTGAAAAGCCAAGTTTTTATTTCTTTCTTAAATGTCTTTAGATTTTGTTGTAAACATAATTCTGAGGGAAGTGAATTCCAGATCTTCGGACTAGCAAGGGATATTGCACGTTCTCTAACTTGCGTAAGTTGGGCCGATCGCACTGACGGGATGGTTAGGAAGCCTTTGTTAGCTGATTGTAGGTTTTTTTTATGCTACATGTATTTTTATTGCTGTGTTAAACCAATCTGTTTGTTCCCCGTACATAATTTTGTGAATGATTGTTAGTGTCTTATATTCTATTCTTTGTTTTATTGAATATATGAATTAGTCCTTCTATTAATTAAGTTGACTTAGAAAATAGTCACTGCTATTACTAACAACAGAAGCATGGGTTAGACTTAGCTTTTGGGTACTTGCCAGGTTCTTGTGGCCTGGATTGGCCGCTGTTGGAAACAGGATGCTGGGCTTGATGGACCCTTGGTCTTACCCAGTATGGCATGTTCTTATGTACATGTCTCTTGTTTGTGAAAATGCCTAAAAGATGGTATATGCGCTTTTATATGTTGGCTCATATAGTATGAGGCTGTTCTGGGGGCATGCTTTCTTTTCTCTTGGCTTATGCCATAGGGGTTTAGGAGTAGATGCGCTTCCTACTCATGGCAGCTTATGGATTGATGACTTTTAGGGAAATGTGTAATTTCAAGCTTTTCTTAGCCACTACCACTGTCATTTTAGGGCAGGGGTCAGGAACCTTTTTGGCTGAGAGAGCCATAAACGCCACATATTTTAAAATGTAATTCCATGAGAGCCATACAATATGTTTAAAACTAAATACAAGTAAATGTGTGCATTTTATGTAAGATCACACTTTTAAAGTACAATAAGTCTCTGAAAATATTACATCAGGCCTTAAGACACCAATACATCTCCTATTAGGAAAACTGTACTAACAAAAAGAACATATTTCGAAACAGCTGATGAGTGGAATATCCAATAATTAAAAACGCATATAAAACATTTCCAGATACCAACAAAATATTTCAAAATAGCAGACACAAAGACCCAGTAATGAAAAATAATAAGGATACAAACATTTTTTTGCTCTGCATACCTGGGAATGTTTGATATCCAGGTGTCCTGAGATTGTTCTGAATTAGCAGGAGGTGGGGTGGTTTGCTTGAAACTTTCTCCTCTCTCAGTCACATACCAGCGCTCTCTCTCACACTGGCTCTCAATGACACACCTATACACACATGCTCTCAGTACTCACATATACACATGTTTTTTCTCTCTCACTTATATAGGCTCTTAATTACACATTTACACACATGCTGTCTATCTTTTCACGCTTACACACACACACACAGGCTTTCAATCACATAAATACATGCTGTCTTTTTCTCTCACACACAGACTCTCATTCACATGCTTACAAACATGTCCTCTCTCTCATTTACACACAGGCTCTCAATCACATACTCACATGCTCCCTCACCTAAATCAGCTCTCAATCACACACAGACACACATGATCTCTCTCTTACTTATACACACAGGCTCTTAATCATACATACACATGATTTCTCTCACACACAAAGGATCTCAATCATACACACATACTCTTTCATACAAACAGGTTTTCAATCACAAACTTACACATACAGGTTCCCAATGGGAAACTTACATTCATGCTCTCTCTCTCTCACAGGCAGGCTCTCAATCACAGACATACTCTCCTTCACATATACAGGTTCTCAATCATTCACATACATGCAATCTCTCACACACACACACACACACACACTCACACAGGCCCCCCCCCCCCCCCCCCCCCCGCGGCCCGGAAGAGGAAGTGGAGAGTATCGGGTGCCTGCGCGGCAAGAAGAGGCCACGCTAGTGCGCTCGGCATCGGCCGAAGAAAAGAAGACTGCAGCGCGGCTCGGAGGAAAATGAAGAGGTTCAACCGCGGCCGATGGGACTCCGCCTCTGCGAGGGCTGAAAATGAAGAGGTTAGCGTTGGGAGGAGGCTGCTGCTGCCGCGAGTTGTGGGGGTGGGGGGGAGAGAGTGAATGAGCGAGCAAGCTGTGTTTGCTCGCTCATTCACTCTCTCTCTCTCCCCCACCCTGGGAACTCGCGGCAGCAGCAGCCTCCTCCCATCGCTGACCTCTTCATTTTCAGCCCTCGCGGAGGCGGAGTCCCATCGGCCGCGGTTGAAGCTTTTCACTTTCCTCCGAGCCGCGCTGCAGTCTTCTTCGGCCGATGCCGAGCGCACTAGCGTGGCCTCTTCTTGCCGTGCAGGCACCCGATACTCTCCACTTCCTCTTCCGGGCCGGGGGGGGGGGGGGGAAGAAGAGAGCACGCCGGTCCCGCTGATTCCAGCTGTCCTGCCGCGTTCCGCCCGCGCTGACAGCATTTTAAGCCCGGGCGGAGGAGGACCGGGGAGCAGCTGGGTCAGCGGGAAAGAGTGGCGACTGTCTGCGAGCCAGATGCAGCCCTCAAAAGAGCCATGGGTTCCCGACCCCTGTTTTAGGGCATTAAGCTTCCATACACTTATTTCTGATTTCTGTTTTGATCAGCACATCACAGTCTGGTCCCTCATCCTTTCAACTCTGTTTGAATTTCCAGGTGTACCCAGACGGTATCAGACACATCCGTGCAGACAAGAGAGTGAATGAGTGGAAGACACCAGGGAAGAAGATCATTGTAAAATGTGCCGTGAATCAGCGCCAAGTGGTGATTGCACTGACAGGGGGAGAGCTAGTCTATTTTGAGATGGACCCAGTAAGTGAATTCATTCTTGGCAAAACCTCAGATTCATCCAGTTGATTGGACTATTTCTTAAATCCAATACCCAGTTTAAGTACTGCTTTACTCAGAAGACAAATATCAGTAGTCAGGTCGACTGGAATGTTTGCTAGAGCTTTGTAGAAAGACCTGGAAACTTTTTGGCACGTACATGGGACCTCTGCTGTGCTGGCAAATCTACTGGCCACCTATATTCTTTGTCTTGAGTGTCTGTATACTTTTAAAATTTCTTCTTTGATTTTGCCTTTTCAGTTTTGCTTACGAAGTAGGCTGGTGGTTTTAATCTGTGCTGTACATGCACTCAAAAAATGTCCATAACCAACCATCACAAAGAATACTACAAATTACTGGAGCTGGCCTACCACATCTCTGTCTGCAGGATCTGTTTGAGGGTGTCACTGGGAGCAGTACAGGCCTGGCAAATGCTGGCTTTGAGCCTTCTTAACCAGTAAGTTAAAGCATAGCAAGAAGCTGGACTCAAAGGCCTGACACAAGGCCCAGGAAGCTGACCACATTGCCAGGAACTCATTGAAGAGGTCATCAGCCTCCTTGGTGATTCGCTCTGATAATAGGCCTGAAAGTTAAGCCGAGTTTGAGGAAGACACAAACCGAAATGAGTGAGCACCAAGCCTTGAGCAGAGGCTTTGGATTGACAGCATATCCTTCTGCAAGAGCTTAGAAGGTATGGAACTGCCTTGCATTATGAAGTGGCCACATGTGGAGGCTCTTTTAGCTTTCTGTTCCAAGGCCAAAATGGTCTCCCAAGGGCCAGTCAGAATTATTCATGAGTTCTCAGAGTTACTGAGGACATCTAGTCACCTTTGAGGCCTGCCTTAGTTTTGTCTACAAAATTATAAAAAAAAAAAAACAGAGAACCTCATGTAAACTATTTATAAATTTCACAGAGCAATTCCTTCATTAAAATTATATAAAGTGAAAAGTGGTGGTTTCATATATTTTTTTTGGCAGGAACCATCCAGGTTATCCCGTCCTTTTGTTTTAATCATAAACCTACCCACCTTCCACCTCTTTTTTTAAATGAATTGCATGAAATGCTGTGAAATTCATACTTTGTTAAAGTGCACTTATAACGTGACATAAATTATTTTTTAACATTTTTGAAACTGCCCAAAAGGCTTTTCTGTATCTGTATACAGACTGCCAAAACTGAAACTTAACTGGATTGAGATGTAATGTTTGTCCACTGCTTCATCGAACCCATCTTGCACAAGTTTCGAACTAAATCCTTCTTCAGGAATGGGTATTTCTGTGACACACGTTGTTTGTTTGAATCGTCAAACTTCTTCCACTTCATTGCTCCCGCGATTCATATTCGGGCAGTCAAGCCTCCTCACCGAACATACTCGATGGTAGTCTACAGCACTGTTTGATAGAGTCGGATTGTATGATGACTGAAGCATCTGAACAACATACCAGGCCCAGCAAATTTCAGACATCAAGAGCCTTGAAGCCAGTGGAAATGTTGTGAGCTGTGTCTTCGTGCATCTCCATCCTCGCTGATTGTACAGGTGATAACGTCAACTTGCCACTCTGCATGAGCTTCGGGCTCAGCCACATCAAGGCGCCATTATCTAAATACAAAGACAGTAATTTTTACTAAACCAAGAATGGAGTTAGGATATAAAAAATTAGTATAGAAATCTTTTGCACGGCTGGAACAATCATTTTTAGCTAAACATACTTTACTGTTTAGTGTGGATGCAGGCTACGGCACGAATAGTGCTGATGTAAAAATAGTAAAATAAAAAATAAACCACCATTGAAACATAGTAAAATTAAAACTCCTAATATATTATTTATAGTTGTTAATGATAAAGAATCGTCAAACATGACTGACAAAAACAAAGTATGAAGAAAATGGGTTGATTGCAAACAATGCCCAGGGGTATATATGAAAATTTTACCTAGTGTTGCGATAGCCTCAACATCAATATTTGTGCTTATTGTGAGCAGCCTAACTGCGGCGCGCCGTGGAGTATGATAGTGACTGTCTGGAGGTATCTCAGTAAGGGGTATTTAAATGGAATCTCGCAGTAGTTGAATTAAAAGCCCACCAAAAAAAAAAAACTGCAAAAAGTTTGAAAGTTAAGTCCAAGTAAGTTATTTAACTAAAGGGCTCATATCTCACATACCTAATGTGTTAGGATGCCGTAAAAAATAATAAAAATAAAAAAATTGTAATTACTATGTACTGAACACGCAAGGACTATCCGATAACCCTACTAATCATAGCTCTTTTCTTTCAGTACCAATTCATAAATATAGAGATAGTGATTTAACTGAAACAAGAATGAAGTTACCCCACAATATTGTTGTGTAATGATGATTTAAAAATGTGTACAATGAATGGTAAACAATATGTCTACTGCTTGAGGATAGAGTAGGGGACAAACTGACTCAGTTATTATCAAATCAAATATGGTACATTTGTAAAAAATGAGTTGTATAAAATGAATCAAAAATAAATATATCATAATAAATTAAATGGTGACATAAAAGAGCTTGAATTGCTAAAAAACCCTCATAAAAAATAAATACTAAACAGGAAAAAACGGGATGAAAAATACAATTAATAATATTAAAAATATTGTTTAAAAAATACATTATGCAAAAAATATTATAAAAACTGTACATTGGAATATGTTCTAACACCAAGTTGTTTAGATCTGTATCACAATTAAGACCAAAGGGGGTAATAGTATTAAAATCAAATATGAACTTTTGTTCAAGTCTCAATAAAGTGTTATCAAAATCCCCTCTTCTCCAACTCTTAAATGGTTTCTGGACAACACAGAACTTGAAGTCATCGAATATGTGACCCATTTGAACTGAGTGTGCAACTAAAGGTTTTCCTTCACTACGTCTAGTGATTGCACTTCTGTGTTCGATGATCCTTTTGCTAAATTGTCTAATTGTTTTGCCTACATATAATTTGTTAAAAGGACAAATTGCCAAGTAAATGACACCTGTACTTTTGCAATTGGTTGAACCCTGCAATTTGAAAACCGTACCAGTGTTGCCAATGGATAAAATCTGCACTTTAAGATTAACGGAACAAGCACTACAATTGCCACAAGGGCTGTGTTCTATAGGTGTTTTTTCTATTTGTTTGTCAATAGGTAAAGCTGACTGTGACAAATATTCTTTTAAATTTTTGTCATGTTTATTTGCCACCATAACCTCTTTGCCTTGAAAGACTGGGAGTATTTGTAATATGTGCCAATGTTTTTTGATAGTTTTAATTATGTCATGGGACAGACCCGTGAATGTAAGTGGACAGATGATTCTATCCTTCTTGACTGACTTTATGCGAGGTTTTAGCAGAATGGAACGCTCCTGTTTCTCTGCTCTAGACAGGCAATTATTGATGCATTCTTTAGGGTATTCCCTTTCAATAAATCGAGTCTTCATCTCTAGAGATCTTTGTGTGAATGTTTCTGTGTTAGTGCATAATCTTTTTAAGCGAAGAAATTGGCTGTATGGTAGGTTGCATATAAGAGACTTATTATGACAACTGTCATATGCAAGAAATTTATTTGTATCTGAGGGTTTATGATATATATCTGTTACAAAACCAGTATGGTACTTTGTAATTAATATTTCCAAAAATGCTATTTCCTTTGTATCATATTCCATTTTAAAGTTCAAATTTGCATCTAGGCTGTTTAGCCAGTCCTTGAACTCTAAAAGATCTGCAACACTACCTTCCCACAATAAAAATACATCAGTGTATCGTTTCCAAAGTCTATTGTTCTTACTATATTTGTGGTCACTGAGATGTATCTTTTCAGAATTTGCTACTTACAGATTAGCAATGGATGGGGCCATCGCTGACCTCATCGCAATTCCCTTAACTTGGATATAAATTTGTTGATTAAAAGAAAAAAAGTTTTTAGTCAAGGCGATGGTGGCAAGTTCTAAAACCAATTGGGTAGGTATGCGGGTATGTGTCTCTCTGCCATGAATGGTCTGTTCAATAATCTCTATGGCCTTGTCCTGGGGTATGTTAGTATAGAGTGAATGTAGCCATTATGATACTAGTGTGATTTAATGTTAAGTCCATAAGGATGGTTATCATGGGGCAGAATCTCTGACGTATGACAGTGTATTCGGGACATGAGGGTGCAAAAAGTTATCCACAAATATGGAAATTGGTTCTAGAAGTGAACCATTGGCAGAAATAATGGGTCTGCCTGGCGGATCAGTCACAAATTTATGAATCTTTGGCAGTATATATAAAACCGGCATAACTGGATGTGCAACTTTGAGAGAGGATATTCCTTTTCTTGTCAGATAATTAGATGTTTCGGCTACTGTTAAAATATTGTCTATCTCTTTTTTGTCATACCCAAGAAGGAAGACTCCTTTTGCCCCATCCTGGACCTCAAGAATGTCAACTGTCACCTGCGAGTGATTCATTTTTGCATGGAAACTTTACGCTCTGTGATAATGGCCGTACAATCGGGAGAGTTCCTAACCTCCCTGGACCTATCCAAGGCCTACCTACATATTCCAATCCGATAAGAACACCGACGTTTCCTACACTTTGTGGTACTGGGTTGCATTATTAGTTTCGTGCGCTGCCCTTTGGCCTAGCCACCTCCCCTGGACCATTTTCCAAGATTATGGTGGCTGTGGCAGCATTGAGGAAAGATGGGATTCTGGTGCACCCATACTTGGGCGATTGGCTGATCCGGGCCAAGTCCATGGAAGAGAGCCTCCTGGCGACTAACAGGGTGATCTTTTTACTACAGGAACTCATTTGGGTAGTAAACCTGGCCAAAAGCAGCTTCAAGCCTTCCCAGTCCTTGGATTATCTGGGAGTCCGGTTTGACAACAGGCGAGGCAAAGTCTTTCTTCCGGCCACACAGATACAGAAGTTGAGGTACCAAGTCCATCAGTTGGTGAACACGGTATTCCCGACAGTGTGGAGCTATCTCCAAGTTCTCGGTTTGCTAGCAGCAACCCTGGAAGTAGTGCCGTGGGCAAGGGCACACGTGTGCCCACTTCAACAATCACATTGGAATCCACAATCCCAAGACTATTCAGTTCATCTCCACTTACCAATGGAAGTCTGTTCTTGCCTCCAGTCGTGGTTGCAGGGAGCTCATCTGAGCAGGGGTGTGACCCTGTCCTCCCCGAACTGGCTGGTCCTCATGACAGATGCCAGTCTCAGGGGCTGGGGAGCTCACTGTCAGGAACTGACAGCCCAGGGACTTTGGATGGAAGAAGAGACCCTCTGGAACATGAATCATCTGGAAGCTTGAGCAGTCAGATTGGCATTTTTATAGTTCAACCACAGATTCCAGGGCCATGTAGTTCCTGTGATGTCAGATAACGCAACAACGGTAGCCTACATCAACCACCAGGGAGGAACCAAGAAGCCAGCAAGTGTCACAGGAGATAGACCTCATGGAATGGGCAGAAGAACAACTACAGATGATCTCGTCCTCCTGCATCACAGGAAAAGACAACATCAGAGCAGACTTTCTAAGCAGGGAGAGTCTGGACCCAGGAGAGTGGGGACTGTCAACCAAGGCATTTCACCTGATAGTGGATCGCTGGGGTCCCCCCTCAATCGACCTGCTGGCCTCATCTCGCAATGCAAAGGTTCCTCGATTTTTTCAGTTGCAGAAGAGATCCGTGGTCCCTGGGAATCGTTCAGATTTGGCCGGAAGACGAGTTGCTATATGCCTTCCATCCATGGCCCCTGCTGGGCAGGGTTGTTCGCAAAATCAAACATTACAGGGGACTAGTCCTGCTAGTGGCCTGAGATTGGCCTAGGCATCCGTGCTATGTGGACATGCGGAGACTCCTGGTAGAGAATCCCCTACACCTACCACTGCGCAGGGACCTGTTGCAGCAGGGACTGGTCCTTCACGAGGATCTGACTCAATTCTGTCTTATGCTCTGGCTCGCCTGATGAAGCGGGGATATCTGGTGGTGGAAGTTGTCACCTTACTCTGCACTTGGAAGTTCTCCATGGCCCTAGTGTACATGTGGGTCTGGAGAGTATTTGAGGTCTGCTGCGAGGTATGCGGTGTCCTCCTCTAAGCAGTCAAAATCCCTCTTATTCTGGAATTTTTGCAGGTCGGCTTGAATAAAGATTTGTCCCTTAACTCCTTGAAGGTGCAGGTAGCAGCTCTCTCCTGTTTCAGAGGTAAGATGAATGGTGCCGCCCTGTCAGCCCATCCCGACATCACCTGTTTTCTGAAGGGAGTGAAGCACCTTTGACCTCCCATATGGTTACCGGTTCCCTTGTGGAATTTCAATTTAGTACTGGAATTCTTGGCAGGTCCTTCAATTCAACCGCTGCAATGTTTTCCCTTGAATTTATTGACCTTGAAGACTGTGTTCCTGGTTGCTATATGTTCGGCATGTTGCATCTCTGAACTGTAGGCTTTGTGCCGGGAGCCGTTCCTCTGAATGACTCCAGGGGTATTACAGCTACGTACCGTCCCATCCTTCTTGCCCAAAGTAGTCTAGGAGTTTCATTTGAATCAGTCCATTTTGTCACCATCCCTAGATAAACTCAAGAACACAGAGGAATATAGTCTCCTCCAACATTTGGATATCAAGAGACTTTTAGGGCGGTATCTGGAAATCTCAGAACTAGTCCAAAAGATGGACCGCACCTGTTTGTCCTTCACAGCGAAAGGAATCAGGGCGAATCCGCTTTGTTGGCTACCATAGCTCACTGGATTAAGGAGGTGGTCATGGGAGCCTATGTGGAGGCTAGAAAGCCATTACCTTCTCAGATTAGAGCTCATTCCACTGGGGCTCAGGTGGTCTCCTGGGCAGAAGTTAGTCTGCTGTCTCCCGTTGATATCTGCAGAGTGGCAACAAGGTCCTCCTTGCACACCTTCTCCAGGTTTTATTGCCTGGACGTACAGGCCCGAGAGGAAACAATCTTTGCATTGGCGATGGTAACTGGACCGCGGGCAGCCTCCTGCCCCATTGGGGAGTAGCTTTTGTGCATCCCATTTGTCCTGAGTCTTATCTGGCTACATGCTAGGAAATGGAGAAATTATTTATCTGATAATTTCGTTTTCCTTAGTGTAGACAGATGGACTCAGCATCCTGTCCTCGGCTGCCCAAGAACTGTGCCACGGGTCCTCCCGTGGAGTGGGCCTTGAATCTAAGTGATCTAAGTGTTCATCCAGTTCCTAGATTAGGGTACCTATATTCTTACTAGAGTTCAGTGTTTGTGGTTGAGTACAGATATGGTTATCCGTTTTTATTCATATTTTTAATCAAGTTTTTCACTAGTATGTCCACAGTGGCTTTTGAAAGGAATACTGGAGAGCTGAGGTCGCTGCAGGGTATATGTACTGTGATGTCAGTTTTGCAACCTGATTCCGTCTTCATCTGCTGGGAGGGGAGCACGTAACCCATTGGTCCTGAGTCCCTCTCTCTACACTAAGGAAAATTAAATTATCAGGTAAGTAATTTCTCCAATTGGGCAGACTGGATAGGACAATTGGATTTTATTTGCTGTTGTCTATTGTGCATTGTGTACTGTTCATTCTTGTCTTTTCTCCTTTTTTGCTTGGAGGAGTCCCATTTGTGTGGCTATTCATCTACTTGTCTTCAAAGAAAGCAAAGTTGTGTAGCTGTAATGAGCGTTATTTGATGATAGCAGATCAGTCAGCCACACAAGCACACTTCAGATTTGTTGGCGTTGTGCTCTGTACATATCTCTTGTCTTAGTTGGAAACTGAGGTAGTTTTAGGGCTGCTAATGTGTTTGAAGTCACATGCATGCTCAGACTTTTCCTGGTCTTTTTAGAAAGCTCTGATAATTGCACACAGTGATCATGTGACCAACTTACATGACTAACTGATCTTGTCTTCAGAGACGATCTTTTTTTTTTTTTTTTTATAGGTAAGCAGCTTTACTTTTTTATGAAATAAAAATCAATTGAAGATCAAACTTTTTAGTTATTTGAGCTTACATTTAAGCTTAATTTCCAATTCCTGAAAAGGACATAGAAAATGTTGTTTTGAGAATATCTGCTTATACATGGACTATCAAAATGTGCCCAGTGATTCTTAGGTAGTCAGGTATATAATAGCCTTTGTATGTTCCTGTGCCTTATTCTGTGTAGGGCCTGTCATGTGTCCGTGTGGGACTTCTGTCTGTTTGTGGGTGCCTGTCTGTGCTTTCAAGTGTGGATGTTTGGGGGAGCTTGTTTCTGGGAGCATGGTTGTGTCTGCCTGTGCATTCACCTGTGTGTGAGGGGGCCTCTACCGTAGTGTGTGTGTGTGTGAGCTACTGTGAACACGTGCATGTGTGTGCCAAAGCTTGCCTGTCTCTGTGTGTGAGTGTGAGAGAGAGAGCATATTAACAAACATTACCCAGCATTGCTGTGGTTATCTGGTCAATAACAGCCTGTGTAGGTGCAAGTGTGTGACGCTGTTTTGCAGACAGACCATATTGTCTTTGCACAGTACACCTTCCATTGTTCTGGGCACTATCTGGTGGCCCCAAACAGACACAGCAATATGACTGACTGACCGACCAACCAACCCACCCAAGCCTTTTATATATAAAATATATATATATAGATTGACTTCATGTGTATCACTTGCATTTTCTGTAAAGCTGCTTCATTTAATTGTGCATTTGATTCTAAAAGTAGTAATTTATTACAGAACCAGCAGAGAGTCCATCTTTGTTATTTTCAACAGCTGTACTCATTGACTTCCTAATCTGTATCTTGCTCCAACCTGCTTTCCTGTGATTTAGCCTTCTGAGTGAGTGTGGCTGGGATGACTAAAATGCTATTTACTTCTCTTAAGAGAAGGCAAAAATGTTCCTTTAAATTCTTTACTTTATCCCAACTCTGTGCCTCAGCAAGAGCTGGAGAAAGTAAAGGACAGGAGCAGGCCAAGATGATAAACCAGATGAGCTTATGGCTCTCAGTTTGCAGTGATTGGAGCTTAGTTTAGCTCTTTAGTACCCTGACACATTAAGATGCTATGTTAATAAGCAAGTATTTTTTTCTTTAGTCAGGCCAGCTGAATGAGTACACAGAGCGGAAGGAGATGTCTGCAGATGTGGTGTGCATGAGCCTGGCAAGTGTTCCTCCTGGAGAACAGCGCTCTCGCTTTCTTGCTGTTGGACTGGTAGATAACACAGTCCGAATAATTTCCCTGGACCCATCGGTGAGTATCTACCAGAATGCATGTCATTCATAGCCGAAAGCTAAAACCAGAGTTACGATGATTAGGGGTGTGGTGATACTATAACAGGAAGACAAAATGGGCTGCTATATTTCCTGCTGATCTGGTGGAGGTGTGGGGCCTAGCAGTTCGGTGATAAACTCTGCGTGTTATATTAGTTGAGAGTAATGATGGCAAATGCTGGAACTGTATTACCAAAATTTATAAATGAACCATAGCCTAGATTTGAGTGCATACATTTGTGACCTAGACTTAAGTGCATATTTGCGCAGGTATTTGAGCGCTTATTTGCCTGGGTGCTTGTGCGCATAAGACCATGACCTAAATTTGAGCACGTATTTGCATGTCTACTTGTGTGCGTATGACTGCGACCTAGTTGCACATGGCTTTGCGCTTGTACTTGTGTGCATACGACCACAACCTAGTCTTGAATGTGTATATGCATGCATCCTGGAGGGGTGTGCGCGCAGGAGGCCGCCTAGAGCCAAAGTTCAGGAGAGCTAGGCACCGGGGATGAACAGATCCAAGCACCCTTATCTGTGAGGCTTGCCGTCTGAGAGCAATTCAGTCCTCACTCTCTCTGTCTTTGTCACTGCTGTTTAAATGCTCCAGCTTTTGCCCATGTTGGAACATCCCCATGGCTTATGGTGTCTCTGGAGAGGAGTGGAGTGGGAGGCGAGGCAATGGTCAGTTCTCCCCCTCCCTTGTTCCCGAGGACAGAAGCTTCCCCAACAGGGCCAATGCAAAAGTATTAGGCGCCCTAGCCAAACCTTACAGCCTGGCACCCCCTTCCCCCACCTCCCCATAAATAATTTAAAATTATGTACTCACACATGCTCACACGCATACACTTTTTTTTTTTCCTCTCTCCCTCCTAGCTGTAGGCAGAAGCTTTTTTTTATTGGATTTCCGTGGCATCAGGAGACCTCCACTGTTGAGCAGATACAGCTCCTGTCCTTGACCACACGGGCTGTCAGTTGCTGTTTGTCTCTTCTGCCGTGCTGCCCAGCTGATGCTGCCTCTCTTCAATCATGCGTCCCGGCCAGTGATACGATGTGTAACCCTCTATCTTTTCTTCTGGGTCCACTCCTTCCAGCTGCAATGATTGGGCATTCTTCTTCCTGTCCATGCAGGCCCATAACACATTTCCTCTTCCGGTCCTTGAGGCCTAATGCTTCAAAGGCCCTGTTCCCCAAGAAAGAGAGGTTAGTTTGGGCCTTTGGGCTCTGTGATAGATCCATCCTCCTCCTCCTGGGTGGAATGTTTCTAGGGCCTGCAGAACTTTCTTCAGGGGCACCCAGCAAAGGTGAAGCAACCTATTATGTAGGGATCGCGTGCTCAGGCCTCCCATTTGTCAGTCATGGCAAGGCACATGCCGCAGGGAGGCTGTCACTGGTAATGTTCAGGAGATGTGGATCATGAGACATTGGAAGGTTCTGATGGGGAGTTGGTTTTCTCAACTCTAGAAGAGGGAGACATTACATCTGATTTAGAACCACATTGGACTCCTGCTCAGATTTTTTCCTTTTTTGCAGAGATGTCTTGCTAAGTTTGTTGGCTCAGACCCTGAACACGCTCAGTGTGGCCGGAGGTCAATTTAAGTTAAGCGTCCTGTTTCTTTACCCCTTGTATCGAATTTAAAAGTTAATTGGCCTTTAGTATAATGCCCCAAAGGCAAGTTTACAAAGAGGGAGAACCAATTTTCCTATATTCCATTTATGTCGTTGTTCTGGAAAAAAAAAAAAGTTGTTTTGTCCAATATTGGATTTAAAGAATGTAAATGTGGCTCTCAAGATTCCCCGTTTCTGCATGGAGACTCTGAGGTCTGTCATAGCAGCGGTTTGCAAAAGAGGGTTCTTGACATCTCTCGACCTGACAGAGGCTTATCTGCACGTAGCCATCAGGCCGCAGCACCAGAGATTCCTGAGGTTCATGGTCCTTCCCTTCGGCTGGTGACAGCTCCGCATACATTCATCAGTGTGGTGGCGGCGGTGGCGACTGCATGCAAAAGGGAGGGCATGTTGGTGCATCTGTGTCTGGACGACTGGCACATTCGTGGGAAATCAGAGGACCTCTGTCTACAATCAGTGCAAAAGGTACCGATGCACTTGAAGTCTCAAGGATTTTTGGTGAACCTAACAAAGAGGCGCTCCCTGTTACGTGTTTTTGCACACTTCAAATTTGAATACCTTTAAACTTCTTGTGCGTCCCCCCCCATGCAGCCCCTGGCGAAACACGGGTCCGTGTCGGGGGACCCTCTTGCTTAAGAACATGTTGATATATACACAGTGGAGTTGCCGCTATAATCAATAAAATTACTTTTGGATTTACAAATTGTTTTGAATCTTTGGGACTGTGGAACCCTATCTCAGCACTCACCTTCTGTGTGGATTATATTTAGAGTGCTTGGCTGTGCTTGGTGGCTTGTGAACCTAACAAAGAACCATTTAGTCCCCTCTCATCCCCTCAAACTATGGAGTATCTGGGAGCTCAGTTCGACATGATGGTAGAGAGAGTGATTGTCATGAAGAGATATTGCTGAAATTGCAGAGTCAGATTTGGTATCTGCTAGAGCTTTCAGTGCCCAGAGTCTGGGACTATTTACAAGTCCTGGGTTCTGTGGCATCAAGATTAGAATTAATGCATTAGGTGTTTTCATATTTGCGGCAACTGCAGAGGGCTCTTCTCTCCCGTTGGAACTGTTATTGGAAGAATTTCATCTTCCTCTTCCATTAGAGGGGGAAGCTAGAGACAGTCTTTTGTGGTGGCTTACTCGCATCAGTCTCAAGCGTATTGCAGAATAGATTGTTCCAAATTGGGTAACAGTCACCACCAATGCAAGCCTTTCCGGATGGAGGGGGGGGGGTGTCAAGATCAGTCAGCATAGGACCAGTGGTCGAAACAGGAGGCCTCGTGGTCTATCAATCAGTTAGAAACTAGAACAGTATGTTTCGCATTGCTTCATGTCTGCCATGGTTACATGGCCATCCAGTACGGATCCTATTGGACAATGCGACAATGGTAACCTACATCAACTATCAAGGCGGAACCAAGAAACAGGCGGTGGCTCGAGAGGACCGGGAGTTGATTCTCTGGGCAGAGCAGCACTTGGAGCGGCTGGCAGCGTTTCACATCACTGGGAGTGACAGCGTTCAGGTGGATTTCCTCAGTCGGAGAAAGTTAGACCCTGGGGAATGGGAGCTGTCGGAGGCAGCGTTGTGTCTCGTTCACGGAAGATGGGGGTATCCCTTTATGGATTTAATGGCAACCAAATAAAATACCAAGGCATTACAATTTTACAACCGCCGAAGGGAGCACAGTCCGGAAGGAATTGATGCTCTGGTTCTGCTGTGGACTCAAGGGATTCTTTGTATTCCCTCTGTGACCTCTGGTGGACAAGGGATTACGGTGGATAGAGAAACATCCGGGCAACATGATCCTGGTAGCTCCAGAGTGGCCATATCCACCATGGTTCCCATATCTGATCAACGTAGCCATAGATGGCCGCTGAGATTCAGATATCAATCGACTCTTCTCCAAAATTTTCAGGTCAGGCAGCTTACTTCTGTCTCACAGCTTCGCTTCTGAAAGAAGATGACAGAAAAGGAGGAGATATTCTGAAGCAGTTATTTCCACCTCATTGCAGGGTAGGTGACCTTCTACATTCTTGGCATATGTGCGAATTTGGAGGGTCTTTGAGTCCTGGTTTACTGTTGACTGAGTGCAGCCTCAGCCTATTTAAGCTACAGTGTCGCATATTTTGGCTTTTCTACAGGAAGGTTCTGGTCAAGGGACTGGTCTTTATTTCTCTGAGAGTCCAGGTAGCGACATTGGGTTGTCTCCGGGATAAGGTGCAAGGGTATCCTCTATCTGCACATCCGGATGTTATACAGTTCCTTTGGGGAGCTAAGAACTTACATCCTCAGGTGTGAAACATTTGTCCATCTTTGAATCTGAATCTAGTTCTTAGAAGACTGTGTGAAGTTCGATTTGAACCACTAAAATGGGCTGCGTTTAAGGACTTGACTCTTAAAGGGGTTTTCTTAGTGGCTATTTATTCAGCTAGGAGAATTTTGGAGCTCCGGGCACTGTCGTGTTGAGATCCCTCCCTCAGATGTCTTATTCGGGAGTATCTTTATGCATAGTGCCTTCTTTTCTGCCTGAGGTAGACTCAGCTTTCCATCTTAGTTAGACAGTGGAGCTTCCAGCTTTTCTGGATTTGGTTTCCTCTGCGCCTTATGTAGGGGAGCTTAGGCTATTGGATGGGAGGTGTGCATTATTGAAGTATCTAAAGGTCACTAATGATTCCATAGATCGGATCATCTCTTTGTAGATCAGATCAGTTCTTTGTACTGAGGAGTGGTCCAAAGAAGGGAGGTAAGGCCTCTAAGGCTACAATTGCACGGTGGCTGAAGGAAGTGATCGAGTCGACTTACGTTTCTATAGGGTGCCTGGTGCCGGGGGTTTAGGAGTGCACTCAGTGGTTTTTCAGGCAACCTCCTGGGCTGAGTCACCTCAGGTATCTCCGCATGAAATTTGCAGGGCAGCTACTGGAAAGTCATTGCACACTTTTGGTAGGCATTATCACTTAGATGTCGGGGTTCTGGCTTCCATGTGCTTTGGTGAGAGCGTTCTATGAGCCTAACTCTCCAGGTCCCACCCGAGTTAAGGGGAGCTAAAGGTACATCCCAGGAATCTGGACTGATCTGGGTATGTACAGGGAAAGGAATATTGGTTCTTTCCTTCTAATTTTCATTCCTGTAGTACCACAGATCAGGCCAGAGACCCGCCCATTTACTGGGGGTGGGGGGGAGAGTATGCTGCTTATACTGTTGCTTTGTACATAGTGCGGAGTTGGAGGTTTTCAATGCTGATTGCTTATGTTAAATTTGGGAAACAAGTTTTTCAATGTCTTTTTGGGCAACTTCATCTTATTCCAGCTCGTTGGAGGGGAGGGAGTTTGCTTAGAAAATGTATGGTGGTTGCTGTCATTTTGGCTTAGGTACAGGTCAATACTGAGAAGACTGCAGGTGGCACACTGGGTTATGTACAGTGTCTGTGAAACTGTCTGTCTCATCTGCTGGCAGGGAGGCAAAGCCCAGGAGTCTAGACCAATCTGTGGTACTACAGGAACAAAAATTAGCAGGTAAGAACCAATTTTCCTTTAGTCCTACATTCTGTTTCCTGTCTTTTGCAATCCACAAAGGGACACTGCCTCCTATCTCATGACTTTTCAATTTTCTTAGGATTCTCTCATGGCGAACTTTGTCAAATGCCTTCTGAAAATCCTAACACACTAAATCTGCCTTCTCTCCTGTATCCATATGTTCCTAGTTCTTTTACAGTTTGAAAGGGTAACTGTCTGATCCCTATTTATATTATAGTATAGACAAGTAGTCATAAGAACAAAAGACATTGCTATTCTGGGTCAGACGAAGGGCCCATCAAACCCAGCATTCTGTTTCCAACAGAGGCCAAACCAGGCTACAAGTACCTGGCAAGTACCCAAAAACTAAGTACATCCCATGCTACTGATGCTAGTAATAGTAGTGGCTATTTTCTAAGTCAACTTGATTAATATCAGGTAATGGACTAATCCAAACCTGTTTTTAAATGCAGCTACATTAACTGCACTAATCACATCCCCTGGCAGCAAATTCCAGACTTTAATTGTGCATTGAGAGAAAAAGAATTTTTAATTTTAAATGTTCTACATGCTATCTTCATGGAGTTGCCCCCTAGTCCTTCTATTATACGAAAGAGTAAATAACCGATTCACATTTACCCGTTCTAGACTTCTCATGATTTTAAAGACCTTTATCATATCCCCCCTCTGCTGTCTCTTCTCCAAGCTGAACAGTCCTAACCTCTTTAGTCTTTCCTCATAGGGGAGTAGTTCCATCCCCTTTATCATTTTGGTTGCCCTTCTCTGTACCTTTTCCATCGCAACTATATCTTTCTTGAGATGCGGCGACCTGAATTGTACATAGTATTTAAGGTGCAGTCTCGAATTATGACATCCTCTGTTTTATTAACCATTCCCTTCCTAATAATTCCTAACATTCTGTTTGCTTTTTTGACGTCCTCAGCACACTGAGCTGATGATTTCAAAGTATTATCCACTATGACGCCTAGATCTGTTTCCTGGGCGGTAGCTCCTAATATGGAACCTAACATCGTGTAACTACAGCATGGGTTATTTTTTCCTATATGCATCACTTTGTACTTATCCACATTAAATTTCATCTACCATTTGGATGCCCAATTTCCCAGTCTCACTAGGTTCTCCTGCAGTTTATTACAATCCGCTTTCCAGATCATTTATAAATATATTGAAAAGCACGGGTCCTAGTACAGATCCCTGAGGCACTCCACTGTATACCCTCTTCCACTGAGAAAATTATCCATTTAATATCCTACTCTGTTTCCTGTTGTTTAACCAGTTTGTAATCCACGAAAGGACATCACCTCCTGTCCCATGACTTTTACTTTTCTTAGAAGCCTATCTTAAGGAACTTTGTTGAATGCCTTCTGAAAATCCAAATACACTACATCCACCGGTTCACCTTTATCTACATGTTTATTAACCCCTTCAAAAAAAAGGTGAAGCAGATTTGTGAAGCAAGACTTGCCTTGGGTAAAGCCATGCTGACTTTGTTCCATTAAACCATGTCTTTCTATATGTTCTGTGATTTTGATATTTAGAACACTTTCCACTATTTTTCCTGGCACTGAAGTCAGGCTAACTGGTTTATAGTTTCCCAGATGTATTGGGGTTACATTAGCTACCCTCCAGGCTTCAGGAACAATGGATGATTTTAATGATAGGTTACAAATTTTAACTAATAGATCTGAATTTTCATTTTTTAGTTCCTTCAGAACCCTGGGGTGTTTACCATCTAGTCCAGGTGATTTACTACTCTTCAGTTTGTCAGTCAGGTCTACTACATCTTCTATGTTCACCGTGATTTGGTTCAGTTCATCTGAATCATTTCCCATGAAAACCTCCGAAACGGGTATCTCCTCAACATCCTCTTCAGTAAACACTGAAGCAAAGAAATCATTTAGAACGTGTACAGGCATACAAAGATCAGACTCTACCAGAAATCGTAGCAAATGACATATCATTCTCAAGAAATAAAACCAATTCATCACTACTAAAAAAAAAAAAAAAAAATCATTTAATCTTTCCACTATGGCTTTATCTTCTCTGAGTGCCTTTTTAACCCCTCGATCATCTAAAGGTCCAACTGACTCCCTCGCAGGATTTCTGCTTCAGATATATTTTAAAACATTTTTACTGTGAGTTTTTGCCTCTGCGGCCAACTTCTTTTCAAATTCTCTCTTAGCCTGTCTTATCAATATCTTCCATTTAACTTGCCAGCGCTTAAGCTTTATCCTATTTTCTTCTGTTGCATCCGTCTTCCAATTTTTGAATGAAGATCTTTTGGCTAAAATAGCCTCTTTCACGTCACCTTTTAACTATGCCGGTAATCGTTTTGCCCTCCTTCCACCTTTCTTAATGTGTGTCTTAAGCAGACACAACGCTTTGAAATCTAGAAGTACATATTACATTTTTCCCTGCCCAATACCGTATGGCTTTGGTATTTCTGTCATGTCCACACTCATTTAAAGAACATAATATAACAGGAATTTTGGCTTATCTGTCAATTGCTGTTGTATTAGTTCTTTGCATCAATTTATACAAAAAAACTCCATTTTGTAAAATTATTTTTCCTCTGGGTTCAATTTTTTTTTTCAGGATATCCTCATGGAGGTGATTTCTGCTCAGTGTGGTTGGATTTTTTTTTTTTCAGCTCATCTGAACAGAAACAAATATATTCCTGGTCCATTTGAGAGAGCTTCAACTCATGAGATTCTTAGTTGATCTCACTCCTATAGAAAAGTACAACATTATCCTCAAGTGTGAAGAAATAATATAAAAGGAATCCATAAAGCCAAAATTTCTGACTATAGAGTTTAAATTCCGGCTTTAAGGTGGAACGTAGTATCTCTAGGTCTATTTTTGTGTTCTGTTCTCCCTCACGGATATTTGAATATTTGTGAAGTATAAACATTGGAGACTTTTTCAAAAAGGTAGTTGGCCTATAAAAGGGAAGAGGAAAGAAGCTCTGTATTACTTGAGGAAGTAAGTCATAAATTGTAATAAATAAAAAGAAATACTGACCCATCTATAGTTGGGTACATTGAGACACAAGGAAATACAGTGAATCTCCCAAAGTCCTTCAGAATCAGTGACTAATGAACAAGGAGATGTCGACTAGATTGATGACTCACCCAGGTTCCTGTAGTCTTGATAGACTTGTACTCTCCTGGACTTCTTCTGATTTGTAATTCAGTGCTCAGACCACTAGGCTCTGTACCTCCTTTGTTCCACACGATAAAATTAATGCAAAATGAATGATAGTACTGACTGCATTTACTGCAAGTTAAGTGGAAAACTTGTGCTGTAGTCTAATGTCCAAGCATTCTCTCTCCCAGGAGATAATAAAAAAAAAAAAAAAGTGTTACTAGAATTGGTTATCCACCTTGTGTCAAGATACTTTACTGCATCTCCTCATTTTCCCCCTCCAGGATTGCTTGCAGCCTCTGAGTATGCAGGCACTACCTGCTCAACCTGAAGCACTGTGTATTGTCGAGATGGGTGGAGTAGAGAAACGAGATGACCTGGGGGAGAGGGGTTCCATTGGTTTCCTGTATCTCAACATTGGACTCCAGGTGAGCAGGGGTAGAGGGAACTCATTAACTTCTGTACTTCATCTTTTGACCCCGAGTGACATAATGAATCTGCTCTGCTGGGAATGGGTTAGTCCATTTTGATTAGTTGAAGATTCCAGTAGCACCTTGTTGATATATCATCGCCATCATCGGTTCCTTAAAATAGAGGAGATGTTTTTACTTAATCAGTTTGCTTAATGACAGATTTCCTTGATCACCATCGCCCTTCTCTGTGTTGTAAAGAGTTCTGATAATATGGTTTAAACCCTCCAAAAGCACTACATGAACATTCAAAGTGGGAGTTTTTCTTGTCCTCTTTTGTTTTGTTCTGTTAGTTCTCACTTCAGTGCACACAAAGGGTTAAGAAACCTCTCTGCTACTGAAAGAGGCCACAGCTATACCCTCTGTTTTCTTTCAGCAACTCTGTCCACTGGTAACATCAAGGCATATCTACCCAACAATCAAAAAGGACTTTCACAGCTATAAAACACAGCTGAAAAACTCTGAGACAAAATTAATGTATTCAATAATTTTATATGTTAGCACTTCTCACCTTTCTATTGACTCATAAAATGGGTAACTATTGTATTTGGTAATAGATTATTTTTTATAAGTTTGGACAGGATGATATGCATTGGTGAGAGCCAACAGAGCATGAGATGGCCATAAGGAACACCAGTGCACATAGATGTGTTAAAGTAGCAAGAGGATGGGTCTGCAGAATCTAGGAGGACTTTATTTTTATTCTCCCCCTCCCCCATATTTTTCAGATGACCATTTATCTATTTGTAAAGCTTTATGAACTGTGAATGGAGCTTTAAGTTGCAGCTTTACTCATTTCTTCATCAGCTGTCTGTACTTTCTCTGTGTAGGATGTTGGTACAGGTCTTTTTGAATGAGCCTTTATGAAAGAAGGTGGAGATTTGCCCAATGATTTGTATATCTTTGTTGCAAATGTTATCCATCTGAAGGTTCCAAGAAGTGTGTTTTGTTTTTGTTTGTTACTGGTCCTCTATAAATTAGTTTTTCCTAAAGTCTCTTGTTCTGTGAATACAGATTAGGTAGCTATATAGGTTATCCAGTTGAGGGCACATGGAAGCAAAACAATTTCTTGTTCCTTACTGTCCACCAGGCCGATCCAGATGTTTGGATTTTTCTTCCCTGTTAGCAGATGGAGACGGAGAAGAAAAGCTTTACTGTATTGTTGGTACATAAGATAGTATGCCACCCATAATCGCTCAATGTTCTTTGTCTCTGGCATATGGTGGAGGAGCAAAACCTGTAGTCTGATTTAATTTATTTACAAACTTAAATTCTGCAGCTTCCATGGTTTGTGTTCAGTGTGGATTACAATAAATCATAAAACATTCATAAAAACATGCATCTTAAAAATTAAATGTTATCAAACAGCATTCTAAAATTACATATAAGCCTTCAAAAAATATACAAGCCTTTAATCCTTGTCTGAATAATTTGACATTACTTTCAGCTTGTAAAGCCATGGGACCTGCATAAGAAAATACTCTTTCTTGAGTGCTCTGTAATCTATAGCTATGAGCAGTCGGTAAAGCTAATTATTTTGCATCTGCAGATCTGAGCACATGAGGTGGATCATACCCAATAAAAGTACTTGTCATAGCACATTTCATATCAGAATGTAAGAGTTTATGGATCAGTACTAAAATTCTGAATTGAGATTGCCACTTTACTGGAAGCCAGTGTAATGACTTCATAATTAGCATAATGTGTTCATAATACTTTATTTCTGTAATAAGCCTTGCAGTAGCATGCTATATCACCTGCAAGGCACGAGTTAATATGCTCGGTAAACCTACCAACAACGTACAGCAGTAATCTAGATTGCTTAATTCCAGCCCTTGGGCAACAGTCGTAAATTGGTCTGACTGTAAAATATAGCAAAGTGGCCTTAGAATTTTTAATGTGTAGAAATAAATTTTGACTAAAAGCTGAATATGCACTCTGAAAGTTAACTGAGAGTCTATGTTACAGACCTAGGATAATAAAGGTAAAAACATATGATCATACTGCAAATTAACAACAACATTTAAACGAGAGTGCTTACCCACCCACAATATCTTAATTTTTGCTGCATTTAAAAATAAACCAGCCATGATTCGCATTTAAACTATCCTGAATCTTTACTGATGATATGGTACGATCCTCCATACTAGAACAAAAACCTGTAAATCATCAGCATATATGTAATATGACGTCCCTAATGATTTAATCAAAATCCTAATAGATGCCAAAGAAAATAAAGAACTGGCGAAAAGGCTAAGCCTTGTGGCATCCCTACTAATAAATCTCTCCATGACTAGAATGAGGAGCCAATTTGTACTTATCGTGTTCTATTTTGTTTAAAAAAAAAAACGAACCATTTGAGAACCACTTCTCCTAAACCGGTTTCACATAACCATGAAATCAATAGTTCCCTGTAGTCCGTCAGTATTTTTCTGTCTCCAGCAGATGATGGAGGTGCAAAGCCTGCAGTCTTAAAAAAAAAAAAACAAAACAGATACAGGGACAAGAGGAAGGATTCAGCCTAGAGAGAGTTTCTACTGCCTCCCCGGGCGTTGCTAGGTCCTGGTGGGACCATCCCCCCTGGTATCTGAGGCTTTAGAGCAGAGGGTCGGGGACCTTGTGAGCTCTTCCATCCGGCAGCCGGTCAAGCGTGAAACCAGGGATCCCAGCTCACTCACCCTACGGGACCTTATCAGAGCCTGTAGCCATTTCCAGGGAAGTATGCCTTTAAAGTTTTGTTAAAAAACAAACAAACAAAAAAAAAACGGTTTCTCTGTTTTCTCATCTTGGGAGCCAGTGCACTCTGTTAAAGCCAGTGCGGGTGACTCTGTCTGGTTTCCTTTGGTCTCTGGCGCCGTTTTCTCTACTCAGCTGCTCTGTGGTGCTCCCCCCAATGCTGCACGGCACGGCGTGTGAGGATGCCTACGAGCGTCTCTCGCGTGGAGGGCTTTGTTCCCAATGCCTCCCCAGGACGGAAGGACTATCAGGGAACGTGCCGGGGGAGAAATTAGCAAAATGCCGGGAGACTGGGAGGCTCTCTCCGGCGTGGCTGACCTCGTGGGATCCCTTCCCCCACTGCGCGGGAATGGGGGCCATTTTGGCAGCTTTCCGATCTCCCGCGCGACCCGCAGAGGAGGGAGGGGGATTCCCCGCCTGCGTTATCTCCTCAGGCGGGGGCCTCTTGGGGGGGGGGCCCCCCATTCACTAATGTGGCTGCTGCAGCAGACGAGGGAGACACTGGAGAGGAGTCAGATTCCTCCTCCATCTTGTCTCTGTCTCTTTGGAGATACGGTCTCCAGAACTGAACACAGTACTCCAGAGTTCGATCTAAGTTGGACTGACTTCTTCTGTTGAGGGTGGTGATTCCTGTCCTCGAGACAGAAAAAGGTTGGGAAAGATATTCCATTTATTTTGTGGTACTCATAAAGGAGGGCACATACAATTCCATTCTGTATTGCACTGGCAATAGTGTTTTGCATGTTTTACAACGTAATGGAGGTAGTGGCTGTGACCTGGCACAAGGAGGGTATCCTAGTACTTTCCTATTTGGACAACTGGCTTATTTGGGCATTGTTAAAGGACATTTGTTAATAGTCCTTTTACAGGGTAGTACAGATGTTGCAGATTTTGGGATAGGTCATAAATGTTTCCAAGATCAAGCTACTTCCATCACAGAGTTTGGAATACCTGGGGGCATGTTTCAAGACAAGTGTGGGCAAGGTGTTCCTTACTGCTGATAAGATACTGAAACTGCAGGGAGGAAACTCTTTGTTGCACCTGAGGAGTTCCAGAGTCTGGAATTATTTTCAGGTCCTGGGTTCCATGGTATTTATGATAGACCTGGTTCATTGGTGTTTGCTCACATGAGACCATTGTAGAGTGCCCTTCTGTTGTGGTGGAGTCTCCAGTAAGAGGATTTCGAGGTCAGGTTTCTCTTGTCTGGAGTAGCCAGATTGAGTCTCTACCAGTGGTTCTTACAGGACAATTTATCCAGAGAAGTGGAGTTGGAAATTCTGGATTGTATCGTAGTGACTACAGATGTCAGACTGAAAGGCTGGGGAGCCATTTGTCAGGGGCAGAAAGCCCAGTTCCTTTGGTTGGTGTCAGAAGCCTCATTGTCAATCAGTTATCAGGAAAGTGTTGGTGGTGTTCCTTCCATTAGTCCAGAATAAGGCAGGGAAGGCCTTTTGAGACAATGCGACTGTGGTTGCATTCATCGACAGACAGTGGGAGTACCAAGAGGTTGGGATATTGTTCATTTGTGTGGAGTGGCATCTGAAAGTCTTGTTGGCGTTTCATGTGGCTGGAATGGAAAATGTACAAGCAGATTTTCTGAATAGTCAGACTGTGGACCCTGGACAGTGGGATTTGATGCAAGAAGCAGATCTCTCATCAGGGTTGCTTAGGGGGTCCCCCAGTTGAATTTGATGGGAACCAGACTGAATGCCAAGGCTCTGTGGTTCTTTAGTTGAAGACGAGAGATGGGGTTGGAAGACATTGACTTGCTATTCCAGCCGTGGCCTCCCAAAATCTTGCTTTACGTTTTTTCTCCTTGGCCTCTGATGGTCAGGGTAGTCAGGCGCATAGAAAAACATGGAGGCAGGGTGATCCTTGTGGCTCTGGTGTGGCCCAAGTGACTGGTTTGTGGACTTGGTGAATCTCAAGTTAGAGAGTCCCTTAAGGCTTGGTCTGGATCCAAATTTTCTTGGAGCAGATGGATTGCTTTTGTCTCACAGTGTGGCTTTTGAGAGGGGAAGGTTAAAACTTAAGTGATAATCTAGCAAACTAATTACAACCTTGCTTCAAGCTAGGAAGCCTTCAACTTCTGTGGCTTATATGCAAGTTTGGAAGGTGTTAGAGTCCTGGTTTCAGAAGGTGGGGATTGCCCCCTTTAAGTCTTGGTCCTGCAGATCCTTTTCTTTCTGGAGGGGTTTACAGAAGAGTCTAGCCCTGAGTTCTCTTAAAGTACAAATGGCAGAATTGACCTGTTACTGAAGAAAAATGCATAAGGCTTTGTTGGCCTTGCACCCGGTTGTAGTGAGATTTGTCAAGGGAGTGCTGCATTTGCGGCCTCCAATTTGGTGGGTTTTTCTGCCATGGAATCTTAATTTGGTTTTAAAAACATTTGTGTAAGCCCCTTTAGAACCATTGAGAAGGGATCTTTGTAGGATCTTACCCTGAAGGCAGTCTATTTTTTGTACCTATTTGCTCAGTGTGGTATATTTTGGAGCTCAGGCTTTGTTGTGCAGGGTTCCTTACCTTTAATTTTTGGAGGATGAGGTTTCCATTATCACGGTACCATCCTTTTTACCAAAGGTGGTTTCTTTCCATTTGAGCCAATCCATGAAATCACCTGGTTTTTGGAGGTTGGAATCTTCTCTAGCCTGTGCCAGGGAGCTTCATGTTTTGGATGTTCTTAAGGCTCTCCTGAGATATTTGAGACTTTAGTAAGTCGGATCATCTCTTTGTATTACTCAGTGGTCACAACGAGGGGTAAAGGCATTGAAAGCATCTTTTGCCAGATGGATTTAAAAGGTGATTGTCTCTGCTTCATTTGCAATGGGCTACAGGTTCCAGTGCACCTTTGGGGCTGAGTCTTGGACTGAATGTCAGTTGATGTTGCTGCAGGAGATTTGCAAGGTGCCCACTTTGGTGGTCTTGCACATTTTTGCCAAGCATTATAGGCTGGATATTGAAGCTCCAGACACTGCAGTGTTTGAGTGTGTGTTGCGAGCAGGTTTAATGACTACAAATCGGGGAAACCAGGGTTAAAATCCCATTGTTGCTCCTTGTGACCTTGGGCAAGTCAGTTTACCCTCCATTACCTCAGGTACAAACTTGGATTGTGAGCCCTCTGGGGACAGGGAAATACCTACGGTACTTTAATGCAGTCCGCTTTGAAGTGCCAACAAAAGTGGAATATAAATCAATCAAATAAAATAAATTTCAAGGGAAAATTGGTTCTTACCTGCTAACCTTTTTTTCTGAGTCCCACAGATCAGTCCAGAATCCCTCCCTCAGTTCCCGAAGACTGCTTTTGCCTTTATGTGTATACGTATCAGGAAATTGTTTTCTTTTGGTGTTCAAATTCCTCCTCTTGTAGGGAATTTTTCAGTTGGAAACAAGGTTACTGATAGTTTTACCATCTCCTGCTTCAAGTGTAAATGAGTTAATTGATTTTTCTTAGCTTGGTTACAGTTTATACTGAGCGACTTTAGGTGGCACTCTGTACAGTAAAGCTATTCTTCTCTGTCTCGATCTGCTGGTAGGTAATTTTGCTTTCCTTGAATCCCACAGACCAGTCCAGAACTAATTTTCCTATTGATATGAAAAGAAGAATTTACCTTTGGAGCAAATGAAGGAACTAACCCAAGAGCCACTTTGAGAGATAAATCAAGTAAACAGACACAGTACATTTGTTTGTTTATTCTTCTAGCTGAACTGACGACTACTAGAAAAAACTACTGGACTAGATGAAAAATATAAACTGTTAAAGAGACCAGAAGGCTTAAAGTGAGAACTCATTAAGGCATTTAAAATGAGATTCAAGTCCAGTGCTGCTACAGGAAAAATAGAAACCATGTGCTTCTTGAAAAATATAGTATCTCAATGCTTCCTCTATTTATTTAAATAGCCAATTTGGCTGCTATTTGAACTTTCAGCTTATTTGACAAAAGGCTAATGTCCAAATCCTTTAAAAAGAAATTTCAGTGTATGTTTGATGGATGCTTTTGAAAGCATGACATGTCATGACATGGCAAGATGAATGCCATAGTATTATTGCATGGCTGAGATGATAATGCAGGGAAGAGGCCTTTAGTTTTGTTAGGAATTGGGCAACATTTTGGGGAAGAGGGAGACTTTTCCAAAAGAATGGGTTCCACCTTAACCAGAGTGGAGCCAGGCTTCTGACACTAACCTTTAAAAAAAAAGAGAGAGAGCAGCTTTTAAACTATAACATGGGGGGAAGGCTATAGTCACTCAGCAATGCGTGGTTCAGAGGGAGGTCTCATCAAAGGATATTAAAATAACAGGAGAGCTAGAGCATCCCAATAGAGAGGTTCCAATAAAAACAAAAGTAACCCATGTGCCTATTAAGTACAAAAAAATAGGTTAAGTAAAAAAAAATTCCAAATTATCCCTGCTAGGAAAGTTTTATATACAAATAAAAGCATACCTTGAAATGTCTGTATGCTAATGCCAGAAATCTAAAAAGTAAGATGGGAGAATTAGAATGTATAGCACTGATTGAAGAGGTAGACATAATTGGAATGAGACCTGGTGAAAGGATATCAAATGAAAGAGTGCTAAACCAAGGTAAGGACGTAGCTTTATTGCAAGCAGGCAAAAGCACAAAGAATGCAAAATTGCCAGCATTTGCCAACACCATTGTGAAATTGCCTGCTGTTGTAGATTGATCAGGGGAGAAAAAGGATGGTGCCTGTTGGCAAGTTTGGGGTGGAGGTAAGGGGGGGGTGGGGGGAGAGGAGGCAGTGGCAGAAGCAGCAGCTTGAAAGAGAGGGATGAGGAAATGTCAACAGCAAATCAGGATCCAGAAGGGAGGGAAGAGCCAGCAGCGGATTAGGGCCTGGGAAGGGTTTTCATGTGTTGGTAAACCACAAAAGTAAAACAATAGCATTTTTCTTTTGGCAGAATTTCTAGAAGAGAAATGGGATAAAGTTGGTTCCTGTTCATACCCAGATCAGTCCAAACAAGTGCTTTATGCATCCCTACCAGCAGATGGAGGCAGAGAACAAAACTTTGAGGCACTGCTCCATAACCGAGAGTGCCACTTGCAGTCCCTCAGTATTTCTCTGTCTCCAGCAGATGGTAGAGATACATACCTGCAGTCTGACAAAAGAAAAAAGAAATTGGAGAAGTTTGAGTTTGGGCTCCCTGAGGTGCTAGGTACCTTTGTGGACCATCCCTCAAGTTGAGCCATGTGTCTGGGGGGTTGGAAACCTCTGTCTGTGTTCACCCGCTGCTTCCTGAGGCCTTGATAGCCAGAGTCTTTGGATCAGGGAAGCAATCCTTTTGTTATTTTTCAATTAAGTTTTAAAAAAAAAAAAAGAGAGAGAAGCTTGATCGGGAGACTGTGTTTGGTGGCTTGGCAACCATGGCATTTCGGCAGCTGGTGCTGCTGGGGTCAGTAGGAAAAAGAAGCTGAGGAGCTTGTTGTTTTTTCCCCGGAGGGGAACTTGCTTGCTTGCTTGCCCCCTTCCCTGGGGTCCCGGGGATCAAAAGGGAAGTTGTTTTTTCGGTATCGTTTGGGCTGGCTGGGTGCAGCGTGTCTGCCGCGGGTGCGGCCACAGGATTTCCTGTGCGCTGCTCAGGCGGGGCAGCAGCGCGGAACTGCATTTTCAGCCGTGATTGCGGCCTGACTTTCGTTAGACCGTGCGCCATTTGGGTTGCACATGCTTGAGCCGAGGTTGTTTCCTGCTTTGGGGATGGCGCCGAAATCAAGATTGGCTGCGGACAGGGCCTGCAGGCTCTGGTCGGCTAGGCTTGTTCTTGCTGTCTCTGAACTGGCTGCGGAGGTGGGAACTCTGCTGGATTAGCAAAGGGCAAGAGGGCTTCCAGCTCATCAGGGGCCGCGGCTGCAGACCCGCTGCCCATGGTCCTGAGCCTGGGGTCCAGGAGGACTCAGCGAGGCACTGGGAGGTCTATTCTGCATGCATGTGTAAAGCACGCAAAATGCATGACACAGGCCGCAGCAAACATCCTGTCAGGTCTGCGGGGTGAGGTGTTCATGCCTTTTTGCAGCTGTACTCTGTGCTGTGTCTAGGAGGGCTCGTTGAGATCGCTATGAAGTTTTGGGTGGTGTGCGTGTGGAGGGGTGCACAGAAGCATGTCGCTGACCGTACATCGCAGCAAACATCTTATCTGGCCTGAGGGGCAAGGCTTTCACACCTTAATCCAGCCGCACTCTGCCCAGGTTCCAGGAGGGCTCGGTCAGGCAATGTGATATTTGAGCGACGTGCTTGTGTGGAGCGCATGACAGCGTAATGCTGGCTGTGGACCATGGAAAACATTTGGTCTGGCCTGTGTGGAAGGCATTTGCGCCTTAATGCAGTCTCACTCTTCTCCGATGGCAGAAAACATTCATTCTGGCCTGTGTGGAAGGCGTTTGTGCCTTAATGCAGCATTACTCTACCCCAATGGCATCTCCAGGGGCGAAGGAGGCTCTTAGAGACTGAGGAGAGACGATTTCTCCGATTTTTGCATGCTTCATGGATGCGGAGTCAGCGGTGGCCATGTTGGTTTCCTCGTGTTAGGAGACTGAATGGTTCAGGGAAGTTCAGAGGTTCCCCACTTCCATGGTTCCTGTGGGTTCACATTTCTTCTGATGCCCAGGTTCATGTGGTGGGAGCTGGCGGAGGAGATGGTAGCTGGTTTTCTCCAGGGAATCTGAGTCCATCTCTGCGCCCTTTGTCCTGCTCCTGCATTTGGCATGTTTGGCCTGGCGGGGAGCAGGAGGAAGAAAGGCCACTCATTCACAAGGCTGGCACCCAGCGGAAGTAGCCACAGGGACGTCAGGCAGTTTTTTCTTCATCGTTTAGGCCCTGGGGGGGGGGGGGGGGGGGGGGGGGGGGGGGGGGGGGGGGGGGGGGTTAGGCAATGTTGAAGGGACCTTCTTCGACAGGAAGGGGACCTTGGATTCTGATGCTCCTCAGGAGGTGCTTGTGAGGTACACTGGGGCGTATCTGAGGAATGGTGTTCCAGATGCGGACAGGACCTCTGTCTGTTCTGGAGGAGACCCTGATGGGAAAAGGATGTCCCTAGAGGGGCTTGCTCGTTCTGGACAGAGGTGTACCCCCTTTCATCCCTCAGGTTTTGGGTGAATGGTGCATTACGGTCACGTATGAGGGTTTTAACAATGAAGAGGGATCCCGGTCCTGGAGGGGCTGCAGGGTTCCCCGGAGATGTGTTCCTGTGACTAATGCTGAGGAAGCTGGTACTCTGGGAGTGAACTCCTCTGGAAGGCAATGGCAAAGTTTTATCCTTTTCCAGAGGAGAGCTTGGAGCTCCTGAGGCTGCCGACAGTGGCCAAGAAGACTTCCGTTCTTGTAAGGGGGTCAGTGGCATTCAAGGATGCTTTGGACCAGAGGTTGGAGAGGTTCGAGCTGGTGGCCTTGTCTTCCAGCGGCTATTTGCAGTAGCTGGATGCATCCAGCCTGCTTTTAGTGGATGCAGAAGTTGCAGGAGAAAGTCACTGTTTCTTCTGCCAATTCTAGGCATGCAGCCCACTTGGAAAGCAAGGCGGCCTATGTGGCAGATGAGCTGTATGGTTTGGTAGGCCTTCACCAGGAATATGAGTTCTGCGGTGACAGCTCGGAGGGCCCTAAGTCACAGCTCTGTGGACACTGGAAGATAGAAAGAATGGCAAGAGAACTGTTCCATCACGTGCTCATGTCAGAAATGCAAGGAGATGCCGTCCTCACAGGAATGCTTCTTTTTCCTCGCAAGGCTCGGGATGGCAGCAGTTCTTTTGGAGGATACCTAGGCCTGGCCACAATAATTCCGGTCAAGGGGCCGGAGGAAATGAGGCATCGCAATGAGGTCAGTCTAGTCACCTTCTCCGTGGAGACTGTCAGAGGGAGATTGACCTTCTTTCTACGAGGAGTGGTCCAAGAAAATGACAGATCAGGGGGTTCTGGAGATGATAGGAGCTGTCTACACTATGTAGTGTTTCTCTGGTTGTCCCGCTGACAGAAACGTACCTCCAGATTTCCATTCAGAAGGACCATCAGAAATTTCTTCATTTCATGGTATGGGACAGCATTTCTGCTTCCAGGCTCTTCCTTTCAGCTTGGCCACGACTCCATGAATCTCCACGAAAGTAATGGTGGTGATTGCGGCAGTCTGGATGATTGACTCATTCGATGAAGTCGCAGGAGTGCCGCCTTTGGTCACTACAATGAGCTTTTTAACTCCTTGCGGTCGCTGGCTTGGGTGGTAGATGTAGCGAATAGTCACTTAGTGCCAACCCAGTCGTGGAGTCTGCAACATTGATTGGATCCTCTGGCTGGGGATATTCCTCCCATCTTCGCCTTTTTATTGCAGCAGGGGTTGTCTAAGCATTGACCTATAGCTTGTTCCGTATTCAGGTGTTCGCCTTGGGTTCTTCTTAGGGGCATGTTGCGGGGGACTTTTTTGGCCTTGCATCCTGTGGTGGTTTGGGTCTTGAAGGGAGTTAGGCATTTGCACCTTCCAGTTCAAAAGTTATGCCTGGATTGGACTTCAGTTTAGTTCTGCGAGGGCTATGTGATGCTCCTTTTGAACCTTTAAGAAGAGCGACTTTGAAGACAGGGTTTCTGGTGGCCATATGTTTGGCCAGAAGGATTTCAGAACTATAAGTGCTGTCTTGCAGAGATCCTTTTTTTCATAACTATAATGATGGGGTATCGTTGCAAACGATCCCCTCTTTCTTACTGAAGATGGTGTCGTTTTTTTTCATATTCATCAGACCGTGGATCTTCAGGTCTTCCGGAGTGGTCTTAAGGATACCTCTCAGAATAGCAAGCTGCATTGTTGGATTCTGTGCAGTATCTGAAGATTACCAGTAGTTTTTGGCAATCAGATTACCTTTTTGGTGTTGCTTGGTGGCATGAAGAAAAGGGATAAGGCTTCTAAAGTCTCGAGTCCTCATTGGTTGAAGGAGGCCATATTTGTAAGGGTCGTTCCAGTGGGTCTGAAGACGCATTCTACGAGAGCGCGGGCAACCTCCTGGGCAGGGAGTCAGTTGTCTTCTCAGGAAATTTGTAGAGCTATGGTGTGGTCTTCAATTTATACATTCACCAAGCTTTACCGTTTGGACATCTGGGCGCAGGACAAGGCATCTGTTGGTGAGCGTGTTCTTCGTTCAGGTCTTTCGGGTTTCCTCCCAGTTATAGGGGTGCTTGAGTACATCCCACTTGTGTGGACTGATCTGGGTATGAACAGGAAAGGAAAAGTTGTTCTTACCTGCTAATTTTCGTTCCTGTAATACCACAGATTAGTCCAGTAGCTCACCCCATCATTGCCGAAAGACTTAATTTCCTGATAGCCGGTGTACCATGTTTTCAAGGATGTTTTGCAGTTTGAGCATATGTTGATGTCAAGACTGTTTTTGTGTTTAATGGACATATAAGAATACTCCAGTTCTGGGGATCCCAACCTCTAGTTCCCTGTTAGCCCTAGGAGGGGTTTTTTAAGAACTAATCTTTGGCTTGGGATATAGGTCAATACTGAGGGACTGCAGGTGCTCGTTTAAGTAGCAGTGCCTCAGACTTTTGTTCTCTGCCTCCATCTGCTAGTAGGGATGCATAAACCACTTGTCTGGACTGATCTGTGATATTACAAGATTGAAAATTAGCAGGTAAGAACCAATTTTCCTATTCCTGATAATCCACGATGAACAGAATTGCTACAATACAACATAGAGGAGCCCTTGGTTTATTTCTGCAGGAGTAGGGTCATATCCTTTTGTGCTCACTGGTTTGAGAGCAATGTAATATCTGTCTTGGCATGTCATGCAGCCATTTTGTGTTTTCCATGAGAAGACCCAAATTGTGGGGGCAATGTTGCAAGTTGTTAGACAAACACTATCAGTCTCCTGGCGAAAGACTCCACAGCCTTTGCACTGGTAACAGCAAACTGCATCACAAAGTGCAAATCGCAGATTCAATGTTTTCTGCACCATTTTAAAATGTGCCTGTTTATTAAAAGTGCTATTGCTGGGTGAGAACACTGAGTGGTACCACAGCTGTATCCTGCTGAACGAAATGCTCAAACAAAAACAGCTTTGTACAGCTTGTGACACAAGTGCTTTATGTGATCAGCATGTGATCTAGGAAGAGAATAAAGGCTTTGATCATGCAATATAGTACAAAAATGTCCTTTAGTATGCAATTTTTTAATTGTGTGTGAAAAATGGAAGTATTTTGAACTACAACAAACTATTGTATTGACAGAGGAAATTTGATTCAATTTTGGGGGTGAGAGAGGTTGTTTCCTTCATTAAAATGCATCTTAGGTTTTGTTGATTAAAAGTGGAGTTGCTGTATTTAAGGGCTTATGAAAGCCTAAGATTGAATGCTGTAATGGTAACATTATACACTCTGTAGGCAGCGACTGGGTAAATTTTCACTTTACCTAGTTCTATCACTATACACAAACTCTTTTGCAGTATTCCCCTGCTGTTTCAGTATTGTACACCCCCTACCACCACCACACACAGACATCACACCACACACATCTCTTTTAAATGTATCTTAAACCCAGCTTACAACCCTGCCTCCCTAGCCCTTTCCCCAAATGCTATAGTGCTAGTCGTCTTCAATGCCTTTGCTAAACTTTACCCATATGTTTTAACTGGGAAAATGCTTACTTGATGCATGTATTCTGAAATATTGGCCTTTTGAAAGAGTTGCGTATTGCTTTAGTAAAACATTATAAATAGTACAGAACAAGGTTATATACTACCATAAGAGAGACCAATAAAGTACACACCATCAAAAAGGCTTGTGATATATTGCAGTGGATCTTCAGATCATGGGTTCCCTGCACATGCTCTTACTCTGAGTTCTACCTGTATTGTGTACAGTAATATTCAATGCTTCTTTTCTTCCTTGCCATTGTAAAGAACGGAGTGTTGCTGCGAACAGTCCTGGATCCAGTTACCGGCGATCTGTCTGATACCAGAACACGATATTTGGGCTCACGGCCAGTGAAGCTGTTCAGAGTCAGAATGCAAGGCCAAGAAGCGGTAAGTAACTGCAGTTACGGCAGAGACAGGATCTGACTGTTCGTTGAATAGCCATGATGACCAAAGAATGGAAGCTAAAGAGATGACCGCAAACACCACTACCAAAAAGAAGATATGTTTATGGGAATGTAAAATGTTCCCTTTTCTCCTTGAGTCAAAGGGAGCAATGTTTTTTTGTGATTTGTTAGAGCAAAGATCTTAAGCTGTTCATGTGGGGGATGAGTATTAATGAAAAGAAGAGGACATGAAGTGTGAAATCTGCAGTGGGCAGGTTGGAGAGATGTAGTGAGGGATTTGAACTTTATTCAGAATGAGATGGGGAAACAAAGGTGAGATGTAACCATGGGTACTGTGAATTTAATATGTTAGAAAGGTAGATGAAAATTTCTTTTGCTGAAGCACTAACATAGTCTAATAAGCCTAAGCCTTATCTTAAGTTCACTTTAAACAGAGTTTTTATAAGCACATTGAATACATTAACACAACCAAGGAAGTATCAAACAGGTACCTTTAAGTCCAAGATGTATGTAATCATTCAGGAGCTTCTGATCAAGTTGAGGCCTAGTGATCCAGGGTGAGGCTTAAATAGATTACATTATCTATGCGATAGGGAGACCCAGGAAAACCCCCAGGCAAAAAGTCTAGGCAATAGGTAAAGAACTGATGTCAAAGGCAAACACTGAGAAAGCTGAGAATTAGGCAGAATTACAGGAGGAAATCCTAGGATGCTTTTTGTGCCAGTATAGGGCCCTGAATATGCAGGATTTATATCTAGCCCCACAGTGTGGTTATGTTCTTTCTTGGCCCAATCAAAGTTCCTTGAAGGTTTTGGAGGAAAAGTCAGTCACTATTTGGAGCCAACATTTTTTCTTCAGCTCTGTGGTTCAGTAAGTTAATACCTGAACTCAGGATCTTGAGGCCATTGATTCAGACCCTGGCAACACTTACAATAATACGGCATGCCAACAACTGGGCCATATACCTACCATACATTAATACAGAAATCATATTGCACTCAATGCTAATATTTTCCATGGGACATGCAAGATGTCAGCCACATGTCACATCATCCAACAGCAACGAAGCAGAGCATTTCCTAGAAAGCTGTGATAACCTAGAATGCTTTTATAGACATCCATGGGACTTTGCACCTAGCTGCTGCCATGTGTGGGGGTGGCCCTCAATTTTTATTTTTTTTTGCATGTATGATGATGCATTTCATTCTCCTGAGAAGCACATTTCTCCACATCTTCTCTTTTCAAAGTCTGACCTTCTCAGCTGTTCTTAGTCTCTCTTCAGTCCAAGCATTTCATTAGATACGTATTTTAGCACTATATGTAAGTTTCTTACTTCAGTGTGGTTGATTGGCATTGAAACTTTACCTTCCCTGTACGTACCCAGATCAGTCCAGACTCCTGTGTTTTGCCTCCCTTCTAGCAGATAGAGAAAGAGAAAGTTTTACCGACACTGCTACTTAACCACATGTGCCACCTGCAGTTCCTCAGAATTTCTCTGTCTCCAGCAGATGGTAGATGGGTGCAAAACCTGCAGTTCTGCAGTCTAGGCAATTTTTTTCTTTTTGAGCCTTCCTCCCGGGGTTTATAAATCCTGGTGGGTTCTTCCCTTTCCAGTTGAGGCAGACGAGCCGGGGGTTGGTGACCCTTGTGTGTGCTTGTACCGTGCACCCGTTGGTTATAAATCTGGTGGTCCAGATCCCTCCCCTTCACGAGGCTGCTCAGGCAGCTGTAGGCTCCAGATATCCCTTTGTTTCTGAGGCAGTCTTTTCTTTTTAGACTGTTTGCCTCAGTTTGGGTGTTGAGTATAGTTTAAAAAAAAAAAAGGTAAAAAACAAAAGGCAAAGATCTGAAGGCAAGTGCACGGCTCTGCTGTGCGGGCGGCTTCCTCCTCATCTGAAGTAGGTTAATTTTTGATCTTGCTTTTTTCTTTGGCTTCGGGCACAGCTGCAGGCAGCTTCTATCCGAGCACGATGGGCTGCGGCTCGACGCAGTCATGGCTTAGTCTGCTTGGGCTGTGCTTCGAGGGTGGGGAGGGTTCGTCCAGTTGTTCTCCTCCTGCGAAGCAGCGTTGGAAGTTTCCTGCTCCTGTTTCAGCGTCGCTCCAGGGCCCTTACCGAGGTGCTGATCCTTTCCCGAGTAGTATGGGCACGGCGGCCTTCTTGGATTCACTGTCTGCCGTTCCCGTACTGCTGGGGGAGGGATGCTCCCCCATGCTTGTCTCTGGCCCGTTCGATCTCCAGCCGCGATCAGGGGCATTTTGAGGAGGAAAGAGGCCTTATGAATACCAGGTTCTTGCTTCTTCCCTGCGGGGGTCTGGAGTTTTTAGGCCTTTCTCTACAAATTTTGTGCTGCTGTTGCATGAGGCTTATCTGGCCAAGCAGCTTGTGTGGCTAGGAATTTGTGGTCCTGGCTTGCCCAGCTATTTCAGGGGCATACATTAGGCCCAAAACAGATTCACTCTGGGAGACAACTGGTTTCTCCAGTGCAGAGATTGCTGGGTCTCCCCTTGGGTTCTGGCCCAGGGGAAGATGGGTCCGATGAGTCGGGCGAGGATCCCGTGGGGACAGAGGAGGTTCTGGGCCTTGATATTTCTGTAGACCCTGTGGCCGGAAGTGCTGGTCAAGATGATGATCCATTAGACCCAGTTCCTGAAGGGGATGACCCGAAGGTAGTTACGTCTTTTTAGAAGAGAAGAACTTGATGCCTTGCTACCTTTGGCTTTTCAGATTCTGGGGGTTAAGATCCCCCAGGACCCTGATTTGGAGGGGGCAGATCCGGTCCTGGATGGGATGTGGGGTCCCCCGACAGCCTTCCTGTATCACAAGTCAGTAAAGAAGCTGGTGGAGCAGAATGGGGAGTCCCCGATTCTGGATTAAAAGGTGGGAAGGGCCATGACAAAGCTTTATCCATTTCCGGAGCAGGCGCTGGAACTATTTGCACTCCCTAAAGTTGATACTGCGGTTACTAAGAGGACTATCATCCCTGTGAGACTCCGCGGCGTTAAAGGACGCTCAGGATCGCAAGTTGGATGGAGGGTACACCTCAAGAGGATTTTTGAGATTTCGGCTCTGGGTTTGCATGCAGCTATTTGTACCAGTTTTATGCAACGTGCTTGTCTCCGCTGGATCCAGCAGATGCAAGAAGGCCTGCCCAACTCAGGTGAGGAGGCAGACAGGGCTGAGAGTTGAGGCGGCGGTTGCTTATGGAGTGGATGCTCTGTATGATTTGGTTCGTACCTTCTCTTGGATTAAGGCATCTTCGATTTCCACCAGAAGGTTGCTTTGGTTGTGTAACTGGGCAGCGGATGTCTCCTCCAAGGAGCAAATAGGCTCACTGCCTTTCAAGGGTCGACCTTTGTTGGTAAGGACTCAAGCAATTGATGTAGTCTCTTGGGGTTAATAAGGTCCTTAGTTTGCCAGAGGATAAGCCCAAGGGCAAGATGATTTTTCAGGTGTGTTCCCATTTTCAGGTAGATAGGACTCATCCTCCAAGAGCGGCGGCTGGGCTTCAGAGACAGTTTCCCCTTCGGGGACAGTCCTGGAATCAATCCTTTCAGGGTGCCCGAAAACCTTTCCAAGGGCCACAAGGGGGGGTGCATCCGGGCTTAAGTCTTCAAAATGATGCGAGGCTGGTCCACTCCGTTGTCCTATTATAGGAGGTTGCCTATTGCGGTTTTACAGGAGTGGGCCAGAATTACTCAGGACCAGTGGTTCTCAGTGTCGTAAAGGACGGCTACCCTTTAGAATTTGCTCATCCCGTCCGTGATTTGTTTCTAGTTTCCCTGGGTGGTTCCTTGGACTAACAGGTAGTAGTTCAAGAGATGCTGGACCAACTGCACAGTGATTCCAGTTCCCCGCGAAGAGGTTCACAGGGGAAGATATTCCATTTACTTTGTGGTTCCAAAGAAGGAAGGTACTTTCCGACCAATTTTAGATTTAAAGAAAGTAAATGCAGCTCTAAAGGTTCCGCGTTTTCGAATGGAAACCTTAAGGTCGGTGATTGCAGCAGTTCGCAAAGGAGAGTTTCTAGCATCTCTGGATCTCACAGAGGCCTATCTGCACATTCCCATTCATCAGGACTCGCAGTGTGTTTCCTGAAATTCATGATTCTGGGCAACGTTTTCAATTTCAGGCCCTTCCTTTCGGATTGGCCACGGCGCCATGTACCTTCACAAAGGTGATGGTGTTGGTGGCAGCGATGCTTCAGAAAGAAGGAATTTTGGTTCATCCATATCTGGACGACTGGCTTATCAGGGCGAAGTTGGAGGTTCTTTATTGCCAGTTGGTTCAAATGGTTCTTCGCATCTGCCATTCGCTAGCTTGGGTAGTGAATATGGCGAATAGTCACCGGTTACTGATGCACTCCCTGAAGTACCTGGGGACTTGGTTCAATACTCTAGTCGGCAAAGTGTACCTCTGAGGAGCATGTTCTGAAGTTGCAGGGGCAGATTTGGCGGTTGCTGCAGTTGCAGGTGTCCTAAGTATGGGATTATTTGTAAGGTTTGAGCTCTTTGGTCTCAACCATAGAGTTAGTGCCGTGGGCCTTTGCTCACATGAGACCGTTGCAGAGGGCACTTTTGGCTCTATGGAATTTGGTTTCGGTGGAGTTTCAGCTCCTATTGCCACTTGAGGACGTCGCACGGGAGATTGGTGGCTTCTAACTTCCAATTTCATTCGGGGTGTGGACCTCGAAGTTCTGGATTGGGTGGTAGTTACTACGGATGCCAGTCTCTCTGGTTGGGGAGCAGTGTGTCAGCACCAATCAGCTCAGGATGGATGATCCGTGAAAGAGTCTGTGTGTTCTATCAACTGGCTAGAGACCAGAGCAGTTCGCTCAGCCTTGCAGGAATTTCTACCTTTGGTGAGAGGCCGGTCAGTGAGGGTTCTCTCGGGCAATGCGATGGCAGTGCTTTTATCAATCTTCAGGGCAGAGCCAAGAGTCAAGCAGTAGCCTGTGAAGCAGAAGAGTTAATTCTTTGGGCAGAGTAGCACCTTGAGCGGATAGCGGGAACCCACATAGCCGGGGTCAAAAATGTTCAAGCGCATTACTTGATTTGCACAGTGTTGGATCCAGGCGCGTGGGAATTGTCGGAGTCAGCGATGCAGCTGATTCGCAAGCGGTAGGACTCTCCCCATGAGGACTTAATAGCGACTTATCTGAATGCCAAGGCCTTTTTGCTTTTTCAGTCAGAGGCAAGAGCACGGGGCTGAGGGCATCGATGCTCTTGTTCTGCCTTGGCCGTGGAGGGTCCTACTTTGTCTGTCCTCCCTGGCTGCTTGTGGGCAAAGTGTTGTGTCAAATGGAAAAGCATCAGGAAGAAGTGGTATTGGTGGTTCCAGAATGGCCTCTGTGTCCGTGGTTTGTGGATCTGGTCAACTTGGCTGTGGACAGGCTGATTCGGTTTGGTCATCTGGAGGGTCTTCTGTGTCAGGGACCCATATTTTCTGACCAGGCTGCTCACTTTTGTCTAGTGGCATGGCTTTTGAGAGGCGGCATTTGAGACATAGGGGTTATCCAGAGGTGGTCATTACTACATTGTTGCAAGCCAGGAGAAGATCTTCTAATATTTCCTACGAAAGGGTATGGAAGGTATTTGACTCCTGGTGCTCCACGAAAGGCATTCACCCTCTCAGGTCTTCAGTAGCTGACATTTTGTCCTTCCTGCAAGAAAGCTTTGCCAAAGGCTTGTCTCTCGGCTCTCTTAGTTCAAGTGGCAGCACTAGGTTGTCTTCATGGCAAGGTAGATGGGTCTTTTATTTCTGCACAACTGGACGTTATTCAGTTCCTTAGGGGGCAAAGAATTTGCATCCTCTGCTTCGGCAGGTTTGTCCATCCTGGAATTTTAATCTTGTTTTTGAGGGCTTGTGTGAGGCTCCTTGTGAACCCCTCCGGTGAGAGACACTGAAGGACTTGACAATTAAGGTGGTTTTTCTGGTGGCCATATGTTCGGCTAGGAGGATTTCGGAGTTGCAGGCTCTGTCATGTCGTGACCCATTTCTTCAAATTTCAGATTCGGGGGTCTCGAAGACGGTACCTTCCTTTTTGCCGAAAGTGGTGTCGGCGTTTCACGTCAATCAGACAGTGGAACTTCCAGCCTTTCCTACAGTGGACGCGTCTGGGCCTCATGTGAGGGAGCTCAAGTTGTTAGATGTGAGAAGAGCTTTGCTGAGGTATCTTAAAGTGACGAATGACTTCAGGAGGTCAGACCACCTTTTTATTCTATGGAGCAGTCTGAAGAGGGGTTTTCAGGCTTCTAAGACTTCTATTGCTCATTGGCTTAAGGAGGCTATTGGTTCCACTTACATTATTCATGGTCGTCTGGTTCCAGATGGATTGCGTGCTCATTCTGCGCAATCCTTGTGGGTGGAGGCTCAGTTTGTTTCTCCACAGGAGATTTGCAGAGCAGCAACTTGGAAATCGCTACATACTTTTGCTAGACACTATCATCTGGATGTGGGGCTCCCCATCTTTTGGCAGAAGTGTTCTGCAAGCGGGACTCTCCATGTCCTACCCTGAGTAGGATATGTACAGGGAAAGGAAAATTGGTTCTTACCTGCTAATTTTCATTCCTGTAGTACCACAGATCAGTCCAGAACCCGCCCATTCTGTTGAGGGGGAGAGTCATCCGCTCATTCTGATACTTATAGCAGAGTATTTTTTCATAGTTTGTAAGTTTTGAAAGTTTGGACGTTTTTGAAATTTTGTTGGGCTTGGCTTGGGTATAGATTAATACTGTGGAACTGCAGGTGGCACATGTGGTTAAGTAGCAGTGTCAGTAAAACTTTCTCTGTCTCCATCTGCTGGAAGGGAGGCAAAACCCAGGAGTCTGGACTGATCTGTGGTACTACAGGAAAGAAAATTAGCAGGAAAGAGCCAATTTTCCTTTCACTTCTCGGTGTGCCCTAATTCAGCATCCTCAGTCTTCTTATTTTCATCCTTTTGTTAGAAACACAGAAACATGACTGCCCAATTAATTTAGCTTTATGATTCCCATCACTCCCTTAGAGGTCCCCTGTGTTTATCTTATGCTTAAGTCCAAATATTGTTTTTGTCTCAACTACCTCCACTACCCTCTGTGTAAAGAAGTATTTCCTAAGATTACTCCTGATTCTACCCCCTTTCACCCTCATTTCTTGTTCCCTTGTTGTAGAGCCTCCTTTCCATGGAAACCTTTGAGATATTTAAATGTCTCTGTCATATCTCCCCTATCTCGCCTTTCCTCTAGGATGTACACATTTAGATCTTTGTCTATCCCCATATGCTTTAGAAAGAAGAAAACTGACCATTTTAGTAGCCACCCTCTGGACAGACTCCATCCTGTTTATATCCTTTTGAAGGTGCACTCACCAGAATTAAACACAGTATTCCAAATGAGGTCTCACCAGGAACGTACACTGGGGCAATATCATCTCTCTTTTTCTGCTGACCATTCCTCTCCCTATGCAGCCAAGCATCGTCCTGTCTCTTGCGGTTGCTGTATTCACCAGTTTGGCTATCATCAGATACAATCACCCTCAGATCCAGCTCTTCCTTCATGCTTAGAAGAATTTCACCTCCAATATTATATCTCTCCTTGGGTTTTTGCATTCTAAATGTATTACTCTGCATTTTTTAGCATTAAATCTTAGCTGCAAGACCCTAGGCCAGAGCTTTCCAAAGTGTGTGTCGCGACACTTTAGTGTGTCGCCTGAGGTGTGCCGGTGTGTCGCGCAAGCCCGGTGCACGTGACACACCGGCAAGTGGGAGCCAATGCGGCCGCTAGTGGACCTCATCCCACTGGCGGCTGAGCAGTAAAGAATCGCTGCGCTGTGTGCCGCAGACACACAGCAGGAAGATCGGCATGGCCGTGGTGGAGCTCACCTCACCACGGCCTGAAGAACAAGGTCACGTGGAAACGTGCAGATGCTCCGCCTCCTTCCTGCCCACGCGGCCCCAGAAGGAAAATGTTGCCGGAGCCGCACGGGCAGAAAGGGGGAGGAGCATCAGCCACGTGCAGAAGAGGAGCAGCGTCGTTACAGCGTGTGAGAAGAGGAGGAGGCCCCCACCGCGGATCGGTCTGAAAAGATCAGGGCCGCCGCCCCCGCGATCGGCCCGAGAAGATCAGGGCCGCTGCAGAGCCCGTCCTGCAGCGACCCGTGAAGAGGAGGCCCAGAGGTAAGAGAGAGGCTGAGGGCCCGTAGAGTGTGTGCATGAGATGAGTTGAGAGATTGTGTGCGTGTATGAGGTGAGTTGAGAGATTGGGTTGCGTGTATGAGGTGCGTTGAGAGATTGGGTGCGTGTATGAGGTGCGTTGAGAGATTGGATGTGGGAGTGAGGACCTGAATGTTTGCAGAGACAGCATGTGAGAACCTGTATGTGTGTGCGAGAGACAGCATGTGATAGTGAGAGCCTGTGCTTGAGCAAGACAGCATGAGGGAGTGAGAGAGAGCCTGGGTGTGTGAGAGTCAGACAGCATGTGCAAGAGAGAGACTGTGTATGAATGATTGTATGAGAGATAGTATGTGACAGTGAGAGCCTGTGCTTGAGCAAGACAGCATGTGGGAGTGAGAGAGAACCTGGGTGTGTGAGAGTCAGACAGCATTTGCAAGAGAGAGACTGTATGAATGATTGTATGAGAGAGAGCATGTGAGAGTGAGAGCCTGTGTGTGTGAGAGAGAGAGAGAGAGAAAGCATGTGAGAATGAGAACCTGACAATGTTTGAGGGAAGAAGACAGATGGAGAGAAAAGAAATAGAAAAAAAGACAATATGAAAGGAATTGGCAAAAAAATAAGAAAGAGGAGGTGGAACAAAAAAGCCTGTGACCAACCGATTAGAAAACTAAGTTCAGACAGCAAAGGTAAAAAAAAGAAATAAATTACTTTTTACTGATTGGCACATGTAATCTTTGGTAATGTGCAAGAGTAGCACTTTCTCTATGCGGATCTCACAATGTACAAGATCAACATGGAGGAAGTGGAAACCCACGGGGCCATACAGAGGAGGCAGCAGAATGGGCTTCAGTGCCAATAGCAGCAATCAGCGCCTCCCCAATAGCCATGCGGCATCAGTGACAGTGGCAGCAGAGGAATGAGAGAGGCTCTGAGGTTGCTGGCAAAAGAAAGAGAGGGGGTTTGCCTTTAGTGTACATGTGTATGAATGGGAATCTGCCTAGGGGTGTATGTGTGTGAATGCATGGGTGCCTGCCTGAGGGTGTGTCTGTGTATGAGAATGTATGGGTGTCTTCCTGGGGTTTGTATGTGTGAGAATAGGTGCTGGCCAGTGTGTAGTATATGTGTGTGTGTGTGAGAATGAATTGGTGCCTGCCTGGGGGTCTGTGTATGTGAGAATGAATGTGTGCATGCCTGGGGGATGGTGAGAGAGTGGTGTGAAAATGAATGGGAGCCTGCCTGGGGGTCAGTTTCAGTGTGTGAGAATGACTGGAAGCTTGCCTGGGTGTGTGTGTTTGTGTGAGAATGATTGGGAACTTGCCTGGGTGTGTGTGTTTGTGTGTATGTGAGGGAGCCAGAGAGAGTGTGTATGAGAAAATCCAGGGGAGTAAGAGTTTGTGTGGGGGGTGTGTGTGGAGGGGGAGAGAGCCTGAGAATGTGTCAGTGTCTGTGAGAGCGAGAGGTTATGGTGGGTATAAGAGCATGTATGTGTATGTATGTAACAGTGTATGTGTGAGAGAGAATGGACATGTGAGTATGTGTGAGAGAGGATAACCTCCTAATCCTGGACAATATCAGGGTGACTGGAAATCAAGAGCTCCCACGTATGGACAGCAGGGGCTTTTTAAAATCCTTATTAGTTTTAATTATTGGGTGTTATTTGATATATGTGCTGTTTTGAAATATTTTATTGGTGTTTGGGAAATTGTAAAAAATGTATATGATTTTAATTAATAGAAATTCTATTTATCAGTAGTTTTAAAATATTCTTTTATTAGTATGGTTTTACTATTATAACTGATGCTTTATGTTTCTTGATTTTATTTGTTTTATGAGGAATGGTGGTTCTATTTTTCCATTGTTAATACACAGAGTCTGGCTTCTTGGGGTTTCCATTTCAGTTTTTGTCTAATTTGTGCTCCTTTATTTTGTATTCTGTATTTGGTGAGGGTCTGTCTCTGCTCTGTGTGTGTGACCATTATGAGAGATTCTGCTAGCATAGGGATCTATAGCAATCTGGTTTGTTTTGTTTCCTCAGTAGGTGGTGTATTGGTATTCTAGGACCCAATGTAATATTTACCCTTGCTTTTTCACAGGTAGGGTTATTGTTGTTTGAGTCCTTGGTGTTATTACTGTTATGTTACAATGGGATTGCAGTATAGATTTTGAGTGTCTTTTTTACGAGGTTTTATTTTAGTTCACAATGTGCCTGGCAGTGGAAGGTGTTTGTGCTGCTGTTACTGTGAGGTGACACCAGCATTTGAAAATATCTTTCAGTATGATGAGCTGTAAGGGAAACATTCAAGCTCCATTGTTTGGGGGAATTTCAGTGGATGCACAGAGTTACAGAACTGGAGGTGCAGGATTTATATTGACATTCTGTCTCTTCCTATAAATTCCAGACTTCACTCTCATAGCCACATAGAATTAGTTGAATGAGGCTATCAATAATTTTATAGTGTGAAACTGGCCAGCTTTTTAAAATTACGCAGAAGACCCTTTGGACTTTATTAACACCAAATATTCAAAAGCTGTGTTCATCCCATCAAGCTCATATATCTCATTAAAGAGGTAAATTGAATAACACAATAACTTTGTTTTATTATTGTTATTTATAAATTATAACAATAACATTAATCTTGGAATATTATATATTTTTAATATAAATGAAAGGTTTTCACAAGATAGGTTGTGTCGTGAAACATTTTATTATGTATATATTTAAGGAAACATACGTAAATTGTCGAAATACATTTTGTTCGTTTAACCTTTAACCTCTGGTTTGCTAGTAGACTGAATTACTGTGTCCCGAAATTATGTTTGTCTAAAAAGTGTGTCACCAACATGAAAAGTTTGGAAAGCTCTGCCCTAGGCCATTTCTCAAGCTTCACTAGATCACTCCTCATGTTTTGCACACCTTCCTGGCTGTCCATCCTATTGCAAATTTTGGTATCAACAACAGAAAAACAAACCTATCCCAACACTCGTTCTGCTATGTTGCTCACGAAAATGTTGAAAAGAATCAGTCCAAGGATCGATCCCTGAGAGAACTCCATTTACCACTACCCTTTATCGCTTCCCACTCACCAGTTTCTAACCCAGTCAGTCAGTCTAGGTCCCATACCAAGGGCACTCAGTTTGTCTCCTGTGTGCAACCATGTCAAAGGCCTTACCAAAATCCAAGTACATTACATCTAGTCTCTCCCTTGATCCAACTCTCTGGTTACCTAATCAAAGAAATTGATCAGATTCATCTGATAAGATTTACCTCTTGTAAAATCATGCTGCCTCGGCTCTTGCAAGCCATTAGATTCGAAAAAATGCACTATCCTTTATTTTAACAGAGATTCCATTAATTTGCTCACCACAGAATTCAGACTAAGTGTTCCGTAGTTCCCAGCTGCCTCCTTACTTTTATGAATAGGAACCACATTCGCCCATCTCTAGTCCTCCAGAACAACTCCTGATTCTAAAGAAGCATTTCAGCCAGCAGAGATACCAGACTATCTCCAAGTTCCCTTAGTACCCTAGGATGCATGCCATCTGGTCCCATGGCCTTGTTCATTTTAATTAACTCCCTAAGAACACATTGTTCCGAAAAGCAATAGTATTCTTATTTGTGTTTGTTTTATGTACTCCTGCTCCAGGCCCTTCCACGGTGAACATTAAACAGAAATATTTGTTAAGCAATTTTGCTTTTTTTCTGCTCAGCCTTTGCATGTTCCCCTCTTCACTTCTGAGTATCACAATGCCACTTTTGCACTTCCTTCTATCACTAACATATCTTTTACTTGCATGTAGCCAGATGGACTCAGGACCATTGTATTATATGCTCCCTTGCTAGTAGATGGAGACGGAGTCAGGTTTCAAAGCTGACATCACCTTAGATACACCCCTGCAGTGACCTCAGCCCCTATCTCTCCGTCTCCTAGTAGATGTGAACATGCTTTCCCTATTGGGATCGCCGTACTCTTTAGAAGAAGAAAGTTTACCTTTACATTGGAGAAAGATTGAGCACCACTCTCCTGTGGTGACACCTAAAGGTTCCTCCCCCAATCGAGAATTCCTGATGAGATTTACGAGATCCCTCAGAGGTGTGCCTTGGTCCGGTAGCCGGTTCCCGGCGTGGACTTTACTGCTGAAGCAGCTGAAAGGCAGCGGGTGCAGGAAGCCGAGTGCGGCGGTGATGGCCAAAGCCCTCTCACCCGCAGCCAGAGACCCCCTCTGTACTCAGCCGGTAAGCGCTGAGACCAGGTAAGTAAAGAGAAGAGAGGATTTCTTCTGATTCAGAGATGTTGGACGGGCTTCGGTAAGTCTTCCTCCTGTCTCCTTGCTCAGAGCACTGTACTGCCAACATTTCCGATCCCATTGAGGTAAGGGGAAGTGGGCTTCCAAGCGGGTTGAGGGCCCCCCAGTGGGTTAGGCCCTGCTTCAGGCTTGGTGTGCACACCACGTGGTAGGCCATGGCAGCGCTATCTTGCACGGGTTTTTGTGCGTCTTCATTGCTCTCCATAGAGTATAAAGCGTCGCACGCACTATGCATGTAACGTTGTGCATACATTTGGGCATATGTGCGCTCCAGCATTACACACATCAGTATGCACACTCCTCAAGCGCAAGAGGCGCTCAAAATATGTGCGCACACGATTTCAAGAGAGCCAGCTGAGCACGCAGTTACCATTCATAATGGCTCTGGCAGCAAAGAAACATAAGTGCCATTCCCTTTGTGCTGCCTGCTATATTATTCTGACCTTGATTCTTATATATGTCAGCACTGTGAGGAGAGGCCCAGGGAAAGTTGGCCTACCAGAACTTTGCTAAGCTTAGCTCCTCCCATTCAAAGGATGGGTCAGCCACAAACTTAACCTCTGTCCGGGCCTAACTCCAGCCGGGAAGGTCTCCCTCTCCCAGCCCTATCGGCAGGCCTTGAGACATGCTTCTTCTTACTAAGGATATCCCTGACAGGGACCCAGGCACCACAGATGAAGAAGGGGATCAAAATTCTTTGGAGGATGGGGAAATTCCTCCAGGCTCGGAACCATATCGAGCCATGTTATGATTTTTCCATAGAGATGAATTGCCGGCCCTGGTTTCCCAGACTCTGAAGACTGGGAGTTCCTGGCTCGGACCCTATGATGAAAACAAAGAAGAATCCCATCCTGTTGTCTCTACGGAAAACGTCTTGGTATTTTCCTATACTGGAAGCCATCCAGGAGTTGATGGGATACCCCGGAAGCCAGTTTTAAAGGTAGTTGAACATTAGAAGCACTATACTCACTGTGTCTTGCAGTGAGAGAATGCCTGCGTTTCCCTAAAGTGGATGCCCTGGTCTATGCCGTTTCGAGGCGAGCAACTATCTCAGCAGCCTTAAAGGATGTCCATGATAGGCGATTGGAGTCCATCCTTAAACAAGCCTTTGATGCGACAGCAATAACACTACAGATTGCTTCCTGGTGGTTCACTCATGCCTGCTTCTCTCTCAAGAGAGAGAGAGGCAGATGACTCAGGGGCGCATTCCAGAGAGGCTATGGAGCCCGCCACTGCCTTTTTAGTTGACACGGGCTCTGACCTAGTCCGTATCTCGGCCAGAGGAGTGACCTCCGTGCTGGCGGCCAGAAGACAGTTCTATGTTCCTTGGAAACCGATGTGATGTTTTCTTAACGAATGTCGGTATACAAAAACTTTCAAATAAATAAATAAAGACAGCTATGGCTGTGAAATTGGTCAGCAGGTGCAACCTCTAAGGCAAACCTCACAAAGATGCCCTTTAAGGGATCTATCCTATTCGGAAACAAATTGCAAAAGTTGGCCATAAGTGGGGTGAATCTCTAGTACCTCGGCTACCAGAAGTTAAGAGAAAGAGGTTGCAGTGCCACTCGCCTATGAGGGATCGGTCCAAGGGCTCCCGACGCTTTCGGCCCTCCAGGAACTCGACTTATCAGACGTCTCAGTCCTCGGGAAGGTCTCAGTCCTTTTGTAGTTGATATCCCAAGAGAGGGGCTGGTTCGGATTCAGGTTCAGCCTGAACTCCCCAATGAAGTTATGCCAACCATCCACGGAATGAGGAGATAGGGGGGTCGACTATCCCTCTTCTACCAGCGGTGGGTTGAGATCATGTCTGACCAATTGATTCTGGATATCATACAAAAAAGATACTCACTGGAGTTTCGCAGCACTCCTTAGGACATATTCATAATGTCCCCATGCCACTCCAAACCCAAGAAGCAGGCAGTGGAGATTACTCTTTTAAAGTTCCTCAGGATGAATGCTATAATCCCAGTACCTGCGCCCAAGGAAAATATGGGGTGTTTTTCCATGTATTTCATCGTACCCAAGCAGAAGAAAGGTTCCTTTTGCCCCCATCCTGGACTTCAAGAACATTAACTGACATCTATGAGTGAATCATTTCCGCATGGAAACCTCCATGATAATGGCTTTTTAATCTGGAGAGTTCTTAACCTCCCTGGACCTATCCAAGGCCTACCTACAAATTCCAATCCGTCAAGAACACCAGCGTTTCCTAAGCTTTGCAGTACTGTGCCGCCATTATCAGTTACGGGCGCTGCCCTTTTGCCTAGCCACTGCCCCAGAACATTTTCCAAGATTACGGTGGTTGTGGCGGCAGCATTGAGGAAAGAGGGAATCCTAGTGTACTTGGATGATTGGCTGATCCGGGCAAAGTCCATGGAAGAGAACCTCTGAGTGACCAACAGGGTGACCTCCTTGCTTCAGGAACTCGATTGGATAGTAAACCTGGACAAGAGCAATGTCAAGCCTTCCCAGTCCTTGGAATATCTGGGACTCCAGTTCAACAACAAACAGGCAATGTCTTCCTTCCAACCATGTGGATAAGGAAGTTGATGCCCCAGTTTGGTGGCAGCCCTGGAAGTACTGATGTGGGCGAGGGCTCACATGCAACTGCGTCAACGCTCACTGCTGTCACTTTGGAACCCGCAGTCTCAAGGCTATTCAATCCGTCTCCACTTACCGATGGGAGTCTGCTCTCGCTTCCAGTAATGGTTACAGGAAGTTCATCTGAGCAGAGGTGTCCCTCTGTTATCCCTAAACTGGCTGGTCCTCTCAACAAGCGTGAGTCTATGGGGATGGGGAGCTTACTGTCAGCCCAGGGATGTTGGACAGAAGAAGAGGCCCTCTGGAACATCAACCACCTGGAAGCCCAGGAAGTCAGATTGGCATGTCTACAATTCAGCCACAGACTCCAGGGTCAAGTGGTCCGCGTGATGTCAGACAACGTAACGATGATAGCCTACATCAACCGCCAGGGAGGAATCAAGAGCCAGCAAGTGTCACAGGAGATAGAGCTCATTATGGAATGAGCGGAAACACATCTACAGATGTCAGCCTCCCACATCGCAGGAAAAGATAACATCAGAGCAGACTTTCTAAGCAGGGAGAGTCTGGATCCAGGAGAGTGGTGTTGTCAGCCAAAGCCTTTCAACTGATAGTAGACCCCTGGGGCCTCCTGTCCATCGATCTACTGGCCCCATCTCTTATTCTTTAGTCGCAAAAGAGGTCCTTGGTCCCTGGGGGTCAACACTCTGGTTCAGTCCTGACTGGAAGAAGAGTTGCTATACGCCCTCCCTCCGTGGCCCCTGCTGGGCAGGGTCATTCGCAGAATCGACCACCACAGGAGATTAGTCCTGCTAATAGCTCCAGATTTGCCCAGGCATCCGTGGTATGCAGACTTGCAGAGACTCTGGGAGGAGAACCCCCTATGCCTCCCACAGCACATGGACCTACTGCAATAGGGACCATTCCTTCATGAGGACCCAACTCAATTCTGTCCTTGAGAGGGCTCGCTTGATGAAGCAAAGATATTCAGTGGTGGCAATTGTCACCTTGCTCTGCACTTGGAAGTTCTCCAGGTCCCTAGTGTATCTGCGGATCTAGAGAGTATTTGAGGCCTGGTGCGAAGAACGCGGTGTCCCCCCTCGGGCTGCCAAAATCCCACTTATTCTGGAATTTTTGCAGTACGGCTTAAATAAATGTGTGGCCCTTAACTCCTTGAAAGTCCAGGTAGCGGCTCTCTCATGTTTCAGGGGTGAGGTGATTGGGGCCTCCCTGTCGGCTCATCCTGACGTGCCATTTTCTGAAGGGAGTGAAGCACTTTCAACCTCCCTTACAGTAGCGGTTTCCTTGTGGAATCATAATTTAGTACTGGATGTTTTGGTAGGTTCTTCCTTTCAACCACTGTACAGTCTTTCCTTGTGGTTATTGACTTTGAAAACGGTGTTCTGGTAGCTCTATGCTCAGCACATTGCATTTCTGAACTGCAGACATTGTCATGCCGGGAACCGTTCCTCCGGATGGCTCCAAGAGTGCTACAGCTCCATACTGTTCCATCCTTTTTGCCCAAGGTAGTATCGGAGTTTCATTTGAACCAGTCCATTTCGTTGCCATCTCTAAATAAACTTAAGGATATGGAGGAATATCGACGACTCCATCATTTCAATGTCAAGAGACTTTTGGTGAGGTATCTGGAAGCCTCAGAACCGGTCCGAAAGACAGAAGGAGGGTGAACCAGCATTGCGGGCTACCATAGCTTGCTGGATTAAGGAACTGGTTACGGGAGCCTATATGGAGACAGGAAAGCTGTTACCTACTCTGGTTAAAGCTCATTCCACCAGGGCTTAGGCAGTCTCATGGGCGGAAGCTAGACTGCTGTCTCCTGTTGATATCTGCCGAGCCGCAACATGGTCCTCCTTGCATACCTTATCCAGGTTTTATCATCTGAGAGGATGTAGCCTTTGCAGGAGCAAACTCCCTCCCCGATCAGGAGTAGCGTTTGTACATCTCATTGGTTCTGCGTCCATCTGGCTACACGCTAGGAAATGGAGACATTACTTACCTGATAATTTCATTTTCCTTAATGTAGATATATGGACTCTGCATCCTGCCCTTGACTGCCCGAGAACTGTGCCAAGGATTTGCCCGTGAGTGGGTCTCGAATCCCAGAGATTACTGGTAAGTGGTCATCCAGTCCCTAGATCAGGGCACCTATATTCTTACTGGAGTTCAGTGTTTATGGTTGGTTGAGTACAGTTACGGTTATCCATTTTTAATCAAGTTCTTTTTCACTAGTATGTCCACAGTGGCTTTTGAAGAAAATGCTGGGTTGAGGTCACTGCAGGGGTATATGTAGGGTGACGTCAGCTTTGCAATAAGAACATAAGAACATGCCATACTGGGTCAGACCAAGGGTCCATCAAGCCCAGCATCCTGTTTCCAACAGTGGCCAATCCAGGCCATAAGAACCTGGCAAGTACCCAAAAACTAAGTCTATTCCATGTTACCATTGCTAATGGCAGTGGCTATTCTCTAAGTGAACTTAATAGCAGGTAATGGACTTCTCCTCCAAGAACTTATCCAATCCTTTTTTAAACACAGCTATACTAACTGCACTAACCACATCCTCTGGCAACAATTTCCAGAGTTTAATTGCACGTTGAGTGAAAAAGAACTTTCTCTGATTAGTTTTAAATGTGCCACATGCTAACTTCATGGAGTGCCCCCTAGTCTTTCTATTATCTGAAAGAGTAAATAACCGATTCACATCTACCCGTTCTAGACCTCTCATGATTTTAAACACTTCTATCATATCCCCCTCAGCCGTCTCTTCTCCAAGCTGAAAAGTCCTAACCTCTTTAGTCTTTCCTCATAGGGGAGCTGTTCCATTCCCCTTATCATTTTGGTCGCCCTTCTCTGTATCTTCTTCATCGCAATTATATCTTTTTTGAGATGCGGCAACCAGAATTGTACACAGTATTCAAAGTGCGGTCTCACCATGGAGCGATACAGAGGCATTATGACATTTTCCATTTTATTCACCATTCCCTTTCTAATAATTCCCAACATTCTGTTTGCTTTTTTGATTTCCGCAGCACACTGAACCGACAATTTCAGTGTGTTATCCACAATGACGCTCTTTCTTGGGTGGTAGCACCTAATATGGAACCTAACATTGCGTAAATATAGCATGGGTTATTTTTCCCTGTATGCATCACCTTGCACTTATCCACATTAAATTTCATCTGCCATTTCAATGCCCAATTTTCCAGTCTTACTCCGTTTCTATCTGCTGGCCAGGGGAGCATAACCAACTGGTCCTGAGTACATCTGTCTGCACTAAGGAAAGGTAAGTAATTTCTCCTATTGAGGACCCAGAAAGGCAAACAATTTTGACACTGCAGAGTACTTTATTATGGAGCTTAAATATGCGGTTCTGTTAGAAAAAGGGAATCAGGAATTAAAATTCAATTAAAGTTGGAGACACTTATTTCATGTTTTTACAGGACGGATTATTACAGTGAATCTAGAATGCGAGAAACATAGTATCAATTCTCCACAAGATATATTTCGCAGAGACATGCATATTTGGCAAAGATGATATAGTTTGAGCTGTATATTAAATGTGGTAAAGATGTAGGAACTTCGGGGCATGCTTTTTGGTCCTGTGAAGTCATTTGGTTTTGGAATAAAGGCTTAAAGTTTGCAGAACATAGTTTTGGTTTAAGTTGCAACACACAACAGAAGCAATTTTGTTTTGAGCTGTCTTGTGTTCTTCCTGGTAATAAATATAAAAACATATGGTTAAGGAAAGCATTATTGCAGGCTAACAACTCTATCTTACATAATTGAAGATGTATTGAACTCTCTTTAAACATGCAGTAGAAGAATGCATTACATAAACTTTGATTATGGGGGAAAAGTGGTTTTCCAAAGAAAAGGAAAATGATTCTAGACATACAGGATGCGCACCTAAAATTTTTACCTCCAGGAGCATGGTACTGAATGATTGCTAAAATAGCATGCAAGATTTCAGTGCATAGCTTGGTAAGTTAGACCTGTATAGAGGAATTGATAATTTTGGTTTGAGGACAGTTTTGGAGTGGGTGGAGAACAGAAGGTAGGTATACAGTTCTTGGTGTGGGGGAGGGGAGGGGATTTGAGAGGATGATTAAAGGAAGTGAGTTTTTAAGGAGCTTAATTAAATTTAAAATAGATAAGGTGATTGGCCCGGATGGGATACATCCGAGGGTATTGAAGTCCTGGCAGCTCCGCTAGCTGATCTTTTCAACACTTCTTTAGAGTCAGGAGTAGTTCCTAAGGACTGGAGAGGGGCAGATGTTCTTAGTCATAAAATTGGAAATAGAGATGAGGCTTGGAATTGTAGGCCAGTTAGTCTGATCTCTGTGGTGAACAAATTAATGGAATCACTGCTAAAACAAGAGGATAGTGCGGTTTCTGGAATCCAATAAATTTCATGATCCGAGGCAGCATGGTTTTACTAGAGGTAAATCTGATCAGAAGAACGATCAAATTCTTTGGGTGATGAGAGAGTTGAATCAAGAGAGAGTGCTAATGTACTTAGATTTCAGTAAGGCCTTTAGCACGGTTCCTCACAGAAGACCTATAAATAAATTGAGCACCCTTGGTATGGAACCTAGAGTGAACGACTGGGTTAGAAACTGGTGAGTGGGAGGTGATAAAGGATAGTGATAAATGGAGTTTATTCTGAGGAGGGTCATGTTACTAGTGGTGTGCCTCAGGGATCAGTCCTTGGACCGGTTCTTTTCAACTTTTTTGTGAACAGCATAACAGAAGGATTGTCGGGAAAGGTTTATCTTTTTGTCAGTGATACCAAAATCTGCAACAGGTTAGACAACCAGGAAGGTTTGGAAAACATGAGGAAGGATCTAGTGAAGCTTGAGGAATGGTCTAGAAACTAACAGCTAAAATTTAATGCTGCTAATTGCATTTTGGGTGCAAAAACCCAAGGGAGAGGTACAGTATTGAAAGTGAAATTCTTCTAAGCACCAAAGAAGAGCAGGATCTGGGGGTGATTGTATCTGATGACCTTAAGTGGCCAAACAGGTGGATAAAGCGACAGCAAAAGCCATAAAAGTTGCTTGGCTGCATAGGAAGAGGAATGGTCAGCAGAAAATGGGAGGTAATGTTGCCCCTGTATAAGTCCCTGGTGAGACCTCATTTGGAATACTCTGTACATTTCTGGAGACCGCACCTTCTAAAGGATATAAACAGGAGAAGGGTAATGGATACATGGAACAACCTCCAGTGGAGGTGGTGGAGGCAAAAACGGTATCTGAATTCAAGAAAGCATGGGATAAATACAGGGGGATCTCTGAGGGAGTGCTGGGAATTGTAAGGGCTGGATAAATTGGACAGATGGGCAGACTAGATGGGCCATGTGGTCTTTTTCTGCCGTCATGTTTCTGTGTTTCTCTGGAAGAGATAGAGCTAGATTGTAAACATTGTTACAAGTACTGTTTCACAATTTGTATATATGCTGGTACTATAAGAGTAACATTTGTTTTTATGTATTCTGGTTTATGACAATGGTGGAAAATGAATAAAAAGATTTAAACATAACAAAATTACTGGCCACATAGATAGACAAAGGACCATTAGAAATGCTGTGCAGAGTCTGACCATGGTCCATTAAGCCCAGCATCCTGTCTCTAGAATTGGCCAGGATGTGGAAACTGTTGCCAGAAGACATGGTCAAGGTAACCAGCATAGCAGGGTTTAGAAGACATATAGACAAGTTCCTAGTGGAAAGTCCTTAAAATATTATTAGCCAGATAGAGTAGCGAAAGCAATTGCTATGCCTGGGAATGAGTAACAAAAAATAGATATTTTTTGGGATGTGCCAGTTTCCTGTACGTACCCGGATCAGTCCAAACAGTAGTAGGCACCCCCCACCCCCTTGCCCAGGAAAGTTGAGCACCGTTTTTCAACGGAATTTGTGCTTTCGATGCACAGGTCTTTTCTGGCTAGTTTGGAGGATCAGAATGATCCCCCGGCCCCTCCCTCCCCTTGGCTAAAATCTCTCGGGTCACCACCGGGCAGGGCCCTCGAGCCCCAGATTTACCAGGCACCACTATGGTCAGGACCGTACCAGGCGTACCGGATCCTCCAGACCCTCCTCTGCCAGATCCGGATCCAGACACGGATTTGTCGCTTCCAAACTTGCCAGTCGACGGGGCGACCCACAGGTCCTACGACTATTCCAACAACTATTCCAACGGGAAGAGCTTGACCCACTCATTCTTTTTGTCTTGGACGAACTTGGTATTGAGGTCCCTCCGGAAGAACCCTCAACTATACACACTGTGGACCCGGTCCCGGTGGGACTGAGGGCTCCGCCACGTACGTTTCTTTTCCACCCCATGCTGATGTAGCTTCTGCTTTGGGAGTGGGAGTCCCCCGAATCAGGTCTTCGGGTGGGAAGGGCAATGGATAAGCTTTACCCTCTGCCAGACCAATGTCTAAAGATGCTTAAGGTACCTACGGTAGATGTCTTGGTGTCCGCAGTCACCAAATGCACCACCATCCCAGTGGTGGGGGCGACGGCATTAAAGGATCTTCAGGATCATAAGTTGGAGCTTCATCTTAAGAGGGTCTTTGAGGTTCTGGCTGTAGGAGTTCGGGCGACAGTCTGTAGCAGTCTCATGCAGCGGGCAAGCCTCAGGTGAGTTCAACAATTACTCAGCACCCAGGACCTCCTGTCTGCAGAGGTGGAATGGCTGGAAGCAGTGGTGGCTTAAGGGGCTGATGCCCTCTACGATCTCCTCAGGGTGCAGGCCAGAGCTATGGTCTCAGCGGTGTCCGCCAGACGTCTCCTATGGCAGAGGAATTGGGCTGCAGACTCCTCTTCTAAATCGCAGTTAGGCACTCTCCCCTTCAAGGGTAAGTTGCTTTTTGGCAAGGACCTGGACCAGCTTATCAAATCCTTAGGTGACAATAAGGTTCATAAGCTGCCTGAGGACCGTCCTAAACAGTCCAGATCTTTTTTTTTCCGTCACGCGTCTGCTTCCGGGGGCAGCGCAGGTACACAAGCCGCGGGGAGCTTTCCAACGAAACACCTCCACTAGATCTCAAGCATGGTCTCATTCCTTTTGGGGCCGACGGCCCTTCTGAGATGGTACCCACCAAGGCCCCGCCACAAAGTCCTCGCAGTGAGATACGGCCGGCCCTTTCCTCCGTTCCAGACTTAGGTGGTCGGCTGTCCCTATTTCTCGAGGAATGGGTCAAAATTACTTCGGATCAGTGGGTCCTCGGTAATCGAAAGAGGCTACGCTTCAGAATTTGCTCGGGATCTCCTGGACCTCTACTTAATCTCTCCCTGAGGAACTCAGAAGCATCCAGCGGTGTGCCAGACTCTCAACGGGCTTCAAGCACTCGGAGCCATGGTCCCGGTCCCCCTACAGGAACAGGGGTCCGGCCAGTATTCCATCTACTTCGTTGCCCCAAAAAGGATGGCTCCTTTCAACCTATCCAGTTTACGACAAGTAGCTACATTTTGTTTTACCAAAGTGATAATTGTATTCTAAATAGCTGATACTTTATATTCAATAGCAGATATTTCATGAGTATAATTATACATATATAGATACATATAGATACATAGAAATAACGGCAGAAAAAGACCAAACGGCCCATCTAGTCTGCCCAGCAAGCTCCCACACTTATTTTCCCATACTTATCTGTTTCACCGACCACCAAGTTCAGGGCCCTTGTTGGTAATTGTTTGATTCGAATTTCCTGCCACCCACTGCCGATGATGCAGAGAGTAATGTTGGAGTTGCATCAAAGGTGAATCGGTAAGGGTAGTAACTGCCGCATTCCCATCCCTCTTGTAATTTACCTAACTATCCCTTCTTACCCAGCTTCACATGTTTTGTACCTTTCGTCATCATATTCTAGCAAAGTTTACTTAGATCCCCTGTTATGTATTTCTTGGAAATGTGATATTGTGCGCTTTTTAGCCTCTTGCTCGCAGGAAGAGCGTGGCATTTACTTCAATGTTGATCCCAGTTACGTGTATCCCTTGTTCGATGTAATGCATTCTTTTATGCTATTCACGTTGCGCTGTAAACCGATGTGATATGTAATTTTGCACATGAATATTGGTATATAAAAGTTCCAAATAAATAAATAAATCAAGCAAGTTATCCCGATGCTGATTTACCCCGACTGCACAGATCAATGCCTTGTTGGATGTTGTCAGAATGTAAATCCTCTTTTCCACATTTCCCTCTGCCGTTGAAGCAGAGAGCAATGCTGTATATGAATTCAAAGTGAAGTATCGGGCTTAATTGGTTTAGGGTAGTAACCGCCGCAATAAGCAAGCTACCCCCACACTTATTTGTTTACCCAAACTGTGTAGTTCAGTCCTTGTTGGTTGTTGTCTGAATGCAAATCCTCTTTTCCACATTTCTCCTTGCCGTGGAAGCAAAGAGCAATGTTGGAGTTGCATTAACCGTGTGAAGGCTTACTGAGTAAGGGTAGTAATCACCAGGTAGTAGCCACCATTCCAGCAAGCCACCCCCATGGCTCTACTCTTCATTCCCATCCTCTAGCCTTTATGGATCCACAGTTTATAAAACAACCAGCAGAGAGAAAAAGGAACACTTAAGTTTGGCACCTTAGACCACTCGACCATTTTAACAACTAATTATTAACAGCTTCTTCCCACTATAAAATCCATTGTTCAAATTTGACCACTACATCATGTTATAACTCAGTTTTAGCAATTAAAAGTAGCTGAATGTAATCTGCTTTGAAGTGTCTGAAAGGTGGAATTTAAAGCAAATAAATAAACAATAAAGTGCTCAGTTATATCTTGGAGTATTAATTCAATTGGTTATTTAGTACTTTCTTCCATAATCAAAGTCCAGTTACCAAAATGAGTTGGAGAGGAGTTCAACACATCAATTTGCAGTATTTGATGAGCCCAGAACTTGAGAAGAAGCAGATTAGGGCACAAGGTCTACAGATCCTGCACCATGTCTATCCATCACAGTCCAGAGCCACAGGGCTACCACTGCAGCCGCAGCAGAGAATTCTGGGGCAGCAGATGCAAGCAATCTTGCAGCTGGCTGTACCATTGCTGCCATATCTATCATTTCCTGTCTCTCTCAGGTCACGAATACTTCAGTGATTCCAGCTTTATCCCCACTCTCTGAAATGAGTCTCATGAAGGGCAAACCGCATAGGCTGAAATTATCCCAGCATCTCCAAAGCCTCAGATGTAGTTTCCACCTTCTCCCTCAGCTCCTTTCCAGATTTGGAAAACTGCTCCACTGCTAGAAGGCACTCCTTAAAGGAAAAATGCCATTCCACCACTGAAGAACAGGACATTGAATTTACTTGGAAAAACTGCATAGAAGATTCAACTCGGACACAGGTAACCTCCTGCCTTGGAGGTTTAGAAAGCTGAAAAACATCAGGACTGGAGACTAGGAAAATATCAGGAGAAGAAACTAAAAATCTATGATGCCCTTTTTCCCTGGTAAATGAGCCCCAGAGAATTCCTCTTCACTAAGAAGGGGAGAATAGATAATTGGTGTATCTCAGCCACCAGAGAAGAATTCTTCTCTTTCCTCTTGGCCATTAAAAGGCATCTTGCACAACCATTCAAGCAGCCACAATCTTGGATCCCCACTACTGTATTGTTTTTTCCTTCTTTTTCATATGGGAAAAGGAACAAAATACGGGAGGACTTAAGTGATGGCTCACTGATGAGAGCCGGAATTCTAGGCAAACTCTCTTTTCCCTCCAAAAGATAGATGTAGAGTCAGAAAACATTTCTTTCGTTAACTAGTGGAAAAATGGTACTGTAAAAAACAGATTGTAGAACAAAAGCTTAAGCATCTCGTAATCTTGGCTATCATCTCTTGTCATGTTTTTCATTTGAGTGGATTAGAGGTTGGCATTACTTGCATTTCACAGTAGGGGAGACCATTTTTCTTTTAATGATAGCTAGAGAACATTCAAGAATGAGGTTAGCCTGACTTCAGTGCCAGGAAAAATAGTGGAAAGTATTCTAAACATCAAAATCACAGAACATATAGAAAGACATGGTTTAATGAAACAAAGTCAGCATGGCTTTACCCAAGGCAAGTCTTGCTTCACAAATCTGCTTCACTTTTTTGAAGGAGTTAATAAACATGTGGATAAAGGTGAACCTGTAGATGTGTAGTGTACTTGGATTTTCAGAAGGCATTTGACAAAGTTCCTCATGAGAGGCTTCTAGGAAAAATAAAAAGTCATGGGATAAGTGGTGATGTCCTTTCGTGGATTACAAACTGGCTAAAAGACAGGAAACAAAGAGTAGGATTAAATGGACAATTTTCTCAGTGGAAGGGTGTGGGCAGTGGAGTGCCTCGGGGATCTGTATTGGGACCCTTACTTTTCAATATATTTATAAATGATCTGGAAAGAAATACAAGTGAGGTAATCAAATATGCAGATGATACAAAATTGTTCAGAGTAGTTAAATAACAAGAAGATTGTGATAAATTGTAGGAAGACCTTGTGAGGCTGGAAAATTGGGCATCCAAATGGCAGATGAAATTTAATGTGGACAAGTGCAAGGTGATGCATATAGGGAAAAATAACCCATGCTATAGTTACACAATGTTAGGTTCCATATTAGGTGCTACTACCCAAGAAAGAGATCTAGGCGTCATGGTGGATAACACATTGAAATCGTCGGTTCAGTGTGCTGCGGCAGTCAAAAAAGCAAACAGAATGTTGGGAATTATTAGAAAGGGAATGGTGAATAAAACGGAAAATGTCATAATACCTCTATCGCTACATGGTGAGACCGCATCTTGAATACTGTATACAATTCTGGTCGCCGCATCTCAAAAAAGATATACCGTAATTGCGATGGAGAAGGTACAGAGAAGGGCGACCAAAATGATAAAGGGAATGGAACAGCTCCCTTATGAGGAAAGACTAAAGAGGTTATGACTTTTCAGCTGAGGGGGGGATATGATAGAGGTGTTTAAAATCATGAAAGGTCTAGAACGGGTAGATGTGAATTGGTTTTTTACTCTTTCGGATAATAGAAAGACTAGGGGGCACTCCATGAAGTTAGCATGTGGCACATTTAAAACTAATCAGAGAAAGTTCTTTTTCACTCAACGTGCAATTAAACTCTGGAATTTGTTGCGAGAAGATGTGGTTAGTGCAGTTAGTATAGCTGTGTTTAAAAAAGGATTGGATAAGTTCTTGGAGGAGAAGTCCATTACCTGCTATTAATTGAGTTGACTTAGATAATAACCACCGCTATTACTAGCAACGATAACATGGAATAGACTTAGTTTTTGGGTACTTGCCAGGTTCTTATGGCCTAGGTTGGCCACTGTTGGAAACAGGATGCTGGGCTTGATGGACCCTTAGTCTGACCCAGTATGGCATGTTCTTATGTTTTCCTGTTTTCTACTGACCAAGTCATTGAGATGTATTTACCTGGAGGCAGATGTAGCTTTCAAGTATGCTGTTTGTAAGCCTTTGAGAAATGTTTGTTACTGTGCTGTTTTGTTAATATTTATACAACACAAACTGATCTTGCATTCCTCCTGCATGCTGTCTGTTGAATCCTTATTTAATCTGTAACTGAATCCTATATATATATATATATATATATATATATATATATATATATATATATTATTGCTCATTGTCCTCTCTTGCACCTGCTGCTGAACATATTGCATTTCCCTCTGTTAATGCAGGTGCTGGCTATGTCGAGCCGCTCATGGCTGAGCTATGCCTATCAATCTCGCTTTCATCTTACACCCCTCTCCTATGAAACTTTAGAGTTTGCATCTGGCTTTGCCTCGGAGCAGTGTCCTGAGGGCATTGTGGCCATTTCCACAAACACACTGAGGTAAGTACAATGAGTAAGCTGCACAATCCTTCCTCTTCTGCCCCCTGCCTCCCCCCCCCCCCCAAATTTGAGTTTGTCTTTCTCAGCAGAAAGTCATGCAGAAATTAGGTTTGAAGGTCTTACAAACATCTCTCATCTAGTGTTTCTGTTTCTGCCACATGTTAACTAAGGAGGTCCATGCTGAGCTCTCGGTGCCTCACTTTGTGTCCTAATTTTATTTAGTATGGGTCTGATTTTAAAAAGCATTTACATGCGTAAAACTGGGTTTTACGCATGTAAATGCACTTTACGCGAGTAAGTGGGCTTTTGAAAATTGCTACAATATATGCCATTGAATCGTCCATAGGATTTATTCGCATAAGTGCACTTTACGTGAGTAAATGGCTTTTGAAAATTGCTACAATAGTAGTTACATTTATGCACGTAACTCCTTTGAAAATTACCCCCTATATGTAGCATTGGAAATGAAAATTTGTTTTATGCACTCATCCAATACCATGAGAAAACCTCTTTTCAGCCTTCCTTAAATTGCCGCCTTTACTAAATTACAATTAGAACTAATAGTACTGCAGAAGGGTGACTGTCCATCAAATCCAGAGACGGCAAGATGGCAGCTGTTGGCCATGCCAGTATACCCTCCTGAAAGAGACCGCCAGCTGTTTTAATAAATGGTGACTTAGGAATTAAAAACTCTATCCATTGCAGAGTAAACTTGGCTCCCTACATTATATGTTCCACTGTTAACTTTGGATGTAAATGTGTACTTTATTGCTGTGTATTTGAAGGATGAAAGGAGTTCTTAAATACTTTAGACTATATTGACTTGCTGACACGGAGCCAAGCCCTTTTCTGTTTTCCTTTCTTCCACTCCTTTTATTTACAATACCTTATAAAAGTCTTTACATCCTTGTACATTTTTCACATTCTGCTGTCTACAAAATAGAAATCAAAATGTGTTAAAGTAGGAGTTTGGTTCATTGATCTACACCACTGGTTCTACACTTTCATTGTGAAAGAATAATTTCCTAGTGTGTAGCCAGATGGACTCAGGACCAGTGGGCTATGTGCTCTTCTGCTAGCAGATGGGAGAAGATTTAAAAGCTGACGTCACTCTAGATATACCCCTGAAGTAACCTTAGCTGTTCAGTATCTCTCCATCTCTTAGCAGATGCGGACACTATCCCACACACTAGAATAGTGTTAACAATTACAGCAAAGAAGAAAGAAAAATAAAATGTACCTTAAAGAAGATCGAACTCCGCTCTCCTGTGGTGAAACCTAAAGGTCCCTCCCTCAGTTGAGAATTCCTGAGGTGATTTCCGATATCTCTCAGAGGTGTGCCTTGGTCCGGTAGCTGGTTCCCGGTGTGGACTTAGCCCCTAGAGTGGCTGAAAGGCAGCGGGTGCACAACCGAGCGCAGCGGTGAAGGTAAAGCCCTCTCCCCCCGCAGCTGGAGACTGTCCCGGCACTCAATTGGTAAGCACCGAGACCAGGTAAGCAGAAACCTTTAAATTCAGGTCTCAGAGGCTCGGATTGCCATACCAGTTCAATTTCCTTTCCAGCGAGGTAAAAGGGAGCAACAATTGGGTTGAGCAGCCCTGGTTGGGCTAGGCCCCAATCTGGAGCATGGGTCCATGTGGAGACCCTCGGGGGCGCCATCTTGCACGTGGGGGGGTGTCAGCTTCCCTTCTCGAAGGCAGTACACGTGGGGCAGGCCGGGCAGCTGATGTCCCTAACTTGTGCGCGTCCAATATAGACACGTGCACAGCTGCGTGCATAACCGCATGCACAACTACACGCACAGCCGCATTTACAACTATACGCGCGCATTGAAGCTAGAGGCAATGGCACCGGCACCCAAGAAGGCGAGAAGGCACTCTTTGCACAGCCTGCCACATCAGAGCCGCGCAGCCTGAACTGGCGTCGTGCCTGTGCCAGCATTGTGAGGAAGCCCAGGGGGAACCAAAGCCTGGTCCCTCACTGTCTGGGGATGGGTCAGGAACTACTACAGACGATAGTTCCCTGGACCTATGCATCTCTGAGATGACTTCCCCACAAGAGGGCACCTCAGGGGCTCCTACGCTGACTCACCCTGAGATTAACATGGACCCAGGGACCTTCTCCTGGTTAGAATTTTTTCCAAGGGCTACAAGCCTTCGATCAGGCACAATCAGCCCTGGCTGTACCCCAGGCTCAACCCCGGCCAGAAGCACAAGATCCTCCCAGCCCTGCTCGGATACCTCAAGACATGCCTCGCCTAACCAAGAATCTCCCTGACACGAACCCAGACACCTCAGATGATGATGGCGACTCCATGGAAGAAGGAGAAATTCCTCCAGGCCTGGAACCATACCAAACCATGCTTCACTTCTTCCACAAGAATGAATTACCAGCCCTTGTTTCCCAGACCGTGAAGACTCTGGGTATTCCAGTCACAGACCTGATGGCTGAATCAAATAAGAACCCCATCCTGGTGTCCCTTCGTAAAGCCTCATGCAACTTCCAATGATGGAAGCCATCCAGGAACTGATTGACCTGGAGTGGGATGCCCCGAAGGCCAGTTTCAAAAGGGGTTGGGCCTTGGAAGCCCTATACCCTCTAGAACCAGCAACCAAGGAAAGCCTGCATTTCCCGAAAGTAGATGCTATGGTCTGTGCCATCTCAAAGTGAACAACAATTCCCATTGAGGGAGGGGCTGCATTGAAGGATACTCAGGATAGACGATTGGAATCTATAGTTAAGCAGGCCTTCAACGCATCAGCAATGACACTGCAGATTGCTTCCTGCTGCGCACTGGTGGCACGTTCCTGCTTGCTCCTCTCGAGAGGCAAATAACTCCGGAACGTAATCTGGTGAGACAATGGAACCTGCAATAGCCTTCCTGACGGTCGCAAGCTCAGACCTGGTGCGTACCTCAGCCAGAGGCGTAGCCTCAGTAGTGGCAGCCAGAAGACAACTATGGCTACGAAATTGGTCTGCTGATACGAATTCTAAAGCAAATCTCACAAGAATGCCCTTGAAGGATTTATCTTGTTCGGAAGCGAATTGGAGAAGTTAGCCTGCAAGTGGGGCGAATCCCCAGTGCCTCGGCTACCAGAAGATAAGAATAAAAGATCTCAGCATCCCTCTCCCAGAAGAACCAAGGGCTGAGGCTCGCAACACTTTAGAACCTACAGGAACTCGCAGTTCCAGGCATCTCGTCCCTCCGGAAGGTCCCAGCCTTTTCGGAACCGACAAATCAAGAGAGGAGCAGGCCCAGGGGCAGGCTCTAGCCGGCTCCACAATGAGAATGAGCAGACCCATCCACAGGAAGAGAAAATAGGGGGTCGACTTGCCCTGTTCTACCAAAGATGGGTCGAGATCACGTTGGACAAATGGGTACTAAACATCATTCGAGAAGGTTACTATCTGGTGGTTCCGCAGCATCCCTCAAGACAAATTTATAATGTCACCCAGCCACTCCCACACCAAGAGACTGGCAGTGGAAGCCACCCTGACAAGACTACTCAGTCTGAAGGCAATAACTCTGGTTCCCACACTCCAACAAAATACGGGGTGCTATTCCATCTATTTTATCGTTCCCAAAAAGGAAGGATCATTCTGACCCATCTGGCACCTCAAGAATGTCAACCGTCATCTGCGGATACTACACTTCCGCATGGAGACTCTTCGCTCAGTCATAATGGCAGTACAACCAGGAGAGTTTCTGACCTCCCTGGACATCTCCGAAGCCTACCTTCACATTCCAGTCCATCAAGATCCACCAGCGTTTTCTATGCTTTGCGATACTGGGTCACCACTACCAGTTCAGAGCGCTACCTTTCGGCCTAGCAACCGACCTCAGAACGTTCTCCAAAATTATGGTGGTCATTATGGTGGCAACAGAGGAAGGAAGGGATCTTGGTACACCCTTACCTGGGCGACTGGCTGATCAGGGCAATGTCGTCGGAAGAGAGCCAGCAGGTGACCAGCAGAGTCAAGAGCCTACTGCAGGAACTCGGGTCATGAACACGAGCAAGAGCAGTCTGCAGCCCTCTCAATCTCTAGAGTACCTGGGGGCCTGTTCGACACCAGACAAAACAAAGTCTCTTCCCTCCCCCGAGGAGAAGGAAACTGATGGAACAATTACGACAATTGATGGCCAATGCACGCCCAAAGGTATGGGACTATCTTCAAGTCCTTGGCCTCATGGCATCAACCCTGGAGGTCATTCCGTGGACAAGGGCCCACATACGATCGCTCCAGCACTCCTTACTGTCACGATGGAACCCACTGTCCTAGGACTACTCAATTCGCCTCCAACTACTAGCAGAGGTACTTCCTCAGCTTCAGTGGTGGCTACAGGAAGACCACCTAAGCAAAGGAGTAAGCCTATCCCCACCAAACTGGATCTTGCTCACTACAGATGCGAGCCTGCGAGGGTGGGGGAGCCCACTGTCAGGAGCTGACGGCAAAGGGACAATGGAACAAAGAAGAGGTAGAATGGAGCATAAATCGCCTGGAAGCTCAAGCAGTCAGACTAGCGTGCCTGCGATTCAGCCACAGACTCTGAGGCAAAATGATTCGAGTGATGTCTGACAACACTACAACGGTGGCTTACATCAACCACCAGGGAGGAACCAGGAGCCAGAAGATGTCTCTGGAGATAGACCCTCTCATGGCATGGGCGGAGATAAACCTACAAGGGATCTCGGCCTCCCACATCGCAGGAAAAGACAACGTCTCAGCAGACTTTCTCAGCAGAGAGAGCCTGGATCCGGGGGAATGGGCGATGTCAACCACAGCCTTCCAACTGATAGTAAATCGCTGGGGACTCCCAGCCATGGACCTACTGGCCACCTATCCCAGTTCTCAAGTCCCCAGGTTCTTCAGCCACAGTCAAGAGCCACACTCCCAAGGGATCGACACTCTCGTTCAGACCTGGCCAGAGGAAGTCTTACTGTACGGCTTCCCCCATGGCCATTACTGGGCCACAGGGGACTAGTTCTACTAGTGGCCCCGGATTGGCCAAGACTACCATGGTATGCAGACATGCAAAGACTCCTTCGGGGTACCCTTTGTACCTACCTCCACACAGGGACCTTCTCCGGCAGGGCACGATTCTTCACGAAGATCCGTCTCGATTCTCTCTTACAGTCTGGCCCTTGAGAGGACTCGCCTGAAGACGTGCGGTTACTCTAAGGCCGTGATTAACATCCTACTCCGCACACGCAAGTTCTCCACATCCCTGTCATATATACGGATCTGGAGAATATTCGAAGCCTGGTGCGAAGACCACGGGATACTCCCACGGACGGACAAGATCCCCATGATTCTGGACTTTCTACGGGACGGTATGAAAAAAGGGTTGTCTCTCAACTTTCTCTAGGTTCAAGTAGCCGCACTGTCCTGCTTCAGAGGCGAAGTGGATGGTATCCGACTATCAACTCATCCGGATTTTTCCCGCTTCCTGAAAGGGGTTAAACAACTCCGACCACCCCTAAAGTGGCTGGTGCCCCTATGGAATCTCAATTTAGTACTAGACTTCCTAGCAGGGGCTTCCTTCAGACCAATGCGTGGTCTGTCACTATGCCTCTTAACATTGAAGACTGTATTCCTGGTGGCAATATGTTCAGCTCGTCGCATCTCCAAGCTGCAGGCATTATCCTGTCGGGAACCGTTCCTTAGGTTCATTCCTGGAACTATACAGCTGCGCACCATCCCCTCCTTCCTATCGAAAGTGGTTTCCAAATTTCATTTAAACCAACCATCTCCTTACCATCTCCGGATGAACATAAGGACTCTGAAGACTCCCGCCTTCTTCGCCATCTAAATATCTGCAGACTCCTGGTGCGATACCTGGAAAGATCGGAACCGGTGCGCAAGACAGATCGCCTATTCGTTCTTCACAGTGGGAAGAAGCAAGGAGAAGCGGCCTCACAGGCAAACATAGCCCACTGGATCAAGGAAGTAATCAAGGCAGCCTAAATAGAGGCAGGAAAGCCTTTAGCACTGCAGGTTGAGGCTCATTCTATGAGGGCCCAGGCAGTATCTTGGGCAGAGACCAAGCTATTGTCGCCCACCAAGATCTGTTGGGCGGCGACGTGGTCCTCCCTACACACCTTCTCCAGGTTCTACTGCCTGGATGTTAAGACCTGAGAAGACGCAGCCTTCGCAAGGGCAGTACTAAGTGGGCCTCAGGCAGCTGGTCCTGAGTCCATCTGGCTACATGCCTAGGAAATGGAGAAATTACTTACCTGAATTTCGTTTTCCTTAGTGTAGACAGATGGACTCAGCATCCCGCCTACGGCTGCCCCAGAAAAGGAGGACCTTGGAAAAAGGAACCTCGACACTAATCAATTACGGGTAAGACATTGTCTACCCCTAGTACAAGACATCCACAGTTTGTCCGGTGTTGGCATTAATTGGTTGAGTCCACTGGCGATTTCCAGTTTTGAATCAGTTGAACCAGTTCAGTCAAGTTAATTGAGCAAAGATATATCCAAGGTGGCTTTTCAAGGAGGATACTGAGGAGCTGAGGTCACTGCAGGGGTATATTTAGGATGACGTCAGCTTTGAAATCTGACTCCGTCTCCCATCTGCTAGCAGAAGAGCACATAACCGCTGGTCCTGAGTCCATCTGTCTACACTAAGGAAAATGAAATTATTAGGTAAGTAATTTCTCCAATTTTGGAGACAGTTATATACTCTTGGTTGTCCATTATGTTCTTCTTTCCTCTAGGCGAGCTTGACTTGCCAACCAAGAGTTCCATAACTAAAAGGTTATGAATTGTATTCCTCCAATATACAAAGGAAAGCTCAGTGTCCTCTCTCCACTAATGCAAAATTGTCATTTTGGCTAAAAGAAAAGACTTTGTAATCCATAAGTTCTGTGCAGCAGAACATTGCCATGCTATAGGCAGAAGTCCAAAGATAGCGACCAAAGGAGTAAAAGGTAGAGAAAGGGAAAGAACATTCTCAACACATGTATATACCAGTCTCTAAAATTGTTGAATTTTTTCGCGAGATCACAACACATGCCCCATGGTACCCTCAGCAACATTACATTTCAAACATAAATCAGATTCTGTTAACCTGCTAGATATGCTTGTCTTGATGATGTATATTTATTTATTTATTTAAACATTTTTATAGACTGGCTTTCATTGGGAACATCACATCGGTTTACATAGGTCAAAAATGCAGCAAACAGGCTTTACAGTGAACTGAAAACTAGATTTTAAATAACTTAGAATAAACAGGCTTTATAGAGAAGTGAAGACTAGATTTTAAATAACTTAGAGCTAGCAATTTAGAAATATATAGCCATATATAGAGACAAAATATTTACAGTCAAAAGGATATGTGGAAAAAATATTTACATTCTAAAAGGAATGTAAATATATACATACACGTTTATATATATATATATATATATATATATATATATATATATATATACACACACAGATATATGTGTATATTTATATGTAGATATAGATTGATTTATATATCAATCAATCATCCTTGCCACCTCGGGCTAGAAGTTGAGTTTTGAATACGTATTGACATTGCTTCTAACGGAACGAATTAGTAGCCAGCTGATGAATCTTAGCTTCTATTATAATTTTTATTTTGGGTGGGGGGGAGGGAAGATGGAGGGGGGTTGCTGGTTATGGATTTCTGTTTCTTGTACTGTACTTACATATTCATATGCTCAGAGTAACAACTGCTGAGCTGAGTTTCTATACAATGATTTGTATTTTCTGTATTTATTATATTCTTAAACAGATTTAAATATTGTTACCTTAGGCCTCACAGGGACCTTCAACAGTTTACTTAATCCACGGTTGCTGACTTTTGGAGGGATGGCCGGATTGCAACAGCGTTTTTATAGTTTAAAATTGTTTCTACTTTACAATAATAGACCTGACAATGCTTCAAGGAATATTGAAATGTTTCCTTTTCTTTCAGCCAGACCACTCCAGATGACTGAATTATGCTAGCCATCAGCAGATAAAGAGACAGATTAACAGGTTTGCTGATGTCACCACATATAGTTTTCTGGGGTGGCCTCAGCCTGCTAGTATTCTCTGTCTCTAACAAATGATAGGTGAGCAACCTGTGCTGTGAGCTGAGGTCTGGTTAGGCTTGGTAAAGGAATGGATTGGATTTGGTGGCTCCTGGGGTAATAGTCTTGGACTCCCTCCTTTGGCTGACCATTGCTTGAGGACCAGGTGCTTCCAGTTTCTGAAGTAGAATTTTTCAGCTGTGTCTGTGAAATTGCCTCTCCTCTTCCCCCCCCCCTTCCCTTTTCCATGATCACTCCTCCCTAAAAGAAAACAAAAATATTCTTATCATCCATGCCAGACTAGTTCAAACAAGTGAGTTATGTCCCCCTGCCAGCAGGTAGACAGAGAAATTAAGCTCGCAGCTGACTTCACTCTCCCTATAGGGTCTGATGCTGCCTTCAGCTCTTCATTAATTCTCTTTCTCCAGCAGATGGTGCAGATGTGTTCGGGTCCTGCAACTACCGTGTAGGCCGCTCCCAGGAAGGCTTTTTAGGCCAAGGTTCCTAGTGGAGTGTAGGCCGAGTCTTTGGGGTACTCTGGGTGATGGTCCTGGTGGGACTGATTCTCCCTTCCCCTGACTTTGTTTCCTTGGTAGGTCTAGCAGCAGGAGCTACTGACAGCACATCTTTCTCTATTCTGGGAAGCTACAGGGAGACAACAATTAAAAAAGAAAAAAGGTTTGCAGCACAGCCTTTTCTCTTGACTGCCTCTCAGTCTCCTATGGTGCTGTGCTGGATTTGGCCTCAGTCAGGCGGTCTGAGATAATTACTCTCCCCTCTCCCTCTGCTTGTTTCCAGTATAGTTGTAAAAAGAGGGAGGCATGGTGCTGTAGGCAAGCCACACTGATTTATCGTATCAGTGGGTGCATTCTGCTTGGCATTTGAATAGATATGACCAAAACAGAGCTCCTTCTTCCCTCCCCCCCCCCCCCCCCCCCCCAGCCAACCTCCCCTCTTTCTTCTTTCGCTGTTTCTGTGGATAACATGGTCATCCTTCCAGTCCCCTCGGCCCATAACCTGGGAGTCATCTTTGACTCTTCTCTCTCCCCTTCTCTTCACATATCCAAAATTCTGCTATAATGTGTGTTTCTTTCTGTATAACATCACCAAAATCTATCCCTTCTTTTCTGAACACATTACCCAGTACCCTTAACCACTCTCATATCTCCTCCTGTTTATCCTATTGCAAAGTGCTTTTCACAGGTCTCCCAGAAAGCCATTTCTCTCCACTACAGTCTGTTCTAAAATCAACTGCACAGCTTATCTTTTGCTAAAGTCACTACACCCATATAAACCCCTCTTTTGAAGTCACTGTTTGGCTCCCTACCCGTTCCCACATACAGTTCAAGCTCCTCCTACAAGTGCATCATTCTGCAGTTCCTCACTACCTCTCCTGTCTTATCTCTCTCTACACCCCTCCTCATGCTCATCAGACAAGTCACTCCTATCTATGCCTTTTTCTGATTCCATGCTTTCTACCTGACTGCACCATATGCTTGGATTAGACTTCCTGAGCTGGTACATCATGCTCCCTCTCTTGCCTTTTTTAAATCCCATCTAAAAACCCACCTTTTGAAGCTGCTTTTAAATCTTAAATCTGATTGTCCTTTGTTTCCTCCATGACCCTTAGTGGGGAGATTGAACTCAAGATTTTTGTAGCTCCCAATTGGCTGAGTTGCCCTTGATATGTGGATCTAGTGATATTGTTGAGGAGGCACTTGTTGTTATCCCAGAGCCAGAGTCTGTTGGCTCAGGATCCAGAGGGGCACAAAGATTCAGCTCAGTTTTGTCTTATTGTTTGGCCCTTAAGAGGGCACAGATGCTGAAAACATTTATTCTCAGAAAGTTGTGAATAACCTCTTAAGAGTCAGGAAGTCTTCTACCTCGTTGGTGTACGCGAGTGTGGAGGATTTTAGAAGATTGATATGCTGGCAAGAAATTTACAGGCAAGGGAAGCTTCAGTGCCAGAAATATTGGAATTTCTGCAAGATGGCTTGGATATGGGATTGGCCCTTAACTTGTTAAAAGTATTGGTGGCTGCCATTGCCTGTTACAGGAATTGTTCATTGAGCAGGCCTTTGTTGCATCCGGAGGTGTCTTGCTTCCTTAGGGAAGTGAAGCATATTCGGCCTCCAGTGAGAGACTCTGTGTCTTTATGGAATATGAATTTGGTCTTGACATTTCTGTTGAGTTCTCTCTTTGAGCCATTGAGAGAGACCTCAGTCAAGTTGCTCTTTCTTAATTAAGGCAGTTTTCTTGATGGCAGTCTGTTCTATTAGAAGTATTTCGGTATTGCAGGCAATGGCTTGCATGGAGCCCTTTTTGTGATTTTGGAGGAGACGGTGAAGATTCATATGGTTCCTTCACTTCCTAAGGTGGTTTTGGCATGTCATCTAAAGCTGGTGGGGTGTATTCTCATTTTGGAGCGAGTCTTGGAGGGAGGAATATGAACAACTGCATTGTTTAGATGTGAAGAAGATTCTTCTTCAGTTTGATGAGTTATAATGTTTGTTCATAAAGAACTTTTGATGTTTGTTTATTCAGTTCTTGATTGATTGCGAATCTTAAGTATATAAATCAATACAATAAAATTAACATATCAAACTAAAAATCAGAATAAATGAAATGAAACACAATAAACAGTAATAAAATAATCAAATGATGAAAAATAAAGAACACAAATACAATAATAAAATAAAAAATGGCTTATCAGGAGAGCCATATAATCTACAATAAAGCAATGTGCAAGAAGCGTTTCAAGGGTAATTGAAAACAAGTTAAATAGAACACCTGAAAGAAACAGGAAACATTTTGGGTAAGCAGTAACATGAGATGACCTAATTGGTTGGGAAAGTTTGTACAACCAAGAAGGTCTTCAGGACTCTGCTGAACTTCAAATAATCCTTCTCCAGTCGCACAGTTAATGGGAAGGAGTTCCAGAGATTTGGTGCTAGGAAAGTGAAGTGGATATCTCTGGTTGTTTCTAGTTTGATGTTCTTAAGAACAACACACAGTTCATTGGGGAAGAAAAGGAATAAGGAGGCTGGAGAGAGATGCTGGAGTACCCCAGTGAAAATCCTTGAATGCTATAGCATCTGGTCTTAAATTGAATGCGTAGGGACAGAGGAAGCCAGTGAAGTAGTGGGGGTCACATGGTCAGATTTCCATGATTTGAAAATCAGTTTAGCTGCAGTTTTATGAATTATGTTCATAAAGATTTCATTATAAAATGTCTCTCCTGGAAGTCTTCTGGTTATAGGCGAGGGGAGAGGGTTGGTTTGTATATTTATTTATTTATTTATTTAATATATATTTCTATACCGGACTTCACGAATGGAATTCACATCAGGCCGGTTTACATGGAACTTAGGGGATTAACAAGTGTAACCAAACAAAATATATATTTTAGCTTGGTGCATGGAATACTGTGTGGTGACATCGGCAAACCTATTAATATCTGTCTGCACCTATTGGTTGGTAAGCATGACACAGGCATCTCGACTAGTTTGGCTGGACTTGAGGAAAGAAAAGTATGAGGTAAGAATACATTTCTCCATAGGCTTCCTCTAATATATACCTTTGAATATCATTGTCAATGAGTTCTTTAGGCGGCATCCTGTTTTCCATGTTTTGACTTTTGATTCAAATTCACTTCATACAACAGAAACCGCTTGATTCATCATTCAGGAGTATTCCAATCAGTTTGACTACTGTGATTGGACACAGGTGGGCACTATTTTACTTATCATGGGCCTTATTAAGACAATTTTTTGAACCAGAGTTAATTTGGATTTCCTGTGACAAAAAGGGTATGAAGACTTGTACCATCAAGACTTTTGGAGATTTTTTTTTTTACTTTTTTCCTGGCGAGTAGCCAGATGGACTCAGGACCAATGGGTTTATGCTCCTGCCAGCAGATGGAGACGGAGTCAGGCTTCAAAGCTGACATCACCCTAGATACACTCCAGCAGTGACCTCAGCCCTTCAGTATTTCTCCAGCAGATGCAGACATACTTTCCCTACGGGGATCGCTGTACCTTTTGGAAGAAGAAATTTTATTTTTAAATTGGAGAAGAGATTGAGTCCCACTCTCCTGCGGTGATACGTAAAGGTTCCTCCCTAGCTGAGAATTCCTGTGGTGAATTCTGAGATCCCTCAGAGGTTTGCCTTGGTCCGGTAGCCAGTTCCTGGCATTGACTTTGCTGCTGAAAGCAGCGGGTGCAGGAAGCCGAGTGAGGCGGTAACAGCTAAAGCCCTCTTGCCCCGCAGCTGGAAATAGTCTCTATACTCAGCCGGTAAGCACTGAGCCCAGGTAAGTAAGTAAAAAAAAAAAAAAGAAGAAAAGATTTCTCTCTGTTCAGAGACATTTCGGTAAAACTTCCTCCGGTCTCCTTGCTCGGCGCGCAGTTCCAGCATCATTCCTGATCCCATTGGGGTAAGGGGAAGTGGGCTTCCGAGCGGGTTGAGCGGCCCCCCTGTGGGCTAGGCCCTGCTTTAGGCTTGGTCAGCAGACCCACACGGTAGACCGCAGCAGCACCATCTTGCGCATTTATTTGTGCCTGTATCGCCTACCATAGAGCTTCGGTACGCGCAATGCATGTCTGCTCTGCACACGTACTGTGCGCATAACGCCACGTGCGCACATACATGCATGGACTGTGCATGTGCCTCGCTGAAGCCACGTAGGCGCCCAAAATCTGTGCGCATAAAATTTTAAGCACGAGCCATCCGAACTCTAAGTTAATGTCGCCAATGGCTCCGGCAGCAAAGAAACACAAACGCCTTTCTCTCTGCATTGATTGTCATATTAGGGCTGCACAGTCTGACCTGGATTCTTGCTTATGTCAGCACTGTGAGGAAGCCCAGGGAGATTTGGGCTCCCCAGACTTTGCCAAGCCCAGTTCCTCCCATTCAGAGGATGGATCAGCCACAGCCTTAACCGGAAGTACACCGGATCTGAGTAACCTTGGGACTGGGTCATCCATGGGAGAGGGAAATATAGCGGCACCTCCCCAGTACCTCCTGGGCTAGGCATGGACCCAGCCGCCTCCTCTTGGGCAGAATTCTTTCAAAGCCTTCGTACAAGCTCAGTCTGCTACCTCACTTGTCCCTGTCTGGACGGAACCTCAGACGGTAAGCCCTCCCTCTCCCAATCCTATCAGCAGACTTCGAGGCATGCCTCAACTCAGCAAGGGTATCTCTGGCAGGGACCTGGATGGCACGGATGAAGAAGAGTATCCAGATTCCTTGGAACATGGGGAAATCCTCCTATTTTAGAACCGTATCTGACCATGTTATGGTTTTTCCATGGAGACGAATTACCGGCCCTGTTTCTCAGACCCTGAAGATGCTGGGAGTTCCTGGAGTGGACTCTATGACAGAATCAAAGAAGAATCCCATTCTGATTTCTCTACGGAAAGCCTCTTGCTACTTTTCAGCACTGAAAGCATCCAGGAGTTGATTGACCTGGATTGGAATGCCGCAGAAGCAAGTTTTAAAGGTGGATGAGCGTTAGAAGCTCTATACCCACTGGATCCGGCGGTGAGAGAATGTTTGTGTATTCCTAAAGTGGATGCGCTGGTCTGTGCCATCTCTAAGCCAACAATTATCCCAGTGGAGGGAGGAGCGGCATTAAAGGATGCGCACGATAGGCAGATGGAGTCCATCCTTAAGCAGGCCTTTGATGCAGTAGCAATGACCTTACAGATTGCTTCTTGTTGTGCCCTGGCAGCTCGTTCGTGCCTGCTCCTTTCTCCGGGAGGTGGATGACTTGGGGGGTGAATTCCAGAGCGATTATGGCACCCGCCGCCGCCTTTTTAGCTATCGCAGGCTCGGACCTAGTCCGTACCTCGACCAGAGAAGTGGCCTCAGTGGTGGTGGCCAGAAAACAGCTATGGCTGCGTAATTGGTCAGCAGACATAATCTCCAAGGCAAATTTCACAAAGATGCCCTTTTAAAGGATCACTCCTCTTCAGAAGCAAATTGGGAAAGCTGGCTAGTAAATGGGGCGAATCTCCAGTACCCTGGCTACCAGAAGATAAGAGAAAGCAGTTACAATGCCCCTCACCCATGAGTAGTCGATCCAGGGGCTCCCAACGTTTTCGCCCCTACAGAAACTCGACATTTCAGAGGTCTCAGTCCTTTCAGAGGTTTCAGTCCTTTCGGAGTCAGCAGCCCAAGAGAGGTTCAGGCTTGTCGACCCACCTCGGAACGAGGAGATAGGGGGGTCGACTGTCCCTCTTTTACCAATGGTGAGTCGAGATCACTTCGGACAAATGGGTAGAGGTGATACGAGAAGGGTATGCACTGGAATTTCGCAGCACTCCTCGGGATATATTCATGATATCTCTTTGCCACTCCCAGCACAAGAAGCAGGCAGTGGAGACTATTCTGTTAAGCTTCCTCATGATGGAGGGCTATAATCCAGTATCTGCGCCCAAGGAAAATATTGAGCGTTTTTCCATTTATTTCATTGTACCCAAGAAGGGAAGTGTCTCTTCACCCCATCCTGGACCTCAAGAGCGTCAACCGACATATGAGTGATTCATTTCGACATGGAAACCCTACACTCTGTGATAATGGCCATACAAACAGGAGAGTTCTTAACCTCCCTGGACCTATCCAAGGCCTACCTACATATTTAATCTGGCAAGAACATTTCCTACGCTTTGCGGTACTGAATCGCCATTATCAGTTCCTGGCCACTGCCCCAGAACATTTTCCAAGATTATTGTGGTCGTAAGAGCAGCATTGAGAAAAGAAGGAATCCTGGTGCACCTGTACTTGGATGACTGGTTGATCCGGGCAAAGTCCGTGGAAGACAGTCTCCGGGTGACCAACAGGGTGACCTGCTTGCTTCAGGAACTAGGTTGGGTCGCAAAACCTGAACAAAAGCAGTCTCAAACCCTCCCAGTCCTTGGAATATATTGGAGTCCAATTTGACACCAAGCAGGGCAAGGTCTTCCTCCCATTCAAGCAGATAAGGAAGTTGATGTCCCAGTTAGTATAGCTGTGTTTAAAAAAGGATTGGATAGGTTCTTGGAGGAGAAGTCCATTACCTGCTATTAAGTTCACTTAGAGAATAGCCACTGCCATTAGCAATGGTTACATGGAATAGACTTAGTTTTTGGGTACTTGCCAGGTTCTTATGGCCTGGATTGGCCACTGTTGGAAACAGGATGCTGGGCTTGATGGACCCTTGGTCTGACCCAGTATGGCATTTTCTTATGTTCTTATGTTCTTAAGTGTGTCCGTTGATGAACACGATATGCCCGACAGTGTGGAGCTATCTTCAAGTCCTCGGGTTGTTGGCGGCAGCCCTGGAAGTAGTGCCATGCGACCACTTCAATGCTCCCTGCTGTCACATTGGAACCCACTGTCTCAAGACTATTCAGTTTGCCTCCACTTACCAATTGAAGTATGCTCTCAGCTCCAGTGCTGGCTGCAGGAAGCTCATCTAGGCAAGAGTGTACCCCTGTCCCCTCCGAACTGGCTAGTCCTCACAACAGACGCGAGCCTGTGGGGCTGGGGAGCTCACTGTCGGGAACTGACGGCCCGGGGTGTTGGACCAAGGAAGAGGCCCCCTGGAACATAAATTACCTGGAAGCCGGGGCAGTCAGATTGGCGTGTCCACAATTCAGCCACATACTCCAGGGTCAAGTGGTCCGCATAATGTCGGATCATGCAACAGTGGTAGCCTACTTCAGCTGCCAGGGTGGAACCAAAAGCCAGCAAATGTCACAGGAGATAGATCTCCTTATGGAATGGGCGGAAATACATCTACAGATGATCTCAACCTCCCACATCGCAGGGAAAGACAACGTCAGAACAGACTCTCTAAGAAGGGAAAGTCTGGATCCAGGAAAGTGGGTGTTATCGGCCAAAGCCTTTCAGTTGGTAGTAGATCTCTGGTGTCTTTGGTCCATCTACTTGCTGGCCGCATCTCACAATGCGAAGGTTCTCTGATTCTTCAGTCGCAGAAGAGATCAGTTGACCCTGGGATCGGCGCTCTTGTTCAGACCTGGCTGGAAAAGGAGTTGCTTTACGCCTTCCCTCTGTTGCCCCTCCTGGGCAGGGTCATTTGCAGATTTGAATACCTCCACATTGGCCCAGGCGTCTGTGGTATGCAGACATGTGGAAACTCCTGTGCCTCCCACCAAACAGGGACCTGCTACACCAGGGACTGGTCCTTCATGAGGATCCGACTCGATTCTGTCTTATGGTCTGGCTTTTGAGAAGGCTCATCTGATGAAGCGAGGATATTCAGCAGCAGTAATTTCCACCTTACTCCGCGCGCAGAAGCTCTCTACCTCCCTAGCGTATGTGTGGGTCTGCAGTGTTTCCCCTCGGATGGTCAAATTTCCACTAATTCTGGAATTTTTGCAGGGCGGCTTGAATAAAGGTTTGACCCTTAACTCCTTGAAGGTCCAGGTAGCAGCTCTCTCCTGTTTCAGGGGCAAGGTGAACAGAAACCACCTGTTGGCTCATCCGGACATGGCCCGTTTTCTGAAAGGGGTGAAGAACTTCCAGTCACCCCTATGGAGGCCGGTTCCCTTGTGAAATCTTAATCTGGTATTGGAGTTTTTGGCAGGTTCCCTTGTGAAATCTTAATCTGGTATTGGCGTTTTTGGCAGAGCTGTCTTTTTGGCCGTTGCGCAGTCTTTCCTTGCGTTTATTTACCCTGAAAACGGTGTTCCTGGTGGCGATATGCTCGGCACGTCACATCTCTGAACTATAGGCATTGTCATGTCGGGAACCGTTCCTCTGGATGACTCCAGGTGCGTTACAGCTTCATACCATTCCATCCTTCTTGCCTAAGGTAGTTTCAGAGTTTCATTTGAATCGGTACATTTTGTTGCCATCCCTAGATAAGCACAAGGATGCAGAAGAATACTGCTTCCTCCGCCATTTGAATGTCAGTAGGCTTTTGGTGTGGTATCTGGAAGTTTCAGAAACCGTCCGAAAGATGGACCATTTGTTTGTCCTTCACAGTAGAAGGAAGCAGGACAAACCAGCTTCGCGGGCTACCAAAACTCACTGGATTAAGGAGGTGGTCGCAGGAGCCTATGTAGAGGCAGGAAAGCCATTACTTCTTTATGTTAAAGCTCATTCCACTAGGGCTCAGGCAGTATTCTGGGCGGAAGCTAGACTGCTGTCTCTTGTCAACATCTGCCGATTGGCGACATGGTCCTCCTTGCACACTTTCTCCAGGTGTGGTCGTTCAGGCCTGGGAGGGCACAGCCTTTGCAAGTGCTGTGTTAACCGGACCGTGGGCAGCCTCCTGCCCCGATCGGAAGTAGCTTTTGTACATTCCATTGGTCCTGAGTCCATCTGGCTACACGCTAGGAAATGGAGAAATTACTTACCTGATAATTTTGTTTTCCTTAGTGTAGACAGATGGACTCAGCATCCCGCCCATGGCTGCTTAAGAACAGTACAAAGGCTTCACCCTTTGAGTGGATATAGATTCCAAAAGATTATGGGTAAGCCGTCATCCAGTCCCTATATCAGGGCATCTATAATGTTACTAGGGTTCAGTGTTTGAGTACAGTTACACTTATCTGTTTTTAATCGTTTTTTTGATAGTATGTCCACAGTGGCTTTTGAAGAAAATACTGAACGGCTGAGGTCACTGCAGGGGTATATCTAGGGCATTGGTTCTCAACAGGTATGTCGGGACAACTAGTGTGTCGCAGACCCAGCAGAAAACTGTTTTTTCTTCATCAGTCTGGACAGGAGTTGGCTGATTTCTCCTTTATTGGGTATGAGAGGAAGGTGCTCTAGCTTCCTTCTCCTTTTCCTGGCCCAGTGGGAGTTTATTCCTTTTTCTTTCACCCAGATCAGAGTGAAATATCACCAACTCCCGTTCATATGGGCCTCTGCCTGGCCTGGCAGTGAGGCTGCTGCTCTCTTCACCCCATGGGGCTGGACATGAAAGCAGGAGCATGAAGAAGAGAGGTGCGTGCTCTGTAGATCCACTGCTGACTTCCTCTGCTGCTGCTTCATCTTCCTCCTCATCTCCTCAGTTTCTTCCTCTCCTCTGCTGCTGTTAAAGCAGGAGGGAGACTCTGGATTGGACTGAAGGCTTATGCTGACTGGGAACCAGGAGGAGAGGGAAATGTGCTGGGCAGGAAAACCTTGGGAGATAGGGAGTCTGCTGGGTAGGAATGGTTGGGGAAAAGAAGGTTGGAGCTGCTGCGTAGGAAGAGGTGAAGGGGAGTTGAGCAGGGGAGAGAGGCTGCACAGGGAAGAAGATGCAGAAGTGGAGGGTGTCAGGAATGTTGGACAGGGATATGAGCATGTGAAGGGATGATTAAGGTGATGGGAGCATGGAGGGGAGTGACTGGGTACAAGGGCGAAACTATGTCAGATTTGAGAATATGAATTTCTTCTTTCTTTGAACTTTGCTTAGTGTTGGAGGAAATATATTTCTGTTTCTAGTCTCCAGTTTTGCACTGCATGCAAAAGGTGGTCTTGGGGTTTCCATTCCAGGTTTTGTTTCCACATTTGTAATTTGTGATTTTTTTAGTCTACATTTGGTGAAGGCAGGTCTGTCTGTGTTCTGTGTGTATGTGACTGAGATGAGGTACTTTACTAGAGGTTTGTATCATCCTTATTTGTAGTATTTTCTCAATATTATATTGTACTGGGGGTGAAATGCTGCCTTTTCATGGGTAGGGCTATTGCTGTTTTATTTCTTGGAGTTAGTGCTGCTGAGGTATGGCAGGTCTGATAGATATGTACAGAGTAGGGTTTGTTTGTATTATTTTATAATGCACCTGGTAGCAGACGGAGTTTGTGATGCTGTTATTGAGATGAGACCAGAATCAGAATATCTTTTTTTGTATGGTTTGTACAGGGAAATGTCTTAGTTCTGCCCTGCACTCATTGTTAGGAAGTTGGAGATTCCTGTGGATGCAGAGGATATGTTTATATTTGGTCCCATGATGGTCACGTGTTCAGTGTGTCACTCATGTGATCGTCATCTCTCAGGTATGTCCTGATAGAAAAAAGGTTGAAAACCACACTGATCTAGGGTGTCCTCAGCTTTGAAACCTGACCTCCTCCATCTGCTGGCAGGGCAGCATAAACCCTCCCCATTGGTCCTGAGTCCATCTGGCTACACTAAGGAAAACAAAATTATCAGGTAAGTAATTTCTCCATTTCTTTAATTGTTCTTTCACAATGAAAGTGTAGATATAGTATATTGTGTAGATCAGTGAAACAAACTCCTGCTTTTAATGCATTTTGATTTGTATTTATTAGACAGCAGAATGTAAAAAATGTACAAGATGTGAAGACTTTTACAAGGCATTGAAACTGAAACCTTTCCTAATCCATATTACAGCTTTAAAGTAATGTTAGATCTGTGGCTGAGGCACTAAAGCAGCAGCTGTCATGGCTTCTCCCTCCTATTCTTTAGCAGCATTTCAGCAGTCATAACACTGGTGGGAAATGTTATTTGCTTTTATAGCTAATTGATAGGCTGATTTCAACCTGTCTCATTTACATAGTAACTGTTGCCATAGCCTGCAACCGTGGAGCAAAACACCACTTTGCCCAAGGCACAAATACTTCTCTGTACAGAATGACCTGGCAAGAAGTAATAATGCAGATTGGCACATCAGCGTTTACTGATCTCCCCTAGGCACTGCTAGGGAGTCAGAACTCTGATCCTGCGGTGCAGTGTGCCCAAGAGTTCTGCTTTAGCAATGACAGGATTTGTCCTTTTGGCAGTTTGAATTTGATCTCATTTACTCTAGAAGGAAGGGAGAGGCTTTTGGGGTTTGGTTTATATTTTTCAGTACATTTATCAGTATATTTTTCAGTACATTTACATAAATCAACTACCAACAGATTTATACAATATTTTCTCTATCCCAAGACCTAAAAAGAAAGGAGGTGGACTCCTCCTAACCGCAAAAAAGAAATACAATCTCACTCTGCAACCCACCTTTTCTCTTCACAAGATTGAGATTGGTCTCTTTAAATCAAAAGACCTACAAATTTGTTTAATCTATGGCCCCCCCGGCGTCTTGGAAAAAAAACCCTTCTCCTCTTACTGAATATATTACCAAACACATTGACATCAGTATACCTGCCATCATCCTAGTAGATCTAAATCTCCATTTTGACCGTTCTCCACTTACGCCGGCATGTGAAGCCACACTCTCTACTCTAAATGCCCTCGGATTTAAACAAATGGTTTCGGGCCCAACACACAAGGCAGGACACACCCTGGATGTTATATTTACGAATTCACTATTACGCTCTGACCACCCCCTATGCACCCCCATACCTTGGTCAGACCACTACCGAGTCGACACACGTTGCTCTTTCAACTACAACCCCCACAAGCCACTCCCGAAGAAAAGAACCATACAGTTAGACTTGTCATTAACAAAGGATTATGATTACCATTGGTTTATTGTATTTGCTTTATTTTGTTGGTATTTTTTTTGATATATTTCATGTCTATGTTATTTCAATTTCTCTGTAAAGCCTGTTGCTGAATTATAGTTTATTGTAAACCGAGGTGATGTTTTTAACGTGCCGCGGTATATAAAAAATCACTAAATAAATAAATAAATTTAATGTCTGGGATGTTCTGTTCTTCCCCTCTCTCCATCCTGAATAGGATTCTGGCACTGGAGAAGTTGGGTGCTGTGTTCAATCAGGTGTCATTTCCTCTGCAGTACACTCCCAGGAAGTTCGTCATCCACCCTGAGAGCAATAATGTAATCATCATCGAGACTGACCACAATGCCTACACTGAGGCCACCAAGGCCCAGCGTAAACAGCAAATGGCAGAGGTACAGGAGGCTTGTTGGGGAGGGACAGACGAGGCTGGTAGAATGCCTCTTCTAGTTCTCACAAAATAATGGTGTCTGTTCATTTAGTCTGTAGCTTTCTATATCCAAAGTAAATGATTTATCACTTTTCCATTAAACCTTTGCCCATCTTCTTTTGAAGAACTAAAACCTCTCCAGTGTCCTCAAAGTTCCCACCCTATGTCAGCACCGTACTCCCAGCCTTTGAGTTCCTGAAAATTAAGGCATCAAACTACTCTTCTCCCTTACCTGACTCACAAGTAAAAATAGTTGAGTTACTGGAATCAATTAGAATGTTGAATGCTTGGCACATTTGTCAGGGGGCAGGGAGGAAAGGTTCCCTGTCTGTACCCAGATCAGTCCAGACTCCTGTGTTTTACCTCCCTTCCAGCAGATGGTGACTCAGAAAGTTTCAGTGGCACTGCCATATAACCTAGTGAGCCACCTGCAGAATTCCTTGCAATGTTTTGTGCTAGGAGTTATTTTGGGTGCCCTTCATGCGCCATATGTCTTTTGTTATGTAAAATGGACATTTGTAAATTTTAATATTTTAACATAAGAATTGTCCGGGTTAGCTTTCAAGCATTAGCTTTCAAGACTTTAGGTCCTGTAGAACAAATTAGATGCTGAGCCCTTATTTCTTCTATGTTTGTTGCATGCATTTTAGGAAATGGTGGAAGCAGCAGGAGAGGATGAGAGGGAGCTGGCCGCAGAAATGGCAGCTGCTTTCCTGAATGAGAACCTGCCGGAGGCCATCTTTGGCTCTCCGAAAGCAGGCAACGGGCAGTGGGCCTCTGTAGTACGAGTGATGAATCCCATTCAGGGAACAACTCTGGACATGGTGCAGCTGGAGCAGAATGAGGCAGCTTTCAGGTAAGGTGCAGGAAGAGCTTGTGGTGGTGTCGTCAGTGGTTTTAAGAAAAAAAAGAATAAAGTTCAACTACTAAAAACATTTTACATGATAGAAATGTATTTATTTGTTTTAAACTGAGAACTGTTTACTGTGTGAGTGCCTCACCTCACCTTGAGGGTGGAGGATTTAGACTGAAGCTGTTGGCTCTTCCTTATGCACAAACATTCACTTTATAAATGTCACAAAAAGGAAAGAAAAAGTTAATACACTACTGAATTACTTTTAAATATGTTATATCATGTTTATGGTTAGGCACTGATCTTAAAATCATTTATAGCCTGGTGGGGAGATCATGCAGTGCTCATCTTATTTTGTCTTGTAATGACAGCTCGTAATTAATCTTTCTATTGTGCTCCTCCTCTAATCGACTGTTGGGTATACTCTTGCGTGTTTAATATAATAAGACCTGTGGGATGCTGAATCATGTGTACCTCAGTTCCTTCTACACTCTCTCTGTATGGCAGGTTTGCTTCCCTCCAGTTTTTGCTGTGGTCTCTGTGGAGAATATTCATACTAATGCATCAATGGTCATTTTGCATTTCTATAATTTTTTTTACCTTTTTTTCAGTGGTTTATCATTTGCTAGAGACCGTGGGTCATTCTCTCCCCCTACTTTCCAGATTTTTGGGATCCCATGTTGCCTCCTTGGTGTCTAACAATTGCCCTGAATAGAGTGCATAGCTGACTTCCCTTATTGCTGCTGGAGGAGGGGCTGCACAGTATACAACATTCATTCTACATTCTCATTGAACAGAGATAATTACTGGAGCTACAGTGGGTGCAGTAGGTTCTGTCCCACAGTTACCCAGAGCAGCTGCTGCTCAGTTTGCTAGTTACTCCTTTGATATGCATGGCATTTGGGCATCACCTCGAAGGAGAATTTGGAACTCTAGGTATGCTGGCTGTTTTTCTCAGACATGCAAGATACCCTGGCCACCCAAGTCCGGTTGGGTTTGCCCCTGTCCAACCGGACAGGGGCAAATCTGCTTCCCTTGCCCCTGTCCAGTTGGAACCATAGCCTGTAAGGCATCCTTTTCCCAACCCTATTGGCAGACCTCGAGACATGCATCGCCTCACCAAGGGTATTCCTGGCAGGGACCCGGACAGCACGGACAGATTCCTTGGAAGATGGAGAAATCCCTCCGGGCTTAGAACCATATCAGACCATGTTACGTTTTTTTCTTAGAGACGAATTGCTGGCCCTGGTTTCTCAGACTCTGAAGATGCTGGGAGTTCCTGGGGCAGACTCCATGACAGAATCTAAAAAAAATCCCATTCTGGTGTCCCTACGGAAAGCCTTTTGCTATTTTCAAGCCATCCAGGAGTTGATTGACCTGGAATGGGATGCCCCTGAAGCAAATTTTAAAGGTGGTTGAGCATTAGAAGCTCTATACCCACTGGATCCAGCGGCAAGAGAACGCCTGTGCTTCCCTAAAGTGGATACACTGGACTGTGCTGTTTCGAAGCGAACAACTATCCCAGTGAAGGGAGGGAACGGCCTTAAAGGATGCGCATGAAAGGCAGCTGGAGTCCATCCTTAAACAAGCCTTTCACGTGACAGCAATGACCTTACAGATTGTTTCCTGTTGTGCCCTGGTGGCTCGCTCGGTCCTGCTCCTCTCTAGAGAGGTGGATGACTCGGGGGCGTATTCCAGAGATGCTATGGAGCCTGCCACTGCCTTTTTAGCTGAGGCAGGCTCTGACCTAGTCTGTACGTCGGCCAGAAGGGTGGCCTCAATGATAGCTGCCAGAAGACAGCTGTGGCTGGGAAATTGGTCAGTAGATGCGAATCCTCACAAAGACGCCCTTTAAGGGAACACTCTTCTTCAAAAGTGAATTGGAAAAGCTGGCCAGTAAGTGGGATGACCCAGCTGCAAAAGATAAGATAAAGCAGTCATAGCACCCCCTCACCTATGAGGGGTCGATCCAGGGGTGCCCAACACTTTTGGCCATACAAAAACTCGACATTTGTGGGTGGGAGTAAATTCACAGACACCAGTTGGAGAAAGAAAACCAGCAGCAGTTATCTGCTTAAAGCTGGTAGTGGGGGAGCCTCCAGATCCTCCTGTTGTAACAAGCACATTGGTTAATTTCAAAAGCCATTGTAATGTGTGTTTGCCCTGCTCTCCTTTTGTTTTAATATTTGTAGGACAGTGATGGGGCTTCCACTCTCTGAGCTGGATTAAGTTATTTTGCAAATGGTTGATCTGCTATAACCTCAGATAGCTGGATCTTCTGGATAATCAGATGGTTAGAATGGTTTTTAAAATTTATAAACCCAGGGCTATTTTTACTTTCACTTCTATTTATCAAAGACCATCTTTTTTAAATTGCATAATTCAGTCTGATTAACTGTGATACAAAGAGCCTGCAGGAGCACTCTCCAGAGATGGATGTCTGCCCTACAGAAGTCTCATGATATCTGCATATCTTTATTTTTACTTTTGCTTTCATTTTTAGTCACATTTTTTATCTTCATTATTTGTATTTTCTTTTTTTTTTTCCTTAACCTTAGCTTGAGCTTCAGCCATTGTATTATCCCCGCTGAGGTTCTGTTTTATTAAAAAATGAACAGGTTTTTTGGGCTCTGGATTCTTATCGAGATTTTCTCCACAAGGCTTAGATGTTGTGAGCTGAGCAAGTTTAATGCTGGCACTTTGGTGGTAATTCCCACATTTGTTGTATATTGTGAGTGTAGTTCCACTTGAGGCACTACCAGCAACTGTGTGCATGTCGAACACGGTTATCCCAGACGAGAGGTCATGCATGATTTTTATTGCAGTGTGTCAGACAATGTAAGCAAGAGACTTGCAGACTCTGCTGATGACGGCGACAGATCCTACCCATTAGGGCTCCCTGTCATTTTTACTGTCCCATCACCCTTCCGGACAGTGCAACTTGCTGGTGAGGCAGGGGAGAGGATCATGACCAGGACGATTGCCACAGTCACGCGCATTATTTTTTCATGGGGTCTTTTTCTTCATTCCTGGATAGGACTGTTTTTTTTAACCTTAGCCCACATTTTCTGAGAAGAGATATTAGCTATTCATGGGCTGCAAAATACTGTAGTACTATAGAATATAAGTTGGTTCATAATAAACTCCAAATGCTGAAAGATATATTTTTCTTTATTTTTTATTGTGTGTGAGTACTGGCTTCGAAGTGTCACTTTCCTAGGATTTCTCTCTAATCACAGAGTGGGCAACTAGCAATACCACCTTCTGCCCAGATCCTTTATCTTGTGATGTTACCCTGCTACCTTGAACCTAAGAAGGGCAAGACTTAAATCTGAAGGTTGACGTTACCCCACTGGCAGTCTCGGGTGTATGTTTCTGCAGCATTGTCAGCCTGGGAAGAGTAAGCCGGGCCTAGGAATCTAACATAGGTCCTCCACATGGCAATACGCAGCACTCTCCACTGAGTTCCAAGGCTGGGCCCCATTTTGGATATTGGTGATTTTCAATGATTTTTTTTCTCCAGTGACTTCGGGTGGGTGGAAGAGGGATGAGTGGTCCTTTCTGCAAGTGCTCCCCCTTGGTAGTTCTGCATGTTTAATTGAAGAAATGCTCAGACTGGAGGAAAACAAACCATGTTACAGAGAGGAAAAGCAGCTGCGAGGGCTTGTATGATAGCAACCACTGCTGGTGACTCTGATATTACATCCCTGAGTCGAGTACACCCAGCAGGTCCTGTCTGCCGTTCAGAGTTCTAGAGAGGAAAATTGACAGAAATAAAACTTTCTCTTTCCTGTTTGCTTTGTGTGCTAACACTTCATGGTAGCATAAACAGGGGTACACTTAAGTCTCTCAGTAATTGGTAGTGCAGGCAGCAAGCTCTATGACCCGTGGCCTATCCAAACACAGGTAGATCTAATTTTGTGTTTCATGTTCAGTAATTCATCATAAATGGCGATATAAAAAGATGATCAATCTTGTCCTGAAAAATCTAAGCTTTGTGCTTTCTGATAGCATTCTTCTTCAGGGGGAGAATTTGATACATGACTTATGATGTTTAGTACTATTCATCCTCTGGAAGGAACACTTTTGAGTCTCATACTATCTGGTATTGTAAATCTTCATTGGAGAAGCACACTTCAACTTGTATTGGGTACTTTTAACCTTTGGGTAGCTGGACAGTTTGCACTCCAAAAACCTAGATGTTTTTGCCCTTTGTCAGCATTCAATCCTTCTCTGTTTTGCCTGCAGTGTGGCAGTGTGCAGGTTTAGCAATGCTGGTGATGAGTGGTATGTGCTGGTGGGTGTGGCCAAGGACCTGATCTTGAACCCCCGCTCTGTTGCTGGTGGCTTCATCTATACCTACAAACTGGTGAATGCTGGTGAGAAACTGGAGTTCCTACATAAGGTAAGGTTACCATCAATTTTATGCCCATGAAAGAAACAGGCAGCTTGTTTTCTGTCATTGGGTGGTTGTCCTAGGGAAACAGGCAGGGTGTTTAATAATATTGGGTGGAGGGTGACTTTTCAGGAGAGGGTTTCCCTAGCAAGTAGATCATCTAGTGATACTTATTCTACTTCATGAGTCCCATTTGTGATTCATTTAGAGCCCAGAATTCTTTCATTTTGATGTTAAAGGATGGAACTATGCGAAATAAGCTTTGGAGAGAGATGACAGGTAAAGTGACTGAATGGCAGGAGAGAGCTCTCTGTTACAGACTTTTGTCTGGCAGAGAGCTGCTTTGGACTGTCAGGGTAATAAGGGGCTGTTGGGGTTTATACTGGTTGGGAGAGTGTGTGTGCAGGTGTGTTAGGTTTATGAACTGCAAAATCTCAAGGATAGGGAATGAAATTATTCTTATACATGAAATGAGCAAGATCAGGGGATAAATGTATCTGATGATTTCAAGGTGGCAAAGCAGATAGATAAGGTGACAGCAAAAGCCAAAAAGATGCTTGAGTGCATCAGGAGAGGAATGATCAGCAGAAAAAGAAGGTGATATTGCCCCCGTACAAGTCGTGGTGAGACCTCATTTGGAATACTGTGTACAATTCTGGAGACTGCACCTTCAAAAGGATATAAACAGGATGGAGTCAGTCCAGCTTGTGGCTACTAAAATGATCAGTGATCTTCATAAAGCATATAGAGATAAACTTAAAGATCTAAACATATATACCCCAGAAGAAAGGCAGGATAGGGGAGATATGATAGACACATTTAAATACCTCATAGATATCTGTGCACGGGAGGTGGGTCTCTTTCAATGGAAAGGAGGGTCTGGAATGAGGGGGCCATGGGATGAAGGTGAAAGGAGGGTAGATTCAGTAATCTATGGAGATACTTATGATGGTGTAGTGGATATAGGTGGTAAAGACTAGGACAGTTTCTGAATTCAAGAAAACATGTGAAAAGCACAAGAGATCTCTGAGGGATTGTAGAGCAAACTATATAGGCTGTATGGTGTCTTTTTTTTTTTTGCTGTTACATTTCTATGTTTAAGGACTAGGAAGGGAAGTTTTGAGGTTTGTGTTGAAATAACATGTCACCTGCTGTTGTGACATGGTAGCTTTGCTAATTTTGTAAGTAACTGTTCTGCAGAAGGGAATTTATATTAAAACCTTGTTTCCTTGAAACAGATTTACTTTGTTGGACTGGAACTATGACTCTGCAGCACTGTGATGCAAAAACTTGTCTAAATCTCCTGTCTTAAAGGACCAACAGGGCTCAGATGTGCTGCGGAAGTGATATGCTCATTGAAGTTGACTGGCGCTACTGCAGCAGTCCTTAATGGCCAGAGGGCAATGTTAAATGCTAGCCTCAGAGGAGGCTTTCTTTCAGCTCTCAGGCCTGTAAGAATATCATTTAGGCATGCCAGCTGGGGAAGAGGGATATATAGAAACGGTTAAAATAAGGGATTTACTTTAAAAAAAAATTCTTTTTCCCCAGTAATATAAAAAAGTTCTCGTAGAATTTTGCTAAGTTTGTCTGTTTGATGAGATACAGACTGCATGTCTGAACAATGCATGTGTATGGTGTTTCCTTCTGGGTAGACTCCTGTGGAGGAAGTCCCTGCAGCCATTGCCCCCTTTCAGGGCCGCATTCTTATTGGAGTTGGGAAGCTACTGCGTGTCTATGACCTGGGAAAAAAGAAACTGCTCAGGAAATGTGAAAATAAGGTAAGGGATTGAAGTCTATGTTTTGGGCGTAGGACAGTGTATTCTGAGCCCTTAGTTTGTGGCAGAAGTAGGAACTGTGTGCATGACACTGGACAAATTATTTTCCTTCCCTGTGCTTTAGGTTACTCTTCTGTAATAGCAATCGCCTAAACCAGGGGCTTAAATACTGCACCACACTACGTTAATCATCAAAGAAGCAGTCCAGCCAAGCAGGTCATAGTCTTTAAAAGGGCATTTCCTAACATGTAGCCAGATGGACTCAGAACCAATGGGTTATGCTTCCCTGCCAGCAGATGGAGACTGAGTCAGATTTCAAAGCTGACATCACCCTAGATACACCCCTGCAGTGACCTCAGCCCTTCAGTATTTATTCGTCTCCAGCAAATGCTGGATGTACCTCTCTCTATGGGGATTGCTGTAATTTTTGGAAGGAGAAATGCAGCATTTAAATTGGAGAAAAAAATTGAGCCCCCCTCTCCTATGGTGATACCTAAATGTCCCTCCCACAGTTGAGAATTCCTGAGACAATTTCCAGGATCCCTCAGAGGTGTGCCTTGGTCCGGTATCCGGTTCCCAATGTGGACATTTCTGCTTAAGCAGCTGAAAGGCAGCGGATGCAGGAAGCCGAGCGCGGTGGTGACGGCCAAAGCCCGTTTCCCCCGCAGCCGGAGACCATCTCTGCTCAGCCGGTAAGCACTGAGCCCAGATAAAAAAGAAATAAATAAATAAAAAAAGAAGAGGATTTCCTCCTGGTTCAGAGACACTGGAGAGATTTCGGTAAGACTTCCTCCAGTCTCCTTGCTCTGCTCAGCATGCCTTACCAATATCGTTCCTGATCCCATTGGGGTAAAGGGAAGTGGGGTTCCGAGCGGGCTGAGCGGACCCCGGTGGGTTAGGCCCCGCTTTAGGCTTGGTCGGCACACTGCGTGGTAGGCCGCGGCAGCACCCTCTTACGCACGTCTTTGTGCGTGCCGTATAGCCCTCCATAGAATGTCGGTGTGCACAGTACGCACAACCTACTAAGTGCAGAATACAGGTAAATCTGGGCACATATGCTGTGTGTGTACCTTGCTATGCCCCACCTAGGTGCTCGAAATCTGTGCGCATAAAATTTTAAGCGCGATCCGACAACACACAGTTACTACCGCCAATGGCTCCAGCAGTCAAGAAATGTGAGCGCCTTTCTCTCTGTGCTGCTTGTCATATTAGGGCGTCGCAGTCTGACCTGGATTCCAACTTATGTCAACACTGTGAGAAAGCCCAGGGAGAGTTGGCGTCTCCGGAGTTTGCTAAGCTCGGCTCCTCCCATTCAGAGAATGGGTTAGCCATAGCCTTAACTGGAAGTACCCGGGATCTGAGTACCCCCGGGACTGGGTCATCCATGGGAGAGGGAAATTCAGCAGCACCAACCCCAGTACCTCCTGAACTAGGCTTGGACCCGGCTGCCTTCTCTTGGGTAGAATTTTTCCAGGAACCTCAGCTGGTAAGCCTCCCTTTCCCAAACTTCAAGGCATTCCTCGCCTCACCAAGGGTATCCCTGGCAGGGACCCTCGATGACACTGGCAAAGAGGAGGATACAGATTCCATGGAAAATGGGGAAATTCCCGCTGGTTTAGAACTGTATCGGAACATGTTAAAAATGTTTCCATAAAGACAAATTGCCAGTCCTGGTTTACCAACACTGAAGATGCTGGGAGTTCCTGGGGTGCACTCTGACGGAAGCAAAGAAGAATCCCATTCTAATTTCCCTACAGAAATCCTCTTGCTAGTTTCCATTACTAGAAGCCATCCAGGAGTGGATTAACCTGGAATGGGATGCCCCAGAAGCAGGTTTTACAGGGGGACGAGTGTTAGAAGCTCTGTACCCACTGGATCCGGCAGTGACAGAGCTTTTGTGTTTCCCTAAATTTGATGCACTGGTCTGTGCCATCTCTAAGCGAACAACTATCCCAGTGGAGGGAGGAGCGACCTTAAAGGATGCAAATGATAGACAGATGGGGTCCAGCCTTAACCAGGCCTTTGACGCAGTAGCAATGACTTTACAGATTGCATCTTGTTGTGCCCTGGTAGCTCATTCGTGCCTACTCCTCTCTCAGGAGGTGGAATACTCGGGGGTGAATTCAGAGCGATTATGGAACCTGCTGCTGCCTTTTTAGCTAACGCAGTCTCAGCTCTAGTCCGTGCTTCGGCTAAAAGGGTTGCCTCAGTGGTGGCGGCCAGAAGAGAGCTATGTCTGTGGAATTGGTCAGCAGACACAACCTCGAAGCCATATCTTACAAAAATACCCTTTAAAGGATCACTCCTTTGCAGAAGCAAATTGGAAAAGCTGGCTAGTAAATGGGGCGAATCTCCCGTTCCCCAGCTACCAGAAGATAAGAGAAAGCAGTTAACCTTTCATTGGGGGTTCGGAACGAACTTGAACCCAAGCCTGCCCCTCTCTTAGGCTGTCTACTACGAAAGGACTGAGACTTCCGAAATGTCAAGTTTCTGTAGGGGTGAAAGCATTGGGAGCACTTGGATTGACCCCTCATAGGCAAGGGGTCAATCCAAGGGCTTGAGGGGTCAATCCAAGGGCTCCCAACGCTTTCACCCCTACAGAAACTTGACATTTCGGAAGTCTCAGTCCTTTCGTAGTAGACAGCCTAAGAGAGGGGCAGGCTTGGGTTCAAGTTCGTTCCGAACCCCCAATGAAATTTTGCCGACTCACCCTCAGAACGAGGAGATAAGGGGTCAACTGTCCCTCTTCTACCATAGGTGGGTCGAGATCACTTCAGACAAATGGATACTGGAGGTCATATAAGAAGGATATGCGCTGGAATTTCACACACTCCTCGGAACATATTCATGATGTCCCTTGCCACTGACAGCACAAGAAGCAGGCAGTGGAGACTACTCTTTTAAGACTCCTCAGGATGAGGGCTATAATCCCACTACCTGCGCTCCAGGAATATACGGTGCGTTATTCCATCTATTTCATTGTACTCAAGAAGGAAGGTTCCTTTTGTCTCATCCTGGACCTCAAAAGCGTCAATCGACATCTACAAGTGAATCATTTCTGCATGAAAACCCCATGCTCTGTGATAATGGCCGTAGAATCAGGAGAGTTCTTACCCTCCCTGGACCTATCCGAAGCCTACCTACATATTCTAATCCGTCAAAAACACCTTTCATACACTTTGCGGTACTGGGTCACCATTATCAGTTCCAGGCACTGCCCTTCAGCCTAGCCTTCACTCCCAGAACATTTTCCAAGATTATGGTGGTCATAGCAGCAGCATTGAGAAAAGAGGGAATCCTGGTGCACCTGTACTTGGACAACTAGTTGAGCCAGGCCGAGTCCGTAGAAGAGAGTCTCTGTGTGACCAGCAGGGTGACCTCCTTGCTTCAGGAACTTGGTTGGGGCGTAAACCTGGACAAAAGCAGTCTCAAGCCCTCTCAGTCCTGGGAATATCTGGGAGTTCAGTTCGACACCAAGCAGGGCAAGGTCTTCCTTCCGAACACGTGGATAAGGAAGTTGATGTCCCACGTGCGTCAGTTGATGAGCACAATATGCCCGACCGTGTGGAGCTATCTCCAAGTTCTTGGTTTGATGGCAGCAATTCTGGAGGGTAGTGCCTTGGGCGAGAGCACCCATGCGATCACTTCAACGCTCACTACTGTCACATTGGAACCCGCAATCTCAAGACTATTCGATTCGCCTCCACTTACTGATGGGAGTATGCTCTCGGCTCCAGTGGTAGCTACAAGAAGCTCATCTGAACTATCTAGTCCTCACAACAAATGTGAGCCTCCTCAGCTGGGGAGCTCATTATTAGGAACTGATGGCCCAGGGACATTGGACCGTGGAAGAGGCCCTCTAGACCATCTACCTCTGAAGCCTGGGCAGTCGGATTGGCATGTCTACAATTCAGCCATAGACTAAAGAGTCAAGCGGTCCGTGCAATGTCGGACAACGCAATGATGGTAGCCTACATCAGCCGCCAGGGTGGAACCAAGAGCCAGCAAGTGTCATAGGACATAGATCTCCTTATGGAATGGTCAGAAATACATCTACACATGATCTCAACCTCCCACATCACAGGAAAAGACATCAGAGCAGACTTTTAAGCAAGGAGAATCTGAATTCAGGAGAGTGGGTATTGTTGGCCAAAGCCTTCCAGCTGATAGTTGATCGCTGGGGTCTCCCGACCATCGACCTGCTGGCCGCATCTCACAATGCAAAGGTTCCCCGATTCTTCAGTCGCAGAAGAGATCAGTGGTCCCTGGGGATCAGCGCTCCTGTTCAGACCTAGCCCGAAGAAGAGTTGTTATACTCCTTCCCTCCGTAGCCCCTGCTGGGCAGGGTCATTCGCAGAATCGCACACCACAGGGGATTAATCCTACTAGTAGCTCCAGTTTGACCCAGGTATCCATGGTATTTATTTATTTATTTATTTAGCATTTTTCTATACCGAACTTCATGGTTAAATACCATATCAGATCGGTTTACATCGAACGGGGGATAGAGAAAACTTGTAACAGAAATGGAACAGTACAAAATAATCAGAAGAGAGCAGTAAGTTACATTAAACAAGGACTATAAACTTGGAGGCTTTACAGCTTAGAAGTAAGAAGAATAGAAGGCCCAAGAAGGGCAATAACTTAAACACAAAAGTTGTAATGGATTCAGATTAAACAGGAAACAATATGTGGACATATTATGTATGTGGACATGCGAAGTATGTCCACATACATGCGAAGTATGTGGACATGCGAAGACTCCTAGTGGAGACCCCCCCCTGTGCCTCCCACCACTCAAGGAACTGCTACAGCAGGGTCCGGTCCTTCACGAGGATCCGATTTATTTCTGTCTTACGGTATGGCCCTTGAGATGGCTCGCCTGATGAAGCAAGGATATTCTATGGCAGTAATTGCTGCCTTACTCCATGCTCAGAAGTTCTCTACATCCCTAGCATATGTGCGTGTCTGGAGAGTATTTGAGGCCTGATGCAAGGAACACGGTGTCCCCCCTCGGGCATTCAAAATCCCATTTGTAGACAGCTTGAATAAAGGTTTGAGCCTTACCTCTTTGAAGGTCCAGATACTGACTCGCCTGTTTCAGGGGCGAGGTGAACGGAACCCGCGTGTTGGCTGATCCGGACGTGGCCTGTTTTCTGGAAGGGGTGAAGCACCTCCAGCCACCCCTATGGTGGCTGGTTCCCTTGTGGAATCTTAATCTAGTATTAGAATTTTTGGCAAGGCCCTCCTTTCGGCCGCTGCGCAGTCTTTCTTTGCATTTCATTCAGCATTTCATTCAGCATATTAATTATTTCATTCAGCATATTAATTATTCCATTAGTCACCTGCACTAGACTTTCGGGTAGCATGGCCGAGCGGTCTAAGGCGCTGGATTTAGGCTCCAGTCTCTTTTTGATTTCAGCAAAGCTTTTGACACTGTCCGCACAGGAGACTGGTGAATAAAATGAGAAGCTTAGGAGTGAGTGCCAAGGTGGTGGCCTGGATTGCAAACTGGTTGACGGACAGAAGACAATGTGTGATGGTAAATGGAACTCTCTCTGAAGAGAGAGCGGTTTTAAGCGGTGTACCGCAGGGATCGGTGTTGGGACCGGTCCTTTTCAATATCTTTGTGAGCGACATTGTGGAAGGGATAGAAGGTAAGGTATGTCTTTTTGCGGATGACACTAAGATCTGCAACAGAGTGGACACGCCGGAAGGAGTGGAGAGAATGAGACGGGATTTAAGGAAGCTGGAAGAGTGGTTGAAGATATGGCAGCTGAGATTCAATGCCAAGAAATGCAGAGTCATGCATATGGGGAGTGGAAATCCGAATGAACTGTATTCGATGGGAGAAAGGCTGATGTGCACGGAGCAGGAGAGAGACCTTGGGGTGATGGTGTCTAATGATCTGAAGTCGGCGAAACAATGTGACAAGGCGATAGCTAAAGCCAGAAGAATGCTGGACTGCATAGAGAGAGGAATATCGAGTAAGAAAAGGGAAGTGATTATCCCCTTGTACAGGACCTTGGTGAGACCTCACCTGGAGTATTGTGTTCAGTTCTGGAGACCGTATCTCCAAAGAGACAAGATGGAGGCGGTCCAGAGAAGGGCAACCAAAAAGGTGGAAGGTCTTCATCAAATGACTTATGAGGAGAGATTGAAGAATCTAAATATGTACACCCTGGAGAAAAGGAGGGAGCAGAGGTGATATGATACAGACTTTCAGATACTTGAAAGTTTTTAATGATCCAAAGACAACGACAAACCTTTTCCGTAGGAAAAAAATCAGCAGAACCAGGGGTCACGATTTGAAGCTCCAGGGAGGAAGATTCAGAACCAATGTCAGGAAGTATTTCTTCAAGGAGAGGGTGGTAGATGCCTGGAATGCCCTTCCGGAGGAAGTGGTGAAGACCAGAACTGTGAAGGACTTCAAAGGGGCGTGGGATAAACACTGTGGATCCATAAAGTCAAGAGGCCGTCAATGAAGAGTGGGTGGCTCGCCAGAATGACGGCTACTGCCTGGAGATAATACCCTTATTCAATAAACATACACATGGTTACTGTGACTCCAACATCGCTCTAAGCTTCAACAGCAAGAGGAAATGTGGAAAAAAGGATTTGCACTCACAAAGCGGGGAGTAGCTGGCTTGTTACGGCGGTTACTACCCCAAACCAAATAAGCCTGATACTTCACTTTCAATGCATAACCAGCATAGCTCTCTGCTTCAACGGCAGGGGAGAAGAAAAACTGATACTTCACGCATATCCAGCATAGCTCTCTGCTTCAACGGCAAGGGAGAAGAAAAACAACCAATAAGGGCTGAATAACATAGTCTGGGTAAAACAAATAAGCATGGCTGTAGCTTGCTTATTGCGGCGGTTACTACCCCTAACTAATCAAGCTTGATATTTCACTTGGATGCAGCTCCATCACTGCTCTCTACATTAATGGTGGGGGTGAAAGGGAAATAGAACCTAAGGTTACTAAGAGCCAAGAGAAACAGATAAGTATGAGAAAAAAAAATGTGTGAAGCTTGCTGGGCAGACTGGATGGGGCATTTGGTCTTCTTCTGCCGTCATTTCTATGTTTCTATGTTAATCTTGAAAACGGTGTTCCTAGTGGCTATATGCTTGGCATATCGCATCTCTGAACTGCAGGCATTGTCCTGTTGGGAACCGTTCCTGGGCGTACAGGCCTGAGAGGATTCAGCCTTTGCAAGGGTGGTGTTAACTGGACCGCGGGCAGCCTCCCGCCCTGATCGGGAATAGCTTTTGTACATCCCATTGGTCCTGAGTCCATCTGGCTACACGCTAGGAAATGGAAAAATTACTTATCTGATAATTTTGTTTTCCTTAGTGTAGACAGATGGACTCAGCATCCCGCCCACAGCTACCCAAGAACGGTGCCAAGGATTCGCCTGTGGAGTGGATATTGATTCCAAGAGATTACGGGTAAGCAGTCATCCAGTCCCTAGATCAGTGCATCTATATTCTTACTGTGGTTCAGTGTGTTTATGATTGGTTGAGTACAATTACGGATATCTGTTTTTAATCATATTTTAAATCAAATGTTTTCAGTAATATGTCCACAGTGGCTTTTGAAGAGAATATTGAAGGTCACTGCAGGGGTTTATCTAGGGTGACGTCAGCTTTGGTATCTGACTCCATCTCCATCTCCTGGCAGGGGAGCTTAACCCGTTGGTCCTGAGACCCATCTGTCTACCCTAAGGAAAACAAAATTATCAGGTAAGTAATTTCTTCATTGGAAAGCTGAGCTGGTAATACTTACTAGTGACCTAGGTGAGGTGCAAGAATCTTGAAGTCAGAACGGTCATTATCTTTGGGCTTGAGCGCAGATGGTAGCATTTCTGTGCTGACAGGAGAAAGGGAGCTTGCATTCTCAGCTTTTCCAGTTCAGCCATGTAACTATGATTGCTTTGGTTTCACAGCACCTGGCTAACTACATCTCAGGGATCCAAACCATTGGTCACCGTGTGATTGTATCCGACGTCCAAGAAAGTTTCATCTGGGTTCGTTACAAGAGGAATGAGAACCAGCTCATCATCTTCGCTGATGACACTTATCCTCGCTGGGTCACCACTGCCTGCCTCCTTGACTATGAGACTGTGGCTGGGGCTGACAAGTTTGGCAACATTTGCGTGGTAAGTCCTGTTTTACAGAGACAACAGATGTGTTGCATAGCCACCTTTCCACAGAATTTATCAGGAGGGGAGTTTAAGAAAAATATAATTTTATATACATTTTTCAATAAGCCTGACAAAACTCTGCAGTGTACAAAAAGTAAACACAAAGGAAAAATGGATGGAAGGATATTCTACTGTTTGTCCCAGATTTCTTTGGGTCCATTATTGCCCTTTCCCACCTTCTATGGTCACTTCTCAGAACTCCTGGTGATTGCTATTAGAAGTTATATTACCTTGCATCTCAGCTCTGAGGGATAATTGCAGGCCGAGGTTGTAAAACATTGGACTCATTTAGAAGAGCTAGATGTGAATGAGGGCAGAGGGTAGAATGGCTCTGGATATCCAGAAGCTGCAGGAAAGAAAAAAACAAGCTGCATATCCGGTTGTTTAGCATATGCAGAGAGTTCAGCAGGAGATTTCTGGTAAATTCAATCTCACCTTTTTCCCTTCATCACACTTCCTAATCTGGGATAATCCTGATTTCTCCAGGGGTTTTCCAAAAGCATGGGGTAGAAGGACTAGGGCAGTTATTCCATAATGGTACCGCCATAAATATAGAATAATGTAAGATGTTAAATACAGTAAATGGGTTAGTCTTTAAGGGGGCAATTTTTAAAACTGTAGTTATATCACATATCCACATCAGGACTTCACCCCAATATATTTTTTTAATTCAAAAAGATCACCAATAGATAAAAAGTCTCTCTCTCCACACTTCCTTCAATATCTATCTGATGTACTGGATTTCATTATATGCAGCCTGGTTAGCACACACACCTTGTACATACCCGTATCTGTCCAGACTCTTGGATTTTGCCTCCCCTCCAGCAGATGGAGACAGAGAAGTTTTTGACTTGACACTGCCCTATACCTCGAGGTGCCACCTACAAGTCCGTCAGTATTTCTCTGTCTCCAGCAGATGGTGGAGGTGTAAAATCCTACAGCCTGTGACAGATAGAAAATTCCAAAAAAAAAAAAAGAAGAAAAAGAGTAAAGATTTCTGAGCCTCCCAGGGAGAGGGGGTTGTCAGGTCCTGGTGGGACCATCCCCCATGGAATTTGAGGCAGTGGAGTAGAGGGTCGGGGACTCTGCATGCTTGCCCTGTTGGCAGCAGCTGGGGTGATTCCGGGGATCCCGGCTCACTCACCTTGAGCAGAGCAGAATCAGGGGTCGCTTTTGGAGCTTTAAGTTGTGGGGGAAAAAAGAGGGAGCATGCTCGTGAGGTTTCTTCTGCTTTCAGGTAGGAGCTGCAATTGCTTACCGGGGCTTCTTTGTTCCCCCAGCGCTATCCTTCTGCTGCTGTTGATTTTATTTCGGGTTCCTCCAATACTGTGTGGTGTGGCCTGCCGTGCGATAGCATTTGTTCCGGGTGCATCGCTGGTGGGGAGGGCACCTCAGGGGCCCTCAACAGGTGGCAATTTGCATGTGGGCCAGGAGCCTGGGAGGCTCAATCAGGCACATCAGCCCAGATCCATTCCCGCTGAGCGTAGGAATGGCGGCCATTTTGGCTGCTGTTAGAGCTGCCGTGCGGGCCGGGGAGAGGAATTTCCCTCCTCCCTTATCCCGCAGCCAGGTGACTCGGGGGGGGGGGGGGGGATTTTCCTGCTGATTCGGTGATTTCTTCAGAGGAGGGTCCTGGGGGAGCTTCGGACTCCTCCTCATTCTCTTCCGAATTTGTATTGCTGCTTCACAAGGCTTTTAAAGCTAGGAAGGCAACTAGAAGGCATTCTATTAGAGGTGCTCATTCAAGGCCTGCCAAAGTGCCCTCAGCTCCTGGCAAGGAGGGTGTTTCGGCCCCCAAGAGACCCAGACTCCCGGAGGGAGAGAGGGTTGCGAAATCCAGGCACCCCCTAAGGACTGTGCCATCTCAGCCTGCGGGAGACTCATCGTCGGAGGCTTCGGGGACGGATGATCCGCAGGCGCAGGAACCTCAGCGGGGGCAGATCCAGATCTTGGCGACCAGAGTCAAGATCAGCAATTAGCGGGCACTCTGATGGTTGAGGGGGATGAGTTTGTTCCACAAGATTGAGCTGAGTCCGCTTATTCCCGCAGTTCTGAAAGAATTGGGTATTGAGGCCCCTCAGGAGGACTCTCGGATGGGAGCCATGGATCCGGTCATGGTGGGTCTCCGTGGTCCGACCAGGTCCTTCCCTTTTCATCTGTCTGTCACTGACCTGTTATTTCAGGAGTGGGACACTCCGGACTTAGGTTTTAAGGTTAGTCGGGTGATAGATAAGATGTACCCTCTACCAGAGGAGGTGCTGGACCTCCTCAGAGTTCCCAAAATGGATACGGCGGTGACAGCAGTTACCATAAAGTCCACCATCCCAGTGACGGGTGCTACGGTCCTTAAGGATATCCAGGATCAGAAGCTAGAGGTGCAGCTTAAGGAGATCTTTGAAGTATCGGCTCTTGAGGTGCCAGCTGCCATGTGTAGCAGTTTCGCACTGAGAGCAAGTCTTCGCTGGGTGCAGCAATTACAGATGGGTGCATCCCTCTTGGATGCGGAGGCTATACAAGCTGGGTAGCTGGAGGCCGCGGTGGCTTTCAGTGTGGGCGTGCTGTACGATCTCCTTCGAACTTCGGCCAGGTCTATGGTTCCGGCTGTCTCTGCCCGCAGACGACTCTGGCTGAGGACTTGGTCTGTGGATGTTTCTTCTAAGTCTCAACTGGATTCCTTGCTTTTCAAGAGCAAACTGCTCTTTGGAAAGGATTTGGAAGACACGATTAAATCCAAGGTCCATAAGCTGCCGGAGGGTAAGCCGAAGGTGTGGGGCTCCTTTCCCCCTCGCTCACGCTTCCGAGGAAATTGAAAGTTTCGGGCCTCCAGATCGTCCGGCTCCTCTTCTTAGACACAGCTTGGGCAGGCAACAATCCTGGAACCAGCCTTTTTGTGGTTGGTGCCTTGGCAGCGACAGGGCCTCCCAGGGTACGGGAGGGGTCAAGTCCTCCCAATGAGGCAAGGCCGGTTCACTCCTCCGTTCTGGTAGTAGGAGGCAAGTTAGCTGTGTTTTACGAGGAGTGGACCAAATTAACTTTGGACTAGTGGGTCCTAAATATCTTAAAACATGGCTACCTTTAGATTTTGCTCTGCCCCTCCGGGAGCATTTTCTGGTTTCCCTGTGCTCTTTTTTTTAAATTTAAATTTTTATTAGTTTTCATCAACCATATATCAGCAAAAACCAGAACATATAGGCAAGCGCCATACATCTGAAAGCATGGTCAGAATAGACAAAATAGACAAAAATTTCCCCCTCCCCCCCTCCCTGGGTATGGGAGATCCACAAAACACAGCCCAAGTACCAAAAGCAGTGAAAACAGAAAGAACAATAAGAACCCTCATCTTGAGGAGGTAACCAAATATGCACAATAAAAATATAGAGAGAGAAAGAGCAAAAACATAGGCACATTATCAAAGACCCGTACAACAGGCTAGCAGTGTGATTCAGTGGCCCAGTGATCCTAAGGCAGTCCGAACATGCAGGTCTTGTAAGTGAGCGAATGTCCTTCAACCATCCCTCCCCGGTCGGAGCACCCCAGCGCCTTAGGGAGCATTACCGGGATTCATAGTCCATGAAAGGTTTCCAAGTCTTAAAATAAGATGCCAGTTTATTGTGTTTGAGAGCCGTCAAGTAGGCCATTTGTTGATAGTGATGCATCAATTTTACAATGTCTTGAAGCCTCGGGATCCGCGGGGACTTCCAATGCAGGGCAATCTGACTTCGCGTGGCAATAAACAGTTGCATACAAAAGCGTTGCATCATTTTATCAACACTATCAGGAAAGATGTTTAACAGAGCGGATTCGATATTGACCACCAATGTGATTCCCAGGACCTTAGACAGCCATTCAAAAACCATTTCCCACAGGGGTATAATAAGAGGGCAGTCCCACCACACATGCTTAAATGTTCCCCCCAGCCCACACTCTCTCCAACAGGCATCTGACACGGAAGGGGAGAAGCGGTGTAAGCGAGCCGGAGTAAGGTACCACCGATATATAATTTTATAGCAATTTTCTTGCATTCTGGCCGAAATGGAACATTTCCTTGCATTATTAAAGACTGCTTCCCAAGTCTGCTTCTCCAATTGCTTGCCCAGATCCGCTTCCCACTTGTCAATAAAGGAACACCTCTCAAGTGACAGGGGAGAAAGCAGTCGATACAGTTTGGAGATAGTTCCCCGGAGTTTATCACTGTACCTACAATAAGTCTCCAGAAGGGAGCGGCCGTCCCGCAGGGAGCCAGCCTTTAGCAACCCCTGTATGTAATGGGATACTTGGGCGAACGCTAGATAGTCATGGCGATCCATAGGGTATCGCTCAAAGAGCTGGTCTCTGGTGTATAGTGTACCCTGGGAGATTAGCTGCCCAATGGAAAGAATCCCTTTCTCCCGCCAATAGCGGAACCGTGCAGATTGGAAGCCACTCGGGAATTGGATATTATGCATTAAAGACGTTTGATAACAAAACTGTCTATCCCCTAGCAACACCTTACGACTATGGGACCACACCATGAGGGTGACCTTCAACGCCCAGGGTAAACAGCGAAGGGGTCTCCATGTACCCCGTGGCTGCCAGGGCATTGCTGCTAACGCCATAGGCCCCACCATTACTTGTTCCACTTGGACCCACTGCTTCACTGAAAGCTGACGGTGAATATCGATAATGGCCCGCAATTGAGCGGCAGTGTAGTATTTTGAAAGATTAGGGACCCCCAGTCCGCCTTGGTGTTTTGGCATGTAAAGCACCTGCCTGGCTAATCGCGGCGGCCGCCTACGCCATAGGAAAGCAAAGATTCTCTTTTGCCAGTTGCGGAGAATCGGTGAAGGGATATACACTGGTAAAGAAGCAAAAAGGTATAATAACTTGGGCAGGATGTTCATCTTAACTATGGCAATCCGGCCCAGCCAGGAGAAGCATCTTTTGTTCCACCTACTCATATCAATTGTAATATTGCGCACCAGCGGGGTATAATTCAGGGCAAATAAGTCCGATAAATTCGGGGAGATCTGAACCCCCAAATACTTAATCTTGGATTTGGCCCATTTAAAAGGGAACCCAGCCCGGAGGTATTGCACAGTGACAGGATCGAGATTAATATTAAGCAGTTCTGATTTATCAGCATTCACTTTAAGGCCGGAGACACTACTGAAGGAGGCAATTTCACTCATTACGCCCGGAAGCGAGCTTACTGGGTCAGTCAAGGTGAGCAAAACGTCGTCCGCGAAAAGTGAGAGAGTGAATTGTGACGTTCCCAGCTGTACTCCCTTAATAACCGGGGAATCTCGAATTTTGGTAGTCAGGGGTTCCATATAGATGGCAAAGAGGAGAGGTGAAAGCGGGCACCCCTGCCTAGTGCCCCTCCCGATGTTAAATGCCGACCCATAGCCATTGTTAACCTTGACCTTAGCTTTAGGCATATCATACAACTTTTGAATCCACTTGATAAAGAAAGGCCCAAAGGAGAATTTCTCCAAGGTGTGAAATAAGAACGGCCAGTGCACTAGGTCAAATGCTTTTTCAGCATCTAGTGAGAGGAGCACAGCCGGAATACGCTCCTTCTTCACCCACCACACAAGGTCCAGCACTTTACGAATATTATCAGCCGCCATTCTCTGTGGGACAAAACCAACCTGGTCCGAGTGCACCAAACCCGGTAGAAATTGATTAAGACGCACAGCTAGGAGACGAGCTAGGATTTTTAAATCCACATTAATGAGGGAGATTGGGCGGTAGGAGCTACACAACAATGGATCCCGCCCGGGCTTAGCTAAAACGGTGACCCCCGCCGTGTTAGCTTGAGATTCGATACGTCCTCCCTCTCGTAGGCTATTAAAATAATCAGTCAATGGACCTACCAATGTATCAACACAGGTTTTATAATATGCCCCCGAAAAGCCGTCAAGCCCGGGCGATTTGCCCAGTTTAAGCGATTTAATGACTGCAGTCACCTCCGCCTCCGTGATTGGAGCGTCAAGTGCTTGACATTGAGCAGAGGTCAAAGCCGGTAACGTCAGGCTATTCAAGTAGGCTACAATCTCCGGTTCAGTAATCATGGGTTGGGCACTGTACAAGGTTGTATAGAAGTCAGAAAACGTGCATCGTATGTCAGCAGAAGCGGTGTGAATGGTCCCCACCCCGTCCCGGATTTTAGAGATATTATTCTGGGCCATTCTGGACTTAAGTTGTCTGGCCAATAGGCGCCCCGCTTTATCCCCGCCTTCATAATAGACTTGCTTCGTGAGATCCATGGCATGTAAAACTCGAGAACTGTTAAGGTGATCCAATTTGCCTTTAAGGGCTAACAGTTTCCTATAACAACGTGGGGATTGCGTGTGCATATGTTCCCGTGTCAGTAGTGTTATCTGCGATTGCAAGTCCTGTCGGTCCTGCTCTCTACGACGTTTACACGCCGACGCTCTGGAGATCAACAACCCCCTGGCTACTGACTTCGAGCATTCCCAGAGTGTGCCTGCACTAATAGAAGGGTGAGTATTGACCTGAAAGTACTCCTGCATGGCAGACTTCAGTTCTGTACTAAAAGTGGCATCTTGCAATAAAGATTCGTTTAATTTCCAAGGCCGCTCCCCAGTGTCCCCTTTGCCCATGGTGACTGTCAGCCGAATAGTGGCGTGATCAGACCACGTGATGGCCTCTAGTTCAGCGGAACGGACCCAATTACTCAGCACCCCGTCCACTAAAAAATAATCAATGCGCGAATAACTTTGGTGAGGCGCTGAGAAGTAGGTAAACACACGAGATCTCGGGTTTCGATCACGCCATACATCTACCAGGTTCCAATCTTCTATAAGCCCCTTTAAGCATTTACTAGCCAAGGTCGAAGCCGGAGTGGACAGCGAGGTATTGTCTAGCTCACGGCATAATGTGGCATTAAAATCGCCCCCCATGATGAGAGCGCCTTCCGCATGATTGAGCAGAAGAGCTTGGATGCCCTGCCAAAAATCCCCTTGGTCTCGGTTAGGGGCATAAATGTTAAGGAAGGTGTATACTGCAGTGCCTATTCGGAGTTTGAGAAGCACATACCTTCCACCAGGATCCCCAACATGAGAAAGGTATTCAAACACCAGGTGCCCAGATATCAGAATACCCGTGCCAGTGTATTTTGCGGGATGGCCACTGGCTGCTAAAAAAACATGAGGATAATCTTTGAAGGCCACCAGATGTTCGTGCCGTCTCTTTAGGTGAGTCTCCTGGATAAAAGCTATATCTGTCTTGTAAAGTTGAAGCTCTTTTTTAAGCAAATAACGTTTGTGAAAGGTGTTCAGCCCTTTCACATTAAGAGAAATGATGTTAACCATGAGAAAAGGCAGTTGGTGAGATTACCACCTGAGGTAAGCCCCTCACACCTCCAGCACAGTCCCCGGGGTCACCCAGAAAATCAACGTACGGTTCACGTAATAAGCTGTGATCTCTCAACGTTAGGAAAGCTACCCCCCCATTACTGCTGTGGAGCTGCAGATTCCCATCCCCTCCCACCCCCTCACATATTTGATTCGCCATCATAGCGCGAATCCATATTGGGGAACGCATATAAAGCAACACCAAAATCCTCCCCCCCAAACCCGCCGTCTCCCCCCTCCCAGCTAACATAAGCGCAGTGAGGCAATACACATATAATAGAATAAAGAACATGCACAGAATACAGAAAACCTGTAACAAAGAGGCTTATGCGAAGACTTGCTTAAGAGCAAAACTGACAAGGAGTTCTGAAAACGAACTTCCAAGAGGCCCAAGCAGCCTGAAAACAGGCAGTAGTGAGAGCATAGCTAGTTGTGAAACGTCAGCCCTTCTCCGCCGGTAGACCTCCCTTCCACGACTGTTGCCGACGAAGGCGGCCACGGCCTGGACCCTGCCTTTGCCATCTCGGTGTGGAATCCGCCGGGATGGGGCGATGGGAAGGCGGTGGGAGTTGGAAGGAAATCGCTAAGCCCGCCTTTTGAAAGCTCTCTGCCGCTTCCTCCATAGACTGAATGCGGTAGGTGGTGCCCTTACGCTGGAAAATTAAAGCAAAGGGAAATCCCCAGCGGTAGCGTATCTCCTCATTGCGTAGAGCTAAAGCCACTTCCCGGAGCTTGAAGCGTTTTTGCAAGGTGACCGGAGCAAGATCGTTATAAATAGAAATCGAGTGGCCCTGCCAGGACCACTGTGGCTTGGAGCGTGCGCTTTGTAGGACGTCCTCCTTAAGCCGGAACTTATGGAACTTAATGATTATATCACGCGGCTGGTTGTCTCGTCGCGGGCCAAGGGCTCTGTGCGCACGGTCCAAATCAATGGCCTGCGCGCCATCTTGTGCGCTCTTGTCTGAAGAGCCCTGGGAGAGCACAAATTTGCAAATGGCCTCGGCAGTGAGTCTGCAGTCTTGAAATTGCTCAGATTCCGGAACTCCTCTGATGCGGAGGTTCGCCCTCCGTGAGCGATTCTCCAAGTCCTCTAGCTTGTCGTGTACCAGTTCCAGCTCGGAGGAAATCGCTTTGTTTTGACTAGTAAGGACCTCAATTGCTTCACTATGAGTCTCCGCCCGCACATCCAAGTCATCCACGCGGTTACCCAGCGCGTTCATATCTTCCCTTAGCTCCGCCATTGATGCCAAGAGTTCAACTTTATGCGCTTTGAGGTCAGCCCGTAGTTCTATAAACCAATTGCGCATCTCAGATCGGGTGGGAAAATCCAAAGTGGAAACCGCGGGTTCCTGGACTATAGAATTGGGCGGCCCGTCCCCTTCAACCATGGCATCACTATCATCCAGAGGGGTCGGGGCCTGCTCCTCCTCTGTGACCGCTAGCTCGCCTGCGCTTTTGGAGAACGAGAATTGTTTTAGGTCCACATTTCGCTTTCGTGCTGCCATCCTAGTGGGTTCAGCTACCAGAATATACCAGTGATTCACCTCAGCGTGAAAAATTGCCGCCTAATTTAGCCTCTTATAAATTGTTGGGAGAGGAGCGCACGCTTCAGGCGGCCATCTCGCAGCGCTGCTCTCTAGCGCCCCTCCCTGTGCTCTTATGAACAAAAATGTCTAGAGGTGCAGGACACTGTGAGACACCTCAGCAAGTTAGGAGCCATCATGCGAGTGCCCCCAGAGGAATGAGGAAAAGGCCGCTATTCCATTTGCTTTGTAGTGCCGAAGAAGGAAGGCACGTTCCGACACATCCATGATTTGAAAAAAGTCAACAGGTCTCTCCGGGTGCCTCGGTTCCGAATGGAAACTCTTCGGTTGGTCCACTAAGGGGAATTCCTAGCTTCGCTGGATCTGACAGAGGCGTATTTGCACATTGCCTGACCACTAGAAGTACCTGAGGTTCTCAATCCTGGGCAATCATTTTCAATTTCACGCCCTGCCTTTCGGTCTCGCGACAGCTCCCAGGATCTTAACCAAAGTGATGGTTGTCGTGGCAGCAGGGTTCTGGAAGGAAGGTGTCTTGGTTCATCCTTACCTGGTTGATTCGAGCGGTCAGAGGCCCTCTGCCAAACGGCGGTGCTGCGGGTTCTTCAACAGCAGGATGTTAGTCCTCACGAAACCTGCCTGCCACCCCCCAGAGTTGGATTTCTCCTATGTTTGTTTTATTTTTACTAAAAACTTTGACAGAAGTTTTCTGTGCCGTGCTTCATCTGATAATGTCACCTATGTGTGAGCACTAACATCCTATTTTCCTAGGAGAACACTTGTTACAGGTAAGCAACTCTTTCCTTTTCATCCAGTCAGACCAGGCCGGACTAGTGGGTTATGCATGTCACCCAGCGGATGGCAACAGAGCTCAACAGGCTTGCTGATATCGCTGCTTATACTTCTGTGCTGACACCAGCCTACCTCTGGTATTCTCTGTCTCTAGCAGATGGTTGACAAGCATTCCATGCTGTGGGCTCAGCCTGACTGGCTGAAATTGGAAGATCTTGCTTGTCCCTGAGGTAACAGACAAGTTCTCCCTCCTTTAGTTGAACCAAAGCCCCTGCATCTATCAGCAAGAAAAGCAGGGCATAAGATATGCAGGGGCTCCAGAGGTGATAGCCGTTGTTTACTCACTCTGTGGAGCTGGTGAGAGCCTGTGGGCTTTCAAAGGGATTTCTCCTCTCTTCTTTGCCATCTCTTTTCCCCCCAATATCCCTCTCACTCCCACATACCCCAACCCCAAAGTATTCTTTGTGTGCCTTCTTTCAAAGTGCTTTTTGGCTGGCTGTTTATATAAAGTTTGGGGGGGGGGGGGAGGCGAAATGACTATGCACTATAGCTGCTCAGAGGTGTTTCACCATGGCAGTGGGATAGGAAAATTAGTTCTTAACTGTTAATTTTCATTCCTGTAGTACCAAGGATCAGTCCAGACTTCTGGGTTATGCCTCTCCTCCAGCAGATGGAGTCAGAGAGAAAACTGAAAAGCACCACCCATATAACCTGGGGTGCCACCTGCGATCCCTCAGTATTATCGATATCAAAGCAGAATGAACTTGCTACAGACAAAAAATTTCGTGTAATATAAAAACAGCTAATAAGCTTTTGCAACCAGTGACTAGATCAAGTTAAAACTCAACTTATCTCTAGAAAAAAACACAACAGTCGTTAGCAACATCTGTGAAGGAAAAAAATTCATGAACGGCTGACTGGACTCTCCTGCGTACGGGCGGCCGTCTGGACTGATCCTTGGTACTACAGGAATGAAAATTAACAGGTAAGAACTAATTTTCCTTTCCCTGTACGTACCAGGATCAGTCCAGACTGCTGGGATGTACCCAAGCTGCCCTAAATGGGGTGGGGCCTGGAGAGTCCCGCTCGAAGAACACTACCGCCAAAAGAATCCCCTCTGGGATCCCTTACATCCAGCCGGTAATGTTTAGCAAAAGTGTGTAATGATTTCCACGTAGCCGCCCGACAAATCTCTTGTGGTGATACACACTGACTCTCTGCCCATGAAGCTGCCTGAGACCGCAGAGAATGTGCCTTAAGGCCCTCCGGCACTGGGCGTCCGCAACCTATATAGGCAGAAGCAATCGCGTCCTTCAACCATCGTGCGATAGTAGTCTTAGAAGCCTGAGCCCCTCTCCTAGGCCCGCTTCACAAAACGAAGAGCTGGTCTGAAAGACGAAAAGGATTAGTGACCTCTAAGTAGCATAACAGGACCTGACGGACATCCAACCGCCACAAATCCTTATCCGCGTCGGGGAAAAAAACGGTAACTCGACGGATTGATTGACATGAAATGCCGACACTACCTTAGGCAAGAAAGAAGGTACGGTGCGAATAGATATACCGGAATCAGAAATACGCTGAAAAGGTTCTCGACAGGAGAGGGCTTGGAGCTCTGAGACCCGCCGAGCCGACAAATAGCTACAAGAAATACTGGCTTGAGCGTCAAATCTTTAAGTGCCACTCGCTTCAGGGGCTCAAAAGGTGAGCCACAAAAAGACCAGAGAACCAGGTTCAAACTCCAAGACGGACAGACCGCCCACACCGGTGGCTTCAAATGCTTGGCCCCCTTCAAGAATCTCACCACGTCCGGGTGAGCCGCAACGGAAATTCCATCAATTTTGCCACGGAGACTGGCCAAGGCCGAGACCTGGACTCGAAGCGAGCTGTAGGACAACCCCTTCTGCAATCCGGCTTGCAAAAAAGACAGTAGGTGGACAATAGTGGCCCCTCAAGGGGACAAATTGCACCCCTGGCACCAGGAATCAAAATCTTTCCAAACTCGGACATAGGTAAGCAAGGTGGAAGTCTTCCTGGCTCGCAGAAGGGTAGAGACGACTGAATGCGAATAACCCTTGCGCCTTAACCTCCTCCTTTCATAAGCCAGGCCGCTAGACAAAAGCGATCTGCCTGTTCGAAAAATACCGGACCCTGACATAGGAGGTTGGGCAGGTGACTGAAGCGCAGCGGGCCGTCCACTGCTAGGTTGACCAGGTCGGGGAACCATGGCCTCCGCGCCCACTCGGGCGCCACCAGGACCACTGGACCCCGGTGAACTTCTATGCGACGTATTACCTTTCCTATCAGAGGCCATGGAGGAAACACATAAAGAATAACGTGTATAGGCCAAGGGAGAACCAGAGCATCCACCCCTTCGGATCCGTGGTCTCGCCGGCGACTGAAGAAGCGAGCAGCCTTGGCATTCTGATGAGTCGCCATCAGGTCCAGGTGGGGGGTCCCCCACCGCCTCAATATCATGCCCATCGCTTCTTCCGACAGTTCCCATTCTCCGGGATCCAAGTGCTGCCAGCTGAGAAAGTCCGCTTGTACGTTGTCTACACCGGCGATATGAGACTCAGCAATCCGGTCGAGGTGGCGCTCCGCCCATCTCATCAGTCGGTCGGCCTCGTCTGCCACGGGACGACTTCTGGTGCCTCCTTGCCTGTTTATGTAGGCCACCGCCGTAGCATTGTCGGACAGAACCCGTACCGCCTGGTTGCGCAACATCGGCAAGAAGTGTCGTAGAGCTAGACGAACCGCCCTGGTCTCCAATCTGTTGATGGACCACTGTGATTGGGCCAGAGTCCAAAAACCTTGGGCCGACCTTGACTGGCCCACTGCTCCCCAACCGGACAGGCTGGCATCGGTCGTGACCACCGTCCATGGAGGACTCTCGAGACAGACTCCCTTCAACAGGTGGTCCAGATTCAGCCACCAGCCGAGGCTGGACCTGGCCAGTTCGAGAAGTGGTAAGGGGATCTGGTACGCCTCCGACCTGGGATCCCAACACGAGAGCAGTGCCCTTTGCAACGGTCGTAAATGAGCGAAGGCCCAAGGGACTAGCTCCAGGGTAGACGCCATATATCCAAGAACCTGCAAATAGTCCCACACTACCAGGGAGGGAAGAGAGAGTAAGCGGCGTACTTGCGACTTGATATGAATTTGAAAGTCGGTATATAAATCTGACTAAATAAATCTGTCCATGCGATCGAGAGGAAGGGAGACTCTGCCTGCCAACGTATCGAAGCGAGCCCCAAGAAACTCCAGTACCTGGGTCGGGATGAGCTGACTCTTGGTAAAATTGACAACCCAGCCTAGAGACTGTAGCCGACTCACCACCGAACTGACCGCCTTTCGGCAGAGCTGTTCCGATTTTGCCCGAATAAGCCAATCGTCCAGGTAGGGATGTACCAGGATTCCTTCCCGACGTAAGCTCGCCACTACCACCACCAACACCTTGGTGAACACACGAGGAGCCGTTGCTAGCCCAAAAGGTAGGGCGCGAAACTGAAAATGTTGCCACATAATCATGAATCTGAGAAAACGCTAATGCCACCTCTGTATCCCTATGTGAAGATACGCCTCCGTCATATCCAAAGAGGCCAAAAACTCGCCCTTGTGGACCGCGGCAATGACGGAAACGAGGTACCCTCAGCGCTTTGTTGACCTGCTTGAGATCCAAAATCGGACGGAAGGTCCCATCCTTCTTGGGAACCACGAAGTAAATGGAGTAGCGACTGGTCCTATGCTCTGACGGAGGAACCGGCACAATGGCCCCCACAGCCCTCAACCGCTCCAGGGTCTGAAGCACCGCTTGTCACTTGCGCAGAGGCCCGCAAGGGGACATCAGGAAAAAATCCCGGAGGGGACAAGCAAAATCCAAAGCGTAGCCGTGACTTATAATATCTAGGACCCACTGATTGGATGTAATTTTGACCCATTCCTCGTAAAAATAAGACAGCCGACCCCCGATGTAAGGGATGGAGGAATGGGCCGGCGCTACTTCATTGTGCAGGCTTGCTGCTGTTGGCAAAGGCATGGGACCCAGCTCGCGGAGGCCGCCTGCCTCGAAAGGAAGAGACCAAGACTGAGCTCTGGAAGCCGATTGCCGAGGGGCATAGCCCGATGCCCCCCTAGCGGAGTGAAAACGCCGCTGCCCCCAGAAACAGCCTCGGTAACCACCAGCGGCCCAGGCCGCCCAAGGCCGGTCCTCAGGGAGCTTGTATACCTTGTTGTCCCCCAAATCTTTAATAAGCTGCTCCAGCTCGTCACCAAACAGCAACTTACCCCGAAACGAAAAGGAACCGAGCTGAGCTTTTGAAGAGGAATCGGCGGACCAGTTCCGGAGCCACAGCAGTCGGTGAGCCAAGACTGCCGAAGACATGGTGCGAGCCGAGGTCCGAAGGAGATCATATAGGGCGTCCGCTGTATAGGCGACAGCCGATTCCATATGAGTCGCCTGTTCAGCCTCCCCCGTAGGAAGGACCTGTGATGTCAACATTTGCTGAACCCAGCGGAGTAAGGCTCATTGCATAAGGCTACTACATACAGCTGCTCGAATTCCCAAAGCGGATACTTCAAATATACGCTTAAATAACGCTTCCAACTTCCTATTCTGCAAGTCCTTAAGGGCCGTGCCCCCCATCACCGGGATGGTAGTGTGCTTGGCTATGGCTGTATCCGCGGAATCCACCTTAGGGACCTTCAGGAGTTCCAGTGTCTCACCAGGGAGTGGATATAACTTTTCCATTGCTCTAGTGACCCTTAAGGAGGCTTCCGGGGCTTCCCACTCCCGGGAAACAATCTGCGAGAGTTTCGGGTGAAACGGAAAGGTCTGCGGTGGATCACGCAGCCCCGCCAACGCAGCATCCCCTGTAGACGCTTCCGACGGGTCCTGAGACACGGGGAGCTCCAGCTCCTGCAACTCGTGCATAATTAGGGGGTTAAGCTCCTCCCTGTGGAATAGCCGGAGGACCTGCGGATCATCGCCTTCCACTTGGGATACAGAATCGCCCTTATCCAGGGCGAAAGGATCCTGATGACCCGGATCCACCGGGTCCACTGGATCAGGACAACCGGGCTCCCCCGGGTCCGCGGGATCAGGCAACCTGTGCAGTAACTTCCTTCCCGAGGCCCTCGGGACTTTAACTAGAGTGGGAGATTTGTCATCCCACTCCGATTCAGCATCTAAGTAAGCCTGATGAAGTAATAAAATAAACTTCAAAGAAAATAGTTGCCGCCGCTTTAAGGGCCCCCCAGAAGCCCCAGACGCCGAGGCGGCAGGTGCTGCCGGCGAACCACGGGGGTCTGTGTGGCGGGGAAAGTGGAGGAGGAAGATTCTCCCCCTCGTCTGACGCACTCTCCTCCTCGCTGGAGGCAGGCAAAATGGCCGCCGCTCCCGCATCAATCGGGAGCGAGCTAGGCTCCTGCCACGCGGTCACCACGCGGCTGCCGACGCCGCGAAAAAACTGCCCCGCCGAAACGCCGTGTTGTGAAGGCCCCTCGCCCCCGGGAAGACACCGGGAGCAGAGGCCTTCATGGGAGAGCCGGATCCCCGGCTCTCCACAAGACTTACAAGCCGTGCCCCGAGGCATGGAGAGCAGCCAGGTGGAGGACTCCAGCCGCTCCGGAGGCCCGGGAGAACAGGCAGGCGCGGGCCGGATGCCAGGTATTTTATTAACTTTTTTTTTTTTTTACCAAAACAGCATACAGCCCGCGGGCAACGGCTCCTAGGGGGATCAGAGAAACGTCTCTGAGGGGGAGAGTGACCGGCCCACCGGTGAATCCTTCCCCTCTTCTCACCGGGTCCTAGCCGTAAACTCCAGGAAAGAAAGAAGACAGGACCGAGCCTTGCCCTGCCTGCCTGAATCTGGCTGCTTCAATCACGAACCTAAGGAAAAAGAAACCTCTTTCTCTCTTCTTTTTTTTTTTTTTTTTTTTTAAATGATTCAGTCACCAGTACAGAAGCTGTATCATACAGCCCATGTATTGTTAGCTTCTTTTTTTTCAAACCTGGTGGGGCGCAGCCCCAAAGAAAACCAAAGATCAGGACCGCAGGGTATGCCTCTCAATCTGCTGGAGTCAGAGAAAATACTGAGGGATCGCAGGTGGCACCCCGGGTTATATGGGTGGTGCTTTTCATTTTTCTCTCTGACTCCATCTGCTGGAGGGGAGGCATAACCCAGCAGTCTGGACTGATCCTGGTACGTACAGGGAACATCAAGACTCTTCTTTGGGAGGCATTTAGAGCACATTTCCTGGTGAGAGGGGAGCTGTTTTTTGGGGGTCTTGTCCTGCAGCTGCATTTGCGAGCAGCCTGAGGAATCCAAGATGGCACCACCCGGAGAGCACACAGGAGATGGTCCATGCTGTGTTTTTATGTCATCTGTAAAAAGTGCCAGTTGGGGCTATTCAGACGGTCTATCGCAAATGTTCTCTGACCCTGGGAGAGCTTGTACTGCAGAAATTTAAGACAGTGGGAAAAGGGGCCGGTCGGGGCTGTTCAGTTGATCTGTCTCTAATGTTCTTTGTCCTAGGACAGCTTGTACTACAGGAATTTGAGACAGCGGGGTGGGGGAGGAGGGGGAGACTTGATTGAGGTTGCACTGCCTTCCTTCTGACTCTGTGCTCATTTCACAGCCATATGGCACTGAAATGGAGGTCAGGGCCCCCTTCCTCTTACCCCTGCGCATGCTGCTGAATATTCCTCTGGGTTCGTGGCTGTGCCGTCTGTTGCTGCAGTAGGCTTAGCTTCCCCTGCGCTGCCTGTCTCCTTTCTCTGGGCTTTGATCTCACAGGAAATTTTGAAGGGTATCCAGGTCTTTTACAAAGACAAGGCATAGTCCCAGGGACTGCCCTTAACCTTTTGTGCCTTCTGCACCCAGTTGCCCTGAGATTCCTTTCCCTACCCTTCCAGCACCGTCTGGTTCAGGCACCCAGAGTAAGAAAAGGGCCAGGAACTTAAGTGGCGATGGGATGCCTGGTGAGGAGATTCATCACCCTGATGACTCGCTTGACGTTTTTTATTTTCCATGGGAGTGACAGTGTCAAGGATTTGGAGGTAGGCAACGTTTCTCCGGAGGGAGAAGATCATGCATTCATGTTGTGTCTTTCATAGTGATGAACTGATTTCATAGTCTTTGCACACCTTACAGATTTCAGATAAGAAAGAGGAGGCTCAGTTCCCCAAGGAGAATCCCATTATGGTCAGCTTTCAAAAGTCTTGGCCTTTTTTCCCTTTGAACTAGGTGGTACAAGGTCTTATTGATTTGAAATAGGCAGCTCAGCAGTCTAAATTTAAAGAGGCCTACTCTCTGGCCGAGTTGTATCCATTGGATCCCCAGGTGAGAGAGAAGTTCTGCTTTCCCATGGTAGCTGCCTTGGTGTACTCGGTGACTAAAAGGACCATCATCCCAGTGGAAAGTGAGGAGGCTCTTAAGGACATGCAGAACTGGAAGATAGAATCAGTTCGGCTTTTGAGGCTATGATTATGGCTTTTCAGATGGTGGCGTTTTACAGTATTGTGGTGAGATCTGGGCTTCATCTGCACAGGATGTCCAGGATGAGCTGGGAGAGAAATCTACGCCCTTGGAGCCGGGAGCAGCTTATTTGCCTGATGCTGGCTACGATCTATTGCGTGCCTCTGCTAGGGGTGTAGTAGCCGTTGTAACAGCTTGGTATCTTCTTTGGTTGCGCAGTTGGTTGATTGACTCTATCTCTAAGACTAACTTGAAGCTGCCTTTTGAAGGGCGGCTTTTATTTAGGGAAGAAATGGAAAAGATAACGAAAGCATGGGTGACTCTAAGGTCCCCAAACTCCCAGAGGATAGGGCTACAGCTCCACCTAGGGAGTATTCTTCTTGCGTTAGATATCAAAGCTGTCTGAAGGTTCAAACAGAGTCACAATCCTTCGGGACAAAGTAGTAGACTTTTTCCAAGTTAGTCCTTTTGTTCTAAGAAAGGAAGTAAGAATGGAGCAATGGGCTCAGACTCCTCTAGATTAACTCAAGGAAAGCTTGGGGGCCCTATCTCCAGTGTCAAGAGATAGGACGTTGACTCTTTGTTCTATCAGAGGTTGGTCCAAATTACATCAGACCAATGGGTCCTGGAAATAATACAAAATGGTTATGAACTGGAATTCACCCTTCTTATTTCAAATGTTTTTATGGTTTCTCCATGTTTGTTTATTTTATTTATTTATTTATTTATTTGCTTTTTTTATACCGGCATTCAGCCGTGGGTATCACATTGGTTTACATGGGAACTTGTGTGATAGTATGACAATGGGTCATATTATCTTTACATTGTAACATTATTAATTTAACAGTATGGTCTCTAAATTTTAACATTTTAAACGAGGTAATAACTACTTTATATTGACATATTATTTCTAATAGTATTATCTCATGCATTGTAACATTGTAAATAGATACAGTAATTTAATAGTCTGGTCTCTATATTGTAAACTTATAAACGAGGTAATAATAACTTTATATTGTAATAATATTCCTTACAGTGTTTTCTCAAAAACATTGTACGTATATACAGTAACATCGAATAAGGCTGCAATTAAGCGTTTGATTGTAAACATTTAACGCTATCATGTTGAGTGTCATTTCTATCTTGTTGGCTAGGTGTTATAGCAAATGCAAGTTGATGTTTTAGCCATGTCACTTGGCCAAGGAAAGAGAGGTGGTAAAAGCTACATTTCAGAAGCTTCTCAATTTGAAAGCCATAGTTCAGTCCCAAAAGACCAAGAAGGACTGGATCGCTTCTCCATTTAGTTTGTGTTTCCCAAGAAGGAAGATTCCTTTTGTCCCATCCTAGCCCTCAAGAGGATAAATGACTTTTTGAAGGTAGCTCACTTCTGGATGGAAACTTTAAGATCAGTAATAATGGTAATTCAGGAGGGAGAGTTTCTCACCTCTTTGGATGTGACAGAAGCTTATCTTCATGTTCCAGCATTTCCTCTGATTTGCAGTAGTTGGTCATCAGTTTCAGGTGCTGCCCTTTGGTCTGGGGTCAGCCCCGAAAATCTTCTCCAAAGTGATGGTGGTGGTAGTGGCAGTCCTACGCAAGGAGGGGATTTTGCTGCATCCTTATCTGGATGATTGGCTGATATGGGCAAAGTCTTTTCAGGAGAGCATTTCCACTTCCTAGCAAGTAGTCCAGGTGCTACAGAAATCACCTAGATCAGTGGTGGCGAACCTATGGCACGCGTGCTAGAGGGGGCACTCAGAGCCCTTTCTGTGGGCATGCGCGCCGTTGCTAGGGTTGCCAACTGTCTGGATTTTCTTCGGACAGTATAGAATTTAAAGGCAGTGTACGGAAGCCAGCTGGAGGGCTGAAATATCCCGAAATTGTCCGGATTTTCAGAGCCAACCAAAGGTGCCGCCGTGTGGGGCCTCAGTAAGTGTAAAAGCAGCATGGCCTGCCGGCAACACTGATGATTCTAGTGGGGCCACGCTACTTTTTATATCAAAGGCATCGGAAGCGAGAGGTCCACCGACAATGGGAGAAGCCTCATTAGTGGCAGTGGGACGGCACACGCTTTCCTTAACGCAACTTGCCCCGGCGGCGCTGCCACAATCCCCTCTCTCGCCCTCCCTGCTCCTGAAGAATGGAAGGATCGCGGCCTTGCAGCGCAGGCTGCTTCCTCCCTCCTGGCTGCCGGTGTCTGAATGACATCATTAGTGCCAACAGCCAAGGAGGAGGAAGCAGCCCACGCTGCAAGGCCGCAATCCTCATTCAAATACCGGCAGCTAGGAGGGAGGAAGCAGCCTGCGCTGTGCAATAGAAAGAGGTCTGAAGGGGCTGTTGGCATTTTCGCCTTCCCACCCACGGTGCAATAAAAAGATGCCCGTGGGGACCATTTATATATATTTCCTCCCGCCCAAGGCGCAATAAAAAAAGCTAGGCAAGGCCATCGTGTTCTCCTGCCTGTGGCACAGTATAAAGAGGCCTGGGGGCATGGGCATCTCCCCAACTGTCTGCAGTGCAACATCAAGAGCCCTAACTAGACTTTCAACATCTTTGGCTGCTGAAACAGAGGCCTAGAGTCTATGTATGTATGTGTGAGAAACAGTAAGAGAGACTGTGTGTGTGAGAGAGTGAGGGGGAGAGAGCTAATAAGTGTGAGAGAGAGCCTGTGTGTGAGCCTGGTATGTGTGAGGGGCAGAGAGCCAGTGAGTGTGAAAGAGCTGAGAATCACTGTTGTAGATTGTTGATTCAGGGAATATCCATTTCTTTAGTGTTAACTAATAGTCAGGCCGATACAGTACAGTGCGCTCCAACGGAACGCACTGTTAGCCTGCTCTTGGACGCGCGTTTTCCCTTACCCCTTATTCAGTAAGGGGAGGAAAACGCGTGTCCAACCCGCGGCACCTAATAGCGCCCTCAGCATGCAAATGCATGTTAATGGCCCTATTAGGTATGCGCGCGGGGTACAAAAAGTAAAATGTGCAGCCAAGCCGCACATTTTACTTTCAGAAATTAGCACCGACCCAAAGGTAGGCGCTAATTTCTTCCGGCACCCTCCGACTTAATATTGCCATGATATTTAAGTTGGAGGTCCCGAAGAGTAAAAAAAGTTTTTAAAAAAAAATTGCATTCGGCCCGCGGCTGTCGGGCCGAAAACCGGATGCTCAATTTTGCCGGCGTCCGGTTTCCGAGCCCATGGCTGTCAGCGGGCTCGAGAACCGACGTGAAACCCGCTGACAGCCGCCGCTCCTGTCAAAAAGGAGGCGCTAGGGACGTGCTAGTTACTGCCGGGTCTAATTTAAATACAGAATCTCGCGCCGGGAGAGCGGGCGTTCACCCGCTCTCCCGCAGACTTTACTGTATCGGCCTGAGTGTTAGCTATTTTTGGTATAGGGATAGATTTGTATTGGGTGCTTCATTTTTTTTTTAATTTTGTGTTTTTGTAGACTACAAGTCTTGAACACCCAAAAATAAGCACCCAAAAATGAGTACAGCAAAAAAAGCAAAAACAGATAGTGGAAGATCATTCCAAGAGGCCTGGACCGAGTCATTTGGAGTGATTGAACGCAATGGGAAAGCATTATGTATTCTGTGTAATAAAAGTGTTGTGTGTCGCACATCAAGTGTCAGACGGCACTTTGACACCAACCACAAAAGTGTTGCCAAACTTGGTAAAATTGAAAGAAAAGAGTTTCTTGAAGGGAAATTGAGGAAATATCATTCCCAGTATCTTAGTTTTTGCAACTATCTTTCTAGAACAAATCATCTGACAGCTGCCAGTTTTCAAATTTCACTGTGCATAGCAAAACATGGTAAGCCCTTCTCTGATGGGGATATTATCAAAACAGCCAAGTTGTCTGGGAGTATTTCCCTTTTTCATGATTTTCCAAACAAGGATACAATTATTCAACGCATCTCTGAGATGCCACTTAGCAGAAATACTGTTAAAGATCGAGTCCAGTGCATGGCAAGTGATGTTAGTCAGCAGCTCACCACTGACTTACAAAAGGCAGCCTGTTACTCCATGTGCTTGGATGAAAGCACAGATATAAATAATCATGCAAGGCTAGCAGTAATTTTGTGTTATGCTGTTGGTGACATTAAGAGAGAAGAGCTGATGAAACTGGTGTCTTTGCCTGAAAGAACACAAGGGATAGATATGTACAATGCTGTGATGGAAGCTTTTTTGTCACAAGACATAAGACCAGAAAAAGTGGTTTCAATTACTAGTGATGGGGCACCTTCTATGGTGGGGGCAACATCTGGTTTCATACATTTCTTTGTTAAAGAAACAAAACATCAAGTCATTCAGTTCCATTGTATTATACATCAAGAAGTTCTTTGTGCCAGGGAAAGCAGCAAAAAATTTGACGATGTCCTCAAAGATGTCACAAAAATGGTGAATTACATCATGGCTCGTGCTCTGAATTTTTGACAGTTTCAAGCACTTCTTGAGGAGGTTCAGGCACAGTATAATTGTTTACTTATGTATAATAATGTCCGGTGCCTGAGCAGAGGACAAGTCCTGGAGAGAGATTTGTAGCCTGCTTGGATGAAATTAAGTTGTTTATGAATGAAAAAGGGCAGAAATATCCAAAGCTCACTGATATGGCCTGGCTTACCAACCTCATGTTTTTTGGTTTGGTTTTTTTTTTACAGATTTTACACTACACTTCAGTGTACTGAACAAACAATTACAAGGTGTAGGGAAAACAGCAGAAAAGATGTTTTGTAATATCAAAACATTTGAGAGAAAACTGCAGGTTTTTGAAAGAGACCTTGAAAGTGAGCAGCCAAAATATTTTCCAAATCTAAAAATGCATTTAGAAAATTCTACAACATTTGCAGACATTCCTACAAGCCATCAGGAAATCTACAAGGAATTTTCTAGCAACTGCTTTGAGACACGTCTAAACATCTGCCGACTTCTAAAGAGTTACTTTGTTAGGGTCCACTGTTTCACAAGGATCCGGATCGGTTTTGTCTTAGTTTGGCCCTTGAGAAGGCACAACTAGTCAAGAAGAGTTACTCTCAGGCTATGTTAGCTTAGAGATAGATAGAAAATTCTCCATTTCATTAACTTATGTACAGGTTTGAGGACTAGTGTTCTGGGCGTCATTGTGCCCATAGTCCTGCATCTATTAGACCTCTTTTCCAAATGTCAGTTCCACCTTTGGATTTGAACTTATTTTTTACTTTCCTAGTGGAACCGCAGTTTGCTTATCTTAAGGCTTTTTATTTTGGCTGCTTACACTGAAAACAGTATTTCGTGTAGCTATTTGTTTGGCTCAGACGGTGTCTGAGTTGCAGGCACTTGCTTGTAGGAAACCTTTCTTATTGAACTCAGAAGATAGGAGTCAGGTTTATATGGTTACCTCCTTCCTTCTGAAGGTGGTCTCATTTGAATCAATTTCCTTACCTTCCTTTAGCAGACAGGTGGATTCTGAAGACTATGCTCTCCTTCGTCCCTTGGACATAAGATGGCTCATTTGCCATATCTAAAAGTCACTTAAAGCCTTGCATTCTAATTATCTCTTTATTCTGTACAGTGATGTGCAGAAGATGGAGGTGGCTCTCGGGCATTGGTGACAAACTGGATTTAAAGAGGTGATTGCAGTAGCATATGTGGATGCTGGCACCCTCTTGCCAAAGCAGCTGCAGGCTCATTCTATTAGAGCGCAGGCTATTTCTTGGGAAGTGTTGCTTTTGGTCTCTCCTTTGGAGATTTGTAAGGCGGCAACATGGTCATTCTTGTGTATATATTTATTTGCATTATTGTCTTGATGTCTTGGCTCATATGGAGGCTTCCTTTGTAATGGTGGTACTATGGGAAGCTACAGCAGCATCCTACCCTTTGAGGGAGTAGCTTGGGTACATCTGGCCTGGTCTGACTGGATGAACAGGAAGGTGAAACTACTACTTACCTGATAATTTCCTTTCCTTTAATAGACCAGCCAGGACCCTCCCTCTGCTGCTAGTGTTTGGGAGTGAATCTGCACTTATAACTCCGTGTTACCTTGTCTGCAGATAGGAAAGTGACATAGTACTTCAGAAGAACTATGTGTACACTGGAGAAGGTACAGAGAAGAGCGATCAAAATGGTAAAGGGAACGGAATGGCTCACCTATGAGGAAATGTAAAAGAGGATTAGGCTGTTTAGCTTTGAGAAGAGGCAGCTGAGCTCTGGAATTCATTGCCAGAGGATGTGGTTAATGTAATTAGCTTAGCTAGATTTCAAAAAAGGTTTGGACAAGTTCCTGGAAGAGAAGTCCATAAATTTCTGTTTCCTAGCATGTAGCCAGATGGATTCAGCAGATGGAGACTGAGTTAGGTTGCAAAGCTGATGTCACCATACATATACCCCTGCAGTGATCTCAGCTCTCCAGTATTCTGTCTCCAGCAGATGGTGGATGTACCTCTCCCTATGGGGATTGCTTTACTTTTTGGAAGGAGAAATTCTACATTCTAAATTGAAGGAAATTGAGCCCCACTCTCCTGCTGTGATACCTAAAGGTCTCTCCCCCAGTTGAGAATTCCTGAGGCGATTTCTGAGATCCCTCAGAGGTGTGCCTTTGTCCGGTAGCCGGTTCCCAGCATGGTCTTTGCTGCTTAGGCAGCTGAAAGACAGCAGGTGCAAGAAGCCTAGTGCAGTAGTGACGGCCAAAGCCCTCTCCCACTGCAGCCGGAGACTGTCTCTGTACTCAGCTCTGAGCTCAGGTAAGTAGAAAAAAAAAAAAAAAAAGGAAGGTTTACCTCCTGATTCAAAGACGATTAGACAGATTTTCGGTAGGACTCCCCTTTGTGCTTGGCAGGCCATACAGACGACATTCCTGCTCTTGTTGGGGGTAAGGGGAATTGGGCGTCCAAGCAAGTTCAGGAGCCCCCGGTGGGCTAGGCCCCACTGTAGACTTGATCGGCACACCACGTGGTAGGCCACAGTGACGCCATCTTGCGAACATTTGTGTGCGTGCCATCTTGCCCTCCATAGGACGTCAGTACATGCAGTGCGTCGGCTCCTTGCGCCCCGCCCCACCTGAGTACTTGAAATTTGTATTCATAAAAGTTTAAGTGCAAGCCAAGATTGAGAGAGAGAGCGAAGCTACCACTGCCAGTGGTGCCGTCAACCAAGAAACCTAAGCGCCTTGCTCTCTGCAATGCTTGCCATATTAGAGCCTTACAGTCTGACCTGGACTCCAACTTATGTCAGCACTGTGAGGAAGCCCAAGGAGAATTGGCCTCCTTGGACTTTGCTAAGCCAGGCTTCTCCCATTCGGATGACGGATTGGTCACTGCCTTAACTGGAAGTACGCCAGACTTCAGTATCCCCTTAACAGAGTCATCCGTTAAAGAGGGAAATTCAGCTGGTCCTACCCCAGTACCTCCTGGATTAGGCATGGACCTGGCTGCCTTTTCCTGGGTGGAGTTTTTCCAGGGGCTGCAAGCCTTCAGACAGGCGCAGTCTACTGCCTCATTTGCCCCTGTCTGGACGAAACCTCAGCCAGTGACCCCGCCCTCTCCCATTCCTAGTGGTAGACCCTGAGGTATGCCTTGCCTTACAAAGGGTATCCCTGGCAGGGAACCGGGTGGCACGAATGAAGAGAAGGATCCATATACCTTGGAAGATGGGGAAATCCCCTCTGGGTTAGAACCATATCTGACCATGTTTCGGTTCTTTCATAGAGATGAGTTGCCGGCCCTGGTTTCCCAGACCCTGAAGATGGTGGGAGTTCCAGGGGTGGATTCTATGAGAGAACAAAAGAAGAATCCCATTCTGGTTTCCCTGCAGAAAGCCTCCTGCTACTTTCCAGTGATGGGCACCATCCAGGAGTTGATTGATCTGGAATGGGATGCCCCAGAAGCAAGTTTTAAAAGGGGCAGGATGTTGGAAGCTCTATACCTTCTGGACCCAGTGGTAAGAGAATGTTTGCATTTCCCTAAGGTGGACACACTGGTCTGTGCCGACTCTTAACAAACAACTATCCCAGTGGAGGGAGGAGTGGCATTACAAGATGTGCATGATAGATGGATCGAGTCTATCCTTAAACAAGCCTTTGATGCTGTAGCAATGACCTTACAGATTGCTTCTTGTTGCACTCTGGTGACTCGTTTGTGTTTGCTTCTCTCTCAGGAGATTGATGACTCGGGGGTGAATTCCAAAGCGGTTTTGGAAACTGCTGCCGCCTTTTTAGCAGATGCAGGCTCTGATTTAGTTTATACTTTGGCCAGAGGAGAGGCCTCAGTGTGGTGACCAGATGACAGCTATTGCTGCGGAATTGGTCAGCTGATGCAACCTCCAAAGATTTACAAAGATGCCCTTTAAAGAATCACTCCTTTATTTATTTATTTAACATATTTATATACCGTTTTACCAATGAGATTTTGACCAAAGTGGTTTACAACAATGTATTCGTGAGCGAGTGGAAAAGCTGGCCAGTAAATGGGGCGAATCTCCAGTTCCCCAGTTACTGGAAGATAAGAGGAAGCACTACAGTGCCCCTCGCCTAGCAGGGGTCATTCCAGGGGTTTCTAGCATTTTCACCCCTACAGAAATTCTCCATTTCAGATGTCTCCTCCCCTTGGGAGGTTCCAGCCCTTTTGTACCCAGCAGCCCAGGAGAGGTTTAGGTTCAGGCTCATCCCGAACCCCCAATGAAATTTTACCGACCCACCTTCGGGATGAGGAGATAGGGAGAGTTGTCTGTCTCCCTTTTTACCAACTATGGGTCGAGATTACTTTGGACAAATGGGTCCTGGAAGTCATTCGAGAAGGATATGATCTGGAATTCCACAGCACTCCTCGGGACGTATTCATGATGTCTCCTTGCCACTCCCAACACAAGAAGCAGGTAGTGGAGATTACTCTTCTAAGACGCTTCAGGACGAGGGCTGTGATCCCAGTACCTATATCCCAGGAAAATACGGGGCGTTATTCCATCTATTTTGTTGCACACAAGAAGGGAAGGTTCTTTTTGCCCCATCCTGGACCTCAAATGTCAACTGTCACTTGCGAGTTACTCATTTTCACATGGAGACCTTGCGCTCCATGATAATGGCCGTACAACCGGGAGAGTTTCTAATCTCACTGGACCTATCCAAGGCCTACGTACATATTCCAATCTGACAGGAACACCAATGTTTCCTACTCTTTGCTGGGTCATCATTATCAGTTTTGGGCGCTGCCCTTTGGCCTAACACTGCCCCCAGAACTTTTTCCAAGATTATGTTGGCTGTGGCGGCAGCATTGAGAAAAGATGTTATCCTGGTGCACCTATACTTGGACGATTGGCTGATCCAGGCCAAGTCCGTGGAAGAGAGCCTCCTGGTGACAAACAGGGTGATCTCCTTGTTACAGGAACTCGGTTGGGTAGTAAACCTTACCAAGAGCGGCCTCAAGTCTTCCCAGTCCTTGGAGTATTTGGGAGTTTGGTTCGACACCAGGCGGGGCAAGGTCTTCATTCCGACCACACAGATATAGAAGTTGATGTTCCAGGTGTGTCATTTGGTGAACACGGTATGCCTGACAGTGTGGCGCAATCTCCAGTCATCTGTTTGATGGCAGCAATCCTGTGCCGTGGTCGAGGGCGCACATGTCCACTTCAATGCTCTCTGCTATCATGTTGGAACCCACAGTCCCAAGACTATGTAATTTGTCTCCACTTACCAATGGAAGTCTGCTCCTGCCTCCAGTGGTGATTGCAGGAAGCGCATTTGAGCAGGGGTTGTCTCTGTCCTTCCTGAACTGTCTGGTACACGACAGATGCAAGTCTCCGGGCTGGGGAGCTCACTCTCAGGAGCTGACTGCCCAGGGATGTTGGACGGAAGAAGAGGCCCTCTGGAACATCAATCGCCTGGAAGCCGAGCTGTCAGATTGGCATGTTTACAGTTCAGCCACAGACTCCATGGCCAAGCAATCTGCGCGATGTTGGACAATGCAACGACTGTAGCCTACATCAACCACCAGGGAGGAGCCAATAGTCAGCAGGTGTCACTGGAGATAGATCTCCTTATGAAGTGGGCAGAAGGACATCTACAGATGATCTCAACCTCCCACATCGCAGGAAAAGACAATGTCAGAGCAGACTTTCTAAGCAGGGAGAGTGTGGATCCAGGAGAGTAGGGGTTGTCAACTAAAGCATTTCAACTGATAGTAGATCGCTGGGGCCTCCCATCAGTCGACTTGCTGGCCGCATCTCACAATACGAAGGTTCCTCGATTCTTCTGTCGCAGAAGAGATCCAGGTCCCTGAGAATCGAAGCACTTATTCAGATCTGGCCGGAAGACAAGTTGCTATACGCCTTCCCTCCATGGCACCTGCTGGGCAGGGTCATTCGCAGAATCAAATACCACAGGGGACTAATCCTACTGGTAACTCCGGATTGGCCCACGTATCCGTGGTATGCGGACATGCAGAGACTCCTGATGGGGAACCCCCTGTGCCTTCCACCATACAAGGACCTGTTGCAGCAGAAACCGGTCCTTTACGAGGATCTGACTCAATTCTGTCTTATGGTTTGGCTCTTGAGAGGGCTCACCTGATGAAGTGGGGATATTCTGTGGTGGTGATTGTCACTTACTCCGCACTCGGATGTTCTCCACTTTCCTAGCATATGTGCGGGTCTGGAGACTATTTGAGGTCTGGTGCGAAGAACGCGGGGTCCTACCTCAGACGGTCAAAATCCTACTTATTCTGGAATTTTTGCAGGATAGCTTGAATAAAAGTTTAGCCCTTAACTCCTTGAAGGTACAAGTAGCGACTCTCCTATTTCAGGATTGGGGTGAATGGGGCCTCCCTGTCAGCTGATTTTGATAAGATCCATTTTCTTAAGGGAGTGAAGCACCTTCAATCTCCCTTATGGTATGGAATCTTAATTTAGTACTGGATTTTTTGGCAGGTCCTTCCTTTCGACTGCTGCTCAGTCTTTCCTTGCATTTATTGACCTGGTGGCTATATTCTCGGCACATTGCATCTCTGAACTGCAGGCATTGTCGTGTCGGGATCTCTTCCTCTGGATGACTCCAGGAGTGTTATAGCTACGTACTGTTCCATCCTTCTTGCCCAAGGTAGTATTGGAGTTTCATTTGAACCAGTCCATTTCGTTACCATCCCTAGATAAACTCAAGGATGCGGAAGAATATAGGTTCCTCTGTCATTTGGATGTCAAGAGACTTCTAGTGCGGTATCTGGAAGTTTCAGAACCGGTCTGAAAGACCTGTTTGTGCTTCATGGCAGAAGGAAGAAAGGCGAAACAGCTTCATGAGCTGCCACAGCTCTCTGGATCAAGGAGGTGATCACAGGAGCCTATGTGGATGCTGGAAAGCCATAACCACCTCAGATTAGATCTCATTCCAGTAGGGCTCAGGTGGTCTCATGGATGGAGGTCAGACTGTTGTCTCCCATCAATATCTGCCGTGTGGGAACGTGGTCTTCCTTGCACACCTCCAGGTTTTATCGCCTGGACATTCAGGCCCGAGAAGACCCCTCCTTTGCACGGGCGGTGTTGACTGGGCCACAGGCAGCCTCCCACCCTGATCAGGTGTAGCTTTTGTATATCCCTTTGGTACTGAGTCCATCTGGCTACACGCTAGGAAATGGAGAAATTACTTACCTGATAATTTTGTTTACCTTAGTCTAGTCAGATGGACTCGGCATCCCGCCTTTGGCTGCCCAAGATCTGCGCCCCAGGTTCTCCCTTGGAATGGGCTTCGAATCCAAGGAATCACGGGTAAGTGTTTATCTAATCCCTAGGTTGAGGTACCTATATTCTTACTGGAATTCAGTGTTTATGGTTGGTTGAGTACAGTTACGGTTATCCGTTTTTTAGTCATATTTTCGATTAAGTCCTTTAACTAGTGTGTCCACAGTGGCTTTTGAAGAGAATACTGGAGAGCTGAGGTCCCTGCCTGGGTATATGTACAGTGACTTTAGCTTTGCAACCTAACTCAGTCTCCATTTGCTGGCAGGGGAGCATATCTCCATTGGTCCTGAGTCCTTCTGTCTACACTAAGGAAAACAAAATTATCAGGTAAGTAATTTCTTCATTCATAAAGGTGATTTGCGGAATAGCCGCTGCTTATTATTGGCATTAGTAGCATAGGATCTATTTAATGTGTGGGTACTTGCCAGCTACTTGTATCCTGGATAGGCCACTGTTGGAAACAGGATGCTGGGCTTGATCGCCCTCTGACTGACCCAGTATGGCAACTTCTTATGATCTTACCTGGATGCCAATAAGTGTTTAAGTTCATTGTTGAAAATACTCTTTCACTTCTGTTTCCCGATTCTTCTGGATGTTTACTGGTTAAAAAAAAAAGAATTAAAACAAAATGAGGGTATGTTTTATCCAGTGTTTTTGATAATGAATGTTTGTAAGCTTGTCTGCAGTCAGCTTGGTACATGAATACTGGCAGACTGGTATCAGGACAGAAGTATATATACAGTGACATAAGTGAGCCTGTTAGCTCTGTGACCATCTGCTGGTTGGCTTGCATAACCCACTGATCTGGCCTGGTCTGATTGTATTAAAGGAAAGGAAATTATCAGTAATTTCACCATCTCTCTCATTAACAGCATGCAGCTAATGATGGAATGGGGACGAACTGGACTCTTGATCTTTGTCACTTTCAACACAGTCAATCACCAAATCTCGCTAACCAGATTAGCACAAATATGCGTAATGGGTATCGCCCTTAACTGATTCCACTCTTTCTTGACCAGCAATCTTCAGAAACAGTTTAGGGCACAACATCCTCCATATCTTTGCCCTTACTTTTGGGTGTGCCTTAAGGCTTCCTGTTGTCCCCCCATCTTCTTCAGTGTTTACCTCCATCCGTAGCAGCTATCATCAGAAGCTTGGGATGTAAAGATTATAACTACATCAATGATATACACATACATCTCCCACTACAAGGCTCTTGGAATAACACAACACTTCTCAATTTATAATTCAGAATAGTAACACCTTGGATGATTTCCAGTTGACTTCAATTAAAGATAAGACAATAGATCATCTGGCTAAATTATAGCCTTCCACTCACTCTTAATATCATCACCTTATTCCCATAACAAGAGGTTATAGGTTTAGTAGTTATTTGTGACTCAGCCTTACTATGGAGAACCAGATGACAGCAGTAACTACAAAAGCCATTTGGCATGGTAAAATTACTACACCCTTTCCTACAGCCATCTGATTTCAAAATCAGTAGTTCTTTCTACACTACTGTAACACCAGACTACTGTAACACCATTTCTCCATGGACAAGCAGCGTCAATATTGGCCATATAAGTAGATGACATCTGATGGTGCTATCATGGAACATACTTTCAGAGCTCACAAAGACCCAGAAGGCTTTCTGAGCATATGCTGGTAGTCCCACACAAATCTTAAGTCTTTTCTCTTCCACTGAAGAGAGAGGATATGTTTGATCTCTCTCCAAACTTTAGCCACTTGTCTCTTTTCAGGGTATTATTTTTCAATTTGTTTTAATTTTTTTCTGCAGTGCATCCCACCCTTTTTTTTTTCTTTTTCAAGCCTCCTCAAAAACTTTTTTTTTTAAAGCAATTTTCCCCCCTTTAAATATTGGGTAAAAGACCTTTTAAGAGCACTTCAAAATGCGACATCAAAATGTTCAGCTTCAACCTCCAAGACCATTTAGTGCTGCCTCTAATTGTGAGACTTGAGTGCAGATGTCTCCTCAGGGCCTATTTTACAGATGTCTAAAATTGAAGTATCTCTTCATTTCTCCAGAGAAAAAGAGAAAACATCCAAGAGACTAGTGCCTAAAACCAGCAGGTCATAGTCGTCTTAAGACCAGCACTGAGACTCTCCGATGTCTCACTCAGGGCAAAAAAAGGGAGAAGAAATCTTTGGCATCAAAATAGTGTGGTGCCTGTTTGAAGAAGCCCCTGATCAACACTTCTTTGGTGCTAAAGGCATTGTTATCAAACCATCCTCAGTGCCATCAAAATCAACTGTGTCTGTGGCAAAGGTCACTGTGCTATTGCACTTTGGTGTGGAAAGTACCTCTGCTCATTCTCCTTTTGGCATTGCACCGCACTCTTCTTGGCATGGGGCTTTATCATTAAAGACACAGCTTCTACTACCATTGCAGGATAAGGATTCTTCTCCCATTCTGATATTAGAATCTGATCATATTTCATCAGTAATACCTCTTCCTGCTCCAGATCACCATACTTTCATCCAGAAATTGTGATTGGAGTCTGTGGATAAGTATTTAAAAAAAAAAAAAAATCCCTACTAGCACCATCACTTCAGTTTCAGTTAGAGTTTGTTCTGGAAACTTTTGCCAATCAATTGGAATCTCAATATCCCTTCCCTCCATTCCAAAGAAGGAAAGACGTGTCAACTGAAAAATCACACAGTTGTCCTCCTAGGGACAGACCTTCATTTGATGATCTTCCAGTTATCCTCTGTTTCTCATTCATCTTACGACTTCTGTTCTTACCAAACACAAGACAAATCACAGGATTACCATCAGATCCCTCCCCTGAGGCAGCCACGACTATTTCTCCATCTGAGGATATGTCCTACCCAGCTTTTCTTCAAAAAATGGCAACTTCTATACAATTCTCACTAGAAGGGATGGAACTGAGGGAAGGTATCTTTGATGTCTTAAAGTACATACAGGCTCCAAAGCAAATAGTGGCAGTTCTGCTCCATAGAGTTCTCCAAGAGTTGGAGTCATGGATGTGTCAAATCCTGCTTACATTTCCAATAGCAAGGAGATTGGATCTGAAATACAAAGTGCAGCCATGTCTGTCATAAAAAGATTCAGCTTCCACATGAGTCTGTAGTGATGGAGTTGGTACTCAAAAAGTGAAGCGTTCAAAAATGTATTCCAGTACTCGTCCAGGGAAAGATTCAAAACTGCTGGATAGTACAGCAAAGAAAATTTTTCAATCCTACATGTTAACATCAAAGATATTAGCTCATCACTGTGATATGGTCCAATACATGTACAACATCTTACTAAAAATGAGGTATGCCTCTTCTCAGCTTCCATCCAATTCTCAGGTCATTTTACTCCACATCAGGAATGAAGCAGACGAGAATGCAAAACTGTATGTTTCTCATATGATTTCTACAGTACTGCTTCAAGGTCTTCAGTCATAGTAATAAGACTATAGGAGGATTGCTTGGTTAAAGGCATTAGTCTGCATGAGGATGTACATGACAATGTAGCAGACATCCCATTCACAGGGGATAACTTGTTCAAAGAAAATTAAAGGAGACAGTGGAAGTATCAAAGGATCATTGGTCTACAAGCCAAATGCTGACAGCAGCTACTTTACACCAGCAAATCTCATACTAAAAAGTATCATCTTCAAACATATAGACAGCATTACTTCTTTCTTCGCAGGAGATACCAACCCTACCTGTACCAAAGACCATTTCTGCAGCAGCAGGGCAGGTAGTGCACAAACAAAAGAGCTCAACCAAGAGCTGCTCAGCAATCTTTACAAAAATCCTTGCCTAATCATGACCGACCATTGGGTTCTGAAAAATCTTTCTCTTCACACCCTTCTAGTTACTCAGTGTATTCCTCTGGAGCAGTTGCAGATCCTACAAGCCAAACGTTCAATTCTCCTGACAGTGAAGGCAATATAGCTAGTCCAAACTGTGGGGGGGGGGGGGGGAACCAAGGGATTCTACTCAAAATATTTTCTCATTCTAGAAAAGATGCGGGGTCTACAGCCTGACTTAGACCTCGGGCATCTGGCCAAAACCTAAGGATAAAAAGTTCAAAATGACCTCACTAGAGGTAATTCTTTGATATTTAAAAATTAACAACTGGCTAACTACTTTTAGATCTGAAGGATGTCTAAATGTATATTCCATTCACGAGAGTAATAGAAAGTGCCAGTGGTTCACAGTAGTGGAAGAACATTGCCAATGTTTTCTACCTTTTGGACTCGTAGCAATGCCAAGAATATTTACAAACTGTCTTGCGGTAGTGGCTGCCCATGTGACAAAAAAACAATATTTTTGTATTCTCTTACTTAGTCAGCTGGATCATTTCACCTGTTAACAGATGAGCAGTTTGGCTTACCCCCCATGATCTTCTCCAGACTATAGACAGTGCAAAACACTTCTGATTGCACCATCACAGGTAGGAGAAAATAGGAACGAGCTTCTCCTCCACTGACATCTCTACACTGGCTCCCGATCTCTTCATGCATCAAATTCAAAATCTTGTCCTCGCCGTCAAAGCAAAGGAAGGCATCACTCATACTTACATGCCTGAGAAAGTGAAAAGCTACTACTACACCAGAAATCTAACCACACTGCCTCATAAAGCTATTCTGCTGAAGAAAAGATCTAGGACATTCATAGGCACAGCACATGAACTGTTAAATTCTCTCCCCTTCCTGGCCTGCGAGATACCACAGAGTACATGACATTCCATTGCCAACTGAAAACCTGGCTCTTCAGTTAAATTATAGGCTAAAACATCTCCCCCACCGCCCCAATCACTGACAAAAGGCAACAGACAGTCATAAACCTAGACAGTATGAACTCAGCTCATGGCCGAGGGTATGAATCATTGATTTTCAGCCTTCCTCACAACATTGCCTTTAGTTTTTTATTTTATTTGTAGTGAGGAACTGTATCTAGTATGATTAATTTATCTGTCATGCTGACTTTAATATGTGTGGAATTTGTCTGTTTCACTGACTTGGCTTGTAAAGCTATCCAGTATGTAAAACATCCCATTCTATTTTTAATTTGCTAGGAAGTGGCTGCCCAGTCACAAAAAAGCAATAGAAATCTAAATTTAAATGTAATTTAAATATTAGAGAAACCCAACCAAGGCCAACAATAGACTCTTGGTTGGATTATATCCGATATGCCTTGGAAAAAAGGAATTACTATCCTTATTAGATTGTAAAGAAAGGTATCTTAAGTATGAATATGTATAGTGACCTTTTCTGCAATATTTTACTGAAAACACTGGCTTAATTTGCTGCTGAAACTTAGAAATTGCTTTCTGTATGGCTGATGATAATTCTCTCTCCTTATATTTTTTTTTCCCTGATAGGAATGGAAATTATCTAATGTATGCTTACGCACAAGTATAATTTGGTGGTAAACTTGTATAGTTTCCTAATACTTTGTAAACTGTTAAGTTCAGTTGTACAAACCTATGGAATATGTAGCGTGGAAAGCTGTATATTCTCCTGTATGATGGTACAATTGTAAAACACAAACTAAATGGAAAATTTAAGAAGAAAAGAATGAGCAGGGGCAATATATTTTGAATGGGGCAGTGCTTGCTAACTCTAACCAGGGAAAAATGCCAAGCACATTAAGCAACAATTAATAAACTCGGGACTTTGTGCAGAAAACAGCAGCCAAAGTTGAGCCCATGTCGGCATACATTTAAGAGGTTGGAAGTAGGCTATATAGGTATGTCAATCTTCCACACTATAAAGATTTTGTCAAGCTGCATTTTTGGTTTTGCCTACCTTTCCTGAAAGCGCATCCAGATATTAGAAAAGGTACAAGAAAGGATCATAAAGCTAATGAAGGGGATACAAGGACATATAGTTGAGCATTAAAGATGGGGGTTATTTTCTTCATAAAAACAATTGCAGGCAAATGTATTAAGGAATTATTTATTTATTTATTTTACATGAAGGCAATATGAAACATTTTGCCAGGGATGAGGCATTGCTGCAACACTAAACCACTTCAAAAGAAAATTAGCTAAGTTTGTGGAGAAAAAAAGATCATTGGCTATAATATAGACTCTAAGGAAAAATGTGGATACAGAGACCTCACGTAATTGCCATATTTGAGGTGTGGAAGGCAATTTTTTTCCCTCTGATCATTGGTGCCAACTCTACCCTTACAATTATTTTTTTTTTTTGGCCTTCCCTGAATTACGACATAGTGTAAATTTAGTAGTTAGGTTGAGAACAGACCAGAAATCCAGTTTTCTAACTGTAGCTGTCTTGTGCTTGTTTTTTGTCCACACAGGTGAGGTTGCCCCCCAACATCAATGATGAGGTAGATGAGGATCCAACAGGGAACAAAGCACTGTGGGACAGGGGACTTCTCAATGGAGCCTCCCAGAAGGTAAAAATAAGAAGGGAAACCAAGTTTCTGAATTGGAGTATATATGGGTAGGGTGGCATTCATAGTAGCATAGATGCTATCAGGTAAGGAACAGTTGGTCCATCTTCCTCTGCCTTAAGTGCTGTATCTAAGTATGTTTCCTAGGAGTTAGCCATACAAGCTTTACACACCTGCATGATATTGCTGCTTCTCCTTTTTATCCATAGTACTAAGGCCCTGCTACCCTGCAACATGGTTCCTCTTCTTGGGAGCTTGTGAAGCAGCTGCACTAGATTACTGTGCAAGTCTTCAACTGCTTTATGACCCCTTTTTGGTCCTCTATTGTTCTGGGTGATGGAGTATACCTGTTTCCATACCTAAACTACTACTACTACTATTATTACTACTACTACTACTACTATTACTACTATTTCTTCTTCTTCTTCTTCCTCTTCCTCTTCTTCTTCTTCTTCTCCAGAAATGACACCATACTTGAGGTGAGGTCTCACTAGTTACATATAGAGTAGCAATACTATCTTTACTGTTGGTGATACCTCTCCTTATGCACTTGAGTATGCTGTTAGCTTTCTCTGCCACTTTATTACACTGGCTATTAACATTCAGGTCATCTGAGGCACTGACCTCGGGTCACTTTCCTGTTTAATAGTTGCTAGTTCTTGTCTTCTTAACAGTTCAGAGGCTAGGTGTGAGAATTGAATACAGGATTCTTTAGCATTGGTTAACAGGCTTATAAGCAATGCAGTGAGGCTTTCAGAGTCTTCATACTGGGTCCCAACTTGAAATAAGGTTAGTATGCAATTATGGTTTGCTGTGGTAAGACACAATAGGGAAAACTAATTCTCTCAAGGTTACAGTCAGCAGCAGATCTACATATACCCTCTTCCACCATGATGTTCATCTTCAGATCATATGGCAAAAATGACACTCACCCTTTTCACCTTTGGACAATGTTTTGCTTTGTTTCAGCACATAAAGCAGATGCTCTGTAGCAGCTACCCTCAAACTACTGTATTCTCCGAAATTGTACCGATAGCAGCATGGGATCTATTTACTGTTTGGGACCTTGATAGGTACTTGTGACCTGGTTTGACCACTGTTGGACACAGGATCCTGGACTTGATGGATCCTCAGTCTTAGCCAATTTGGCAATTCTTATGTTCTTATGTTAGCCCTTTATACCTCAATTTGAACTGTCTTTCCTAGAAAAACATGTAACAAATAAATAAATGATAATGATGGTATTTTCATATGTGTATGTAGAATACCCAGAGGTCTTGTTTGTATACAGAGAGCTATATTAGTGCTAGGCTACAGAAACTCAGCTGAGCTATATCAGTGCAAGTAATTAATTTCTCATGTCCTCCTTATCGTGCTTTTTGGAGACCTTTACATGAGACACAAATAGCAGTGCATATTTTGTTTTACAGGCTGAGGTGATCATGAATTACCACGTGGGAGAGACAGTGCTTTCCTTACAGAAAACCACTTTGATCCCAGGAGGCTCTGAGTCCTTGGTGTATACCACCTTGTCAGGAGGCATTGGCATTCTGGTTCCTTTCACATCGCATGAGGTAAGCATTCCCTGTCTTTACCACCAGAAGGTGTTGGTGCTTTGTATATACTGAAAATAACCCATCTGCATGAGCTTATTTTATACTATGTCAAAATCTGAAGATAGATACAGGAAAAGAGAAGCACAGGATCAGAAAATGTATTAAATAGATTATTGGCAAGAAAGGTTTAAACTAGTGATGCTAGATTATTAGGAAAGTTGCAAAACAAGCCTGGGATTGCAGCAGATCACAGGGCCCTTCTGCTGCCTTTTTATTCATCTTGTCATCTTCTGTGTAGTCTCTTGGCATTCCCTTAGGCATATCACCCACTAGTACTGATTCCCTGGTCACTGGTTCTTAGTTTTATCCTGGGTCCTCAGGAGCATGATCTTGACTTTGTCATGTTCTTTGAAAAGTATAATTGCAAAGCCAGCCTGACACCCCAAGTACCTCCGGCCTGAAATTATGCTCAGTCCTGCCTGTATTATATAGGGTTGTCACCGTGCAGTAACTAGCTGCCCCAATGAAAGCACTCTGGTGGAGTTGTTGATTCCCCTGTTGGAATATGGTGGCTGCAATTGCTACACTCACTATGGGAAGTGGGCACAAAATTAGAGGCCGTGAACCTCAAAACTGTGTTGTGCTTGGGCTAGAATTTCAAGACTGGTGATTTTGCATTGTAGTGCAGAGGTTTCATTCTTGGTCCAGGACTCTGCTCTCTATGGTCAAGTGAGGACACTGCAGAGACAGCATTCACAGTCCCTGGGAAGGAAGGTGGGGGGTAGTATCCTACCCATTGCTCAATAGTGACAATTAATAGCCAAATTTGTGGTCCACATTATCGCATTCCAGAAGGAACTGTGGTTTGTGGCCTCTGGACAAGTATTGGTTGCTGCAACAGCTAGGCTTAGTAAGGCAGGCAGAGGATCTAAAATTACTGAGGGAAAACCCCAGTTCCTGAACATACCCAGATCAGTCCAGACCAGTGGGTTTATGCATCCCTAGCAGCAGATGGAGGCAGAGAACAAAACCGGGGCACTGCTACATAACCGAGCATGCCACCTGCAGTCCCTCAGTATTCTCTGTCTCCAGCAGATAGAGGTGCAGTCCTGACTGATCTGGAGTTGGAAATTTTGGAGCTGCTTCTCAAAGTGCCAGGTTCCTTAGTGGGCCATCCCTCGAGTTGAGCTGTGTGAACTGGGAGTTGGATACCCCTGACTGTAGATGCCCGCGGATTCTAGGGCCCCTGATAGTCAGAGGACTGGCTCCCTCTTCATGCCCTGAGGTCCCCTTCTCTCCGCCACTGACACTGTCAGGGAAGTATCCCTTTAAGGGTTTTTTCCCCTTTTGGTTGGGTTTTTGTTTAAAAAAAAAAAAATGGTTTGTCCTTTGGTTTTGTTTGCGGAGGGCCTGCGGTGCAGGACCGGGGCAGTCGACTTGGGTGAGTAACAGGTTGCTGAGAGAGGAGGAGCGTGCTGCTGGCTAGCATACTGTGGGGGGGATTTCCTGATGGGGCCCAATCGCACCAGTGCACCGCAATTTATCTTTAATTCAGGTGGCTGTGGCTGTTTTTAGCCGCTCGTTTGCTGCCCACCCTCCGCTCCGACCACGTGTTTCAGAGGGCTTCCCTGGCAGGGATTCCCCTTGTGGCCGACCACGATTTTGGTCTGTTCGGAGTCCCTTTCACGTGCGTGTGCTTCCCGCCGCTGTCGACCTTCTCACGCACCTTTAGGGGTCATGCGACAACGCAGCCTAGTTTTTAGCAATGTGGTGCGGCCTTCCCAGAGCAGCAAAGTTTTTCAGCGTAGTGGTTGGGTATGTCCGAGAAATCGTAGGTAGAGCCCTGTAGGGCTTGCGGTGCCTGGTCTGCCCACCTGAATTCCTTTCCCTGTGCATTGGCTGTGCTTCGGGGGGAGGGACCCTTCACTAAGGATCCTAAGACCTGGAGGCCCTCTCGGTTCGCAGGGCCTGCGGTGGGGGCCAAAGTGGGGACTCCTACCCCTGCGGTTCCCGAGGAGTATCGCAGCCAGGGAGTGCCAACCACCGGTGTCTCTGGTGAATATCCTCCACCTCTTTCTCCTGCAGCACAGGTTTGTGAGGATAGCGTTGAGGGGGCGGTCTCCGAGCCCAGTAGCCCTGAGGGAGTTACTGAGGGCCTGGGGAGTTTTTCTCCAGAGTTTGTTTTGCTGAGGCACAAGGCTTTCCTGGCAAGCAAGGCAGCTAAGCAAAGGCCAACGGAGAGGCCTTCTAGGTCCTCCAAGAGACCTCTGGCGTCTGCAGGGTGGCTTCGGTGTGGCCAGAGCAGCATCGCAGGTTTTGGTCCATGCTTATGGATCTGACCCCGAGAGATCTGAAGGACTCTGATGAACCGCAAGATGAGGGGGCATCCTCTCCGGCGGAGCTCGAGGAAGACCCAGATTCAAATCAGACTCCAGGTTTGGATGGGAGCAAGGATGAACTGGACCTCGCGGATGTAGCTGGCGTGGAGGGGGCTGACCCCCTGGTGGAGAGCTTGTTTAAGAAGGAAGAACTCAGGCTGCTTATTCCTCAGGTGTTGGAGGACCTGGGTGTCAAGTTGACTCAGGAGGAGTCTGACAACAAGGGCATTATTCCAGTGCTTGAGGGTCTGCCCAGTGCCTTTCCCATTCCGAAGAAGATCCAGAAGCTCATTAATCAGGAATGAGACTCCCCAGAAGTGGGCTTAAAGATTGGAAGGGCCCGTGGCTAAGCTGTACCCCTGTTGAAGGAGCATTTGGATCGCTTTAAAACGCCTAAGGTTGATGCGGCGGTATCTGCAGTGACCAAGAAGACTACGATTCCGATGGCGGGGGCAGTACCCTGAAGGATATCCAGGATCGTAAGCTGGAGGTTCAACTGAAGTGCATGTTTGAGATGTCGGCATTGAGTTTCTGGATGGCAGTGAGCGCTAGTATGATGCAGCGTGCTTGTTTGTGCTGGATCCAGAAGCCGCAGGAGCAGCCGTCTACAGGTGTGCTATCCCACACACAGGCGGTCCGTCTGGAGGCGGGTGTGGCCTATGTGACAGATGCTTTATATGATTTGGTGCGCTCCACAGCTAGAAGTATGGTCTCAGTGGTGGTGACCTGACAAGTCTTATGGTTGTGCAATTAGCAGACTTGTGGTCTAAGACGCAATTGTGTAACCTTCCCTTTAAGGGAAAGCTGCTGTTTTGGGGAGGACCTGGACCAGCTCATGATGTCCCTGGGAGAAACCAAGGGCAGTCGCCTACCGGAAGATAGAAGAACGTCAAGAAGAGCTTTCCTGCTTGGCCTCGCTTTCGAGAATTGAGGAGGTTTCAGGCAGTAGAGGCTCCTCTTCCGCGGGGCAAAAGCAGTTGTTGAATCATCAACGTTGCTTTTGGGGGATTGGTCGGTCCTCCAGAGGCAGCTCCGGGCAGGGAGTCGGAACTGGTAAATCACCCCAATGAGGCCATGGGCACCCACTCCTCGTTGATGGCAGTAGGGGGCAGGTTGTCCATTTTTTTCGAGGAATGGGTCAAGATTACCTCAGACTGATTGGTTCTGGAGGTGGTATGGGACAGTTACACCTTAGAATTTTCTCGCCCACTCAGTGATGCCTTCCTGGAGTCGCATTGTTCTTCACAAAGAAATCGAATCGCAGTGGAAGGAACTCTGTGCAGGTTGATTAGCTTGGAAGCCATCCTTCTGGTTCCTCTGGCCAGGCAGGGGCAGGGAAGGTATTCCATCTACTTTGTGGTGCTGAAGAAGGAGGGCACCTTCCATACTATCCTGGACCTGCAGAAGGTGAGCTTGAGCTTGCGGGTGCCACGATTCCGATGGAGACTCTGCATACGGTGATTGTGGCCGTCCGCAAGGGCAAGTTCCTGGCATCCTTGGACCTCACTGAGGCTTATCTGCATATCCCTATCCGAAAGGAACACCTGAAGTTTCTGCGGTTCAAAATGCTGGATCAGCATTTGCAGTTTCAGGCCCTTCCCTTCAGGCCCGCCACGGCTCCTTGAACCTTCATGAAAGTGATAGTGGTGGTAGCGGTGGCCTTGAGACGTGAAGGGGTGTTGGTTCACCCGTCCATGGACAGATTGACTTATCCGGGCAAAGCTGGAGGAGGAGTGCAATCGTTCAGTGCAGCGAGTGAGACAGCTTCTGACCTCCCTGGGTCGGGTGATCAATGTGGCAAAAAGCCATCTGGTTCCCTCTCAATCTCTCGAATATCTGAGAGCCCTTTTCGATACCCGGCAGGGCAAGGTGTTTCTGACAGCGGGCAGAGTGGCGAAATTGCAGGCGCAAATTGCCCACTTGCTACATCTTGGATTACCTGCATGTCCTGGGATCCATGGATTGACGTTGGACCTGGTTCCATGGGCATTTGCCCACATGCAACCGCTACAGAGGGCATTGTTGTCTTGCTGGAATCCGTCAGAAGAGTATTATGTCCCCCTGCCTCTGATGCGGGAGGCCAGGTCCAGTCTGGCATGGTGGCTGTCTCGGCCCAATTTGGACAAGGGCATGGCTCTCGAAGTTCCGGATTGGCTGGTGCTGACCACGGATGCCAGCCTCAAAGCTGGGGAGCAGTGCGCATGGGACGCTCAGCTCAGGGTCTCTGGTCGATGGCAGAGAAGACTTTGTCTATCAATAGCCTGGAAACGAGAGCGTTCCGCAGGACTTTGGAGTTGTTCCTGCCCCTGGTTCAGAGTCGAATGATATAAGTGTTGTCAGACAATGCGACGATGGTAGCATACATCAACCACCAAGGAGGAACAAGGACTCACGCTGTGGCTCGGGAAGCTCAGCTGTTTGCATGGGCAGAGTCTCACATCGAAGGGATTGCGGCCTCCCATGTCACGGGAGTAGACAACGAGCAGGCAGATTTCTTAAGTCGACAACAACTAGATCCCAGGGAGTGGGAACTGTTCCTGGAAGGCTGGAACCACATTTGTGCCAGATGGGGGGTTTCTCAGCTGGATCTCATGGTGAAGGGAGCCAACTTGAAGTCGTTACGATTTTTCAGTTGCAGATGAGAAGTTGGCTCAGTGGGCCTAGATGCTCTGGTATGTTTTGGCCGACAGGGATTCTTGTTTGTGTTCCCTCCATGGCAGCTCATTGGGTGCGTGCTGCATTGCATAGAGGCGCATCCAGGGTTGATGGTTCTGGTTGTGCCGGAGAGGCCATGTTGTCCGTGGTTCGCAGACTTGGTGCATCTGGCGGAGGACAATCCTCTCCAGTTGGCTAATCTGCAGGGGTTGCTGCAGCAGGGTCCCTTATTTTCTGATCGGGAGGATTGCTTCTGCCTCGCGGCTTGGCTTTTGAGAGGCGGCAACTGCACATGAAGGGTTATTTGGAGTTAGTTATTTCTACTCTTCTTCAGTCTTAACGGCCCTCTACTTCCATAGTTTATATCAGAGTGTGGAAGGTTTTTGAGTCAGCAGAGAGGTGGATCCTCTACTGGCTTTTGTTGCGCAGATTTTATCTTTTCTGCAACACAGTCTGTCCAAAGACCTGGCTTATAGTTTGTTCCAAGTTCAGGTTTCAACTCTGGATTGTCTCAGGGGCAAGGTGCAGGGCAGGCCGTTGGCCTCTTATGCCGATGTCATCCGTTTCCTGAAGGCAGTGAAGCATTTAAAGCCGCCGGTTCGCAAGCTCTTTTCGGACTGGAATCTCAACTTGGTCTTGAAGGTTCTCTGTGAGCCTATTTTGGATCCTTTTGTTCGAGCCTCCTTGAAGGATCTTATGTTGAAAGACAGTGTTTCTGGTCGCAGTCTGTTCAGATGTATTTCGGAGCTTCAAACTCTTTCTTGTCATGACCCTTTCTTATGTATTTCTACTGACAAGGTGTCTTTGAGTACGGTGCCTTCCTTTTTGCCAAAGGTGGTTTCTGTTTTCTATGTGAATCAAACAGTGGAGTTGCCGGGGTTCCCAGAATGGTCTAGGGACCCAACAATGGGGAGAGATCTTCACCTTCTGGATGTTTGGGCACTTCTGCGGTACCTGAAGTTTATCAATCCTTTCAGATGGTTGGGCCATCTTTTTGTCTTGTTCGGTTGAACCAGGAAAGGGGAGAAAGCGTCGATGGCTACTTTGGCTCACTGGTTGAAAGAAGCTATTTCTTTAGCCTATATTGCTAGGGGTCAAGTGGTCCTGAGTGGCCTTAAGGCGCATTCTACTAGAGCGCAGGCGGCCTCTTGGGCGGAGTGTCAATTGGTGTCTCCTCAGGAGATATGTTGGGCTGCTGTGTGCTCCTGGCTTCATACTTTCACCAAACATTGCCGTTTGGATGTTCAGGCTATGGAGGAGACTAATTTTGGTGAAAATGTGCTGAGAGCAGGTCTTTCGGGTTCCCACCTGGTGTAGGATTGCTTTGGTACATCCCACTGGTCTGGACTGAGCTAGGTAAGTTCAGGAAAGGAAAATTGGTTCTTACCTGCTAATTTTCATTCCCGTAATTCCACAGATCAGTCCAGAGACCTGCCCAGTATTGTGGCCGAAAGACTGATTTTCCTGGTGCAATATTGCATTGTCCTTGCCAGTTGCTGCAGTAAAGTTGATTTCATTAGGCGGTTACCAGGGCCCAAGTATCTTTGTTGGTTTTTGGTTTGTTTGGTTTTTTTTTGGGGGGGGGGGGGTTGTTTTGGGTTTTTTTGTTTTGTTTTGTTTTTGGATCTCCAGTTTAGGGGTTCCAACCCCGGGTGTTTTGTAGTTCACCCAGCAAGAGGGGAATTGTTTTAATCTTGGCTTGGGTACAGGTCAATACTGAGGGACTGCAGGTGGCATGCTCGATTATGTAGCAGTGCCTCAAAGTTTAGTGGTCTGCCTCCATTTGCTGGTAGGGATGCATAAACCCACTGGTCCGGACTGATCTGTGGTATTACAGGAATGAAAATTAGCAGGTAAGAACCAATTTTCTTGAAGTTGTGAATGAAGACTGATGGCATCATAGTACAACAGTCTGATATGAACTGGAAACCAAAAGGATCGGGTGGAAATTATTGGACCATTATAAAAAAAAACAATGCACAGGTGGTGTCCTATGTAGCAAAGTAATTTTTCCCTCAGAATTGTCAGAGAGGAAGACTGAATGGCCAGTAAAACCCTGAAGTATATTAGAGATTGCATCTCTTGTCTTTCTGTATAATGCTTTATTATAATGTTGTTTTCTTAACATGATGTGGGGAGAAAAGGTGGTCAGAATGAATTCATTCTGTGTTCTCTTGGTCTCTCTCTCTCTAGGATCATGACTTTTTCCAGCATGTGGAAATGCATCTACGTTCAGAGCACCCTCCTCTCTGCGGACGGGATCATCTAAGTTTCCGCTCTTACTACTTCCCAGTCAAGGTAGGGTGTATTGTGGAGCCCAGGAGCTATCATGGCTGTCAGTCACAGGATTTGGAGAGGTGATGGAGCAGGGCATTACAATATTTATACATATAGTGCATACAGTTTAATTTAACTTAGTATATTTATTTTCATAGCTTGTAGCCAGATGGACTTAGAACCAATGGGTTATATGCTCTCCTGCTTAGCAGATGGAGACGGAGTCAGGTTTTAAAGTTGATGTCGCCTTAGATACACCACTGCAGTGACCTCATGTGGACATGCTTTCCCTATCAGGATTGCTGTACTCTTTAGAAGAAGAAATTCTACCTTTAAATTGGAGAAAGATTGAGCCCTGCTCTCCTGTGGGTGATACCTAATGGGCCCTCCCCCAGTTGAGAATTCTTGAGGTGAATTCAGAGATCCCTCAGCGGTGTGCCTTGGTCTGGTAGACAGTTCCTGGCGTGGACTTTGCTGCTGAAGCATCTGAAAGGCAGCGGGTGCAGGAAGCTGAGCACGGCGGTGACGGCTAAAGCCCTCCCCCCCCCCCCCCCCCCCCCCCCCACACCGCAGCTGGAGACCATCTCTGTACTCAGTCAGTAAGCGCTGAGCCCAGGTAAGTAAAGAGAGAAGAGGTTTCCTTCTGATTCAGAGACGATGGAGGCGTTTCAGTAAGACTTAGAACCAATGGGTTATATGCTCTCCTGCTTAGCAGATGGAGACGGAGTCAGGTTTTAAAGTTGACACAGAGGCATTCAAACACTGCACGGAGCGGCAGTAGCCACAGAGGCATTCACGGAGCAGGATGCCAGTGGCCAGTAGTTGGTGTTCCACCTTCACGGAGCGAAAGGATGGAGGGCTGCTATCTCAATAAAATAAAATAAAAACAGGGGTGGGTAAGAGTATGGGGTAAGGGTGTGGCCTGCTTCTTACAGCGGTTGCTACCCCTAATTGATTAGGGCTGGAGGGTACTGGAAGCCAATAGTAACAGGTGGGAGAGAAAAAAAGGGGAAACAAATGGATAAAGTGCGTAGCTTGCTGGGCAGACTAGATGGGCCGTTTGGTCTTCTGCCGTCATTTCTATGTTTCTACTTCCTCTGGTCTCCTTGCTCGGCGTGCCATACCAACAACGTTTCCGATTCCGTTGGGGTAAGGGGAAGTGGGTTGTTGAGTGGGTTGAGCAGTCCCCCAGTGGGCTAGGCCCCACTGTAGGCTCTATAGGCATATCATGTGGTAGGCCGCGGCGGCACCATCTTGCACATGTTTTTGTGTGTCTTCCATTACCCACCGTAGAGCGTCAGTACGTGCAGTGTGTGCCAGCTCTACGCATGCGCTGTGCGTGTAACATCACAAATACATGCGTGCAAAAGTGCACACATTTGTGTAGTAGCATGCATCCATACACGCACATCTTCTTAGGTGCAGAATTTAGGTAAAGCTGGGCGCACGGACTGTACGCGCATGTCACCGTGGCCCGCAGAGGCACTCAAAATCTGTAAACGCACATTTTCAAGCACCACGCAGTTACCATTCCTAATGGCTCCAGCAGCAAAGTAACATAAGCACCATTCTGTGCTGCTTGCCATATTAGAGCTACACAGTCTGACTTTGATTCTTATGTCAACACTGTGAGGAGGCCCAAGGAAATTTAGCCTCCCAGGACTTTGCTAAGCCCGGCTCCTCCCTTTCAGAGGATGGGTCAGCCACAATCTTAACCAGTAGTACCCCAGATCTGAGTTAAAGGTGGTCAAGAATTGGAAGCTCTTTACCCACTGGATCCGGCGGCGAGAGAACTCCTGCATTTCCCTAAAGTGGATGCGCTGGTTGTGCCATTTCGAAACAAACAACTATCCCAGTGGAGGGAGGAGCGCATGACAGGCGGATGGAGTCCATCCTTAAACAAGCCTTTGATGCAACAGCAATGACCTTACAGATTTCTTCCTGTTGTGCTCTGTTAGCTCGTTCATGCCTGCTCCTCTTTAAAGAGGTGGATGACTCAGGGACACATTCCAGAGAACCTATGGAGCTCATCTGCATTTTTAGCTGACGCAGGCACTGACCTAGTCCATACCTCGGCCAGAGGAGTGGCCTCAGTGGTAGCGGCCAAGAGACAGCTACGGTTGCGAAATTGGTCAGAAGACGCAACCTCTAAGGCAGACCTCACAAAGATGCCCTTTAAGGGATCACCTCTCTTCGGAAGTGAATTGGAAAAGCTGGCCAGTAAGAGGGGTGAATCTCCTGTGCCCTGGCTACCGGAAGATAAGAGAAAGCGGTTACAGCGCCCCTCACCTATGAGAGGTCGGTCCAGGGGCTCCCAATGCTTTTGGCGCTACAGAAACTCGACATTTCTAAGAAAACTAAAAAGTCATGGGATAGGAGGCGGTGTCCTTTCGTGGATTACAAACTGGTTGAAAGACAAGAAACAGAGAGTAGGATTAAATGGTCAATTTTCTCGTGGAAAAGGGTAAACAATGTAGTGCCTCAGGGATCTGTACTTGGACTGGTGCTTTTCAATATATTTATAAATGATCTAGAAAGGAATACGACAAGTAAGGTAACCAAATTTGCAGATATTACAAAATTATTCAGAGTAGTTAAATCACAAGCAGATTGTGAGAAATTGCAGGAGGACCGTGCGAGACTGGAAGATTGGGCTTCCAAATGGCAGATGAAATTTATTGTGGATAAGCGCAAGGTGATGCAAATAGGAAAAAATAATCCATGCTGTAGTTTCATGATATTAGGTTCATTATCAGGAGCTACCACCCAGGAAAAATATCTAGGCACTATAGTGGATAATACATTGAAATTGTCAGCTCAGTGTGCTGCAGCAGTCAAAAAAGCAAACAATGTTAGGAATTATTAGGAAGGGAATGGTGAATAAAATGGAAAATGAGAGGTCACGTGATGCGGTGAGCCCAGTGATCCTCTTTCATCGGAGCTCCGGGTGCTGGCCCTCTAAAAGCTAACAAATTGCGGGGAAAACCCGCTAAAATTTGTCGGAAAAGAAGAGCAGGGCATGGGTGATCACCACCGCAAAGAAATCTGTTGACCAGACTTAACCGGCGATGTCAGCTAAGCCGCAACAAAAGTGCGAACTGCCAGAGGGAAAACGATTATAGACAAACTAAAAGACGGGGCAGGCAAACCAATCACTCTGGGTCCGGCAATCTGCGCAGGATTTCATGCTTTTTATGAACGATTATACACTGAGGATAGGAAAGGTGAATCCTACAGGAGGCTGAGTTTTTTAGGGGGTTATGCATCCCTCAACTGAGTGAGACCCAGTTGCTATCCCTAAATATGCTCCTCCGGATAGAAGAGCTTATCGGAGTCATCAAGGGAAGCAAATCCAATAAGGCACCAGGGCCGGATGGCCTCAATACTGAATATTTTAAGTGTCTCCTGAATCAGGCCACTGGGGACCTTCTTAAATATTTTCAAGAGGCCCAGCGGAGGGGGCAATTTCCCGAGGGAGTCACAAGGGCTTACATTACTGTCCTTGAAAAACCAGGAAATGACTTGTCCTCCCCAGCGCCATACCGCCCGATATCGCTCCTAAATTTTGAAGCCAAGTTGTTTGCAAAACTTTTGGCCGACCGATTAAGTGTGGTCTTTCCCACACTAATAACACCAAATCAGGTTGGATTTGTCAAGGGGCGAGCTATTAGTACAAACTTGACCAAATTAATAATAGCAGTGGAAGCATGTAAGAAACAAAGCATCAGCGCACTGGTTGTGGAATTTGATTCTGAAAAAGCGTTTGATCGGGTGTCCTGGGACTATATATTTTCTGTTCTTCAATGGTATGGATTCTCGGGTGATAGCCTTCAAAAGATAAGGATGTTGTATAAAGATCCCTCTTCAGCGATTTTAGCAAATGGGCATGTCTCAGAGGACTTTAGCTTACAGAGAAGAACCAGGCAAGGGTGCCCACTTTCCCCACTCCTTTATATCCTATCGATTGACCCCCTCCTACTCAAATAGAGGTAGATCCCTTAGTTAAGGGCTTTGTGTGGGGGGCACAGGAATTTAAAATATCAGCCTTTGCTGATGATGATTTGTTTTTTTTAACCTCGCCCCAAAGCTCACTAGGGAGAGTGCTATTTCACCAAGAATGTTTTGGAGCATTTGCGGGTCTGAAAATAAATGTTGAAAAGTCAGAGGCTATGGATATAGGGAACCAGGTAAAAGTGGGTTGGGTCGGACCATTCCCGTTGCTTTGGGTGGGACGGGAGATGAGGTACTTGGGAAATCAACTCACCAGAGATCCTGGGCAGCTGCATGAGGTGAATATAGGCCCTTTAATGAAAAATATGGAAAATAAGTTGAAGTTATGGAGCAAGCTACTGTTGTCCTTGATAGGGAAGATATTTTTATTTAAAATGATGGAGCTACCAGGGTGGCTATACGTCTTGCAACAACTCCCGCTATGGCTAACCAAAAAAGAACTTGCGAGGATTAATTGTATAGTTTGCAAATACTTATGGGGCAGGCGTATGGCCCGGCTGGCTCTGAAGACCCTGCAATTACACAAAACCCAGGGGGGTCTGGGCTGCCCAAATTGGCGTGACTATAACCTAGCATATATATTAAAACATATTCAAGATTGGCTGGATGGGACGGTTTACACCTCAGGAGTTTGTGAGGGCCTGGTTGTCCCCTTATAGCCCTGGAAATATAATGCAACTCCCAACTCCAGAAGTTCCGAGGGCTTACCATAAACCTCTCTTAATTTCCTCTGGGAGAGGGGCCTGGTGCTTTTTATGTTCCTGCAGACTAAATTTGGGTAGTAGTATCACATCATTCCTTACTCTACGGGGAAACACTATTCCCAGGCGGTCTAGATACTTTGGTTTTCCAAAACTGGAGCGGTAAAGGACTGCAGAGTATCTATCACTTTTATCACCCAGCTACGGGAGTGTTACGTTGCTTTGGGGACCTTCAGGCCTTATATGACCTCCCGTCCAAGGACTGTTTTGCATTTTTGCAGGCACGCCATTATATCCATGTACTATTTGGGACACAGCCCTTGGTGAACTTCTGGGAAGAGCTATGGGACTTCTTCACCCCCAAAACTCAAAAGGGTACTCTTGTTCCACCTTTTCTAGGGCCTTACGTGCCCTTCCTGACATCAGCTCTGAGGGGTATTCAAAATCAGTGGGTTATACAAGCTGATCTGTACTTGGCTATCGATGATATTGTTAAAGTGTTAAAATATCATTGTCATCTTTCTAAAAATGTTGCCATGAGAGAGACAGGATTTAAGACAATACAATGCATATATATATACCTAGAACTAGGTTATTTGCGGCTAAACTATGTGATTCTGATCTTTGTTTGAAATGTAAGAAAGCAAGGGGCTCCTACTATCATAGTCTTTGGGAATGTGAGCAGCTGGTCTACTTCTGGGAGGAAGTAGTAAATAGTTTGGGGTAGATACTTACCACAACGATTCCTCGAGACCTCAACTATATTTTAGACTCTTTAGCGACTCACTACCTGCTGCATCGGATCCTGATTATCTATTTTTAGGCAAGGCATTACTTATTGCCTTACAAACAATTCTGTCCATGTGAATTACCACCGAGAGACCATGTGGAGCTCACTGGCATGCTCGACTGATCAACTTGATGCAACAAGAGTTCATGACAGCAAAGACCTTATCCATGGAGGCACAACATACCTGTAATGCTATCTGGAATAAATTCTGGAACACGCTCCCATGCTTCAAGAAAACTCTTATTCTGGACTATACCAAATATACGTATAGAGACTCTGCCTCGACAGCCTCTATGCCTTAAAGGGACAACTGGGAAAACGACGCCTGCAGGAAGGGGAAGGGGGGGTAAGGGGGGGAGAAGTGGAACTTCTCTACTGTTTCTACCAAGTGTTCTGACAGTTATCATTGTGATCAAACTCCAATAAAGAAAACAAAAAAAAAAAAAAGGAAAATGTCATAATGCCTCTGTATCGCTCCATGATGAGACTGCACCTTGAGTACTGTGTACAATTCTGTTCGCCGCATTTCAAAAAAGATATAATTGCAATGGAGACGGTACAGAGAATGGTGACCAACATGATAAAGGGGATGGAACAGCTCCCCTATGAGGAAAGGCTAAAGAGGTTAGGGCTGTTCAGCTTGGAGAAGAGATGGCTGAGGGTGGATTTAATAGAGGACTCTAAAATCATGAGAGGTCTAGAACGGGTAGATGTAAATCGGTTATTTACACTTTTGGATAATAGAAGGATTAGGGGGCATTCCATGAAATTAGCAAGTAGCACATTTAAAACTAATCAGAGAAAATTCTTTTTCATTCAACGCACAATTAAGCTCTGGAATTTGTTACCAGAGGATGTAGTTAGTGTAGCTGAGTTTAAAAAAGGTTTGGATAAGTTCATGGAGGAGAAGTCCATTAACTGCTATTAATCAAGTTGTCTTAGAGAATAGCCACTGCTATTACTGGCATCGGTAGCATGGGATCTGTTTAGTGTTTGGATTCTTGCCGCCTGGATTGGCCAGTGTTGGAAACAGGATGCTGGGCTTGATGGACCCTTGGTCTGACCCAGTATGACAATTTCTTATGTTCTTATGTTCACTTGTTTGTTCACACCTTCACATATCTACTAAAGCGCTCAGGCTTTCAATCAAACTGATAACAATTACAGGTCCATTAAAGCAATTAAGTTAATTAACTTTGTGAGTGAGTAATGTGTAAGTGATGAATTTTACAGAACTGATATTAGCAGCCCCAACTTGAAGCAGGAATGTGATATTGCTGAAGTCTTGAGCTCATACCTTTCTCTGTTCACTTACTGCAGAATGTAATCGATGGGGACCTTTGTGAACAGTTTAATTCTATGGATCCCAACAAACAGAAGAACGTGGCTGAAGAACTGGACAGGACACCACCTGAGGTCTCCAAAAAACTTGAGGACATACGTACACGCTATGCTTTCTGAGAGATGGTGAAGGAAGTGAGCCGACATCCTCAGGAACATAATCTTGACTTACAGAGGACTCTTTCCAAAAACAAATTTAATGATGTACTTTTTATCTGCTTGGGGATTTGGGGAAGTTTGATTGTTTGTAAACTTTCTGGTTCTGTAGTAGTTTAGATCTTATACAACAGAAATATCTAGTTACCTCAGAAAGTGATGTCTCTAAACTTCCTGACCTGATAGTGATAGGACAGATTCTGTCCTATACTATGTCTTTGGTTTAAGGAACCCCATCCTTCCAGGTACGGCAGAGGAAGTGACTCAGCCCTCCATATAACAAACTGGATTATATTTGTTGTCTGTCCAGTTCATTTCCATTCTGCACACTAAAGGGTTGGATATGTGTTTCAAAAACATATGGCACATACCTTTAAAAGGCATAGAGAAATTTGAACAAATATAGACAAACAATCCCCACCCCCATTCCTGCTGCAGCGCAACTTCCACTAAGTTCAGCTTAAGGGTGTGACTGAGTCATGTCCTACTCTTTTCCCAGCCATGGAAAAACAGATCTTGTGTGGAGACTAACTAGACTCATCTGTTAATTAGTGCAAGGTTTGTGCATCCTAGCTCTGCTGTTCTTTAAGCCTGCTGTAAGGGATTGATGGCAGGTGGCAATGTGCTTTGGAAAACCCCATCCCACTAGCAGTACCACAATGGCCTTCATCCAAGTCTGCTAGAGGATACTGTGACAGTTCTGTTGTGCGCCTTTCTGGGGAATCCACACTTCCCAATGTGCCATTTTAATTTTGTACACATTTTACTTTTAAACTTTTTGTTGTAAATATAGTTTTGTACAATAAAACATGTAGGGTCAAGAAAGGAGAAAAATAAATGTGATTCATAGTGACGTTTGAGAAATGTACTGTCTCGAAAGAGGTGTGACTGAGTACCACAAATAAAGAGACTGATTTTTAAAACTGTTTGACCCATGTTCTCCTTTGTGCTGTTATAGATGACAAGAGATTTCTTGTATTTCACATTGCTATAAGGCTTGTCACTTAATTAGTGTTTCTGATGTAAAGCGCTGGTGTAAAGGGCCGGATTTACATTTCATGTACCTCTAGGCACAGTAGCCTCAGCGCCCCCTCCCCCATACACTGGTGACCCCAATATAACACCCCCCACCCCACTCCCCTGGTATAAGAACAATGATGAGGACTTGGCAGCCCCAACTTAATACCCATACTCCACCATTGACAAGAATAACAACAAGGGCTTGGCAACCCCAATAAACCATACCTCCCCTGAAACCAAGGGGCCTCCAGGCCTCTTCTCTTCCCCAGTTGGTCCCCCTTCCCACATCCTACCCTTTCGAGTAGAACCAGACAAAGATTGGGGCAGGATAAAACATGACTCCCAGTCATCATCTATAGTGGATGTTTGATTTTGCAGCTCCCATCCTTGAGAGACAATATCTGGCACTATCATTGGCATCCGTGACTGGTAGAAATTGCACCCAGTTGACTGTGCATGACTAATGGATGGCACATCTATTAAGAGGAAAATCTTGGACTTGAAACAATTTTTATTTGCAAAAATGGACGATGCGCTGGGCGAGAGGGCCGTCGGGCCTGATAAAGCAGGCTGCAAGGAGCATGATGCTTTTATCTGAGGAACCAACAACCAAGCAGAGCTACCCAATAGAGATCCAGACCAGAGATGAGTTCAGGGAATTGTTTTGCCAAATACGGGCTGACATTAAAGCTAATTGGCAAGAATTGCTCACTATGATGGCAGAACTCTGAGAGGAAATTGTGGAGATCGGTAGGAGAGCAGACGAGAATGATGTGCGCTTAGAGGCCCATACTGGTATTTTGGATAATTTAAATGAAAAATGCTCAGTTACAACAGGAGAACATGGCTATGTCGGGGAAAAAATTGAACACCTGGAGAATTGTACTCGCAGGTGCAACTTGTGTTTTAGAGGGGTGCTGGAAACTCCAGCGTATCTGGACCTTAAGGTGACCATTCAGATCCCCAGTGCTGATATTCTAGCTGAATTTGAACAAGGACCGCAGGGGAAGGAACTTAACATTGAAATTGAGTGAAAACATCAGGCAATGGGGCAGATAAGAGGCAATCAGCCACGGGACTTAGTTTGTTTTCACAGCTTTTCAAGAAGGGAACACGTTTATTTGCATCAGAAAGATGGAGTCCTAGAGAAGGGATCAGCATCGGATCATGAGTCTAGCTGACCTGGCCCCGAGTACCCTCCGGAAGCGATGAGTTTAAAGAAGTCACTGCAGTCCTATGCAGGGAGGAGTGCAACTACCGTTGGTTGTTTCCCTTTGGAATTGCCATCACCATAAATAGTAAAACTGTGACTGCTCGTAAAGTATCCAATCTGAAGAGGCAATTCTAGAGGTGGGTTTTTCCTTCAAATCTGCAGGGCCATGGTCCACTTCGGCAACCCCTCTTAGAGATGAACAACCACGTTGGCAGAGAGTAGAAAAAGGAGATAGATGCCTACAGCAGCAGATGAGTCCAATGAAGTCAACTGCTACAGTGACCTGAAAAGGATAATGTAGATAATTTTGCATATTTCTCACTAAGAGCTTTTTGGCATTTCATCCTATTTAATTAGGTGATTGTCCACATTCAATTTGGTGCTTTTACTTGGTTGTGTATTTACAAGGTTGGGTGCTGTGTTCAATGTTCATATTGCCAATTGTTTTGTACTGGATCTTTTTCAATCTAACATGGTGTGATGAGCACATTTGACAAATTTTAATGTACTATAGTCTCGGGGGTGGGGGAAGGGAAGGGAATTGGGATATTAGCCAGGTATTCCCTGTAAGGGTGGTAATCTGCATTCAGGTTTGTGCAGATCATTTCGGAGTGTAGGGGATGGGGATGTCATTTTACAGGTTTACCGCAAAGATGATGAGATGGGAAAAAAGGTGTAATATATTTCTTGGGAGTAGATAGAGGGAACGGTTGGAGTCTAGTAGAAGTTCAATATTTGTGATTTTTTAAAATGTATGTGTGGCTATTATTGGGGCTAGTTGGCACTTATATCAGATACTATTGTTGATATGTATGTGAATTCTTAAGATACGGCCAATGAAATGATTTTTTTCTATTAATACAAAAGGGCTAAATACTGCCTTTGAAAGGCAATTGTTATACAGAGAATTTACCAGGATGAGAATCACCATTATATTTCTTCTGGAAAATCCTCTGAAAAAACGGTATGAACATGTGTTGGCATCAGCTGACTATCCATATAGATATTTTGCACCGGCCTCTAGTATGGGGAAATATTCAGGGGTTGCTATTATGTTTTCAAAAAGTTTTATTTTTCATCTTAAGAAGAGTATTGTGCATGCATTTGGCAGATTTCTCATTCTCCAAATTGAGGTGGGGAAAATTTTTTCCTTTGGCCATTGTTTATGTTCCTCATAAAAATCAAGGGGGCTTAGCTAAGGAGTTAAATCATGGGGTGGAGGAACATAATTTTGGGTGGGGATTTTAATTTAACCCTGATCCCCAGGTTTGATAATTCCTCAGGAGTGAGTTTAGTACCTAAATGATACAGGGTTGCCCTTAAAAAATATTATGCTAAATTGGCATCTAGTGGATATTTGGAGACACCACTTTCCTAAGGAGAAGAACTATACCTTTTATTCCACACCACACAATTCTTATTCTAGAATTGATTGTTTATTGGTGGATAAGGCAATAATTAATCAGGTTGGTGGGGTGGATATAGGTAAAATCGTGTGGTCTGACCTGTTTGAATTGAACTTTCCTTCTCCAGTCTAGACCAGGGAGAAGATACTGGAGATTGAATGATGCCTTATTGTTGGATGATGACTTTGTTTTGCAGTTACATTCGGACATTTCAAGTACTTGCAAAACAATGCTGTAGATGGGATAGTGCCAACTGTGCTTTGGGACTGCTTGAAAGCTGTAATAAGGGGTATTGTAAAAGCCAGGGCATCCTATAAAAAGAAGGAAAAAGAAAAAGAGAGCTTTGCTCCTTAACCAAATATCCCTACTTGAGGCTAAACATAAAAGAACTCTCACAAAGGCAATATGGGCTGAATGAAACAGGGTAAAGATGATCTTCAATCCGTAGATGCAGATGCCATAGCATTTCATTTGGAATTAGTGAATCAATGTTATTTCGAGGGAGATAATTAAGGCGGGGAGGATGCTGGTGAGAAAGTTGAAAGTTTGCTTTATACAAACCAAATTGTGAAGATTAGAGGCAGGGATGATCTTATAGTAACCAGTAGCCCAGAAATATAAGATTGCAAAAAAATCAGCAAAACCAGAGGTCACGATTTAAAACTCCAGGGAGGAAGACTCAGAACCAATGTCAGGAAGTATTTCTTCACGGAGAGGGTATTGGATGCCTGGAATGCCCTTCCAGAAGAAGTGGTGAAGACTAAAACTGTGAAGGATGTCAAAGGGGCAATGGATAAACACTGTGGATCCATAAAGTCTTGAGGATGTGAATGAAGAGAAGAGGCATGGGGGTGGTTTGCGGGAATGACGGCTACTACCTGGTGATTAATATCCTTATTCAATAAACATACACACGGTTAATATGACTCCAACATTGCTGTATGCTTCAACGGCAAGAGGAAATGTGGGACAAAGGATTTGCATTCACAAATAAGCATGGCATTAGCTTGCTTGTTGCGGCAGTTACTACCCCAAACCAATTAAGCCTGATACTTCACTTTGAATGCATATATAGCGCAGCCCACTGCTTCAACGGCAAGGGGGAATGAAGATAGGATTTACATTCAGACAACTACTAACAAGGACTTAATTGCATAGTCTGGGTAAACAAATAAGCGTGGGAGTAGCTTGCTTGTTGTGGTGGTTACTACCCTGAACCAAATAAGCCTGATACTTCACTTTGAATGCATATAGAGCGCAGCTCACTGCTTCAATGGCAGGGGGAATGAAGAAAAGAGGATTTATATTAAGACAACCAACAAGGACTAAATTGCACAGGCTGGGTAAACAAATATGCGTGGTAGTAGCTTGCTTATTGCGGCGGTTACTACCCCTAACCAATTAGACTTGATACTTCACTTTTATGCAGTTCCAGCACTGCTCTCTACATCAATGGGCAGGGGTGGAAGGAAATTAGAACCAAAAAGTTACCAATAAGGGCCCTGACCTCAGCGCTCAGAGTAACAGATAGGTATGAGAAAAATAACTGTGAAAGCTTGCTGGGCAGACTAGATGGGCATTTTGGTCGTCTTCTGCTGTCATTTCTATGTTTCTATGTATAAATCAGGAAATGCTTTCTACAATTTTATCAAGACATATATAGTGCAGAATCATCAATAATGGACTCAGCAGGATATTGTTCTTCCCACACTTACTGAGGAGCAGGGTCAGTTTTTGGATCAGGAGATTCAGACTGTTGAGGTTTTCCAGATCATTAAAATTCTTAAGGTGGGCAAGGCATCTAGACTGGATAGGTTTATGGCTAAATTTTATAAGGCTTGTGCTTCTAGTTTGGTAGTGTCATTAACTAGGATGTTCAATTATGTACGGGATGCTGGTTCTTTGGCAAAGGTGCTAATATTGCGAGCATCACAGTACTTGCTAAACCAGGAAGAGATCCATCGTTATGTAGTTTGTATGGACCTGTATCTCTTATCAGTCTGAAGATACTGGCTAAAGTTCTAGCTGATCATCTGAACAGAGTTATCACCTTTTTAATCTTTAAAGACCAGGCAGGATGTATGCCCAAGAGAATGGCAGTGAATAATGTGTGTAAGATTATCGATCTCATGTGGTGGGTCAAAAAAGAGAGCCTCCCGTCTTTACTTCTATCCATAGACACGGAGAAAGCTTTTGATATGTGCACTAGCCCTTTTTGCTTAAAACTTTGCATAAGATGAATTTTTGTAATTTTTATGTCAATTGGATAACTAAACTATATGATCAACAGGCCTATGTTAATGGAGGCTACTCTGATACATTTATACTTGCACGGGGCACTCACCAAGGATGCCAGATGTCTCTCTCCATTGTTGTTTGCCCTATTTTTGGAACCTTCTGCCAGGAAAATCCGATCTTCCAATAGCATCCAGGAGGTGAAAATTAGTACTTTCTCCTATAAAATATCAGTTTGTTGACGACATTTTGTTTACTCTGCCTGATCTGGAAGCCTCACAAGTGGGATTAGTGTCTGAAATCTATAAATTTAGTAAGGTCTCAGGATTTCAAATAAACCTAGATAAGTCAGAATGTCTTTCAATGCCAGCGTACTCAATTTCTTCTTTAAAGGAAAAATTTCTTTCCAATGGACCAATAAATGTATTAAATATTTGGGAATTTATTTAGGTTCTAATATGAATGATCCTTTTGATTTAAATTATATCCCTTTATCTCACAACATTAATAAGCCTATAGTTGGTTGGGATAGATTGGGTCTTTCTTGGATGGGAAGGATAGCCAATATTTATATTTATATACCATCGTTCTATTAAAAAAAAACACACACACACACACAATTACGGCAGTTCACAGAAAGTGACCAAATCTTGGGTATCCATAGAACAGACCTAAGTTAACAAAATGCCTTTGCAGGCATTGATATGGCAACCCAAATGTACCTGGTGTCCCTCCCACAACTTCATTAACTTTACAAATGCGGGTCATACAAGATATTTTCACAGTTCTGCCTTGTATCATCATGTAGATTTCCAACCCGGGTTACTTACGCAAAATAAGGAATGGCTGGATAATGGTATTTACTTAATAGAACATGTGGGATGGGAAAGAGGGTAAAGGGTTTCAAAGCATTGTGTGAAGTTATCACCAGATCCTAAAAACTTTCTTCTATATTCCCAATTAATTAATTTTTTATATGTAAAAATTAAGGAGGATTTACTGAAAGGTAAAATGCTTTTTGAAGGTTATTGTAGTTCAGCAGATGCTATTAAGGGGACGATTTAAAAAATATATCATTTGTTAAATAAAAATTTATCAAACACCCCTACCCTCATTCAAACTTGGGGAAAAAGACATTGGGGAAACTATTTGGAACGAGGAGTGGGATTTGTCCTATCTTGCAACCAGCAAAAGTTCAATCGCAATATCATTATTGGAAAATGACTATAAAGTTCTACTTAGGTGGAATATATCACCAGAGAAATTACACAAAATGTATTCTTCCTATGATGAGGCATGTTGGAGGGGATGTGGATTGGTTGGTTCCTTTTTTTCATATGTGGAGGGGTTGTCCTGTTATTAGGCAATTTTGGATCCTGGTTTATAAACTAATTTCTGATATTGTTGGGGTGAATATGACATCTTCACTTAAACAGGTTTTATTGACTATACCTACTCAGGAAGTACGACCAATGCAATCTCTACTTCAACAAATTTTCCTGGCTGCTAGATGTGAAATAGTATATTATTGGAAAGTGAAAGAGGGTCCTCCTATAACAGTAGTTTATAAACATTTGGAGCATATGAATAATTTGGGAAAGATAACTGCTTTTCATAGTCATACTATCACTGGGTTTAGGAAGATGTGGAATGGCAGGGTTTCACTTGACTGTATTTATTCGTGGGATGTTCTTTGTTGTGTTCGTCTCCTGCTTCCTTTCTTTATTTCCTTCATACCTAATGGTTTGTCCATGGGAAATATTCTTTTGTATCTCTGGTTATCCGATATTATTATATTGTGCAGTATATTAGTGTAACTATATTTGGGGATTATAAGGGGAGGGTTGAGGGGAGTTGTTAAGGGGCTTGAAAGGGGTAAAAACTTCAGAAAGCTTGATTGTATCTGTGAAATTTTGTTTGCTGTAGTTGTATTTTCCATACATGATACATTAAAAACTTCAAATGAGAAAAAAAATACATGACTCTCTTGTCCCCTGCTACAGCCAACCTAAAAAATGGCACTGGCTGACCTTGCCTGCAACACCTCTCCTCCTCACTTTCTACCCTGTGTTCAACTCCCTCACCTATCTCTTTCCCCCACTGTCTACCCCCCTCATCTGCTTTGTGTACCCCTTTTCATTCATGCCCAGAAACATTTTATATGAAGTTTACAATGATTTAATCGTTTCATCTTTTATTTTTGTATGTTTTATATGTACTAGAATTATTTTATATGTTTTGTTCCCTGTACGTACCCGGAGCAGTCCAGACCATGGGTTAAGCTCTCATTCCAGCAGGTGGAGACAGACCAGAGTTCTGAGGCATGCCCATATAAGGACGGAACCCACCCTGGAACCCTCAGTATTTGTCTGTCTCCAGCAGGTGGAACAGCTCACCCTTTGGTTCCCCGTTTAGCTTGCCCTCTGTGTTTCTTTCCTCTACTTTCTCTGGGGCAAGCTCACGCAAGTACTCTTTAATTTACTTCTTAATTTAAAAAAAAAAAGATTTTTTTTCTCTGACTGACTCTGTCAGGGCAGACAGTTCTGTCTCCCTCGCTCTTGGGGTTCCTAGGGGGGCTTTGCCCCTTGATTTCTGTCAGGCTAGGTTCGCTTCCCGGTGAACTAGTGTGGGTGAATACTGGTGGTGCCAGTCCCTCTCCCCACGTTTGTATCTGCTGCCGTGCCCCGAGATGCCCATGCCTCGGTGGAGCTTCAGGGAGGATTATCATACCCCTGCCTCTGTGAATGCAGTGAATTATTAATGTGAATAAACTGTTTTTGTTTTCCCAAGCTTTCACAGAATATATTTTTTACTTGTCAAATTTTTTGGTCTTTATTTAAAAAAAAAAAAAAAAAAAATTAAATAAAAAAGGCAGCAGTTTTATTTTGTGAGGAGGGAGTGGGGTTCAATCTCCCGCCCATCTCCTCAGGGGCTCCCAGCTCAGCTGTTTTCAATTAGCTTTGCAGCCGCTTTCCTGCTCCATGCCGCCGCCACCTTTTTGTTTAGCTTGTGGAGAGTCTGCCTCCCGACTCTCCCGCGATGGGGTATGCTCCAGGTGTATTTCGGGGGGTGAAGGCTCCTCTTTTGAACCGCCAAATTTTAGACCTCAGGGAAGGGTTCCCCGACGTGTTTCTAAGCCTTTCCCGTCCTGGTGGCCATTTTGGGTGTTTCTGATGAAACACTTCCTGCTTCTCCGGGGGCTGGTGATCTGATTTTTTCCCGCCCCCACGATTTGAGCCCGGTTCGCTCTCGGGGGGGGGGGGGGGAGTGGCTCGGACCCCCCCTCACCTCCCCCGCCTCCCCCCGTGAAAAATTCAGCCCGGACCTGTTTTTCCTCGTATTTTGTCCTTTTAATGCATGAATCTTACTTGGCCAGCTTACAGAGGGAGGTGGAACCCCCTTTCTCCGAAACCTGCTCTTTTTCCTGTGCCGTCCCCTGATGTTGTTCCGGACCCTCAGGGCCCGGTTAGGGTTCGTGTAGTCCCAGGTGCTCCCCCTCCCCCGGCAGACCCCCCCCCCCCCCCCAGCCTCCTTTAGACCCGCTTGACCTAGGGGACGATGATACCACGGCTCAAGCCCCCCCCTCCCCCGCTAGAGGGCGACGATCCCCGTGTCCTGCGCTTATTTCAGCGGGAGAAACTGGAGCCTCATTCCCTTCGTTCTCCAGGAACTGGGAATAGAAGCCCCACCAGATGATTCTGTGGTGGCAGCGATGACACCAAACACGGACCCGGTCCAGGCGGGACTCAGGGCGTTACTGCGTACTTTCCCGTTTCATCCAATGCACCGTTTGCTTCTCCTCCGGGAATGGGAGTCCCCAGAGACGGGGCTTCGAGTTGGTAGGGCTATGGATAAGCTATACCCGCTCCCTGAGGACTGCCTGGACATGTTACAGATTCCTAAGGTAGATTCTTCTGTCACTGCGATGACGAAACGTACCATCATTCCTGTGGTGGGCAAAGCTTGAATTTTATTTGAAACACATCTTTGAAGTTTTGGCTCTCGGAGTCCGGGCGACTATTTGCAGCAGTCTCATGCAGCGGGCAAGCCTTAGGTGGATGCAACAGTTACTCAGCACCCAGGACCTCCCATCTGCAGAGGCTGAGCAAGCTGAACGCTTGGAGGGAGCTATAGCCTATGGAGCAGATGCCCTCTATGACTTGCTTCGTGTCCAGGCAAAGGCTATGGTTTCTGCGGTCTCGGCCAGACGTCTTCTCTGGCTACGTAATTGGTCTGCTGATGCTTCTTCAAAAGCTCAGTTAGGCACTCTTCCTTTCAAGGGCAAGTTGCTTTTTGGTGAGGACCTGGAGCAGCTTATTAAATCCTTGGGTGAGAACAAGGTCCACAAGCTGCCAGAGGACCATCCCAAACAGTCGAAGTCTTTCTTTCTGACTCGCACTCGCTTTAGGGGTAACCGCCGTTACGGCACCAGGGCTCGTAGCTCCTTCCCCAGGGGTGGTGTCTCCAGGTCCCGGTCTTGGTCCCATTCCTTTCGCGGCCATCGAGGCTTCCGGGATGGCCATCAGCAACATACGACCACTAAGTCAGCTCCCCAATGAGATTCGGCCGGTCCATTCCTCCGAACGAAACTTAGGTGGGCGTCTTTCTCTGTTTCTCGAGGAATGGGCCAAAATCACATCCAATCTCTGGGTCCTCGAAGTGATAGAACACGGCTATGCGTTAGAGTTTGCCAGGGACCTGCCGGATCTATATATCGTGTCCCCTTGCGGCCGTTCCAAGCGACCTGCGGTCTGTCACACCCTGTTGAGACTTCAGGATTTGGGGGCGAACCTTCCGGTGCCGGTACAAGAATAGGGCACCGGCCAGTATTCAATTTACTTCATTGTTCCCAAAAAGGACGATTCCTTTTGCCACATCCTGGATCTCAAAAGGGTCAATCGGGCCCTCAAGGTTCCCCGTTTCAAGATGGAAACCCTGTGCGCGGTGATTGCACAGTCCGTCCCGGCAAGTTCCTCGCTTCCCTCGATCTGACAGAGGCTTATTTTCACATCCCCATCTGTCTGGAACATCAAAGATTCCTTCGCTTTCAGATCCTAGACCAGCATTTCCATTCCGGGCCCTTCCCTTCGGTGTCACCACCGCTCCCCGCACCTTCACCAAGATCATGGTAGTCGTTGCGGCAGCTCTCCAACGAGAAGGGATTTTAGTCCATCCTTATCTAGACGATTGGTTGGTAAGGGGCAAGTCCGCTGCCCTCTGCGCGCACGCGATAAACAAAGTTTTAGCCGTACTCACATCTCTTGGCTGGCTAATCAACTACTCCTCCTTTCTTGGGAAAGATAAAATAGATGGAATAATGTCCAGTATTTATTTGTTGTGTGGGCACCAGTGTTATAGCCTCTAAGGCTAGCAATCTGGTCAGTGTAGCTTCCACTGCCATCCTCTTGGAAGGGTCATGGCAGGGGGATTCCACAAACTTGCCCAGAGGGAGGTGGTGGAAATCCAGGTAATATCCCTCTCAAATGATGGCTAGGATCCACTTGTCCGAAGTTATCTCGACCCATCTTTGGTAGAATAGGGCAAGTCTGCCCCCTTTTGGCTTCTTCCTTTGGATGGGTCGGCTGATTTTCATTGTGAGGTGCGGCTGGGGCCTGGGCCCGAGCCGACTCCCCTTTTGTTGTCCTTGTTCCGAAAAGACTGGCTCCTGCCTGCGGGGCAAGCTGCTTGATATGTGCTTCTGTATGGGTTGAAGCGCTGTGATCCTCTGCCCCTGGAAGTTCAGGGGAAGGGTCGCTGATTTCTCTTATTCCTATTCTCCGGTAGCCGTGGCAGTGGGGTTCACCCCATTTGTTGGCTAGTTTCTCTAGTTCGCTTCCGAACAGGAGGGTTCCCTTGAAGGGCATCCTTGTGAGTCTCATTTTGGAAGATGCGTCGGCCGACCAAGCTTCGGAGCCAGAGTTGTCTTCCTCAGACTCACCCCGGGAACCATCCAGTTACGAACAGTCCCGTCCTTCCTCCCCAGAGTGGTTTCTCACTTCCATCTCAACCAAACCATCTCGCTACCATCACCAGATGAGCATAAGAATTCGGAAGAGTCTCGCATTCTCTGCCACCTCAACATCGGCAGACTCCTATTCCGATACCTGGAAAGGTCAGAATCCGTACGAAAGACGGATCATCTATTCGTCCTTCACAGCGGGAAGAAGCAAGGGGAAATGGCCTCGCGAGCAACCATAGCCTGCTGGATCAAAGAAGTCATCAAGGCGGCCTACGTAGAAGCAGGCAAGCCACCGCCTTTACAAGTCAAGGCCCATTCCACTAGAGCCCAGGCAGTGTCCTGGGCGGAAACCAAGATGCTGTCACCCGCTGAGATCTGTCGGGCGGCAACATGGTCCTCCATACACACCTTCTCCAGGTTTTACCGCCTGGATGTTCAGGCTCGAGAGGCACAGCAATTGCAAGGGCAGTACTAAGTGAGCCACAGACAGCCTCCCACCCGGTTTGGGAGTAGCTTTTATACATCCCATTGGTCCTGAGTCCATCTGCTACACGCTAGGAAATGGAGAAATTACTTGCCTGATAATTTCGTTTTCCTTAGTGTAGACAGATGGACTCAGCATCCCACCCACGGCTGCCGTTATTCATGGAATTCTCAAGTGACATCCCCGAGAGCGAGTGATTCACGAGTAAGCCATGCTTTCCTCCAACTAGGACACCAATCCTACCGGGTGTCGATGTTTCTCGGTTGAAGGCATTGGCGGTCTCCAGCTATAACCAGTTCAAATTAATCAAGTTATAAAGTTAATCAAGTTATCTGAGTTATTCAAATTATTCAGTCATACATATATCCACAATTGCTTTTCGAGGAGAATATTGAAGAGCTGCACTTCCTGCAGGGGTATATGTACTAGGGCTGACGTCAGATTGAAATCTGATCCGTCTCCAACCTGCTATCAGGAGTGCATTATACCCATTGATCCTGAGTCCATCTGTCTACACTAAGGAAAACAAAATTATCAGGTAAGTAATTTCTCCAGTAAAGGTAATCCACAATTTCCATCTTATCCTTCTACACCAGTCCAGCCCTGACTAGTGGGTTATTTCTCCCTACCAGCAAATGGAGGCAGGCAACAGTGTTTTCCAGTGTGACATCACATTCACTACTTAGGAGGTGGTGGTATCAGTAAGAATCCAGTATTTTCTGCCTACAGCAGATGGTAGGACTGGGCTAGTGTAGCAGCTCGACAATGGATCTGTGATGAGACCCCAGGGCAGCCAGCCACTGGTTTTTCTGCGAGCAGCATGAGCCCAAGGACCAGATTCCAGCCCCTTTTGGGTGTTGGATTGAGCTTGACACATGAGCAACTAAATTAATAAAAAAAAAAAAAAAAAGAGAGAAGGGGTGGAGAATCCAGGCTCTCAGGATCCTGCTCCACAGCTAAGTTTTCTTCTCTGCTTTTGAGTGGGTTTTCCCGCTCCTGAGTTGTTTTTCTTGTTCTCCTTTCCTGTTTGTACCTGCTATGGGCCTTGCTGCTCGCCTCCCTCCTGTTCGCAGTCCTGACATTTTTGTTTAAAAAAAAAAAAAGCCAACCAGTAGCAGCCTGCCAGTGTGTGCAGGGGGAGTGGCAGGAGACAGTAGTGCAGCTGCTGACAGTGAGCATGTCTGACTTTCCGGCCCTTCTCGGGGTGCCTGCAACTCTAGGAAGAATCTGTGTTGCCCCGCCATTGCCGTTTGGGAGCCACACAGCGAGATGAAGAGGTTAGCCGGTGCCTCCCAATGCTGTGAGGCTTGTGGGGTGCTCTGGAGCTGAAAATGGCCCTGTGTATCTGGCCCATTCTCGGATTGTTAAGCCAGGTGAGTGCTCACAGGACGGATTAGCTCCCTCTATGAGCCCGCTGATTTTTTTGGCACTTCAACTCTGGAGGTCCCTGACATGTGGTTTACCATTTGGGCTCAAGTCGGTCATTTTGAATTGAGAGAGCCATTGACAGAGCTAAAATATCTTTGGATATCCATAGAAGACCAGCTACCCATTTCAAGACTGGAGAGAAAGTGTGGCTGAGTATTTGGCATTTAAGCCTGAGGCTTCTTTCCACACACCTAATTACACATTATGTCGGACCTTTTCCCATGCTCTGGCAATTGGGACCCGTCACATACCAATTAAAGTTACCACCAATGTTAAAGATTCACAATATATTCTATGTGTTGCTACTCAAGTCAGTGGTACTTTCATGGCCCTCTAGGGCTCCACCTGAATCACAGGATATGGCTATTGACGGAGATGCCGTATTCGAAGTCATGGAGGTTTTGAACTCTCGCCATAGGGGGTAAAAGAATTGAATAAATTGCATGGAAGAGCTACGGCCTGGCAGAAATATTCTTGGGAGTCAGCCTCCGTCATCCTGGACCTAACTTCCTTGAGACTTCCATCATCAGTACCCCAAGAAACCCAAAGCTTCAGGGAGGGAGCTTAAAGGGGTGGGGGCACTATTGCGTTTGGCAATCCGCAAGCTGCTCTCATGGACTGCTGCTCTCACCTCCTCCGTTTGAGCTGCTCCTACTCCTCCCGAACGCAGCAAATGCTACCAGCCAGCCAGCATTGCAGCAGGATGCCACTCCTTAACGCAGCGAGATGCCACCAGCAAGAGACCATCATCAGAACACGCCTTTCATTCCCCCAGGCGCACGCATCACTGTCATATATATTTTTTTAATTTTTATCGGGTTTATAGTGAACAGGAAATATAACATTACACAGTTGGCCAATCTTACAAACTTGACCATATATATATAGAGATTTACATACAAACAAACATCTTTCTCATTATCCCTTTATCCCTCTACCTCCCCCCCCCCCCCAATTCTGTTCAACCATCATGTAGCAAGCATCAAAGATTGTGGATCTATAACATTTCAAGTACCCCAAGAAATCCTAACAACCTAACAAATTCGCCTTTCAGACTAAATCAGAGGTCTCACTAAATATATTCTATGTAAAGAGCATCCCACCAGAATTAAGACATATATGAAAACTTATGGAATATATAAAACATGAGACAGATGTGGAATAAATGAATGGAAATGAAACATAAGATATAGAAATACAGAGAGCTAAGTTTCCCGTTACAAGTTATAAGCTATAAAGAAAAATTCTAGTTTCTGGTGCCAATGAATGAATAAAGTCCTGTCAAATCTCCAACATTAACTCTTTTTTTTTTTTTACCTGTTTGATTTTTCGCTGTCAAAAGTTAATAGCTTAAACATTTTGGATTGCAATAACCTTAAGACGAATTTTTTTGCCTTTGATTCAAAAAATTTTCAGCAAATTTGTGGTACAGCTATGGGGGCAACCATGACCCTAGATTTGGCCAGTTTATACATAGGTGCCTTTGAAGATCAATGGCTAAGTGATCATCCTTTTCATGCTCAGTTGGTAGTCTGGAAACGCTACATTGATAATATTTTTGTTTTGTGGCATGGTACAGAAAATTCATTTGATGGTTTTCTTATTTGGTTAAATACCTGTAATTTACACCTGAAATTTACAGTGAATGTTCAAAACAAATCAATATCTTTTTTAGATGTTAATATAGAGATGAATGCAGATGGATTTATTACTTCTATGTACCGTAAGCCTCTCTGTTCCAATACCTACTTGCATTTTGAAAGTGCACATCCACAGGCTTTCAAAGCAGGTATTCCTGTGAGTCAATTTATCCGGTTAAGATGCCTCAGTTCCACCATTGGAGATTTTGAGATTCAAGCTCGACCTTTGTTTGATTGGGTTTTGAAACGAGGTTATCCACATTCTTGTATTCGAAAATCCTATCTAAGAGCAAAGTATGCTCATTGTGAGTAGTTTTTTCTTCCACAATCAGCTGAAGATTCATCTCGCTATATATGTATCCTTCCATTTTCTCCTGACACCAAGTTAATTTGAACATCTATTTTGAGGAACTGGCATGTTTTCAAAATTCATGATTTATTTCCAATTCCTCCTCGAATTACTTTCTCACGAGGCACAAATTTCAGAGATCTTTTAGTACATTCTGATTTTGTGACGTCAAAATTTTGATGAGGTTCATGAAGGTTCTCACCAATCGTGTCAGGCATGTTCAGTGTGCTCTGTTTCCATGTGTGTTTTTGGATCGCTGCAAGTTGCATCTGGATTAAATATCCGGCTCAAACATACTACTACATGTACATTGACAATGGGTGTTTATTTGATTAAATGTCCTTGTGATCTATTATATATTGGGAAAACTAAACGGATGTTAAAAACCCATATGATTGAATGTTGTTTCAATATCAAACATGCTTGTGCAGATGAACCTTTGGTACCCCACTATATTCAGCTTGGCCATCGTTTTGAAGATCCGCTTTTTTGAGCTATTGATTGTGTGAAAGAACATTGGAATGGAGGGAATCAGGAGTTACAACTGTTAAGACTTGAACTGCGTTGGATATACAGACTGAATACTGTAACCCCCAATGGTCTCAATGCTGATCTCAATTTGCATGTTTTCTTAGGTTAAACTTCTGAACTATTGTGACTCTGGATATTGAACCAATATGATTTATAATTATGGGGATATGGACAGTTTTGCTATTACATGCTATTATTGCTATTTTTGGATGGTAATTTTCAATTTTATCAGACAGTTTTACCCATATTGTAGGATCCTTGATGACATCACTGTTTCACGTTTATGTCCATCATGTTTTAAAAGGATGGCTATGTTCAAGCTTCGGGCTCCACTTCCTATGAGATGACAGTTGAGACACCGAGTCCTGTTTAAAACGGTAGCCATTTGCAAGATAAGTATTTTTTATAATTTGTTTCTTGAATCTTTCAAACCATTTTATTATTATATTTGCAGGCAACAGTCTTTTTCACAAGAGGTTTAATGTGCCCCTGATGAAGCATTTTGATTGTGAAACATCTGCTGTGTTGGACTGTTTTTTCAGTTTCCCTTTAAGGGCTGTTGTCATCTTATCTTTATGGACTGTGGGATTACAAAATTAAAAAATAAATTAAAAAATAAAAATATGGACATTGTGAAGATAAGAAAATTAGTTCTTACCTGATAATTTTCGTTCCTGTAGTACCACGGATCAGTCCAAACCATGGTTATGCCTCCCTTCCAGCAGGTGGAGACAGAGATAAACTTCAAAGGCACCCTCAGTTAAGCCGGTGTGCCTCTTGCATCCCTTCAGTATATTGAATATCAAAGCAGAATTAGGACTAGCAATGAATCAAGGAAGAACAGAACTGTAAACATGAACACTGTAGCTTTCTTTCTTAGTATGCTGCAATAATACAAATGAAACTTGCACGCGTGGACTGTATAGATCACCCTGTTACCCATTCCCAGTCTTTGGGCGGGCATTTGGACTGATCCGTGGTACTACAGGAATGAAAATTATCAGGTAAGATCTAATTTTATTTTCCCTGTACATACCCGGATCAGTCCAAACCCATGGGATGTTACCAGAGCTTCCCTAAACCAGGTGGGACCTCGTAAGGCCCACGCGCAATACACCACTGCCAAACTCTCCGGGCGCCTGAACGTCCAAGCGGAATTGGCGAGCAAATGTATGTAGCATTTTCCAAGTAGCAGCTCTGCAAATCTCTTGAGGCGATACCAAATGGCATTCGGCCCATGAAGCTGCTTGCGAACAAACCGAAGGGGCCTTCAGGTCCTCAGGAACCGGCCTCCCTTTACAAATGTATGCAGACGATATGGCTTCTCTTAGCCTTTGAGCAATTGTTGTTTTAGACGCCTTGTGCCCCTTCTTGGGACCGCTCCATAAGACAAACAAATGATCTGAAAGTCTGAAAGAATTAGTGACCTCCAAGTAATGCAGCAAGGCACGCCAAACATCAAGCCGATGAAGCTCTCGTGCATGCTGTACGTTATTTGACAAATCAGGAAAGGCCGGAAGCTCAACGATTGACGTAAATGGAAAGATGAGACCACCTTGGGTAAAAAGGACGGTAACATATGCAGAGAAACTCCTGAGTCCAAAATCCTCAAAAATGTTCCCTACAGAGAGTGCCTGTAACTCAGAAACTCTGCAAGCTGAACAGATAGCCACCAAAAACACCGTTTACAAGGTGAGGTCTTTCAATGTTACCGTTTTAAGGGATTCAAATGGCGGATCACACAATACGCAAAGAACCAGATTAAGACTCCAAGAAGACAAACCGGATGGATCAGGGGCTTCAGATGCCATACTCCTCTGAGGAAACGCACTACATCTGGATGCAACGCCACCGAGTTACCAACCAATGAACCGAGGGCAGTCACCTGTACCCGAAGGGAATTGAAGGACAAACCCTTGGCCAAACCATCTTGCAAAAAAAATTTAGCATCTGAGCAATCGTAGCGTGCCTGTGCAGAATCTCTCTCTCCCGGCACCAAGTCTCAAAAACTCTCCATACCCTGATGTAAGATAGGGAAGTAGATGTTTTTCTGGCTTGTAGCAAAGAAGTGATAACCTCTTTTGAATATCCTTTCTTCCTCAATCTCCTCCTTTCAAAAGCCAAGCCGCTAGACAGAAGCGAGCTGTCTGGTCAAAATATATAGGCCCTTGATGAAGTAGACGTGGAAGATGCCCAAGCCGCAGCGGTCCTTCCTCGGCCAGATTGATGAGATCTGCAAACCACAGATGTCGGGGCCACTTGGGAGCCACTAGGATTACCCTTCCTGGGTGACCCTCTATCCTGTGAAGCACCTTGCCCACCAGAGGCCAAGGAGGGAACACATACAGGAGAACTGAGGTTGGCCAGGGAAGTACTAGCGCATCGACCCCCTCTGCGCTGTGATCTCTTCTGCGACTGAAGAAGCGAGGAGCCTTGGCATTGTCCCTTGTTGCCATCGGGTCCATGTGGGGAGTCCCCCACCTGTGAGAGATGAGATCCATTGCCTCGTCCGAGAGCTCCCACTCTCCTGGATCTATGCGCCTCAGACTGAAGAAGTCCGCTTGTATGTTGTCCTTCCCGGCGATCTGTGAGGCTGCTAGCATCGCAAGATTCTGCTCCGCCCAAGTCATGAGCAACTCCGCCTCGTCGGCTACTGCTTGACTTCTGGTGCCTCCCTTGACGGTTGATATAGGCCACCATTGTCACATTGTCGGAGAGAATCCAAACCGCCTGGTGGCGGAAGAGTGGGAAAAATTGTTGCAAAGCCAAGCAAACCGCTCTGGTCTCTAGGTGATTGATCGACCATCCGGCAGACAGCTCCCCAGCTAGAGAGGCTGGCATCCGTAGTCACCACTGTCCATCTCGGAATCTCCAGATCCATTCCTCGAGACAGGTTGTGCGGACAAAGCCACCACCCAAGACTGGACTTGGCATGATTGGTGAATGGTAGAGGGAACTGAAAATTCTCCGACTTGGGATCCCACCAGGAAAGTAATGCTCGTTGTAACGGTCTCATATGAGCAAAAACCCAAGGAACCACCTCCAGAGTGAGTGCCATCGAACTGAGCATCTGAAGGTAGTCCTAGGCCTTGGGCAAGGGAAGATCCAACAAGCGCTGAACTTGGTCCATCAGTTTGTTTCTCTGGTCCGGCGGAAGAAAAACCTCCCCGACTGCCATGTCGAACCTGACTCCCAGAAATTCCAATGACTGAGAGGGAACTAGGTTGCTCCTGGCCTGATTGATGACCCAACCGAGGGATTCCAGAAGAGTGGTCACCTTGCGGACCACCTCCACACAGCCATCCCTGGACTTTGCCCTGATAAGCCAATCGTCCAGGTATGGATGAATAAGCAGGCCTTGCCTCCGGCGAAATGCTGCCACCACCACCATGACCTTGGTGAACGTCTGGGGCGCGGTCGCGAGCCCAAAGGGTAGCGCGCAGAATTGGTAATGCGTTCCCAGGATCACAAATCGAAAAAACTTTTGATTATCTTCGCATATGGGAATGTGCAAGTATACCTCCATCAGATCCAGAGAGGCCAGGAATTCCCCCTTGCTTATCGCCACAATTACAGATTGCAAGGACTCCATACGAAAGTATGGCACCTTGAAAGACTTGGTTACCTTGTTCTTATGTTACCTTCTTGAGGTTCAAAATAGGCCGGAAGAACCCCTCTTTCTTTGGAACCTCAAAGTAAATAGAGTACCTCCCTTTCCCCCAGTGCCCTGGGGAGACCGGCTTCACCGCTCCCAGAGCCAGTAGGTGCTTGAGAGTCTGACGAACAATCTGCTGTTTGACTTGTGGGCCATAAGGAAATATTAGGTAGAAATCTCTTAGAGGCCGAGCAAATTCCAAAGCGTAGCCTCATTCGATTATGCTTAGCACCCACTGATCAGAAGTAATGTTGGCCCACGCCTCGTAAAATCGGGACAGGCGACCCCCTACCCAAGGGATGGGCCAGCCCCATCTCATTGTGTATTCTTGGAGGCAGGAGAGGAGGAGGCACCACTGTCTCGGAAGGCTTTATGCCCCCGAGACAGTGGTGTAAAGCTGTCTTTACACCACTGTCTCGGTGTAAAGACAGCTTTACACCGAGACAGTGTAAAGCTGTCTCGGTGTAAAGCTTTACACCGAGACAGCACGGCAAGCAGTTCCTGGGTACTGCTTGCCGTGGACTGGCTGCTTGCTGCCTGTTCTGCCAAAATCTTCACTGTCCCCAAGAGCAGGATGAAGGAAAACCTCTAGAGGGTTTCGGTCTGTCCTCTGGCAATTTGTGAACCTTGTTCTCCCCCAGGGACTTGATCAACTGCTCCAAATCCTCCCCGAACAAAAAGCCCCCTTTAAATGGCATAGCACCAAGCTGGGCCTTGGAGGAAACATCAGCTGACCAGTTCCGGAGCCACAAAAGCCTTCTTGCCGACACCGCCAATGACAGAGCACGAGAAGAAGTGCGGATCAGGTCATATAGTGCATCCACCCCATATGCCACTGCAGCTTCCAAATATTGCGCCTGTTCAGACTCCGCCGGAGGGAGATCATCCTGAGACGTGAGCAATTGCTGTACCCTACGAAGGCTCGAATGCAGCATATAACTGCTGCACATCACCCGCCGCCCGGATACCCAGGGCCGACACCTAAAAAATGCGTTTGAACAGCACTTCCAGCTTGCGGTCCTGCAGGTCCTTGAGAGCCATCGAGCCTGCTACCGGGATCATGGTTCTTTTGACAACTGCCAAAATCGAAGCATCCACCTTAGGAGTCTGCAATAGATCCAAAAAATCATCAACTAAGGGATAAAGCTTATCCATGGCTCGTCCAACCCGCAGACCAGCATCCGGAGCATCCCACTCCCTGGTCATCAGCTGCTGCAGCATGGCATGGACCGGAAAAACCCGGGTCTGCGTTCGAAATCCTGCTAGGACTGGGTCCACCGTGTCATGTCAGTAGCAGGTGTAACTTTGTGAAGGGAGTTTGTGCATGTACTTTCCAAGCATTTTCAAAATGAAACTATGCACTTACTTTCACTTTAAAAATTTGTGGAAAGTCTACAGGCAAGATGTATGCAGTAATTTTGCAAAAAATAGGAAGGTCTGCAGGTTCTTCTTACCCGCAGATTTTCCTTACATTTTTCAAAGTGAAAGTACAACATACTTGCACTTTGAAAATTCTCAGAAAGTATGCACACAAACTCCCCCGCTCAAAGTTACACTTGCTCCTGATCTGGCATAACTTGTGCAAGTGGATATACCAGCATGCTTCTTTTTTTTTTTTTTACATCCAATGTAAATCTGAACTGTGCTCCAACTCCACCCTTAAATCGGCTCTATTTTGCATTCACATAACGCATGAAATCAAATTACATGCATACTTTTGCATGCAAAGACTGGCATATTTTCTAATGAGCCATTTACATGCATAAAACTATGTTTTATGCGTGTAATTGACTTTCAAAATTCGGCCCTAAACGAACTGTTTTTTTTAAGCCATTTACGGGTGAAAATTGACTTGTCTGAAAATTCTCCCCTCTTAATACTCTTCAATACTATCCATATTTAGTAGGGATGTTTCCGGGGGCCATGTGTTGAGTGAGAGAAAGCAACGCAAGTGTACATGCACCGCTTTCCAGAGAAAATCTACCTGCACAGAAATCAGGTGCACAAGGCCACAGGCTCAAAGTGGGCAGTTTAAAACTGTCCCTGTAGACTCATCCTCCAAGCCCCCTGTGTTAGCTTAGGGTCAGCAGGAAGAGGACTAGTGCTCACTGTAGGAGATGCATATTTGCAGTACCCCAAGATATTTTTTTTTAAATTAGGGCCATTGAGTAAAGAAACTTTGTTTAATCCCATTTGTGGTGGTGAATGTGCAGCAATTGCAGATTATTTCCACATCAATGATTCTCTCAGAAAAGAAATTCTCTGCCAGTCCCCAACCTTGCCAACATAAACCTTGGAATTTCCTCAAATGTCAGTACAACCCTCGCAGGAAAACCATTATATGTACTTTTCTGGCTTTATTTTCACATAAGGTGCTTTCCCAGAGAATCTTTCCATCTTCTTTAGCATTTTTTTTATCCCATTGTCTGTTTATTTTTTGTGTCTGTGCTTTATTATTTATTTTGTGGTGGACCTCAAATATCTAAGCATGGGTTTCCCCTTCGTCATCTGCTCTGCCTGGGGGAGCTTGTCTGCGAGTGTCTACTTCATTTTCAGTACTGGATTTAGGCCTAACTGCTGACCAATAACAACAGATCATCTCAGGTACAGGTTGCAGTAAAGGTAGTTCTACAGATCCTCAATAGTTACACAGAATTTTTTACTACTTATTTTGCAAGAGAGAGGAATTTTGTTTTGTCAATTCCTGTTACATTAGTTCTCCACATTGATCTGGTCATAAGAGGTAATGCTCTCTTTCAGGCTGACACTAGATTGCCAGCTTTTTCCACAGACCAGGACTTGGGACATAAATTTACATTTATTTGCCACTCAGCCCTGAACATGCCTCCTTTATCTCTCCTGTCTGTTCCTTGGGCCAGCATTGTCTCTCTTCCCTTCCCTCTGCCCCTTTCCATCTCTCTCTCCCTTCTCCATCCCCTGTGCACTTTAGTCTCTTTCCCTCCTCTGATTCTCTCTCCAGCCACCTGTTCCTGTGCCCTCTTCTGTGTGTCTCTCCCTTCTCCAGCCCCTGTGCCTTCCTCTCTCTCTCCTCCATTATCTGTTTTTGCTGTGTTTCGCCCTCCCTTCCCTTTTTCTTGCCTCCCTCCCTTCCCTTTTTCTCCTCTGTTTCTCCCTACCTTGACTTAAGCAGCACACAGAGGACACTGGGCCGCTGGGCTGCCGGAAATGCAGAGGTTACAGCAGCTGGGAGCTACTGCTGGGGAGGAATGAGCTATGGCCCTGTCCTCCCCACTGCCAGGGAGCTATGCTAGCTGAGGTTCTGCCCCCTCTGCTCACAGCTTCTAATCACTGGGCAGGGAGAGGGGTTGGAGCCACAGCACTGCTTTTTATGCTGCTGGTTCTGTCTTCCCACCCCTTTATCTGTTTACAGGAAGTGCCGCAGAAACTGGGCTTTTAGTATCCAGTTGGTACTTACGACTGAAAACGGTATAGATCCACAGATAACTACTCTGGTTCAAAACCAGGCAGCTGGCATTCGTAGGGTAGACTAAAATAAAATTAAAATAAAATGGAAATATTTATAAATTAAAAGAAATCTATACTGCATTGGTTGAAGATAATCTGTGAAATGACTGGCTGGTCTGAACAAGGATATTTTCCCTTACTATGCCACCATAAATAGAGTTCAAAAAAAGGATGATGAAAAATGTGCAAACAATAGAGGAATCAACCCTATGAACTTTTAATTTCAAATATAAGAAATGTAATGTGTTCTTTCGGAGATCTGTATGTAAATCCCCCCTCTCTGGTGGAAGGTCCCTGATGCAGGGGCTGCAGCAAAGTCTCAGGGCTGTCTTTATTCTCCTGGATCTCCAAAACACTCTTTCACCAAACTCCAGCCATGGTGCTGGGGTTCTCGGCAGGGAGGAGGTCTGAGCCTCCAGGGCCCTAGGTGCTGTGGTAAGATAACCAGGCTGCACAGTCACTCAAACTCTTTGCTCAATACCCACAGTAAGGGGGTCAGTTGTGATCCGAAAGTAAACATTTTAATAAACGTTCAGAGTCCAAGGTTGGTGTTCAAATAATAAAAAGCTTAAAAAATATCCGGGCGATTATTCCAAAAATCATGAATAAAATGAGGAAAATACAAATCAAGAAAAAATTACGTTTCTCTGTCCATAGCGCCTCTTTTAATGACCCTCCTGCTCTTAATTTTGTCCAGGTCCAAGATGCCTTCCCCCAGTAAGGACAGGTAAGTTCTCCTCCAGTTCCAACATATACCAGGGATAATAGAAAAGCTTGCCCCAGCTCCAAAAACACTTCTCAAAATCTCAAATATCTCAAAACTCTCATCTGTCACCTTGCTGTTAATGGGGCACAAGATGCAAAAACAGGGATTCAGTCCTTCCTTCCAGGGGTTCCTCCCTCTGTCAGGAGCTGATCCAAAAATCACTCTTAATCTTCTCAAAAACTCTTAATCTCCCCCCCCCCAAAAAAAAAAAAAAACAACCCCTCCTCAAATGATTAGGCTTTGAGGATCTACCAAAAAAAAAAAACCACCTCATCTTTATTCTTTTCTCCTCTCTGTGAGATCCAGGGATGATCTCTTTATTCTCTCTAATTTTGTGCCACCACCAGTCCTCTCAGTGACTTCTAACCCTCTGACTACTGCATGTAGCTCAGTGGCAACTTATACTCAAGACACATCCCAAAAAAAGGATGTCCCAAAATCTGGGAAGGTGCAGGATATGCAAAATGTCTACCTCCAAAAATCCCAAGATGACCATTGGGAAAATATTTGTGAAGGTTCTAATCCCCGCTACAAGTATATAATAAACCCCTAGATTCATCTTTCTGCTATTTATAGCAGAATATTTTGCAGAAAAAAAGGGGACAGGGGGCGATAGTGGGCAGTAGGCTGTATTGCAGCGGTGCAGTTTCGCCTGCCTCGGTGAGGCCACACCGCACACTATCGCCCCCATAGCGCCATGGGAAAAGGTGTAGTTATTTCCCGTGGTGCAGCGGGCGATAATGTGAAAAACATCATCACCCTCAGCGCTGCCAAGAGATAACTCTGCCCAAACCCCACCCACACTCCTCCCCTTCCCCTAATTTTAATAATACCACTTCGATACCGGCACAACACACAATAAAGAACAACCCTGTATATTTCCAGAAATTAAATATGTCTTCATATGGGGAGTGGAAGTACAGTAAAACATGAAAACCTGTCTCATGTTCTGTAATTTAATCATAGGCCAAGTTGTCTGATCTTTTTAGAATTTTTAAATACATTCAGAATAGAAAGATAATATCTTATCGTAAATGTCCCAACATGGACCAGTGTTTCGAGCAATCAGCTCTGCATTAGAGGAACTTCATCGTTTATATTTTCCAGTGTTACTGCATATCTGACTGCAAACAAACAGAAAATGGTAGCTTAAATCCTCCAAACAATAAAATAAATAGTCAACAAGCAACTGTCAGAATACCTCGAAGTACATAACATTCTTTCTCCGGCTCAGTACGGCTTTCGCAAATCCCTAAAACACTGAATCTCTCCTACTATCACTCACGGACTCCATCCTCATAAACCTGGAGAAAAAACAATCCTACCTGCTGGTTCTCTTAGATCTGTCTGCAGCTTTCGATACGGTAAAACACACTTTACTTATAGACCAACTAGCCAACATAGGCATCAAAGGCTCAGCGCTCAGTTGGTTTCGGTCCTTCCTGAACAACAGATTCTATAAAGTCAGGATTAACAACAAGGAATCTCATCCCATCTCTACAGACCAAGGAGTCCCTCAAGGATCTTCACTTTCACCCACCCTTTTCAATATATACCTCCTCCCTCTCTGCCACCTACTCGCAAATCTGAAGCTTACCCATTACCACTATGCGGATGACATACAAATCCTGATCCCGATCACTGAATCCCTGCAAAAAACCATTACCTTTTGGAATGACTGCCTTCAGCCAATTAAAGACCTACTCTCCAGTCTCAACTTAGTTTTGAATGCCAGCAAAATGGAAATGATCATTATCTCCCATGACCCCTCCACCACCGCATCAAGCTCCTCTCAACCAGCAAACTCAAACATCAATTTCTCCCCCGACGTCAGGGATCTAGGAGCTTGGCTTGACAACAACCTAAACCTTAAAAAAATTCATAAACACTACCACAAAGGACTGCTTTTACAAATTACAAGTCCTCAGAAAGCTAAAACCCCTCCTACACTTCAATGACTTCAGGCTAGTACTCCAATCCATCATACTTTCCAAGCTAGATTACTGTAACTCCCTGCTACTCGGGCTCCCCACAAATTCGATTAAACCTCTACAGATGGTACAGAACGCTGCCGCCAGAATCCTTACAAACACCAACAAAAGAGAACATATCACTCCAATCCTCCGTAACCTTCATTGGCTTCCTATAAAATATAGGATCCTCTACAAAGTTCTCACTATCGTTCACAAAGCGGCTAACAAACTCGCGCCCATCAGGCTAAGCACACAACTGCAACCTCATACATCCACCAGACCCATCAGAAGCGCCTACAAAGGCACACTTTATGCCCCACCTGCAAAAACACTACTAGGGAAAAGAGCACTATCTTCAGCAGGCCCCCACCAGTGGAACGCGCTCCCCCCAGATCTAAGACTTGAACCCAGTCATCAGGAGTTAAAAAAAAAAAACTAAAAACCTGGCTCTTCCGCCAAGCCTACCCAGACACTTAACGCAGCCTAGATGCTCGCATTCTCGCGTAATATACGAGTTATCAATCAAATCAACGCTTCCACATGTTCCCCCATTAAGATAATATGCTTTATTGTATATACTGCGCTTATTACTTTCGCATTTTTACTGTTTTAATGCATTACTTTTACCTTTATTTATTTTAGCTTATTTTCAAATCTACCATACCCATTGTTATTTATCACTATAATATGATATTGATATCAAAAGTTTTTCCTTCTCTTGTAACTATCTCTATACCATGTTACAGTTGTACGTTGTTATTATAGTTTTATAGTTATATGTAAAGCCTGTTGTCTTATAGTTATATGTAAAGCCCCTTCCGTTTGGGCATCTCACTGTTTTATGTAAACCGGAGTGATTTGTATCTGATACAAGAACTTCGGTATATAAAAATTAAAAATAAATAAATAATAAATAAATAAAACAGTGGTGGGGGCAAGATGGCGGTATGTTTGCTTGCTGCTCTTGCCTAAGAACTTAAGAAACTGCCATGCTGGGTCAGGCCAAGGGTCCATCAAGCCCAGCATCCTGTTTCCAACAGAGGCCAAACCAGGCCGCATGAACCTGGCAATTACCCAAACACTAAGAAGATCCCATGCTACTGATGCAATTAATAGCAGTGGCTATTCCCTAAGTAAACTTGATTAATAGCCATTAATGGACTTCTCCTCCAAGAACTTATCCAAACCTTTTTTGAACCCAGCTACACTAACTGTGCTAACCATATCCTCTGGCAACAAATTCCAGAGCTTAATTGTGTGTTGAGTGAAAAATAATTTTCTCCAATTAGTCTTAAATGTGCTACTTGCTAACTTCATGGAGTGCCCTTTAGTCCTTCTATTATCCGAAAGTGTAAATAACCGATTCACATCTACTCGTTCAAGACCTCTCATGATTTTAAAGACCTCTATCATATCCCCCCTCAGACGTCTTTTCTCCAAGCTGAACAGCCCAAACCTCTTCAGCCTTTCCTCATAGGGGAGCTGCCTACGATACCATTTACCCATTTCTTCAGTAATGGCATTGAAGAGAAAGGGAAAAGTGAGGATCTTCCCTCCAGACTCCTCCTCTTTATCAGGGCAGCAAGTTATCACAGCTTATACGACCTCATCAGCAGCTCTTCAGGATGCCGAAGACCCTGATGTAGATAAAGACTGTTGAATGTATGATGTAATCTATGACAATTATTCAAAACAACATCATATTATACCATCAGTATTTGCCGTAGCCTGTTAGTTAGCTAGATAATGAGACCTCATATATACTATGGCAGGGTACTGGTGAATTAGTCCCTGGGTGCCAATAGTTCAGTAATGCGGTGATAGACTCTGCGTACACCGTCACAAAGTTATAATGATAGGTCTCACTAGATGATCAGAGTACCGACAACGTGTTGTCGGTTACTAGGTATTATAGGCAGTAGAAAGGATAAACACTTATTGTAGCATGTTTGGCTGTTATTGCAGTCAGGGACTCAGTACTGGCGTGTTGGCGTGTTCCCCAGAAACACGAGCCGTGTCGGGCCAACACGCCAGTACTGAGTCCCTGACTGCAATAACAGCCAAACATGCTACGATAAGTGTTTATCCTTTCTACTGCCTATAATACCTAGTAACCGACAACACGTTGTCGGTACTCTGATCATCTAGTGAGACCTATGATTATAACTTTGTGACGGTGTACGCAGAGTCTATCACCGCATTACTGAACTATTGGCACCCAGGGACTAATTCACCAGTACCCTGCCATAGTATATATGAGGTCTCATTATCTATTAACTAACAGGCTACGGCAAATACTGAAGACCCTGATGTGCCTCGCAGTGAGGGAGCACTGCGAGTGCCAGTGGATGAGGCTGCCCCCCAAAGTTCTGGGCCCCCGGTGCAGAGTGATGATCAAATGCATGGCACGGCGATGACATTTCGGTTGTATCCTTTGAACCTTGCCGTTGGATTCGAGGCCTCCTATTGATGTCAGTGAGGAAGCAGACAGGAGTCCTTCCCTAGCCCCTGCTGCAACTGGTTGGTCAAATATGGAGCCAGTGGTCAGGTCTCCTTTGTCTGGTGCGCCCCAGGAGGCTCAGAGTGTTGACAGCAGTGAGTTCTTCACTCTTCCATCGTGCCCAGAGATGGTGACTCTCGAGGCTATTTGGGACTTGGTTGCTGGGTTTGGGAGTTCTTTCAAAGTTCTTAATGATAAGATGGATCTTTTCTCTTCTAATTGTAATAAAAAATCATCAGACTTGCAGGAACAGGTGACAATAATTAATATTTCTAAAGCTGAAGATACTGTTCACTCAATACAGGAGTTTGACGCCGCCATGGTGTGAGATCGCAATGCTATTTCCAGGCATATTGAGTTTCTGGAGAACAGTGTGAGATATTTAAATTTAAATCTGAATTTCCCCAAAGTTTTAGGGGAAATTCCATATGTTACTTTAAAGAGATTCTTTCAGGAGGTTTTAGGTTTTGCTGCAGACCAAATGCCTGTATGTTTTTTTTCTTCCGAAAAGATCTCCTGCTGTTTCTTCTAATATGGACTTTCAAGCCAATTTGACAAATTTTCTTGAAGATTCCACTCTAGATGTTTTGGCTAGAAGTACCTTATTGTTTTTGGGGGGGGTTTTTTCATTTCTTCTGGTGATATTAATAATGTGATGCGGAATTATTTCCGTAAGTTATCTGTCCCCTTTTATGGTTAAAATGTTAAGATATTTCCAGACCTTGCTCAAGCTGCTCAAATTAAGAGAAAGAGTTTTCTTGCCTTAAGACAAGCACTTGTAACTTTTAGTTTTTCCTTTATACTCCACTACCCATGAAAATGTGTGGTCAAGAAAGACAATGAGTGTTTTTTTTTTTTTCAGCCTGAGCAGCTGAAATCATTTTTAGAGGCTCTTAGGCTGGTAACCTCCTCCCCTATACCTCAGTAGTAGTACAATCATGACTATATAATATAACGGGCGGATTTACGCGAGCAGGGCCCTGCGCGCCGGGAAGCCTATTTTACATAGGCCTCCCGGCGCGCGCAGAGCCCCGGGACTCGCGTAAGTCCCGGGGTTCTCGGAGGGGGGCGTGTCGGGGGGCGGGCCCGGTCGTCGCGGCGTTCCGGGGGCGTGTCGGCAGCGTTTTGGGGGCGGGTCCGGGGGCGTGGCTACGGCCCGGGGGCGTGGCCGCGCCCTCCGTACCCGCCCCCAGGTCGCGGCCCGGCGCGCAGCAGGCCCGCTGGCGCGCGGGGATTTACGTCTCCCTCCGGGAGGCGTAAATCCCCCGACAAAGGTAAGGGGGGGGTGTAGACAGGGCCGGGTGGGTGGGTTAGGTAGGGGAAGGGAGGGTAAGGTGAGGGGAGGGCAAAGGAAAGTTCCCTCCGAGGCCGCTCCGATTTCGGAGCGGCCTTGGAGGGAACGGGGGGAGGCAGTGCGGCTCGGCGCGCGCAGGCTATACAAAATCGATAGCCTTGCGCGCGCCGATCCAGGATTTTAGTGGATACGCGCGGCTCCGCGCGCATCTACTAAAATCCAGCGTACTTTTGCTTGAGTCTGATGCGCAAGCAAAAGTAGGCTGATCGCGCTTCTTTTAAAATCTACCCCATTGTATATTGTTTCTTTCATTTTGGGGGGTTTTTTAATTACCATTTTTTTTTTTTTAGATCAATGTAGAATACTACGTGTTTTTGTTATAAAGAATTTTCTTTTCTTAGTTTGATTATTGAAAACTAATAAAGAAATATAAAAAATAAAATCCTCCAAACAGTGCTGGTCAGTCCAATTAGCTTCCAAATCCAGCCCAAAGGCTAGTCAATCAGCATCCAAACCTAACATGCATATGTCATCACAAATGAAGTACACCATGCAATTGAGAGAGAAAAAATCCAGTATTGTTCTCGACCATTGAATTCATTTTCATGATCACATCCATATGTCCATTCCAAAACCTTATTAAATAATGCCGCATTGGAGATCTTGAAACTATGCTACACTACCTTAACAATGATCAACCATTGGGGCATGTATCATGACAGCATGTAAACAGTTCTTATGCTCAACAAATCTAATTTTGATCATGTACCTAGTTCTCCCACTATATAATTATGGACAGGAACATGTACCATCACTGGGTTTTGGCCTTTACTGTAATATAGTGTGACTCATCCACTCACCCATAATTGTTAATGGCTTTGATTTAATTTATCATGAGTTATTTTTTTCCACTCCTAGTTCTTTGGTAATGATGCAAAGCTACACACAACAGCTGGTTTTAATCCAAGTTCATGTACCAACATGATTATGTGAAATTGTGTTTATCTAAATGCAGTAGTTGCCCATTTTATATTATGTGGTTTAATTAACAAAGGATTTTTTTTTAATTATGTAATAATAGACACTTTTCTTTTTAATAGTTTCAAATAGAGCAATGTATTCAGTTTCACAAGTAGAAAAGCACATTATCTGTTTTAACAGCTTTCCAGCTAATTGCTGCTTGTACTAGCTTTTATACATCTTCCATCTTCAGCAAGAGTACTAACTTGCAGTTGAATAATCAAGTCTTTCTTTGGAAGCTTCGTAAAACAAGTTCTTTTATTCTTTGACGAGATCTGAGAATATGTTTGGCCATCTTCCACTGTTCAGTTGTATAGAAATACTGCAAATAAAGGAGCCAACCCATACCCCTATAGGGGTGTTAAATTGGGCTTAATGCACATACTGCCATGTACTCCTTAATCTTCATTGGGGTTCGATGAGTATTTTTTGCTTGCCCAGCCTGTACATGAGAATCAGCTTTTTTGGGCATGGTCATAATTTCTAATCTGCTATGATTTTTCTTCGCAAATCATCTATTGCACGGGGCATCTCTTCTCTGCTGTGGCTTGCCTAAAGTTCTGGTACATGTCATTGTGCCTTTTCAGTTAGCACACGCACATATGAGATATTTGATGTCTCTGCCATACCTCACCTATTTCAGGGTTTCCATGACAGGAGGAAGTGAGGCTCTGGAATGAGAGGTCATGAGATGAGGGCTAAAAAAAAAAAGTATCTGAATTCGAGAAAGCATGGAAAAACATGGGGGATCTCTGAGAGAGTATCAAGGTAAGTTTGGGGGTACCTGTGCTCAGAAGATTTCACTATTCTGACTAGGCCCTACAGATTATTGTGGATCAGCTCTAGCGGTTGACTTGTTATGTTAGGGCTTGCTGCTGACAGCAGGGAATGGGCAACTTGCCCAGTTATGGCTTATCTCCAGCAAGAATATGTGTGCCCCCTGTTCTGCTTTGTTTTGCCCCTGGCAGTGGTGCTTATGTCACTTTGCCATCCTGACAGCGTATGCATATAAGCGTCTGAATGGCAACATTATCTGCCATACCTTTAAAATCCTTGTCATCCTTTTATTTAGCAAGCTGTTTGCATGGCAGTACACTTTAAATCCACAGTGGTCTCGTCTTCAGCGAGTCATCTACTCCATCCAGGCACCTCTTTTCTGATGCAGCATGTGAGCTCTTTCGTCTTCGGATGTTTCAATATGGGTCTTGTTGGGCATTTCTTAATGTGCATTGCCAGCTGTTCTAGCTCAGCAGAAGTTACTTTTATAAGCTGTTCCTTTTCCATGTTGCAGAATGCATTTTCCATCTGTCAGGCTCACTTTATGTGATACAAGCTATTGCCCCAGTGAATGACCTTTTGTTTCCAGGCGGTGAAGTTCTTCCCCCAAGTGCCCCGTCATGCTGCGATGTCAGAGCTCTGATGGCAGCAGTGCTATTTTGTGATTAATATATTCAGATAGTCTTCTGTGGCTCTGCAACCTTACACTACATAGTAGTAATTGCGTTTGCTGCTGCAACGCCTCCAGAGTTGACGGTCTACATTTCAACAGGTCTATCCTGATACATCACATAATTTATCATGACTGAGTCACAGCTCCAGATCTGATAAAGGTCAGCCCACCACTTGGTCACACTGCTCTTTGACATGCCATGGGCCAGGATTTCTGAGTTAATTGCCGCCTTATATTATGTCGGACTGAACAAGGCATTAGCATCCATTTGCAAGCTCTGGCCTTTCTCTCTAAGCTGGGATCTTCCATTTGGCTATGTGGTATTGACTGGGGATTTATTTAAAAAATCATATATTCCACAAATCCAAAAATTGTCTGTGGTTCTTTCTTCCCATCAGTATCCTATGCAGATGCTTAACACTAGGTACAAGACATCTCTACAGCATTGTGCTCCTCTCATGCTCTAACCTGTATTGCTGGTTTATCACTGCCTTTATTTCACCTCTTATCTCAGAGCGTTAGTCCCAGGCACAGCACTAGCCCATGCAAATGCAGTCATTCCACTCTGTGGCTTCACCGACATTTCATGGAATGGACACACATGCAACTCTTGAGGGTTCTTTCAGGGAAGAACCCTTACATTTTACATTTCACCCTAATTCCCTGTATAATGTATACTTCTCCTCGTAGTTCAAATTTTTATCTTTTGTTACCCTGTTCCTCACTTATAGTGTACAGTAGTTACTGTTCTTTATGCCATTTTTTATTGCTTGTTATCTTTCTCAAATTTTCCCTATTGCATTTCCCCCTTTTTGTTCCGTGTTCCTCCCTCGCTGTTATATGTATTTCATTGAGTTCTCTGAAAACCGATATGATGTACCCACGGATACCGGTATAAAAAAAGCGTTTAAATAAATAAATAAGAGTGAGACAGTGGCCCAGATGATAAACTTTGGCCAGATGGCAGCAGTGATTTCTTTGGCCCCCCCTTCAAGTAGTATTACCTAGTTTGATGTACAGGCTTGTTACATTGCAGCATGATCAAGTACGATTACTGACACAGGCAACATTACTAGGTCTAAGATTGGTAATACCAAGTGACTTAGTGGGTCAAGAAAGTATAAAAAGCATCAGAAGAATAAAGCCATACAAAATTAATCTCATGTACCTTAAAGTTTGTCGTGTTTGGAAAACAATAAAGAAATGAATGAAAGTATATTGATAGCTGGTCCCTATGAAATATTATGCAGGCAACAAGAATATCAGGTAATACTTGTCAGTGCCCTGCAGTTTGTTTCTCCTCTTGCTCCATGTATGGGAGCAGTTTACATGCAACATCATAGAGATAGTATTGGCTCTTCTTAGATGGGGCCCTGACAGTGTGTATTGTATGTTACCGCACCACCTAACAAGAGTCAAACATACCATAATACGCAGTGTTTATAGCAGGATGCTGCATTATCATGTTTCAGGCACAGATCCAAATGTATTTTTAGCTTTAACACAAAGTTGTGGAGTTTAAGGATATGGCCACAGCTCGACTTGTGGGGAACCCTCTGCAAGCAAGCTTTTGTTGCCATGGGCTAGAGTAGGGTTGAACACGTCCAAAAGCTCACAGCAAGTATTGTGCTCTTAAACTGGTCTGACAACGAGTACCAAGTAACTGGTCTTCCTGTCCTTTCAATGCATGGGTGTGGTGGAACTGAGAAGTTAATTCAAAATGAAGAGAGAGAAAACTGAGTGAATATTAAAATAAGTAGAAAAAAACCCCCTCAGTTACACATGCTCAGCCGCACTGGGAGTTGCTCACATAGGAGGAAAAACTTCAGATGCCTGATCTGGGCAATAAATTGCTCATGATCAGGTGACTAGGGCACCAGGATTAGTTTAAAAACCTCCAAATGATTTTTACTAATATTTTTCAATGATTTTAAACCCAAAAGCTTTTTAAAAACTGTGTCCATATTATCCTTCTTAGACAATTACACCTCCAAGATTGCATCATTTTTTAAATTAATAAGACTGCAATATTTGAATTTAGGAAAGCCTAAAAAAAAATCTAGTTTACAGAATTGTACATTTCTAAACCTCCTTCATGACACAATAGATGAACAGACTATTGGGGGAAGCCTTTTAAGATACCTGGGATACATATATTTCTTCTGTTTCTCATAAAGCAAGCAATACTTTGTGTTAAAAGATATTTAGATGGGTAGATACTTGTAAGTTATTACAAGTTACACTATGGTCCATTTTTGGTTGCTATTGAAAACTGTGATTGCTGTCATTGTTTTAAATATAACAAAGCGAAATGTCTGAAAGGGGGGAAGGTTTCTTAAAAGAAAATTATAATTATTTACTGTAACTTTGATAATAGTGTGGCACTATGGCAACATGAGTGGTGTTTGGGATAGCCAGAGAACAGGTTCAGGCTGACAAATCTCTCATAAACTTCTTTATTTAATGACAAGAAGGGGTATACAGGAGAAAACCCCAGAACATCTTAAGACTGGCTTCAGACAACTGCCCATTCCACCTTAAACCTAATACAGCAAGGAGTCCTGGGCAGACGCCCCTAGGAAAGAAGTATAACTAAGAAGTATAACTAGCCAGGCCAGGGAGGGAACAGGAGGCCCTAGGAGAGAAGGAAGCCTAGAGAAAGAGAATACTGATGAATTGTAAGTTGTATTTCTGCCTTTGTTTTGTGAACAGTGAACAGCAGAGCTTCTATATAGCAGAGCTGGTTTATATAATGAATACTCTTTTCTTTTCTATAATATATAAATATTAATTTCTTGATACCGAAGCAAAAAACATTCTGGGTTTATTACTGTAATTGTTCTTTTCCAAATGTACTAGAGATGTCAGGTTATCAACTCATCAAAGTGGAGTGGAGGTGTAGCCTAGTGGTTAGAGCAGCAGAAGTCAGGGTTTAAAACCTACTTTTGTTTCTTGTAATCTTTTGCAAGTCATTTCACCTTCCATTATTTCACAGACAACTTAGGGCCTCATTTACTAAGCATTTTTCCCATAGACACAGAATAGGAGACCTACAATACTTAAATGTAACTCACATTGAACTACTAATTTTTATGTTATTATTGATATTGTGTTTATTTTTATCATGTTTATTGTATTTTATATTATAATGCTTTATGCTCTGTTGTAAACCGCCTAGCATAGTGTTTCTGTTATGAGCAAAATATATAAAAAAAAAATTAAATAAAAATTAAATAATGAAAAGGCATGAGCAAAATATAAATAACTATTATACATCACTTGGCTGTAAATAAAGAAACATCTAGAAGCACAGTTTGAAATTTGTGGTAGGTACTCTTAGGAAATAGGTGCAGTGAAGCAGGTCCAAAGTCCATGGGTACTTCTGTACTTCTGATGTTTACACTGGGCTGAATTTTGAAAATTAGTTTGCAGGTCCATTGTCAGGTTACTGCCCTCCGGATATTTGCAGACATGGAGCAGGGCTGAGGGTTCTCCGACTTTATCTAGGACAGTCTGGAAGCAGTCAGGTGCCCGGTAGGTTGCACGCAGAAACAGTAGCGATCTTGAATAGCAAGCTGCACTGCTGGCTAAAACTGTACTCTGGAACCGTTCACACAGAAACAGGCTTACCTTGGAAGCTGGCTTTACTGGCCAGAAACTGGAGTCAGAAACAGGATCGCAATAAAGCAGGCTTGGAACAGAAGCTTGACTGGCAGACCAGGAATTGGAATCAAGAATAAGCTGCACCTTCAAAAAGGAGCAGGTTAATTTAAATGTAGATTTTCTTGGTCAAAAAGTAAGAATGTTCCCAGATTTATCAAGGCTGACACAGGAGAGAAGAAAAGCTTTTTTTGGCTCTCAGGAAAGATACCATGGCTTTGGCTGCTTTACTCACCTTACGATATCCTTGCAAATGCTTTCTGGAATATCCTAAAGATTTCTTTCTTTTCTTATCCCCTGAGCAACTTAAATCTTTTTTTAGATGCTAGAAGGGTATTAACATCTCCTGCTGCTCCTTTACCAGGTAGATTTTAAAAGCACTTTCAACTCAGCTGGGTTTTGGGGGGGAGGGTGATGTTACATTAGTCTGCCTAGGGCGCAGGGATCTGTAGACCCTTGTAACACCGCCCCCCTCCCAAAACCCACCCCGAGTTGAAAGTGTTCCTCTTACATTAGGAGAGATATATAGAGTGTCAGATTGTCTCTCTAACAGAGTTTCTCTCCCCCCCCCCCTCCTCCAGTCACTTGTCTAATTTAAAATGTATCTGTTAGTGATGAGTAGCCTTGTTTTTTTTGTTAAACACAGGAATCTTTTTTGGCTTGCTATTCTCTCTTTGTATTTTTTTTTGCTTATATTCTCCTTAATTTCTCTCTTCCCCCTTATTGTTTTCTTTCATAAAGGGGATTATTTACCTGGAAGGATAAAATAAGTGCATTGTTGGAAAAAGATTTCCTTTTTTTATCCCCGTGTTACTGCACAAAGTTTTTATGCTTTGTTAATTTGAAATGGAATAAAAAAAAAAGGTAGCAGGTTCTGTAGCAAAAGGCAGATGTCACCCTTCAGGTTGCTGCAAACAATGTCCTGCTTCCCAGCAAACCCTTCCAGCTGAGCCCTAGCCAGGGATATGGTCTCCAGGGCTCGCTGACACAGACTTCTCTTCTGCTAATTTTAGGTGCCTGGGCTGTTCTAAAGGCTAAAAGGTGAATTTTCAAAGGAGTTACACATGTAAATGTAACAATACTGTAGCAATTTAAAAAAAAAAAAAACCACAGGCATGGGTAAAGTGAATTTACACATGTAAAACCCAGTTTTAAGCACGTAAATGCTTTTGAAAATCAAGCCCTAAGACTCCAGTCCTGAACTTTAGAGCCATCGCCAGTGTAACGTCTGGCTGGTCATGGGCACCAGTGTAACGTCTGGCTGGTCATTGGCACCAGTGTAACGTCTGGCTGGTCATGGGCACCAGTGTAACGTCTGGCTGGTCATTGGCACCAGTGTAACGTCTGGCTGGTCATGGGCTCTGCCCACAATTGGCCACACTCACCGAGGATTCCAATGCGCTGCTTCTCGGCTGCCTCGCTGCCACCCTCCTTAGGCACGCCCTCGCATCCTGGCTCGCCTCATATAGGAAACATGACTCGGCACCTCCCCATGTCAGGCCCTTCAGGCCATTTAAACCCAGCTGGATCAGGCCCTGAGCTAAGAGCGAGGGAGGTTATATAGGACTGGCCTTGCTGTGCATTGCAGCCTTCAAGGCAGAGGCTAGAGCAGGACTGAGTGTGGCCCATTGTCTACCAACCAGTATGTATACAGTACCCCCTCTTTCAAGGAACCCCTCCCCCCTTCCAAAGCAGGAGGGCTTTGGAAATCTGCTGAAGAGCAAGGTAGAAACCAGGTGCCTGGAACTAGGGTGAAATCTGTCAGAAGCAGTGTCTTGAACACCCTAAGTACCACCTGGGGCAAGGGCGTGAATGCTGTGAGTGCAACCAAAAACAAAGGCCAAGGAGCTGCAGATGCAGCCTGGAGCCAGAGTATAGCTCTGAACACCTGGCTTGAAATTCACCAAAGCAAAGGCAGAGGTTTGATTAGTGGTGGCAGCAGGCACTGGCTTCATCAATGTCTGTGACTTGGAAGCTGCAGGTGCCATCAGAAACAAAGGTTTGGCTGTTATAGATGTAGCCTGAACTGGGATCTTGGTACATGCTGCAGGATGAACCAGGATAGGGGTAGCAGGATCATAGTCCACCTGGAACAGGATAACTGGATCAGAGTCCACCTGGAGCAGAGAAGCTAGATCGGAGTTCGCCTGGCTCAGCTTGACATTGCAGAGACATGGCAGGAAAAGCTGGCTCAGCCTGGGACAGAGTTGTGGCAGGAACAAGCTCAGCTTGCTGTGAAGATATAGCAGAAGAAGCTGGAGGCATCGTAGACATTGTCAACTTCCATGATGGCTGGGCAGGGGCAGTTGACTTCATTGTGAACAAAGTCTTAGGATCTGTGGGCACCACCACCTATAGCAAGGTCTCTGGTACCATTGCAAAAGAAGTATCGGAACAAGGTACTTGGTGCTGGAACTGGCACAGCTTGGGATGGAGATTTGAATGCTAAAGAGGCAGTCTGGAGGAGAGCTCTTGTTGCTGCAGTGAGTTCAGCCTGCAGAAGAGTCTTTCTGAGCATTGTGATTGATGAATTCTGAAATCTGTTGTAAGCACTGGCTGGAATGGAGGCTTAAAGGCTGCAGAAGAAGTCTGGGCTGGAATTTCAGGACCAATTTCAGGACCACTTGGACCAGGGTCTTTAAATGTACTGTGATACTAGCTTGGACCAGATTCTATGGAGCTGGAGTTGCACTAGATGTATCACCTGGAGCACAGTCTGACTCCACTTTGAGAGACAGATGCAGGCCTTGGAATCTGGATCCTAAGGCCTCCATAGGACAGATTCTTTTGTGGCAGAGACTGATGCAAAACCTGACCTGGATTATGGATCCGGATTCAGTATGGCAGATACAAAGACAGAGTCTGACAGAAAATTAACCTCATAGCTAGGAACAGCTTTTGCTGGCTGAGACAAAGGCACAAAAGCAGGACTGGATCTTTCTTCTGGAAAAGCTCGAGGTTGGCAAGTGTTGGCTTCTGGAAGACCGAGGCAGACTTTATTGCCACTGAAATGGAAGCAGTCCTAGGAGAAGCTGAGCTTGGAACAGGTTGAGTTAAAACGAAGTAAGACAGAACAGCTGTGGAAAAAACACAAGTCAGGGGCAGAGCTAGACAGGAAACGGAGCAAACCAGGGGACAGGAATTGGAACAAGTCAAAAGAGAGCCAGGACCGGACAGGTCAGCACAGAGCAACACACAGATTAGGAAGGCTACTGGGAGGCCCACAGGGAATAAGGGAAACAGACAAACAGGAACAAGACAGAACACAAGAAGGCCTTTAATAGGCCACAATAGGAACAAGGACATTGCAAGGGACACAAAGGCAAGGAAGGTCATCAGGAGATCTAGATAGGACAAAAACAAGGCAAAGTACACAAGAACAAGGATTAGGGCACAGGGAGACCTAACAGAGCAGAAAAACAAGCACAAGGCAAGGCTAGAAAAGCACAAGGTGGGTCAGAGCAAGGAGCCAAAGTGACTCAATGATGAGGCCCTAAGCTAAGAGTGAGGGAGGGTTATATAGGTCTGACCTTGCTGTGTCATGCAGCCTTCAAGGTGGAAGCTAGAGCAGGATTGTGTGTGGGCCCCTCTGGCAGGGGGGCACCTAGTAGCCAGTATCATTACAGATATACCAAAAAAGATAATTTGGGGGGAATTCTGTACTAAAACGGAATGCAAAAATTGCGCAGAATACCCCTCCTGTGCAGAATTTGTATTTTATGAGCACAATTTGGAGAAAGACCTGTGGGCCATGAGCGGGGCCTATCCCGCTCATGGCCGAAGTTGGGGAAAGCCCAAGTGGACCGCAAGCAGAGCCCATTCTGCTCATGGAAGAAAATAGGAGAAGCAACAAGGCCTGAGTGAGAGACAAGTATGGCACTGTACGCGTGAGGATGAGTGTATATGTAAGTGAGAGATTAGAAGCCTGTATGTGTGAGAGAGAGATTGGGTGTGTGAGGAAGAGTGCATGTGTGTGAGAGAGGTAGTCTCTGTGAGGGTGGGTGAGTATGTGTACAAGAGAGGGAGGGTGTGTTTATGTAAGAGAGGGAGGGAGCCTGCAGGAGGGGCTGTATGAGAGGTCAAATTCTGGGAGTGGAGAGCTAGGGGGTGGAGCTAGCGTGGAAGGGGTTGAGCATGGAGGGAAACAGAAGATATAGTGGAGTTGGTGTCTGTGAGGGCATAGTGAAAGGGGTTTGGCCAGGGGAGTAAGGAGAAACAGAAAGGAAACTCTTACAGTGTACTTTTAGGGAAATTCTGTTCAAAATATTTAAAAGTCTGCATCTTTGAATACAAACTTTTCTGCATTACATTTTAAATTATTTTGATTAATATAAAGTATGCAGAATTTTACATTTTTGTGTGCAGAATTCCCTCAGGAATAAAAAGAGAGGCACAAAACTGCAAACTAATATAATACAAGGGTGGATGCGAGCAGTAATGAACAAAGGTGATTAGATAAATATGCTATTCAAGAAATGAACATATATAAAATATATTTAAAAAATATATATATAAATAATACAAGAAATGAGTAAAAATATCACTTTATTAAATAATTAGTATGCATATATTAAAATGTATAAGGTTCAATATAAGTGTGTAACACAGCATGAGCAGTCTTTGGCTTGCCGGAGAACAGAATAAATTGGATTCCAGCTGTTCTACAGACTTTTATTATTTACAGGTAAAAATCAACAAGTAAGAACCTGCTTAGAAGAGGACCGGAAGGCTCACCTGCATCCTGTTCCCAGCATCCCCCAGGACAGAACTCCCGAGGTCACAGTGAGCAATCCAGGCTTTGAACTCCACAGCCCCAGCTTCCAGAGGCCCTGCACCCTTTGCAGTAGAAGAGGACCGGAAGCGCACACCATTAGGCGCGCAAATCTCAAATCTCTCAATCCTTTGAATGAAGATCAAATTAATGGTGGTTGAAAAGGATTGGCAAGTAAAGCTTTGGGTAATCTTAGGACTTAAAAAAGTTTGGAGAGAGGTGAAATAGTGGGATATATTCTTTAGAGTTTGTGAGTGTCTGAGATTTATTATTTATTTATTTTATTTAAGGGTTTTTATATACCGCGGCATGTTAGTAACATCACCTCGGTTCACAGTGTAACATAACATAGCAACAGGCTTTACAATAAATGTCATATCTAACAGGGATTGAGCTAACTGGGACATTTCAATATAGGAAAACAGGGGGAAGTTAAATATTTGGTTAACATTCGCAGTTCAACAAGAGGTGTTAGCTAGAATGATAAGAGTTAGTGCATATCTAAGGAGATATATAGCAGGGATGTATACCAGCAAAGTGGAGGAAGAGTGAGAGGCGGCATCCAGTGGGGGGGGGAGGAGCGGAGCAGTAAGTGAGGGCATGGGGCAGGAGGGTGGGATGAGAGGTTCAGAATTCAGGGGCTGTTAGGGGGCAGACAGAATATCCGAAGTTATTGGGTCAGTCAGGGTATGCTAGTTTGAAGAGCCAGAAGGAGTTAATTCTAGTGTCTGTCTTTCCTTTCTACCCACCCCTAGCTCAACCCTTGATTTTTAGGCAAGAGACACTTTCTCATTAAAAATCAATCAGGCTCTTATCTAAATCATACTATTGCACCAGCCCTTAATCATCCCCTTGTAGGTCACTAGCAGATTAATTAGTAAATACACCTATACATTTAAAGACCTCTAATTCCAACTCCCTTAACTAGAAACTCAACAAAATTAAGATGAAGGCAGCAGTCCAGAGCAAGAGGAGGGCTTTCCAGTCTTTTGCATTGAGTGTCACATGTATGATTTTTTACCCGCAGGTGAGAAGTTGTATGTGTGCATGCGATACAAAGAGCTCCTGGCTCTCAGGGAGTGAGTCCGATCTCTGGAGGTTAGAGTTGTAGACATGGAGTTGCTGAGGCAGACAGAGAGGTACATTGATGAGACCTTCAGGGACATAGTAGCCAAGTCCCTAATCAGTCTGGCAGCCCCGGTGCTGGCTTGGATCAGAAAGGTCTCCCAATTGGAGAGCATCACCCTGGTGTAGTAGGAAGTGATCCTGCAGCAAGGACCTGCTCTCCAGGTGATGTATTGTCCTTTCGCATTGAGGACAGGTGTCCCAGGGCTACTACCCAGGAGGGAAGGGTAAGGTCAGCCATCATAGTTGGTGATTCGATTATTAGAAATGTAGATAGCTGGGTGGTTGGTGGACGTGAGGACCACCTGGTAACTTGCCTCCCTGGTGTGAAGGTGGCAGACCTCATGCGTCACCTAGATAGGATTATAGACAGTGCTCTGGAGGAGCTGGCTGTCTTGGTACATGTGGGCACCAATGACATAGGAAAATGTGGGAGAGAGGTTCTGGAAGCCAAATTTAGGATTTTAGGTAGGAAGCTGAAATCCAGAACCTCCAGGGTGGCATTCTCTGAAATGCTTCCTGTTCCATGTGCAGGTCACCAGAGGCAGGCAGAGCTCCAGAGTCTCAATGCGTGGATGAGATGATGCAGGGAAGAGGGATTCAGTTTTGTCAGGAACTGGACAACCTTTTGGGGAAGGGGGAGACTTTTCTGAAAGGACAGTTTCCACCTTAACCAGAGTGGAACCAGGCTGCGGATGTTAACTTTTAAAAAGGAGATAGAGCACCTTTTAAACTAGAACAATGTGGATAGCCAACAATCACTCAGCAGTGCATGGTTCAGAGGAATGTATCTTTGAAGGATATTAATGAAACAGGAAAGTTGGGGAATTCCAACAGAGTGGTTCCAATAAAAGCAAAAGTAGCCCTTGTGCCTATTAGTAAAGAATCACAAGTTAAGAATTCCACATTATCTCTATCAACTGAAAAGCAGGTTGTTAATACAAACAAAAAATGCACTTCGAAATGACTGTTTGCCAATGCCAGAAGTCTAAGAAGTAAAATGGAGAATTAGAGTGTATAGCAGTGAATGATGAGATAGATGTAATTGACATCTCAGAGATCTGGTGGAAGGAGGATAACCAATAGGATAGTGCTATATCAAGGTACAAATTATATTGCAATGATAAGGAGGATCAACTTGGTGGGGGTGTGGCACTTTATGTCCAGGAGAAGGGTATAGAGTCCAAAAGAATAAAGATCATACAAGAGACTAAATGCTCAGTAGAATCTATATGGGTAGAAATCCCATGTGTGTTGGGTAAGAGTATAGTGATAGGAGTATACTACCGTCCACCTGGCCAAAATGATCAGACAGATGATGAAATGCTAAGAGAAATCAGGGAAGCTAACCAATTTGGTAGTGCAATAATAATGGGAGATTTCAATTACCCCAATATGGAGTGGATAAATGTAATCTCAGGACATGCCAGAGACATAAAGTTCCTGGATGGAATAAATGACTGCTTCATGGAGCAACTGTTTCAGGAACCAACAAGAGAGGGAGCTATTTTAGATGTAATTCTTAGAGGAACACAGGATTTGATAAGAGAGGTAACAGTGGTGGGGCCACTTGGCAATAGTGATAATAACATTATTAAATTTGAACTAATGACTGGAAAGGAGACATTATGTAAATCTACAGCTCTAACACTAAATTTTCAAAAGGGAAACTTTGATAAAATGAGGAAAATGGTTAGAAAAAAACTAAAAGGTGCAGCTGCAAAGGTTAAAAGTATACAATAGGCATGGACATTGTTTAAAAATACAATCTTAGAAGCTCAGTCCAGATATATTCCACGCATAGGGACGGTAACGTTCAAACTCGCGCTCAGCTGTCCATGTGCGTATGGTTGACGGCACATGCACATAGACGCGGTGATTTTATAACATGATTGCATGTTATAAAATCGGCTACCCGCATGACATGTGCGCACAATTTTATATCAGCACACGCATGTGCGCGTGAGTGGGGGGTATTTCGTTAGATGTGCATGATGACGCGATAGGCTCCAATAAAGGAGCGGACTGGGAGGGAACTTCCTAACCCCCCTACCTAACCTGCCTTCCTTTTCCCCTAATAAACCTGACCCCTAAATCCCCGCTAACTACCCTACAATTTTTTTTTTATTTACCTGCTCACCGGAGCAACAGCAACTTGCACAGGCCAGTTGGCTCCTGGTGCATGCTTCAGCAGGACAGTGCCTAATGCTGTTGTCCCACCTTGACAAGACCCCGTCTCCAGCCCATCCCTTTTCTAAAAACCTATTTTTCTTAGCGTACAGGGACTTTCTTAGCGTGGCTGCGGACCTATGAAGATCCGCGCAACCTAGCCACGCACGTATCTCCCAGTTTTTGTGCATGCAGAGCTTTTAAAATTAGCTCTTAAGAAAAGTCAATGGAAGGTGGAATAGTTAAAAGGTGAGGTGAAAGAGGCTATTTTAGCCAGAAAAACATTCTTCAGGAACTGGAAGAAGGATCCATCTGAAGAAAATAGGAAAAACCATAAGCATTGTCAAGTTAAGTATAAAACACTGATAAGGCAGGCTAAGAGAGAATTTGAAATGAAGTTGGCCATAGAGGTAAAAACTCATAACAAAAACTTTTAAAAATATATCCGAAGCAAGAAACCTGTGAAGGAGTTGGTTGGACCATTAGGTGACCAAGGGGTTAAAGGGGCTATTAGGGAAGATAAGGCCATTGCACAAAAATTAAATTAATTCTTTGCTTCTTTGTTTACTAATGAGGATGTTGGGGAGATACTGGTTCTGGAGATGGTTTTCAAGGGTGATGAACTGAACCAAATCACTGTGAATGTGGAAGTTGTAGTAGGCGAAACTGACAAACTAAAAAGTAGCAAATCACCTGGACTGGATGGTATGTACCCCAGGGTTCTGAAGGAACTAAAAAATGAAATTTCAGATCTATTAGTTAAAATTTGTAAATTATCATTAAAATCATCCATTGAACCTGAAGACTGGAGGGTGGCCAATGTAACCCCAATATTTAGAAAGGGTTCCAGGAGCAATCTGGAAAACTATATACCAATTACATTGTCTTCAGTGCTGGGAAAAATAGTGGAAACGATTCTAAAGATCAAAATCACTGAGCATATAGAAAGATATGGTTTAATGGAACAGTCAGCAAGGATTTACCCAAGAGAAGACTTGCCTCACAAAGATGCTTCACTTTTTTTGAAGGGGTTAATAAACATGTGGATAAAGATAAACCAGTAGATGTAGTGTATTTGGGTTTTCAGAAGGCGTTTGACAAAGTCCCTCATGAGGGACCTCTAAGAAAACAAAAAAGTCATGGGATAGGAGGTGATGTCCTTTTGTGGATTACAAACTGGCTAAAAGACAGGAAACAGAGAGTAGAATTAAATGGTCAATTTTCTCAGTGGAAAAGGGTAAACAGTGGAGTGCCTCAGGGATCTGTACTTGGACCGGTGCTTTTCAATATATTTATAAATGATCTGGAAAGGAATACGACAAGTAAGGTAATCACATTTTCAGATGATACAAAATTATTCAGAGAAGTTAAATCACAAGTGGATTGTGATAAATTGCAGGAGGACCTTGCAAAACTGGAAGATTGGGCATCCAAATGGCAGATGAAATTTAATGTGGGCAAGTGCAAGGTGATGCATATAGAGAAAAATAACCCTTGCTGTAGTTACACAATGTTAGGTTCCATCTTAGGAAAGAGATCTAAATGTGTAGTGGTTAGTTAATACATTGAAATCGTCATCCCAGTGTGCTGTGGCAGTCAAAAAGCAAAGAGAATGATAGGAATTATTAGGAAGGGAATGGCAAATAAAACGGAGGATGTCATAATGCCTCTGTATCGCTCCATGATGAGACCGCACCTTGAATACTGTGTGCAATTCTGGTCACTGCATTTCAAAAAAGATATACAGTAGTTGCACTGGAGAAAGTGCGACCAAAATTACAAGGGGCATGGAACAGTTCCCCTATGAGGAGAGGCTAAAGAGGTTAGGGCTGGTCAGCTTGGAGGACTTGAACAGGTAAATGTGAATTGGTTATTTACTCTCTCAGATAATAGAAGGACTAGGGACACTCCATTGTTAGCAAGTAGCTCATTTAAAACAAATTGAAGAAAATTATTTTTTACTCAGCACATATTTAAGCTCTGGAATTCATTTTCAGAAGATGTGCTTACAGCAGTTAGTGTAACTGGGTTTAAAAAAGGTTTGGATAAGTTCCTAGAGGAGATATCCATAAACTATTAATCTAAACAATAAGGAATGGTAACTTGGGATCTATCTAATGTTTGGGTACTTGCCAGGTACTTGTGGCCTGGATTGGCCACTGTTGGAAACAGGAAGCTGGGCTTGATGGACCCTTGGTCTGACCCAGTATGGCAACTTCTTATGTTCTTATGTTATGTTCTTATTCTCCAAATACACTTACAGTTGGCTACAACCCATTCTACAAATTTTCCCTGAAATGGCAAATTGGAGACAGGTCTAAAATTTTCCATTTAAATTGGACTTCTTCACTATTGGTTGAATTACTGCATTCTTGGAAGAGGGAAGTAAAAACAAAAAACATTGCCACTGTGATATACAATCCCCAGATTTCAACAGCCAAGATGGGCAGGGGTTGTATAGACAATTGTAGGTCTCATATACAAGATTAATCTTTCTATAGTGAGCATTAGCTCTACTGACTAAAAGTCACAGAACAGTGGCGTGAGTAGACAACAAATGCTGCTTCTTTATAACCATATTTTTATTAGGGGCTGACTCCAGCTTTAGCTGATTCTGACTGAACTTTTGTATGAAATTACTGTCTAGGATAGTTGGTTTCATTAATTGATTTAGATGAACAACTAAAATCTTTTACAGCCCTGAATGATTCTCGGGAGCTATGTGTTGCTTTCATAATACGCACAGCATAATAATCTCTTTTAACCTTTTCCACTTCCATCCTATAGATCTTACAATGGCCACGCCCGTTACCCTATCTGTTCCATTCTGGGAATTGTTTCATATTCTTTTCCCAAACCCCATGCTTCCATTTAAAGGCACAGAGGTCTCGAGTATATCACAGGCCAGCTTTGATCTCTGAACCTCTGTAGTTTTTCAGGGGTAACATTATTTAAAGCGGTACTTAATTTATCACTACTTAAATCCACTATGGTAGCTATTGATTTTATTTTCTATTTCTAAAGAAAATGGCCCTAACCATATCCAAAAATCTGTCTTGATCAAATTTACCTCTAGACTACACTCTCCATGAAAAACACACAGAGTCACTGGGGGAGTCTGGGGTGAGTGTGTGTGCGCGCAAAGTACCAACCAACTCAAAAGTAGGCAAATGATGGTCAGACCATGCTAATAAACTAATTAAAATATTATTTATTCTTAATTCTTTGTCGATGTGTAGCAGAATTGTTATTAAGTCTTAAATATGTCCAGAATCATATATTATCTGGTAACTGCCTCTGTGAAATCTAAAATGGGCATCTCTAAAATAAGAGGAGCAGAATTTCCACCCTGCACCTCACCTCTGCAGTGGTTAAATCCATCCAAATGGAGGCACAATAATTTGTGAAATAATGAGGATGACAAAATGTACAGGAAACATCAACCCTGTGAAAATAACATTGAGCTGATAAAATTTCAATTGAGTGAAAGTTGAAAAGCATTCCAAATCTATGTATCTTTTATTGGATAAAAAGCATCTAAAGTAAATAAACCTGAATTTAATTAAACAGACAGTAGTCTCTGAGACACAAGGAAGAGCTCTTGAGAAGACAGAGGATGTAAGAGCAGGTACTTTAATTAAACAGAACTTTAACGTGTCAGGACAACAATTTTCTCTATAAATCGCATCCAGGCTTACTTATGGAAGGCAGAGAAGAGGGTACAGTAGTCGCACTTTGGCTTTTGCATACAACATGCACCTTCAGGTTGAATGGAACTGGAGAAAGAAGAGGAACGTGTTAATTTTTGTTTCTTGCTTTCTAAAATAAAATGGCAACTTTCTGTTTCTCTGTCCTGCTACCTGCATCCTTGACCTACAGACAGGGAAAGATTCCAGCTCAAAGAGACTAAGGCTCCCCCTGGGTTAATTATTAAAAAGACTCTAAACACTGCTTTATTTCAAGGTGAAAGGAAACCAAGGTTTTGAAAGCTTATGTGCAAGAACGTTAGCTATAATATTTTTATGTTGGTCCAGTAAGATATCACACCCTACAAAGTATTTTAAAAAAATGTGTTTTTTTTATCTGAGTTTTACTTGATAATTTGGCGAGGGGGACCTAGCAGAAAGGGCCTTTTTTTAAAGCAGGAATGGTTCTTATAGCAACATGCCCCCAACAGAGGACCTGATATAAGTCAGCAAACAGTTTTAAAAGTGTTAAAAAAAAAAAATCAGTTCCCGATTCCACTTATGCGCATAAGTGGATATATGGAGATTTACCATAGTATTTTATAAACTGTGCAGCAGTTAGCCTTACCTTGGTTGTGAGAAAATTAATGGCGCCCCTTCTCAAAGAAAGGATTGTTAACTATTTACAGTCTGGTGGGTTGCAGGATCTGAGGCAACATTTATTTATTTATTTATTTATTTATTTAACTTCTTTTACTATACCGACACTCAAGACCAGGTCTTATCGTACCGGTTTACATTAGAACAAGGGGAAAAATCAATTAACGTATAAGTGGAAAAGAGAAGTTACATTAAAACAGGGAGAGTAAAAACATGGATGTCGGAAGATAGGACAGAATTAAGTAATTGAACAATAAGTTAACAAAATTACAAACTATAAATTAACATAAAACAATAAATTAATAATACAGAAAACATGGATTATAATCAGCGGAAATATACATGGAAATATATATACATGGAACATATACACACATGGAACATATACACATATATACATATATACACATTCCATATTATACACATATATATATATACACACATACACATATATATATATATTCCATATACATACACATATATATATATACATATATGGAATACATACAGCTGGAATATACATGTTATGTCAGATGGGAGGAGTGGCGGGGGTGAGGGAAAAGGGTGGGTTGAGGTTGCGAGTGGAAAAGGGAAAAAAGTGAAAAAAGTTTGGGAGTGCGGGGAGGGAGAAGGGTGGGTTGGAGGGTGAGAGAGAGTTGGTTAATATGGAATCCTTCAGCGATAGGCTTGTGTGAACAGCCAGGTTTTAAGTTTTTTTCTGAAGGTTAAATGGCATTGTTCCTGGCGTAAGTCTTGAGGAAGCGAATTCCAATGTAGGGGACCTGCTGTTGAAAAAGCTCGCTTGTGGATGGAGTTGTGAACTGATGATTTGTTGGGAGGGGCCTTGAGCTTACTTTTGTAGGCAGTTCTTATTGGTCTTGAAGATGTAAGTAGTTCCAGAGGGAAGGTGAGTTGGAGAGAGGATTGTTGGTAGACCGATTTGTGGATGATAGTGAGAGCTTTGAACAGTATTCTATGTTGAATAGGAAGCCAATGTAAGATTTTTAGGATAGGTGTGATGTGGTCCTTGCGCCGTGTGTTTGTAAGGATCCTGGCTGCTGCGTTTTGCAGCATCTGTAGAGGTTTGGTCGAAGAGGCGGGGAGACCGAGTAGAAGAGCGTTGCAATAGTCAATCTTTGAAAACAGTATTGCTTGAAGCACAGAACGGAAATCCTGGAAGTGTAAGAGCGGTCTTAGATGCTTCAGGACCTGTAGCTTGAAGAAACATTCTTTAGTTGTAGCGTTAATGAATTTTTTGAAATTCATTCTGGAGTCAAGGGTGGCCCCAAGGTCTCTGACATGGCTTGCTAGTGGGGTTATTGTGTTATTAGTGAAGGGGTGGTTATCGCTAGGGGAGATAACCAGGAGTTCCGTTTTGGACGTATTTAGGACCAGGTTGAGATTCGTGAGAAGCTGGTTGATGGCATGTAGGCAGTCGTTCCAGAAATTTAGAGTTGAGGAGATGGGGTCCGAGATGGGGATTATGATTTGCACATCGTCTGCGTATATAAAATGGGTGAGGTTGAGGCTATTGAGCAGCTGGCATAAAGGAAGTAGGTATATGTTAAACAGGGTAGGGGACAGAGAAGAGCCCTGTGGTACTCCTTGTTTTGATGGGACGGGGTGGGATTCTTTGTCGTTTATTTTAACTTTGTAGTGCCTGTTGTTCAGAAAGGATTTAAACCAGAGCAGTGCAGAGCCAGAGATGCCTATTTCCATTAGACGGCTGATGAGGATGTCGTGATTTACCGTGTCAAACGCCGCAGAAATATCGAGTAGGGCTAGGAGGTAAGATTGTCCCTTGTCAAGGCCCATCAGGATGGTGTCCGTTAAAGAAAGAAGGAGGGATAACCTGCACGGAATGGCCGTTACTACCATAAGAAACTTGCTGGGCAGACTGGATAGACCATGTGGTCTTTTCCTGCTGGTATATACTATGGTTTTGACAGAGGAAGATTTTGTTAAACAAACCTGATTTGATTTTTTTTAATTGGGTGACTAAAAAATTAGATCAAAGAAGAGCACGTGATGTGGTTTACTTGGCTTTCAACAAAGCTTTTAATATGGTCTTACAAAGAAGGCTCATGAATAAAATGGGTCCCAAAATGGTGGAATGGATTACAAATGGGTTGACTGACAGACAGCAGCAAGTAGTGGTAAATGGAAACTATTCTGAAGAGAGAATGGTGAAAAGTGGAGTGCCTCAAGGGGTAGTTCTGGGACCTATTCTATTCAACATCTTTATTAGCAATACTATAGAGGGCTAAGGGCTTGGTTTTCAAAAGCATTTACATACTTGAAATGGGTGTTACATGTGTAAATACACAAGTTGGCTTTTGAAAATTGCTACAATAGCAGGTTACATTTATACATGTAAATCCTTTTGAAAATTGACCCCTAAAATTGTGGATGACACCAAGATCTGCAACACAGTGAACACACGTGTAGGAGTAGAGAGAATGAGAAGTGATCTAAGAAAGCTTGAGGATTGGTCAAAGGTTTGGCAGCTGGGATTCAATTACCCAGCAAAATAATTTTATTCCATATATCTTGTCCCTACACAAGTAACCAATCAGCAAAAGCTAAGGGACTATGACGTGTCAAGAACAACTTCTGGTATCATAAAGATTGTAAATAGCCAAAAATTCAGCTAAAGCCACTTAGGTATCATCATTTACCAATGTGGTTTCAGTCAGACCAGCATTAAAGTGCTTCAATGTTTAAGTTATTTTGTGCAAATTAAATCATTTGTAGGTAAACAGCAGTCAATGAGATTTTCTAATACAACTGGAGCATAAACCTGAACTACAGTACAGTTATACTAAGATAACTTAATCTGGCTGCCTTTATAAATGATTAGAGTGATATGCTAACGTACTGCTGGAACTTCAAGCTGGGAGTAAATTATTTTTTTACATAAAAATAACTAAAAAAAATATGAGAGACAAGATGGCCACCGAGGAATGAATGGTTAAACGCTGAGCTCCGGAGCTGGTTGTATTTGTTCCCACTTTGCTTGAATTTCCTCGAAATAATTCTCTTTGCAATATACCATGCCATATACTAAACAAAAAGCAAAGATTAGAGAGATTACCTCAACTCCAACCATTACCTCAAGACAGCTCCGGATTGAAGACGTTTTTACCAGACCAGTGCTGCAACAGCCTGAGGGAGAGGCTGTTGGGGGCGTCAGCGTAGAGCAGACGCTGAGACCTCTGGCCGTGGAGACATCGCTAAGCCCAGGTGCACCAACCACTCTGGAACCGCCGCTCGGGAGCTTGGAACCCGAGCTGTTTGCAGCTGCTCTCCTGGAAGAAAAAACCGCTTTGGAAGTGGCGAATGCCCAGAGAGGGAGTGTAGATGGTACACAACCCTCAGTGAGCCCAGGTTTAGAGGGCTCCAGGAGCTTCTCCGGTGAAGCACAGGATCGAGCCCGAGAAGGAGAAAAACCCTCAGAGGAAGGAGTTCAAGAGGCAGATATTCATGTGGTATGTAAAGTCTCTAAATTCAATTCCTCTAAAAGTGACTTTAGAAGAAATATTAAAAGCAATTTCATCTATGGAGAGATCGATATTATCCTTGACTTCTATGGTTTAAAGAAAGTATCATGAAAAATCACAATACAGAAAATAAAATTGTGAAAATTGAAATGGATATTAATGGGCTAGAAAAGAAAATGGATGAAATGCAAAAGGTTCAAGTAAATTTGATTAAGTCAGAAAGCATTCAAATGGTGAAAATGGAAAACTTGGAAAATCACTTAAGAAGGAATAACTTAAGAATATAAAATTTTCCAAAGATGAGGTTACTAGCACACCATGAACTTTTCCGAAGTTACCTTCTTAACATCTTAAAAATACCCGAGCGAGATATTCCATCTATTGAAAAAATTTATTATTTGCCTAAAATTCAACGGGGTGAAAACACAAGTCAAGAGGAGAAAGGAAATTACTCCTTTGACTTAAAGTCCATTCTGGAGAAATCTCATGATTTGGTTGTTGAGGAAAGAGCAACGTTGTTTATACAGTTTACTACCGCTCAGGGAAGAGACTTAGTTTTGAGAGCTTTCTTTCGAAATCAATCCCAAAAATTTTATGGGTATGCAATAAAGATATTTCCTGATATAACAAAATTATCTCAAATAAAGAGGAAGAAATTCTTAGCAATGTGAGAAGAAGTTTAGATAAGAGGAGTTAAGTTTATACTTAGATTTCCATGCTATTGTATTATCATATATCAAAACTCTCGATATATATTTAGAGAACCTGAACAGCTCTGTGTGTATCTCGATTCGCACTCCAATTAACTTGTGAGGGGGTTTAGTAGTTAAAGGGGGAATACACTGGTTAATTACCAAGCAATGATTATTGTAAATTTGATATAATTTCTTATGTATCTGTTTAAAAATACATTGTCTCCTAGTTTCCTATAAAGCTATGATGTATAAATGGGGTAGGTTTTGTTTATTTTCCGATTAAACTGTATTATTTCTTCGATTTTTGATTAACACTGCCATTAATATTATTGTTTTTCTGAACAGTTGTTCTGTAAATTTGTTTTGGAAAAATTCAATAAATAAATAAAAAATAACTAAAATAATTGAAGCACTATTTAATGCTGGTCTGACTCATGGTAAATCATTATATCTAAGTGGTTTTAGCCAAATGTTTGGGTATTTATACTCTCTATGATACTAGAAGGCATCTTGGAAGGGTCTTAGTCCCTTAGATTTTGTTGATTAGCTGGGATTCAATGCCAAAAATTGCAATTTGAGGTACAATAATCCAATGGAGCTGTATGTGATAGTGGGCAAGAGATTGATGTGAATGGACTTGGGAGAGAGACCTCAGGGTAATGGTGTCTGATGATCTGAAGGTAGCAAAGCAATAGACAAGGTGGTGGTGAAGGCCAGAGGGATCCTGGTCTGCATAGAGATAGGCATAACCATCAGGGAAAAAGAGGTGGCAGTGCTCCTGTACAGGTCGTTGGCGAGGCCTCACCTAGATAGAGAGAGGATGGAAGTGGTCCAGAGAAAATCTAATCAAAATGGTGTGCAGTCTGTACCAGAAGATTTATGAGAGGAGATTGGTAGACCTAAATATGCATACCCTGAAAGAGAGGAAAGACAGGAGAGGATACAGACTTTTCAGGTTTTTGAAAGGTATAAATGGTACACAAGAACAAAACATTTTCTGATGGAAAGGAAGCTGTAGAATAAGGAGTTATGATCTGAAACTCCAAGAAGGTAGACTCAGGAGCATTATCAGGAAATATTTCTTCACAGGAAAAGTGGTGGATGTATGGAATGCCCTTCTAGAAGAGGTAGTGAAGACCAGAACAATAATGGAATTCAAAAGGTCATGGAATAAACATAGAGGATCCCTAAATGGTTAGAGGATGGAAATGAAGCAAAGGGTTAACTTTTGGCTAACTTTAAATGTAACATTTCTGATTGGGGTAATTTACATAGAGAGAGACAGTTACTACTCTTAATAGAAGGTATGGAGGAAGGGAAAGGGGAGAGTACCTGCATGGAGTGGCAATTACAATATAAGCAAATTGCTGAGCAGAGTTGATGGACCATTTTTATCTGCTGCTGTTTACTATGTTACTATGCTTAGTTTTGAGATCTGACAAATTCAGGAATCTTTATTGGTATAACAATTTGTAGTGCACTGCTTGAAATAATGCCATTTGCTTTCTTTACCACATTCTGCAAAGACAACTTAGGTCATAGCACAGAACAATTTACATTTTAATTCACTGCACATTCTGTGTTAAACTGAACAGTAATATATGTAAACACCATCAGGACATATACAGGTATTGCATGTTATCCTTAATGCGGAATGATTATTACAACCTATTACACTGGGGAATATTTACTAAGCATTCTTGCCATGTAAAAATACCTGGAAAAATCCTTCAGTAAATAGGCCCCCAAAAGAGGAAGAGGCATCCCTAATACTATAGCATAGCTGTTAACTCACAGCAACATAAATGACACACATTTGTGTACATGATAATACCAAAGAAAGTGTATGTTAAAAGAGTGCACTCAAAGAGGACAAGCAAAAGGCCAGGACACCAAAATGACAGTCATGGCCCCTCACAGTGCATGTTGAAAGAGTGCACTTTAAGAGGAAAGGCAAATGGCCAGACCAGCAATTTGTGAGTAAAGGCCCCACATACAGCATGTTCAAAAAGTGCACTCTGAGAACAGAGAGAAGCCCTGGCCAGTACAGCTCAGCATGCAGTCAGCAGGACCAACATCAAACAGTAAAACATGTCAGCAGTAGGAGAATGATTAAACTGTTCACCATGCATGCAGCAGGAGTCAGAATGCAGACAGCACTATCAGCATTGCAGAAGCAGAAGACAGAGCAGCTTGGAGGCAGGAGGCCTAGGACGAGAAGGAGCAGCTTGGAGGCAGGAGGCCTAGGACGAGAAGGAGCAGCACTTGCAGCAGATGAGAAGAGATGTCACCTCGCAGCATGCAGCCAGCACTTGCAGCAGATGAGAAGGGATGACACGCCGCACCATGGAGAAAGGCAGTTTCTTCCATCTAGACAGCACAGAACTCTGTTGGTTGTAGACGATGAGGCAGTTTTTTTCCATTTAGATGGCACAGCAACTCTGTGAAGAGCACATGGACTTTCCTTGCAAAAAGAAGCCTTTGCTCTTCAACGCCCCTTTCTATGCCCCTTTCCAGTTCGGGGGGGGGGGGGAGGGGCATTGTTTTGCTTGGCTACCCCCCCCCCCCAATTGTGATTCTGCTGGACTGCTGCAGGGTGTTGATCCCATAGATGTGGCTGATGATTCTGAAGGGAGTTCTGGCATTCACTGCAGGATCTGGGACATAACATTCATGAGATTACAAATAGCTGCAACGATGGTGTTAGTGCTTTGGTTATTGGCTGCCATAGCTTGCTGGAGGATGCAGTTTCTTCGCTGACCTGTTCTGCGGAGGTTCCATATTTCAGCCAACAGCCAGCCATTGGATGACGTGACGCCTTCTGGTGCTGGTGGCTGTGATGCTGGCGGTATGGGGGATGCTGGCGGGGGCCCTGCTGGAGCAGGTGTGGGGTCTGCTGGTGGGGGCCCTGATGGAGGTGGTGTGGGTGCTGGCGGTGCCTGGCGCAAGGGTGCAGATATTGTAGATATTGGTGATAAGGGACTGAGAGGCTGCCATATTGGCATAGCTGGGTTGGTGCCTGATTCGCCTGGGGTGCTGGTTCGGAGCTGCTCCTGGGAATGTTGCTAGTCTATGAAAGTTTGCAGATCCAGGTCTACATTTAGGGAACTTCGTGATGATGGAGATTGCATGATAAACATGATAAACAGGCCCTGTGATTCCTGTGCTTCCTGCTGCTCCTCCTCCATCTCTACTTGTGTCTCCGTCTCCATCTGCAGCATCCCGGTTCGTCCCTGGACGTTCCTGGCTGGGACTGGCACGTTCCTGCTCGAGAGTTGTGGAAATAGAGAAGGGACAAAAAAAAAAGTACATAAGTACATATGCTACCATTTGAAAATATTTATTTTTTTGCCATTAGAGGTGTACTTTGTTTACTCACAGTGCCTGACTCAGTAAAGCAATTTTCTCATTCTGTGTGTATGGGAAAAATGTTTAATGAATGAAGGCCAATGTTTGCCTCTAATGGCAATGTCTGAGGCTTTTTTACTAAACGCATTTTGCCATTATTCTGTAATGGGAAAAACACGTAGTAAATGACCCTATATGTGTACACAGGCTGCAGTCTGGCCATTTATGGCTGATTTGAATTTACCAGCAGCAGCTCTTGTGGTGTCTAGCAGGGCCTTTATAATAGGGCAGGTCCAGGAAGTGCCCTAAGGACGTCATCTGTAGGGGCCAAAGGGTGCTTCCTGTTTCTGGCCCTTTAAAGGAGGAAGAGAGGCGCGCGCCCGCACCTAGAAGGAGCCCCAGAGGAAGGTGGGCGGAGTCCAGGCCTGCGGCGGCATCCTGCCGCAAGGAAGAAGAGGAAGGGGGCCAGAGGCGGCACCTGCCGCAAAGAGGAGCCACGTTGCGGCTGGACTGCAGCCCCGAAGAAGAGAAGAAGGCGGCAGCTGCTCCCTGCCACTGAAGAGGAGATCCGACAGCGGCACTCGGGCCCTGAAGAAGGAGGGAATCCTGGCCGGGACTTCCCTCGTAGGAGGAGTAGGTGGCGAGGCTCCAGTTGCGCAGGAGGAGAGCGGCAGCAGGCCACAGCCGCGAAGAGAAGTAGCAGCGTCCGGCCAGCAGGGAGAGGAGGTGAGAGCCTGTCCGCGGGATGGCGTCCGCGGACAGAATCGTAACACCTACATGCATGTACTGGAGTACATAAAGCGTGGAAAAATATCACAACGGATACTGAAAATTTGAGTGCCTTCCCTTTCATTATGTTATATTGCTGCTGCCACCTTTTTGTGAAAGATCCAAGAGTATGCACTCGCAGGTGAATGAAGGCAGGAAAGCGCATATCTACTGTCCTGCCTTCATGTCTTCAGTACTATGGCCCTGTGGCTGTACACTTCATAAACACTGTTACTACAGCCATATCTTTCCTCCTAAACCTTTGACATAATGGAGGCCAAGGGTTAACATACCTTTTACTTCCCTGTCACACATAGGTTCAGTGTCATCTGCAGATGGCAGGTTTCAGGAACATTATATTGTTTTAGGTCTCAGTGATAGTCATTTCTTCCTGCATTATGCACATCTGTTTGTTCCCTACCCATAAGCACTATGTGCATTATTAATCAAAACCTAGCAGTGTAAACAGTGCATTTGTTCTTACAGGATGTCCAGCCTACCCACAGTGACCTATGCCACTGACCCTTGTGAATTCCTCGAGGATGTTCGTGACAGGCAACAATGTGCCCTTTCATAGTAAAGATATGAAGCATGGAACAGGCACTTAAATTAGTACATTCTGCTTGCACGATACCCAAGATTTATATGAAAGTACACTATAATGCAGTCAAACACACAGCATGTATATAAGTTTGGCAGTGCATTGCTTTCTGTCTGAGGGTGAGGGTGGTTATTACCTTTGGCAACCTTCACTCCTCACTCAGGCATGTGGAACATCCTATTACTGAGCTCCATCTTTGTGATTGTGGTGTGTCTTTCCATATGTAACTATTGAATAGCATGCATAGTTGTCATGTCTCCAAGCTGAAAAGACCTAACCTCTTTAGTCTTTCCTCATAGGGAGCAGTTCCATCCCCTTTATAATTTTGGTTGCTCTTCTCTGTACCTTCTCCATCGCAATTATATCTTTTTTGAGATGCGGCGACTAGAATTGTACACAATATTCAAGGTGGGGTCTCACCATGGAGCGATACAGAGGCATTATGACATTTTCCGTTTTTTTCACCATTCCCTTTCTAATAATTCCAAACATTCTGTTTGCTTTTTTGACTGTCGCAGCACATTGAACCAATGATTTCAATGTGCAATGTGTTATCCACTATGACGCCTAAATCTCTTAGTAGCTCCTAATATGGAACCTAACATCGTGTAACTACAGCAAGGGTTATTTTTCCCTATATGTATCACCTTGCACTTATCCACATTAAATTTCATCTGCCATTTGGTTGCCCAATTTTCCAGTCTCACAAGGTTTTCCTGAAATTTATCACAATCCGCTTAATCATCTGCAAATCTGATTACCTCACTTGTCGTATTTCTTTCCAGATTATTGAAAAGAACTGGTCCCAATACAGATCCCAGAGGCACTCCACTGCCCACTCCCTTCCACTGAGAAAATTGTCCATATAATATCTTATTTCATTATCATTCAATTTCATTATGCAGGAGGGAGCATACTGTTACATAAAGACCTCCAGTGTCAAGTTTTAAAAGCTCAGGAGGATCCCATGGGACATTATATACTGTTGAATTGGAGTTGGATCGGGAATGTGTATGCTCCCAGTTCTGAACACCAGGTATTCTTCGATACTGTGGGACATCTGTTGGATAGCATAGACGTGGGACACTTGATCATCGCAGGGGACTTTAATATCACTAACCAACCTCGAACTGACAATTCATCTAGAGGTGGGGTGGGTGCCAAGTTGGGGCATACCCGCCTTAAGAAATGTATTAAAGAAAGACTTGCAGGATATATGGCGACATAGAAACCCCACGAAACGGGACTATACATTCTTTTCTCATCCTCATAATTCCTACTCTAGAATTGATTTCTTTTTAGTGGATGGGGCTATATGCTTAAGGGTTTGGGAGACGGATATAGGCTCCATCACCTGGTCGGACCATGCACTGATCTGGATAAAAATTCAATTACAAGATATGAAGTCAGGGATGAGGTATTGGAGATTAAACTACACATTATTGATTGAGGAATATCAGCAGTTTAACAGGGACACCACAGAGTCTAAATTTTTATTTTGGGACTGTTTAAAAGCAGTTCTCAGGGGTAGATTTATATCCCAAGCATCTTACAAATAAAGGTCAAACAGGCAATGATAGCTGCCCTGCATGCTGAAATCTCTCAACTAGAGAGAAGCATAAAATATCCTTATCCTCGCATATTTATGCCCAATTGCAAAAGGCTAGAAATTCTTTAAAAGAGGTCCAGGCCAACGATATTGCCTTCCAACTTCAAATGGTAAAGCAAGAACATTTTCAGTGGGGCAATAAGGCTTGGAAGGTTGTTGGCCTGTAAGTTGAAAAAATGGATAGCCCAGCATCAAATTACACGAATTAAGGCCAAGGATGGCTCCATGCTGGTACTGCCGGCTGAAATCCAACAGAGATTTCAGCAGTTTTATGGTACTTTATATGCAGATGATTCTAATATTCAAGAGAAAGGAATTATACAATATTTAGACAAAATAGAATTACCCCAGCTAACAGAGGTGGAAAACAGTTTTTTGAAAATAGTATATCTCCCCTGGAAATTAGGCAAGTTATAAAAGAGCTTAAGACTAATAAGGCCCCAGGGCTCGATGGGTATACGGGTCTTTTTTATAAAAGGTTCAAAGACCAATTAGTTCCCCATTTAATGGAGGTCTATAATGCACTTCAAAGAGGGGGGACGGACGACTCATTGCCATTGGGAACCAATGTTGCTGGGATCACCATTTTGGCCAAGCCAGGATGGGACCCCCTGGAATGTGGGTCATATAGACCTATATCCTTAATAAATATTGACCTGAAAATATTAGCCAAAATCTTGGCTAACTGCCTCAATAGGGTCATGGCAAAGCTGACCCACCCAGACCAGGCGGGCTTTATTCCAGGGAGGAAAGCTGCAGATAACGTCTGAAAAATTATAGATCTCTTATGGTGGGCTAAACAGCATGACACCCCTGGGGTACTACTTGCGATCGATGCAGAAAAGGCCTTCGATATTGTCTGAATTTCTGTTTAAAATCTTAGAAAAAATGAATTTTGGCCCCAAATTTTGTAAATGGTTACTTAAATTATATGAGGACCCGAAGGCCAGAGTTAAAGTAAACGGTGTTTATTCAGAACCTTTTCCTATTCATAGGGTTACGAGGCAGGGATGTCCGCTATTTCCATTACTGTTCGCACTATTTTTGGAACCGTTTACCATGAGTATTAGAAGGGCAGCTTCCGTCTCTGGGATCCGAGTCAGGGGCACAGACTATAAAATATTGCTGTTCGCAGATGTCACCCTGTCTGAGCCCCCACAATCTTTGGCAGGAGTAATAGCCATGTTAAAAGAATCACCTGGACCGGATGGTATGCATCCTAGGGTACTGAAGGAACTCAAAAATGAAATTTCTGATCTATTAGTTAAAATTTGTAACCTATCATTAAAATCATCCATTGTACCTAAAGACTGGAGGGTGGCCAATGTAACCCCAATATTTAAAAAAGGCTCCAGGGGAGGAGATCACGTGATGTGGTGAGCGCAGTCTGACGTTTCTGATCCTGCTTTGGATGGCACATCCTCCTCCCGCCTCCATCTGCCTGCAAGAATAAACTGAGATGCCTCGTTCTGACAAGAAAGGGACCTGCATATGTCGATCATGTCTTTTATGTCGAAATCGCCATCGAATATTTATTTATTTATCGAGTTTTATATACCGTCTTTTGGTTTCGCCATCACAACGGTTTACAAAGTTTTGATGTTTAACAGAGTTTCCAAAAGGTTCCTGTGATTGTTAACATAGATATTGTAGGTTTTATAGATGTAGTTTGGATGTCAAACTATACAGTTTTGGTTATGTGTTATATTACGTGCTTGCATTGGTTCCACATGTTTGCTTAGGGTCAGAAGGAGGGAAGCGATGTTTGAGATTCATTGGGTGAATTGGTAGGCTTTGGTAAACATCTAGGTTTTTAGTTCTTTTTTGAAGGTTTTTAAATTTTGCTGTGTTCTAAGTTCAATTGGGAGGGTGTTCCAGAGTTTGCGGCTTCCTAGGGATATGGCTCTCTTCAGAGTTGAGGTAAGTTGTTTGGAACGAGCAGGTGGAATCTTTAATAGACCTTTATTAGCTGAGCGGAGGTTTCTGTTTGGCGAGTGCAATTTTATGGATGTACTTAGCCAGTTTGTTTGGTTTTTGTATATTATTTTGTGTAATATGGATATTATTTTGTATTCTATCCTAAATTTTATTGGGAGCCAGTGTAGTGATATAAGTGTAGGAGTAATGTGATCATGTTTTTTAGTTCCAGTGAGCATTCTGGAGGCTGTATTTTGGAGGACTTGGAGTGGTCTGATGGTGTTGAGAGGTAAGTTGAATAGCAGGGAGTTGCAGTAGTCCAGGTTGGAGAAGATGAGTAGTTGAAGGACTGCTCTGAAGTCTATGGGGGAAAGGAAAGGTTTTAGACGCCGTAGGGTTAGGAGTTTGTGATATCCGTCTTTGATTTTAGTAGTGATGTGGTTCTTGAAGGAAAGTTCATTGTCAGTTTTGACTCCAAGGTTGCGGGCATGATTGACAGGCAAGATTGCAGTTTTTTGGTTCATTATACCTCCTAAACTGGCAAAATGGAACAAGGAAAAACCCAGAGGGCCCGATCTCAAAATGGCGCCGGGAGCGACTGATGCTGCGGGCAGCGAACACTCACAGGTTAGCTCCTCTCTACCCCCCACTGCTAATGACATTAAAGACGCGGTAATTGCAGCTTTAGACTGCAAACTAACGGGGATCTCAGACCAAATCTCTGCGCTGCGAGAAGCTTTCACAGACTATGCCCCACACCTGACTCAAGTCGAAAAACGGACATCCTCTCTTGAGAACGCTATGTCTGAGTTAACTGGGAAGGTGACCAACTTAGAAAAGTTGCTTCAAGAACAGGCGGATAAAGCGGATGATCTCAAAAACAGAGCATGGAGATCGAACATCCGTTTTATAGGGATCCCAGAGACCCTAGAACAGTGGTTCTCAACCCTGTCCTGGGGACCCCCCAGCTAGTCGGGTTTTCATGATATCCACAATGAATATGCATGAGAGAAAATTTGCATACACTGCCTCCATAACATGCAAATTTTCTCTCATGCATATTCATTGTAGATATCATGAAAACCCGATGGCTGGGGGGGGTCCCCAGGACAGAGTTGAGAACCACTGCCCTAGAAGATCATCTGCTACGACCTACTCTCCTAAAATGGCTGCCAGACGCTTTAGGCCTCCAGGAGTTATGTGTGACTTTAGAAATTGAACGAGTGCATCGCATGGGGGCTCGGGGCCTGGACCCAATGCGCCCCTGCATAGTAATTGCAAAAATCCTCAATTTTCATCATAAACAGCTCCTTATGCAGGCTGCACGTAAGTGTGAAAACCAAGGCGCACCTATATGCCTGGCACCAGTCTACTCGGCGAAAGTGGCTGCACTGCGTCAGGCATACGCCCCCATATGCAGTACCCTAATTGAAAAACATATTTACTTTACGATGCAATTCCCAGCTAAGTTACACATCAATCATGCAGGAAAATGGAAAACCTATGAGAGCGTCGCAGAGGCAATTCAGTTTATAGATATCTTGAATAAGTGACATTTATTGGAAGGCACCTGAATATTGTTTCTATGTTTATTGGAGGGAGGGCGGGGGCTCTGTGCTTCTCGATCACTCATGAATGATCTCTACTCCAGGCTCCTCGAGTTTAGATGGTTCACTAGGGATGGAACAGGGGAGGGAGGAGGAGACAGGGAGGAGAAGACACTGGTATTGTTGGCTGATTGGGATTATAATGTTTTATTTTTTATCTCTGTATACTGGTCATCGGGGTGTTTCTTCTAGCTGCTGGGAACAAGTAAAGGGCGTGAGGGCTAGGCTAGCTGGGAGCTTGCCCTCATAGATTTCTTCTTATATGCACAGGATTCCGCCTATGCTATGGCAATATGGGGAGTAAGTGCAGGTTGATTTCTTGGAATATTGATGGGCTGGGCACACCTGTTAAGAGGAAGAAATTTCAACATCTGCAGCGTTTACAGGTTAGCATAGCCTGCCTCCAGGAAATCCATTTAACAGACTCAGAAAACATGAAATTATGCCAAGAATGGGCTGCTGCTTGTTATTTTTCTGCAGCCAAGGGGAAGAAGGGTGGGGTAGCGATTTTAATCCACAAGAACACTCCCTTCACAGTTACTCAAGAAATTAAAGACACCGAAGGTAGATTCATCATAGTGATGGGAACATTAGCAGGGAAAAGTATGACTATTTGTAACATTTATTTATTTCACATTTTTCTATATATTTATATATATATTTTCTATATATTTATGCCCCAAATTTGCCAGACCAAGCTTTTGTTACCCACTTGTCTAATTTACTATTGGCTAACTCTCAGGGTGAGCTCCTTTTGGCTGGCAATTTTAAGTGTTTTCAATATCAGTTTGGATAAATCCCAACCGCCCAAGATTTATAAAACACCCTCAGAGTCTGGTGTTATGCAATTCTGTAAATGCTTAGGACTCTTGGATGTTTGGCATCTTTTACATCCGGAAATCCGGGAATATACACGTCTCTAGGGCACATTAAACAATGTCTAGTATCGATTATATTTTGTTACCTGACACTTTATTTGCCAGCGTAGATGAGGCAGATATAGAATCCATTGTGATAGCTGACCATGCCCCGGTGTGGGTAGACTTGTGGATGTCCATGCCTCGGACAGGTCAGAAGGTTTGGTGCTTTCCTGGACATTTAAATGATAAGGAATTCCATCAGTATATCAGACAGAAGTGGGATGAATATGCTATGAACAATGAGCAACATAGTAATGACCCTTCTTTGTTTTGGGAGGCGGGTAAGGTGGTGCTCTGGGGGGATATTAATAGCTTACTCTATTGCGAAACATAAAAAATTAAATGCCACTATTTTACAATTGGATACTCAGCTTCAAGCTGCAAAACAATTATTAGCAACATCTCCCACGTCGTCCCACAGAGACGCTTATAGGGCTTGTCTTAATGCTTTAAATGCACATCTCCACATATGTACGCAAAGATCTCTTAAAGCCTTGGAGCACTTCTTTTTTCGCCACAGGAATAAATCCAGTAAATTATTGGTGAGACTAGTGGCTATTAGGCAGAAGAAAACATTTATTGGCAGCCTTAAAACCCATACTGGGACATGTTACAACGAGTAAGGAAATTTGTGAAATATTCAGACTATTTTATGAAGGGCTCTACTGCTAGGATAGATTGGGGGGACAAGCCGAGGAAAAGTCCTTTTTTCAAGGAAATTTGTGAAATATTCAGACTATTTTATGAAGGGCTCTACTGCTTGGATAGATTGGGGGGATAAGCCGAGGAAGAGTCCTTTTTTCAAGATTTAAAGTTGCCTCAGATCCCAGAAGCACAATGGGAGCTTCTGAGTAGACCCATTACGGAAGGGGAGATACGAGGAGTAATTTGCTCTAGTAAAAATCATAAGTCGCCGGGCCCTGATGGTCTTACCTCAGAGTATTATAAGATCTTGTGTTCTTCCATTGTAGGCCCCATGGTGTCCTTTTTTTAACCATGCTTGTGAGGTTAACCACTTTCCCCCACACTTTAATAAGGCACACATTACAGTTTTACCTAAACCAGGGAAAGACCTCCTTCAGGCCTCCTCCTACCGCCCTATATCCCTGTTAAACTGTGACCTAAAGCTTTATGCACGAATATTGGCCATGCGACTGAATTCAGTCTTGCCCACAATAATATCTCCATATCAAGCTGGTTTTGTTGGTAGCTGTAATGCTGGGGCTCATGTCATAAGACTCCTCTCCGCCATTGAAACTTCCCACTATTTACATGTTGAGTCTATGGCGGTGGGGTTTGATTCTGAGAAAGTCTTCGACCGTGTGTGGTGTGAGTACATGTTCTCAGTTCTCAAGCATTTTGGGTTTCCCAACCAGGTCATTAATGCCATTTCTATTTTATATATTAATCCATTTTCTCATATTGTGGCAAATGACACTCTTTCGGAGGCGGTCCTCATCAGGCGGGGTGTGCACCAGGGGTGTCCCTTGTCACCGATTTTATATATTTTTTCCTTGTACCCCTTACTTCGCAAGCTGGTTGAATGCCCATCATTCAGGGGATGCTTTATAAACACGGCAATTTTAAAGTGGCTGCTTTTGCAGATGATATGTTAGTATTCTTATGTAATCCAGCTGTCTCCTTGCCTCATGTGCTCCATCTTCAATCCACCTTTGGGAGATTTGCAGGGTTAAAAGTTAATGTGGACAAGTCGGAGGCATTAGATATTCTAGGCACCCTAAAACCTACCTGGCAGGGTGTCTTTCCTTTGAAGTGGGTCCAGTCTTAAGTATTTAGGGGTTTACATATCAGCTTCCCCAGTCAACTATATGCTTTGAACATTAACCCTTTGAAACAGAAGCTGCTTAAAAACCTCTCAGCCTGTAAAGGTTTGCCTCTGTCTCTATCAGGCAAAATACTACTGTTAAAAATGATGGAAACTTCCAAATGGTTGTATCTTTTTTATATGTTACCTGTGTGGCTAAAAAAGAAGGGCATTTATGACATTCATAAGGGACTTACTGCCTATTTGTGGAATGGTAAACAGGCCCACATACCTCTAAAGATTCTCATGAAAGCAAAACTGGAAGGAGGTCTTAACTGTCCCAGCTTGGAAAGTTACAATCATGCCAGCCTCCTCCAGCATATCAGAGATTGGGTTTGCAACACTGCCTCGTATTCTCTTATGGACCTTTATAAAACTTGACTATCCCCACATACGCCTGGGGCTGCACTACAACTAAAGGATGCACTACTTCCCAAATACATAACTAGTAGTGTGGTGGTTCGTCCTTTTCGTTTGACTTGGAAACTCTTATGCCGGAAACTTAAAGCTCAGACTGGATTATTGGCATGTCTGCCCATAAGAGGCTGTTGGCTGTTTCAACCGGGCATGACTCAAGTACTTTTTCAAAAATGGTATCTGCTGGGCCTGAAGTTTATGTTTCAACTACTGGATGAAGGAGCTGACAAACCCCGGATTTGCAGCTTCCAGGAGCTTAGAACCCGTTACGCCCTTCCTGCTACTGACTTTTATGGATATCTGCAATTGAGGCATTTTATGCTTGAGGATCAGAGAGTCAACCCTACTTTCTTTCACTATCAGGGTCTGCGGGACTTCTGCTGGGAGAAGACGGTAAACGGCAGTCTTGCTTGCAATATTATACGGCATTGATGGGCCTTGCCTCTTTTCCAGCTTTAGACTATGTGGTTAACAAATGGAACAAGCTGCTCCTACAAGCCATTTCACGGAATGAATTCAAATCTTGTTTTCAGAGAATACCTGTTACTGTGGAAAATGTTAACCTGCGAGATAAGACGTATAAATTTCTTCACCAAGCATTTTATTCCCAGCGGCATGCCTATTACAAGATTTATAAAGGTGTGCTCATTCGAATCCCGATTTCTATCATTGTTTTTGGTCGTGCTCATCATTACAATATTTCTGGACATATCTGCAACAACTGGTTCGGAAACTTTGGGGCTATGCTCTTCCGTTGGATCCTATCATCTGGCTCCTTGGTACGATCCGCGAAGAAGTTCTCATTTTAGAAGACACACAGCTATGTCTCCTGGAGAAAATTATTCTTATTGCCAGGGACTCTATTTTGGCCCAATGGACGAATCCAGCCCGCTATACAAACAGGTTTGGCAGACCAAATTCCACAGATTGATGCATCTGGAGCTGCTGACTGCCAGGCATAAACTGATGGCACAATATACTAAGACACGCACCTTTGGGATGTTTATGTGAAATTTGTCCCCAATGAAGAGACTAATCTTCTGCCATAACATACGTCTGCTCTACCGCGATGTTGCTTCACATGGAGTAAAGCGCATTGCCTCACTGCAATCCTTTTCATAACCTTCCTTGTTAATACATTCCTTTCCTGTGTCGTCTCTGCATGTCTATTAACTTCCAGTTTTACTTATAGTTCAATACATCCCAGAGTTAAGCCATTGTTTTTCATTGACAACATCTCCATTATTGAAGCTCATACCATAGTAATATAGATCTATAACTTACCAGTGTCTTGGTAGGGTGGGTGGGATGGAGGGTTCAGGGGTGGGAGGTAGGGTAAAGGGGGGATTAAGGAATGACTGTGTGGGATATGGTAGGGGTACACTTATAAAAACAAAAAGGTTAACTGTCACGCTCTTTCCAAGTGGACATCGGGGTATGCCAAGACCCCTCTAATATTCCAGTCCTTGCTAGGCTTGTTAACACAAGGGGGTACAGAGAGGCGAATCTCCAGCGTGACATGTCCTTGTATTTTGCAATGTTTTTTCCATGTTCATTTGCAATCTTAAGCTTTGTATATTGTAATGGAGTGTGACTGTTATTTCAATAAAAATAATTATACACACACAAAAAAAAAAGGCTCCAGGGGGCAATCCGGGTAACTATAGACCAGTGAGCTTGACTTCAGTGCCGGGAAAAATAGTGGAAACTATTCTCAAGATCAAAATCGTAGAGCATATAGAAAGACATGGTTTAATGGAACACAGTCAACATAGATTTACCCAAGGGAAGACTTGCCTAACAAATCTGCTTCATTTTTTTGAAGGGGTTAATAAACATGTGGATAAAGGTGAACCGGTAGATGTAGTGTATTTGGATTTTCAGAAGGCGTTTGACAAAGTCCCTCATGAGAGGCTTCTAAGAAAATTAAAAAGTCATGGGACAGGAGGCGATGTCCTTCCGAGGATTACAAACTGGTTAAAAGACAGAAAACAGAGAGTAGGATTAAATGGTCAATTTTCTCAGTGGAAAAGGGCAAACAGTGGAGTGCCTCAGGGATCTGTACTTGGACCGGTGCTTTTCAATATATATATATATGATCTGGAAAGGAATACGACGAGTGAGGTTATCAAATTTGCAGATGATACAAAATTATTCAGAGTAGTTAAATCACAAGCGGATTGTGATACATTACAGGAGGACCTTGCAAGACTGGAAGACTGGGCGTCCAAATCACAGATGAAATTTAATGTGGACAAGTGCAAGGTGTTGCATATAGGGAAAAATAACCCTTGCTGTAGTTACACGATGTTAGGTTCCATATTAGGAGCTACCACACAGGAAAAAGATCTAGGCATCATAGTGGATAATACTTTAAAATCGTCGGTTCAGTGTGCTGCAACAGTCAAAAATGCAAACAGAATGTTAGGAATTATTAGGAAGGGAATGGTTAATAAAATGGAAAAAGTCATAATGCCTCTGTATCGCTCCAAGGTGAGACCGCACCTTGAATACTGTGTACAATTCTGGTCGCCGCATCTCAAAAAAGATATAGTAGCGATGGAGAAGGTACAGAGAAGGGCAACCAAAATTATAAAGGGGATGGAACAGCTCCCCTATGAGGAAAGGCTGAAGAGGTTAGGGCTGTTCAGCTTGGAGAAGAGACGGCTGAGGAGGGATATGATAGAGGTCTTTACAATCATGAGAGGACTTGAACGAGTAGATGTGAATCGGTTATTTACACTTTCGAATAATAGAAGGACTAGGGGGCATTCCATGAAGTTAGCAAGTAGCACATTTAAGACTAATTGGAGACATTTTTTTTCACTCAACGCACAATAAAGCTCTGGAATTTGTTGCTAGAGGATATGGTTAGTGTAGTTAGTGTAGCTGAGTTCAAAAAAGGTTTAGATAAGTTCTTGGAGGAGAAGTCCATTAACGGCTGTTAATCAAGTTAACTTAGGTAATAGCCACTGCTTCTAATTGCATCAGTAGCCTGGTTCTTGTGGCCTGGTTTGGCCTCTGTTGGAAACAAGATGCTGGGATTGATGGACCCTTGGTCTGACCCAGCATGGCAATTTCTTATGTTCTTAGTTCGGTGTCAGGATTCCAACTCAACCTTGACAAATCTGAAGTGCTTAATATCTCCATACCTAACAAGCATATCGCCCCTTTGAAGAGACAATTTCCTTTTAAATGGGCCAGGAAACATATTAAGTATTTGGGTATCTTGCTCAGTAGTCAATTGGAAGAACTATTCAAGTTAAATTATACCCCTTTGCTAAGATTTTCAAAGATCTGGAAAACTGGACGAATTATTCAATCACGTAGACGGGGAGAATAGAAAAGCTACAATCAAAATGAATATTCTTCCCTAATTCAACTATCTCTTCCAGTCTTTACCGATCCATATACCGTCAGCGATGTTGAAATGCTGGTAGAAAAGATTATTCACATTTATTTGGAAACAAAGACCCACCCAAGGTGGCCCAAAATATGCTTTTATAGGCACAAATTAAAAGGAGGTATGGGGGGTTCCCAAGTTTCAGGGGTACTATGCAGCAGCACAGCTCAGTGCTATACTAGCTTCGCATAAACAAGGGGAGTCTCCCAGCTGGGTTGCCATTGAACAGACGGCGGTAGGAGCAATACCGCTTAGGGCCCTTTTCTGGCAACCATGCGAGACCTGGAGGATTCAGGGCACAATGTCATTATCATTAAACACCATGCTTCGCATTAGGGCTCAGTGGAAACATTTAATAGTTGGCTTGAGGAATTACTTTCACAATACCTATCTGTTTCACAATAGGAAATTTTCTCCGGGTTGGGACACTTCTCTGTTTCGGGAATGGAAATTTAAGGGCATTATCAATCTGGGACAGTTGTGGGGTCGGGAGGGTGTGTGTCTTTTGTCGAGACCTTTTTCAGTTACAACCATCAAATATATACCCTTATCATCAAATTTGACATTTTATATGGTAGGAAGCTATAGAAGGGGAACTAGGACAGGGCAGGCAAGTTTGAAGGGTGGTATGGGTTAGTGGATCGGGTTAAGGGAAGGCTCTCTAAGATCTATGGCCTTATACAGAACACGACCCCTTGCAGGCTGAATTATATTCAAATACCAACAAAGGACCAAGTGTTCTCTTATGTACACGGATGTCCGGTACTACTGAATCAGCTCCACCACAAATAGGTGACAGCCTTTTTAGTGTAAATACCGTTTTTATTTTATTTATTTTATATTTATTTCAACTTCAGCAACATAATTCTCTTGTTCTTGAAAATATACCTTCATCTAAGGTGTATATTTAAAACATTGCTAATGGTCTTATTTCAATAGCACTCTCTTATGCGGCCTCCTTATTTCGCCAATTTTTAAATTGCTTTGTACTTAGCTCTGTTTAGTTAGAAGTGATCTTCTCTTATGCTGTCATTTCTGGGATTTCATGTACCCTTCAGCCACGGCGCAACCGCAGAGGAGCTCCGGAAAGCGCCGAGGCAGGCGAGGAGTGTCCAAGCACAGGATGGAGATGCTAAACCCTGGCCTCTGCCGAACCCGATCGCATAAAAGAGACCCAGCAAATCAATGTTGGTCTCTGGGGTAGCCCTCCGGCCACTCGATAGCCCTTTCGGACCTGCCGTACGGAAAGCAAATGCGACAGGACGGACAGAGGCTGAAGGGCAAAGACATCAGACTCAGACGAAGATTCAGGATATGTGGGGGATACACACGAAGAGTCAGGATACTTGAAGGTTGAGACGAAGACTTGAAGGGCTGAGAAGGGACTCAGGATACTTGAAGAAGAGGTGAGAAGGGACTCACGGTTGCTTGGAAGAAGAGGTGAGACGGGGCTCACAGTTCCTTAAAGAAGAGGTGAGACAGGACTCACTGTTGCTTGAAGAACAGGTGAGACAGGACTCGGATTGATTGACGAGGGTCTGAGATTGGTTGAAGAAGGACTCCGAAAGAGTCACAAATCAAGAGTACTGAATTGGTACTGCCACACCACACTCCCTACGCCAGTTAAGGCAGGTCATGGACCATGCTGGTGGTTCCCAACTCAGGTTGCTTGGAGGTTCAGGACAAAGACTCCGGTGAGGCCTGCTCCGAGGCACGCTCTCCACAGCCAGTCAAGGCCAGGCGCGGACTACGCTGAAACGGAACAGGTTTATGCAGAGTTCATTCATTATGGACGGAGGCAGATGCAAGGAACTCCGAAGGCCCGGACAGGATTCAGGATAAGAAGAAGCTCGGAGACGGGAGACGGGACTCGGAGCCAAGAACCCAGAGATGGGATTCGGAGCAAGAACACTGAGGCGGAACTCAGTGCAAGGAAGATTAAAAGCCGGGATCTTCAGGAGGCTTGTGCTGTCGAGGAAATGGACATCTGGATGTGTGAAGATCAGAACGTGGAGACATCAGAAGAATAGGACAACAGGACTTCAGGGGATCTGAAGGACGAAACATCAGGATCTGGACGGACAAGCCACAGGATCCAACGAGAGACCTTGATGAAGACATGGAATTCCAACCTGGAATAGAGTGCCAACGAGAAGCTGGATTGCAGAGAAGTCCTAAGGAGGACTGGCTCCTTGCGAAGGCAACAAAGCAATGAAGACAGGCCCTTTTTATAGGGCTGAAGAGAGATTCCCACGATGACATCATCTGGAGCACCACTCCCTCGCTGGCCCTTTAAGTACTGAAGAGAAGCGCGGTCTCACGCATAAGGAAGGAAGTGGGCAGGACCTTGGAGAGCGGGTCCCTGCCGCTGAGTGCAGAAGCAGGGCTGGGCCGCGGAACAGGCCCTGACGCGGGAAACGGCTTCCAAGCTGCAGAGAAGACACCGAAGGCGGCTCCATGCCGCAGGTAAGGCCTAAGATGAAGGCCCCTCCCCACGGAGGGGACAAGGTAATGTCAGCGGCCTCCGGGCCACATGGGAATGCTGACAGCGATCTCCTGGTCGCCAGGGCTGCACCCAGATTACTCCCTGCAGCCGGGTAGTAGCTGGAACGTCGGCAGTCTCCAGACAGCATGGGGGCACCATCGGCAGCCCCCTGACTGCAAGGCAGCACCGGGGTGGCTCCAGCCGTGTAAAAAGGAAGTCGGCAGCCTCCGGGCCGCTGAAGAAGCTGGAAAAAAGGAGGTGAGAGGCTGCCTTGGCGTTAACCAGGCTGAATCGTAACATTGGACATCCATGTACATAAGAGAACACTTGGGCCTCTGTTTGTTGGTATTTGATTATATTAAGAGAGGACTGCTTTTGGGTTTTGTAAGTTTTGAACTATATTCAAGCCTGGGAGGACTTGGGGAAGTCTTTCTCTAAAGATGAATGGGATCAGATATTTTGGAATACTAAAAGATGTTCTATTTCCACTTCCCTTATGGAAAATGGATTCAAAGTCAATTTTACCCCACATAGACTACATTGTGCTCATATCAGTCTCGATGAGTTATGTTGGAAAGGATGTGGTCAATAGGAAACTTTTATTCATATGTGGTGGGAATGCCCTAAAGTGGGAAGACTCTGGAAGGAGGTGTCGGATATTTCACAAAGGATTCTGGGTCGACCCATTCTTATACTACCTGAAAGGGCGTTATTGAATGCATCAATTGAGGACTCTAGAAGAGATAATGTATTATTTACTCAAATATGTCTGGGAACACGATGGATATTGGCGTTTACATGGAAGCAGGCTCTGGTGCCCTCTTTGGACGTTTTGCTTCACAAATTGGACAATATGTGTATTCTGTACAAGATGACGGCTCAGCAACACCACAAAATACCTCGCTTTACCCAGGTGTGGAATCCTTATCTGCAATGGAGGGGCAGATTACCACTTGCAGTGACTTTAGGTCCGAGACAATTTCTATCCTCGGCAAGTAATGCTAATGACACTCAGACAATTTAAGCGTACTGTATGACGCACCGTGGTTATTTGATTGTTTTGTATCTTAGTTACATTAATATGCTGTATCTTATGGCAAAGATATTACCTGCACATGTTTGTACAATGTTACATTAATGTAATATGTTTAATAAACTTTAAATAACAAAATGTACACAAAGGGAGGTGATCTGTGCATTACAACAGCATCTGATGTTAGCAAAGCAGGTATTGTATGACAGGGCCTCGCAACCCAGCAAAGAGTTCAGCTGTATAGGTGCCTGCCAACCTTTCACACATGCATAAGAGGATAGAAACCTGTTCTACCAGGAAATGGGGTTCTTCAGTCAGTAGCTGTTATTTACCATCACAGAACTGCAGTGTGTGCTGCATTGAAAACCATTAGACATCCCAGACACAGGAAATAGAGCACCACTGTAACATGCACTGATAAATGTGTGTGACGCATTGTTCAATGTTCCTGATGTATCAATAACTGCCCACATGTGAATGTTCTCTCCCGGCAGTGTACACAGTTGGAGGCAAGGAGCTCCAAGACGCAATCCACCACCCGCCGGCAAGAGGTCTCCGACTTGACCCTGATGAGCCAATCGTCCAGATAGGGATGGACGAGAATCCCCTCCCGGCGCAAGGCCGCTGCTACTACTACCATGACCTTCGTGAAGCTGTGAGGAGCGGTCGCGAGGCCGAAGGGGAGAGCTCGAAACTGGAAGTCCTGGTTGAGAATGTGGAATCGGATATACTTCTGGTAGTCGTGGTATGGGAATATGAAAATATGCTTCTGCGAGATCGAGGGAAGCAAGGAACTCTCCGGGACTGACTGCCGCAATGACCGCCTGTAGGGTTTCCATGCGGAAGTGGGGGATCTTGAGGGCCCGATTGACCATCTTGAGGTCCAGGACTGGGTGGAAGGACCCGTCCTTTTTTGGCACGGTGAAGTAAATAGAATACTGGCCGGCGCCAATTTCCCCTTTTGGGACTGGGACCACCGCCCCCAGATCCAGAAGCTTGGAGAGAGTCTGGACCACCGCGTCCCTCTTGGCCCGGCCGCAAGGGGAGAACAGAAAGAGATCTGGAAGTTCCCTGACGAGGTCGAAAGCGTACCTGTTTCTGATAATGTCAGAAAATGTCAGATAATGTCAGAAAATGTCGGAAAAAACTCAAGACTTGGCTTTTTGTCCAAGCCTTCCCTTAAGCTCAACATCGCAATAATGCTTTCATTTAGCTCAATAGACTAAATGTCCAACCCAGTAATTGTATATTCATTTATGTTCATACTCCAGTTTTTTCTGCCCTTTATTTCCTGGCTACTCTAGCCTCCAAGTTCATTCTCCCTGTTATTTGTATCTGCGCTTCGGCCCTCTTGTTATATGGTTTTTGTTAAGTTAACCCCTAAGTTTGATGTAAACCGGCCTGATATGAAGCTTGTCATGAAGTTCAGTATAGAAAAATGTTAAATAAATAAATAAAATAAATGTCAAGGACCCACTGATCCGACGTGATTTTGACCCATTCCTCGAAAAACAGGGAGAGGCGTCCGCCGAGGTAAAGGACCGAGGAATGGGTAGGCTGAACTTCATTGTGTGGCAGGTTTAGCGGTGGTACGCACGGGCTGGCCCTCGCGAAAAGGCCGCCTGCCACGAAAGGACTGTGACCAGGACCGCGCACGAGAAGAACCCCTCGCAGCACCACCCCGCCCGCGAGAAGCGGAGCGACGCTGACCCCTGAAGCGAAAGCGAGAGGCCGCGAAGGACTGAGAAGACTTAGGGCGGTCCTCTGGAAGCTTATGGACCTTGTTGTCAGCCAAGGAGTCCATAAGCTTGTCGAGGTCCTCGCCAAAGAGCATCTTACTGTTGAAGGGAAGCGTGCCCAGCCGGGTCTTCGAGGACTGATCAGCCGACCAGTGGCGTAGCCAAAGGAGCCTCTGGGCAGCCACTGCCGAAACCATCGCCTTCGCCTGCACACGGACAAAATCGTAGAGGGCGTCTGACACGTAAGCGATTACCGCCTCCAGACGTTCGGCTTGTTCTGCCTCACCTGGCGGAAGCTCCCGGGCGCAGAGTAACTGTTGGACCCACTGGAGGCCCGCCCGCATCATGAGACTGCTACAGCAAGACGCCCGAACCCCGAGGGCTAGGACGTCAAAGAGGCGCTTCAGGTGAGCCTCCAGCTTACGATCTTGTGAATCCTTCAAGGCCGTGGAACCTTCCACCGGAATCGTGGTGTGCTTGGCCACTGCAGCAACATAAGAATCCACCGATGGATATCGCAACAGCTCCAGCCCTCTTCTGGGAGGGGATAGACCTTATCCATCGCACGCCCCACCCGGAGCGCACCCTCAGGAGCCTCCCATTCCCACAGGATAAGGAGCTTACGCATGGGGTGGAAGGGAAAGGCCGAGGCCGGAGCCCTCCCAAAACCGGGTTCATATCCTTAGGGAGTGAGGCCATGAGATTATCCACGGAGGGACTTTCCAGACCCAGCTCCTCCAAAACAAAAGGGAAGAGGGGCTCTAACTCCTCCTTACGAAAAAGACGAAGGGCTCTGGGGTCATCCTCCTCTAGGGGGGGCATCCGCCGAATCCGAGGAAGCAGCGGGGTCCGAAGACCTGGGAGACACCGGGGTGGGGGTGGGGGGGCACCCCTGGGACCACCCACACCCGAACTGGTCCCCGAGACTTCGCGGCCGGTCCAGTGGTCAACAGCGCTGAACGAGGGATCTTTGACGGGGGGGGGGGGCAGCTCATGCAGGCTAGCTAGATAAGATTTGTGCATGAGGAGGACGAAATCCGTGGAAAATGGGACCCTGGATTTGCCGGGGGGGGGGGGGGGGGGGGAGGGAAGGTCAGGACCCCCCTCCTGGGGACCCGCGGGGGCCAAATCGGGGGTTAAATCAAAAAAATCTGGCCCCCCCCAGCCCCAGGGAGCACTGAAATCGGCCCCGATGAAAAATCCAAGATGGCGGCCGTTCCCGGGCTCTGCCGACCCGGGAAAGGCCTAGCCATGCCGGGAGGAGTGGAGCCCCGGGCTAAATTTGCTTGTCCTGCCGAGAAGGGACCTTCCCCACCCGGCAGGCAAGCAGTGCAGAGGCCCTGATGCGAAAAACGCGAAGAGGACAGCCCACAAGAAAGACAGGCTGTCAGCCGGGACATAGCTAAACCTCGGCTGAAGAAAAAAAAGTTGAAAAAAAGCTTGATTGACAGCCTGCACAGCAGGAGAGAGCAGGCGGGACACCTGCTGCCTTCTGCTTCTCTGACTGCCGGTTCTAGCCCTACTCTGACCAGAAAAAAATAAAAAAGCTGGTCAACTGCTGCAAATAAGTTAGAGGTAGGTGAGTACCTGCAACTTATTGAAAGTTTAACACCTTTTAACTCCTTTTTTTTTTTACTGAGCGCAGCAGCAGGTTCAAAACCCTCTCGGCAGCCAGAGGGGGAACGAGGCCCAGAGAGCGTTGGTCCCCACACCTGGAAGCGTCCACGGACTCAGGACTATGCAGGGAACCCCCTCCTGCAAAAGGGGACAAGCCCCCCTGAGCCGGGCAAGAGCTGGGAGACGGACGTCTCCCACACAAAAAACAGAAAAGCACTAAAGAAAGCAGAAATTTCCTTCAGAGATCCTTTTTTTTTTTTTTTTTTTTTTTTTTAAACAAGAACCAAAAGAAGTACTTGCTTGAGCCTAAAGAGAAAGAAGAGGCTGACTAGCCTACAGCAGAAAACCGAAGGGGAGATGCTGCACCTGCTGGAGACAGACGAATACTGAAGGGTTAGAGGATAGGCTCTGTCCTGATATAGGGCATCCTGCAAGTTTTAGTCTGTCTCCACCTGCTGGAAAGGAGGCTCAACCCACTGTCTGCACTGATCCGGGTACGTACAGGAACTGGTAATGCTGTCCGAGAATGGCGAATCTTAGGAACTTCCGATGGTCTTCCCGAATGCCGATGTGCAGGTACGCCTTTTTAGATCTAGCGACGCTAGGAACTCTCCGCTTTTAACTGAAGCGATGATGGACCTTAGAGTCTCCATATGGAAGCGGAGTATACGAAGACTCTAAGGTCCATCATCGCTTTAAGTCGAGTATGGGCCGCAAGGTCCCTTCCTTCTTTGGCACCACAAAGTAAATGGAGTAACGCCCTTCCTCTGTTCCGCTAGGGATACGGGCATAATAGCGCCAAGATCGAGGAGGCACTGCAAAGTGTCTTGTACTGCCCGATGCTTCATGTCGTAAGCGCATGGGGAGGCCAGAAAACGATGCTGGGGACGCCTTGCAAAATCTAAAGCGTAACCGTGTTTTATCATGGACAGGACCCATGGCCCGATGTCACCTTGGTCCATTCCTCGTAAAACAGAGACAGTCTGCCCCCTACCCGTGGAACCGAAGAATGGACCGGCCGCACATTATTGTGAAGACTCAGTACCTTGGGCAGTCTGGGCCACACCAGGCTTGGAGAATCATCGTCCACGAAAGGACTGAGACCAGGACTACTGTCTGCCTGGATTTTGCCGAAAAGAGGCAGAGGACGAACTTGATGTTCGCAATCGACTACCTCCGCGAAAACACGAACGAGAAGAAAACACCAGCTCGCGGCCGTGGCTGAGCCGCCGGCAGCCGGTGCACCTTATTCTCACCCAGAGACTGAATCAAATCCTCCAGCTCTTTTCCAAACAGCAACTTGCCCTTAAACGGCAGGGAACTCAGCTGGGACTTAGGGGGAACATCCGCAGCCCAGTTTCTTAACCACAACAACCTTGTTGCCGAGACTGCCGACACCATGGACCTGGCCGAAGTTCGCAACAGGTCATAAAGGGCATTGGTGCTGTAAGCAATCGATGCCTCCAGGCGACCTGCCTGAAGAGCTTCTGCCTCGGACAATGAGTCACTGGCCTGAGGCTGTTGGATCCAGTGAAGACCCGCTCTTAAGGAAAAATTGCTACACATGGCGGCTCGGACTCCCAGGGCGGAAACTTCAAAAATTTTCTTAAGTTGGTGCTCCAGCTTCCTGTCCTGCAAGTCTTTGAGAGCCGTTGAACCCGTAACCGGGATGGTGGTCTTTTTGGTGACCGCGGAAACCGCCGCATCCACCTTCGGAACTCGAAGAAGATCCAAAGCATCCTCCGGGAGAGGATAAAGTTTATCCATGGCTTTGGTAACCTTTAATCCCAAATCAGGGGTGTCCCACTCTCGGAACAGTAAGTCAGTGGCAGAAAAATGAAATGGAAAGGAAGTAGGGGGGCCCCACAGGCCCAATAACACTGGATCTATGGCCTCTAACTTGGATTCCTCAGGGGACGCCTAAATGCCCAATTCCCCTAAAATCATGGGAATAAGGGGGTCCAGTTCTTAAGAGCCGAACCATCAATCTCCGTCCACAGCATGAGACCCCCGCACAGTTCCCTGTGGCTGGTCTATATCTCCTTCAACCCCTCTTGGGGGCTGAGACGGTAGGTCTGGATCATCCTGGTCGGACTCCATTGAAGACGACTCCGTGATTGTCTGGGGCGCCACTGACCTTAAGGGACGTCCTCCCTTATCGGGCCTAGCGCTATCGTGGGACCTGGACTTCTTGCTGTGCTTAGCAAGTGGTTCAGAATCAAAGGATTTAGCTGTCCTCTTTTTGCCTGTCCTTCTGGCCGTAAAAGCTTTGTGCATTAAGAGCACAAATTCTGAAGAAAAGGATGAGGCAGATGAATCGTCTGAAACCCCTCGGGGCTGTCCTCCGCAGTTTTAGCTGCCATTCCCAGCGATTTGCCCCCCTCAGGAGCCGCAGGATGAGGTGATAATGGTGGCGGAGGATTCCCCTCCCCCACCGCCATCAGTGACACCATCCTCGTTGTAGGCATGAAAAAATCCAAAATGGCGCCTGTTCCTGCTCCTAGCGGGAACTGACCTAACGAAGGAGGCTCTAGCTCCCCAAATGCTCCGGTGACGGTCTGCACGCGAACTACTACCCTCCTGGGGGCTGTGGAGGCTCCCTCTTCCCCCCGGGAGGCAGATGGAGCACAACCTTTTGCCGGACAGGTGCGTGCGCGGAGAGCCACACACACGGCAAGCAGACCTCCGCGGTATAAGGAACAGAAAAGAAAAAGTAAAAAATCAGACCTTATACCCAGCGAAAATGGTAAGCACCTCGACGGCCCAAACAGCGACTAAAGCCTGACCGCGACCGCGAGGAGAAGAAGAGCCCGAAGTGAAAGGAAAAACTTTTTTTTTCCAAAGTTTAAGTCAATCAAACTGCACTTGCCCGGTCTGCTGCGGGTCCTGGACTGTCTGGGATGAGTGAGCCGAGCTCCCCGGTATCACACCCAGTACTGTGTACTCCCAGCAATAGAGCTCTCAGCCCTTAGCTGCAGCTGCCTCTGCATCCAGTGGGGATGGTCCCCTCAGAACCTGGCAACCCCCTGGGAGGCCAACAAGTGCCTTCTTAGACCCTGTGGTCTATGTTATTTTTTTTTTTGCTAACCAACTTCAACCTATCTGCCTAACTTATCACCACAAAAAAAATTATCTTAACTAAGTAACCAGAACAGACTGTAGGTTTTGCACCTCCACCATCTGCTGGAGACAGAGAAATAATGACGGACTGTAGGTGGCACCTGGGGATATAAGGCAGAGTCTGTCAAAACCTCTCTGTCTCCATCTTCTGGAAGGGAGGCAAAACCCAGGAGTCTGGACTGATCCGGGTGCGTACAGGGAATAATAAATTAAACCAAATGATAGGGCAAACATGCAGGGAGGCATACTTGTCTCCTTCATTACCTCCTTTCTCTCAGGTTGGACTGGCCCCTTCTCATCAGACTGGGAGGTCAGGCAGGCCCCGTGCCTGCCTGGCCAATGTAATATGGTGCCAGGCTCGCTGCTAGCCAGGTAGTCCAGGGTGGTTGGGGTGGGGAGGGGCCGTGCATGCAGTCCATCATGGGCTGGTTGACTGTTGGCAGCCGGTAGGGTAGTGGTGGTTTAAATTTAAACCACTGGGATTCTGAGGGAACCGATTGGTTCCCTGGGGGCTGGTATAGTTGGGAGTGGGAGGAGTTGGGGTTGGGCTTCTGGTGTGCAGCCGAGCAAGCGTCACTTGCCTGCTGCTGCAATTGACGCAAAACAATCGCCGCCACCGCCGACAGATGTCTCACGGCTAAGCGAATGACTACAGACCAGCATCGCATAAGTCAGTATCTTGTGGCGACCAGAGCTACATTTGGACATAATCGGCATCACCGCACAAATAATTTACTTCTGCACTATAAGCAATTCACTCTCCGGATCACGACAGAGCCGGTCCCAGTGGCACCCGACTCCCTGAAGAAGGAGGTCTGCTCCGAAACACTCAGTGTCGGGATTATGTCGGTGTCTACCACTCTTTTATCATTCCAAGGCTAGTCAACGGACATTACTTCACAAGATAAGTACATCGTCAGACTTAAGCTTTAATATTCAAGCGATCCGTACCTCAAGTACTTCACAGACTTAAAGTGCATACTGGGCAGCCTCATGGAGAAGCGCCCTTTATACATAGCCCTCAGAGACCAATGATTACAACATCCTAATGCTACCATAAGCTCATAATCACTTAGCCTTTTGGCATTTCTATATGAGGTCTCTTTGAGCTTTGGTTCCCACTCCTTTCATGTCTCAGGATTTGTATTTTTGTAGTTCTTGCTACTGACTTCCTGTCTTTGTGGATTCCTTATTTTTTGTATTGCTGCAATTGACGCGACATCCCGCCTGTCCCTATTTGTTCACATTCTTGTTCAAGGGTTATGTTGTGGCAGCTACACTGGGGGGTGGCGGGTAGCCCGAGCTGATTGGGGGGGTTAAAGCTTGGTTAATGGCTGTCTGACTTGACGGGTGTCATGTCAGGGATTCCTAGCAGAACAACCAGGTGCAGTTGTTGCTGGTACGACTCCTTGCTGGATGGTGGCAGGGCTCATGGGATGTGCCTTATTGATGTCACTGTTTCAGGGTGGGTAGCCTGGGAAGCCTGTCTTGCTGGACTGTGGCGGATGGGCGGTGGGGGTTTATTGTTATGATTACTTGGTTCAGGCCCCTGGGTGTTTGGGTAATAAAGCTGCGGCCTGTTTGATCCCATTCCAGTTGTTTATTTATTTGACTGTTGTGAAGGGATGGGCAGGGGCAGAAGAGTCAGTCCTGGCTACCTATATTATTGCCTGTCTCAGCAGCATCTTGAATGAGAGAATCTGGCTCCACACTGTGAAGAGTGAGTTCTCCTTCTGAGTGCCACTGTCTTTTGAGGTTCAGGAAAGCTACCAGCGCTGCCTAACGCAACTTCTCAGGACTGCAGGAATTTCTCCAGTGTGCTAGAAAGCACTGGGCTAGTAAGAAAAGCAAGTTTTCCAGTCTCCCCTTCCCAGATCGCAGGAGTTTTCACAATCTAGCAGTCCCTTTTTTGCTGAGCCTCTCCATAGAGCTTCTGAGCTCAACGCAGCAACTTAATTTTTTCCTTTTTTTAAACGATTAAATGACCAATGACAAGAGATTTTGCCTCTGGAAGGCAGAGAGCAACAAAGGTAGTCCCACATTTTTTGAGCGCCTTCAAAATTTGGCACCTTACCCACGTGCTTTGTCTAAATTCAATTCCTGCCCTGCCATTTGCTCACCCCTAGTTTAGAAGATAGTTGAGAAAAAGCGAGCAATGAAACCAGAGCTAGGTGTACTGCTGGGGCAAGACGGCAGGTCATTGCCAATCACATTCCACGATAAGGAATTCTTTTGCATACACACCCTCATCCTGTGTTTTAGCCGGCCTCGAGGAAGAAATAAGATGCCTGCTTGAATAAGACTTCTACTCAGGGCTCTTTCAAGTATAATGAACTGGAACCTGCCGGGTTTTTTTCCCCCCTCTGATCTTCCTAGAAGAGCTCCTGTTTCCCGGAATCCACGCGGTAGAGGAGGAGCAGCGACAGCAGTCAAATAACGAGCAGAGGAAACGCAGCACCCGGTCATACACTGGCTACGTCCGAGCCTAGCAAAAAAAAAAAAAAAAAAAAAAGGTTTGGTGCAATTCCAAATCTGTGAGAGGTGGCTGGCTGTTTAAGATTTCTTTGGAAACCCGTGCCACAAAAACGGAAAAAAAAATCCTGCACGTTCCTGGGAAAAGTTTGTGCGGGAAATTCCGCTGCCCCGCCTCCGGGCTTTGGAATTAGGATCCGGACGCCTGACGCTCGCGCGCTGCTTTAGCCGGCGGGCTCGAGGCGCTGCCTGCGATCGGCTGATTCGGCTGCAGGGGGGACAGAGAGTGACGCAAGTGCGCTGCTGCTGCTGCTGCTGCTGCTGCTGGACACCTGCTCGAATACAGAAAGAGATGCACCTGTGTCGGATCCTGCTCCTGGAAGCGCATCCCCAAAGCGACTGAGGTCTCCGCTTCTAGGGCTCACTCGCCATAGTGAGGTGAGAGTTAAGGGTATCGGATGGGGGAGACGGAGGGCATTACGATTTCTTTTTTAATGCCTGTAACAACTAAAACTATGTTAATTCTATTTGTGTGAGGAAAAGGTTGGCCTGCTCATCTTTTGTTTAGGTTCCAGCTCTCTCCCAGGAAAGAAATTATTCTAGATAAAATCTATAATAATTAATTTGTTGATGGGAAGAGTCAGATTAAGACGAGGGTAGAATTTTCATTTGTGTCCCAGAGGTACCGGCTGGTAAAAGTGCCTTCCATAAGGTCACACAGAGTCAAACTTTGCTTTCTAGTTGAACAGTGAGGTTTAAACTGCTTTAAAAACCGAGCCATGCCGTTGTAGGAAACTCAGTAAGAGCTGGGTCCACCAGCGTCTTGAAAGATTTTGCGACCGTGGACTCAAATTACATGTAGTGAATTAAAAAATCAAAATGTTTTTTCCCCCCACAGCTTTGATTCTGTGCTATATTTCAAATAATTCCTGGCTCTCTCCTTGTCCTGTTCTGCACTTTTTGATTTTTCTAGGTGAGTGAAAGTAATAAAGCTTGATCTCAACATCCGAGGCATGGAAAAATCTAAAGTACAGTGCTTGACAGAGAGCAAGGAATTAATTATTTTATTTAGTTATTTATTTTAAAAACTTTTATAAACCGACTTTCAAATGAATATCACATCGGTTTACAAGTAACTAGGAGTGTATAACCTTAAAAGAGAGAGAAGGAAAAAATAAAGTTACATGTAACAGGGATATCAGGGATAACAGGGATATCGATGTAAAGCGCCGCCACAGGCACTAGTTTCTTGTTTCGCTGTGAACCGATGTGATATCATTGATGAATGTCGGTATATAAAACCGTTAAATAAATAAATAAATAAATGTACATTATATTTTTAGGATCAAAACTGTTGAAATCAAAAGCTTGTGCCAAGATCCAAGTTAAGCAGCATCCTCAGCAGCTGTTAAAGTTGGTGTGGGATCACATGGGAAGTGTGAAATGTTGGTAGAGAAGGGGGAATTTGCACACAAATTGAAATGTCATATGTGACAGGTACATGTTGGTCTGAGATGAGAATATTGTGATCTGTTTTCAAATTTGAGGAAGGTTTAAGCTATTGACCAAAGTGAGCACTTAATAAAGTATCCCAAACAGGTATCCCACTAAGAAAATTGCACACACAGCAAATGATAAATGCACAAATGGCTGTATTACGTGTACAGTTTGGTCATTAGCTTAAACCAGGCTCCCTCCTTGTAAAGGGTAATTTATATCTGATGATCTTAAGGTGGCCAAACAGGTGGATAAAGTGACGGTAAAAGCCAGAAAGATGCTTGGCTGCATAGGGAGAGGAATGGTCAGCAGAAAAAGAGAGGTGATACTGTCCCTGTTTAGTTCCCTCGTGAGACCTCACTTGCAATACTGTATACAATTCTGGAGACCGCACCTTCAAAAGGATGTAAAAAGATGGAGTTGGTCCAGAGGGTGGCTACAAAAATGGTCAGTGGTCTTTGTTCTGAAGCATTTGGGGATAGACTTAAAGATCTAAACATGTATACCCTAGACGAGTAAAGGCAAGATAGGGGACATATGATAGAGACATTCAAGTATCTCAAAGGTTTCCATGCACAGGAGGTAAGACTTTTTCAATGGAAAGGAGGCTCTAGAATGAGGGGGTCATGAGATGAGGTAGACTTAGGAGTAACCTTATAGGGGTCGATGCAATACAGTGCCCCTAATGCAAAACGCACAACCAACCCCCAGCGAAACTCAGCGCTCATCACATGCAAATGCATGTTGATGAGGCTATTAATTATCCACTCCAGATCTAAAAAAAAATGTGCGCCCGACCCAAACATTTTTATGCAGCCCTTTTGGTTCCTCCAACTTAATTTTAGATACCAACGTTCCACAAGTGGAACATTTTTTCATATATTTTTAATTACTTGCAAATTTTTTATACCATATTTGGGTCTAGTTAACTAAGATATATAAAAAGGGGCATCAGGAAATAATTCCTTCAATGAGCAGGATCTAAAAGGTTAATATCATGGCAGTATTAAGCCAGAGGAACCAAAAGGTTTAAAAAGTTTAAAAACAAACAAAAAGTGTCAGCGGTCAGATTAGGGAAACGATGCTCAATTATCAAGCGTCCATTTTCCTAATCTGCTGGCAGCCAACTTCTCTTGGGCACCCGTTGCCAAGAAGGCACCGGGGCATGCTAGGGTGCGCAAATTGTCCCTAGCGCCTCCTTGGCAGTGTGACCCCCTCATTTAAATATTGAATTGCGCATCCAGCAGAGGTGTCTGGGTGTGTGTGTTACAGCCCCGGTCGCCTGCACAGCGACCGGGTCCTTACCTCCCCCACGGGTCTTCCTTCAGCGCCGTGAGCCGCGCGATCCCGGGCTGGCCTGGCCGCATGGCAGCGGCGTCCTCCTCGTGGAGACGCCGGCAAGGCCCGATGGTAGCTCCTCCCCCTGCAGGGGAATGCGCGCGCGCGCGCGAGGGCAGTCCTTTTAAGGGTCCAGCACCCGGAAGTGCTGAACTGCCCTCTCTCTGACGTCAGCCCCGGCGGGAGATTTAAACCCGCAGCTTTCTCCCTTGCCTTGCCTTGCAACGCGGTCGCTCCTTGGAGGGTTAGTTGCAGTTCCTGATTCCGGTTACCAGTTCCAGTGTTCCTGTTATCTTTTGACTCTGATTCCTGCTGCCTGCCTTGACCACGGTTTGTCTACTCGCTTCTGATTCCTGCTGCCTGCCTTGACCACGGTTTGTCTTCTCGCTTCTGATCCCTGCTGCCTGCCTTGACCACGGTTTGTCTACTCGCTTCTGATCCCTGCTGCCTGTCATGATCCTTGCTCCGTTCTGGGTTTTCCTTCACCTCTGCGACTCTCCTAAGTCCCAGCGGTCCGGGTTCCTACAGGCTCCTCCTGGGGGAACCTCGGACTTCCAGGGCGAAGCCACCTAAGCCCTAGCGACCCGGGCCTCAACAGCTCCTCTGGTGGGGTCTCGGGTTTCCAGGTGAAGATCCTTCGTCAGCGGTGTGTGTCTGCCTTCCGACCATCCCTCTCCATCGGTCGGTCCAAGGATCTACTTCCGACGTTAACAGTGTGTTAGGAAAGCAGGTGCTCAACACTCATTTTTTTTTTTGCATCTGCTCCATAGTGTGTAATGGGGGTGTGTTCTTGATATAAATAGAGGTGAAAAAATTCCAGGCAACTGCCTATTGCAGTCTGGGTCAGCTGCAGCCATTCTACCTGAGGTAGCATCCCTCCACTGTGCTGAACAGAAGGAGGAGAGAGGGTGAGAGTGTGTGTGTTTGGGGGGGGGGGGGGGGGGGGGGGGGGGGGAGAGTAAGTGGGGAAGGAAAGAGAATGGAGAGAAGCATGGAGGATGTTAGGAAGAGAGGCTTGAGAGGAGGTTAAGGTTTGGGAAACAGGCAACTTTTTTGGCATTTTTGATATTTGCAAAACCAAATAGCACCATAATACAATTCTAGGCATGTGTTGTTCTCTGTGTTTTATCTATTGCATAGATAAGATTGGCTATCTATATTATGAAGCTTTAATAGTATGTAACTGAATATTTTGCATTTGATCAGATTCTGAAAATCCAGAGGCCATTCATAAAATACTTTAGATTTGTGGATCCAAAATATATACTGTTTATTTCTGCTGTGCTTATGATATCTCTTTCTTGCTTCTGAGACATTCTTATAATGGATAATGTCTCATGCACACAGTACAGGCAGCTCCATGTAACAGAATTATTTATTATATATATTTATATATATGAAAGACCTTGTGTAAGTCGGTCAGTCAGTCCACATTGTCATGTCTGTGGCCACTAGGTGGTGCCTGGAACAATGAAAGGTGCACTGTGCAAAGACTATATGCAAAACCCCGGCTGTCAGATTCTCTCTCGCTCTCACATATACACACACACACACACACACACACATGCTCTTCTCTTAAATTGTTACTATATTAAAGCAATATTTTTTTCACTTTTGTTTGGTATTGAAAATTTACATCAATTATGAAACAGATCGCGCACTGCTGGGTACTTTTTGCTCCCGTACATAGATACATATACACATGCAAGCTCCCCCCACACACATTCATGCACTTAGGTGTCAGAATGGGGGGAAGGTGGGCTGCAGGGGTCATGGCCTCCTCCAATTATTGACCAGCAAGCGCCATTTTTAAGCTGCATTTTTCAGGCTGCAGCAGCGGCCACCGTGGGATGGATTCACTTGGTGGCCAGCAACAGGAGACATCTAATATACTGTCAGTGTAGTTTATAGAGAGGTTCTCTAACTTTCTAAATGCTTTCTGTCAATTAATTAATTAATTAAAAGACTTTTATATACCGAAGATCATGTACTAGTACATATCGCTTCGGTTTACAGATAACCAGCATTAGAATTACCATATACATGGTGTACATAGAACAGTAAACAATCAACGGTGCACAGTTAATAAATAAGGTATACATTAAACAAGGAGTATTATGAATTAAGCATTAGATTTTTACTTGATAAAATAAAACAATATATATCATTTTCACTTTTGTTTGATTTTAAAATGTATATCTGTTATGGACCAGACAACCTGAGTAACATTAGGCAGTTTTTGCTAGTCTTCAATAAAACAAGGCAGCTTCTAGGTAGATTCTGCAGCAATAGTTATGAAATTATCTGACACAGTTTTTAAGATTCTGTAGCATATTTGCATACAATAGCATACATTAAATATTAACATGCCCAACACTAATTTTAATACTTTTGTTAAAAATCTTTAAATCTTTTTTGTGAATTCCTGAAATATTTCTTTTTTTTCCCTATATTTACATTTTCTCCTCTTTTCCTCCTGAGGTAGGTGCCAGGAAGTGCAGGGATGGCACTGCCGTTATTATTGGTGATTCATTTCTTAGGAATATAGATAGCTGGGCAGCTGACGGCATGAGGTTGTGAAGTTAGCAGTCTTTACACATTACCTACATAGCATTTTAGAGAGTATAGGGGGAAAAGCTGACTGTTGTGGTACCAACCCCCCCCCCCCTTCCAAATATAACATTCAAAGTATGCCCATGAAGGAGGAGGAGGAGAATTAAGAGTGCAGACAGAGTGAGGAGAGGATAGGGGAAAAAAAAGAGACAGATGGGGAGCGGAGGAAGAGGAGAATAGAATGAGAGAAAATAGGGTTGAGAAATAATGGTGGTGTCAGGTGAGGGTGGAGGAAGAGACTGTGGTGTGGATGTGGGGCTTTGAAACTTCCCTAGTTTTGTTTTGACACTGCCACATAAGTCTTCCCCATTTCCACATTACCTGCTCTTCTCTAGACATTTAAATATAGACTGGGCAATCACACTTGCAGCCCACCGTGTTCTGGTTTTTTTTTAATTTTTTGCTGCAGGGTGCTGCAGTTTATGTTGAGTTCAGCACCCCCCCCCCCCCCACCCAATCATTTTCAGAAGTTGGCTCCTTTGCACACACAGGACCACAGAGGCAGACTGAACTCTGGAGTCTCGATGCGTGGATGAGACAATGATGTAGGGAGGAGAGCTTTAGATTCATTGGGAACTGGGAAATCTTTTAGGGAAGGGGGAGCCTCTTCTGACAAGATAAGCTCCACCTTAACCAGCATGAAACCGGGATGCTTGAAGGAGATAAGAGTATTCTTGAATATAGATCATGGGAGACAATTGCTCAGGAGTGCATGCAGTGGAGTGAGGCATCTTAAAAGAATGTTAAAATAGGAAATAAAGCTCAATAAAAATCTATAAGGCAATACCTTTTTTAATTGGACTAAACACTTCTTTTGAAGCCTTTGAGTCCACCTCATCAATGGAAATTGAAAATATCCTCAAGAAGCTAAAACTTTCTTCACATCCTGCAGACTCAATACCCCCCAATCTTCTCTTCTCAACTCCAAATATCATTACCTGCCATACCCTGCCATAAGAAGTTTAAGCAAAACCTCAAAACATGGCTGTTCGAACAAGCTTACACTCAATGATCCTCTCCTCTACTGAAATACCGATTAATACTGAAATACCGATTAATATTCCTGTTCTCACTGAGTCATTGCTACACGCCAATTTTATACTTCTCACTGCTAATTTTGACTTTTTGGTCTCTGAACTTCCATTTATTATTAGACTTGCCATTAACTAAGGATCATGATTACCATTGGTTTATTGTATTTGTTGTGCTGGAGAAAATCCGGATGTGGATCCGTGGGACGACCGGCCCGAGGGAACAGTCGGTAGGCAGAACTCCCACTGGGCAATAGGATCTTCACCTGGAAACCCGAGACTCCTCCAGAGGAGCTGTGGGAGCCCGGGTTGCTAGGACTTAGGAGACTTCGCCCTGGAAGCCCGAGGTCCCCCCAGGAGGAGCCCGTAGGGACCCGGACCGCTGGGACTTAGGCGAGAACGAAGAAACCCAGGAGTGGAATCCGGACTGGAGTCTGGGCAGGCAGCGAGCAAGCAGAAGTCGGGGTCACGAACCGAGGTCAGGACAGGCTGAAGATAAGCAGGGTCAAACTACGAACCGGAGTCAAGGCAGGTAACAGGCAAGCGGAGTCAGGCAAACCGTGGTCAAGGCAGGTAGCAGGCAAGCGGAGTCAGGCAAACCGTGGTCAAGGCAGGTAGCAGGCAAGCGGAGTCAGGCAAACCGTGGTCAAGGCAGGTAACAGGCAAGCGGAGTCAGGCAATCCGTGGTCAAGGCAGGTAGCAGGCAAGCGGAGTCAGGCAAAGCGGAGTCAGGCAGGTCACAGGCAATCCAGGAACGCAACTTAGAACTACCGGAAGTAGTGAACCTCGTTGCAAGGCAAAGAAGAGAAGGGACTGCAGGGCTTAAATAGCCCTGCAGCGTCTGACGTCAGAGAAGGGAGGAGCCGGGTTTTCCCGCGCTGGTCCCTTTAAAACCGGAGGTCAGTCGCGCGCGCGCGCCTGGGGGCGGGACTGGCCGTGAGAGCACGCCAGCGGCAGCGTGGGAGCCGGCGCATGGCGCCCGAAGGCCCTGCAGGCCCGCGGAGGATCGGAACGGCTGGAGGAAGCGGCGGCCGGGGTCCTGAGCCCGCGGAATGCGGCAGCTCCCCGGGACCCGGGAAGAAGGTAAGGTCTCGGGCGCCACCGTGGCGACCGAGACCGCAACAGTACCCCCCCTTCTTACGCCCCCTCCGCCGAGGGCCAGGTTTCCCGGGATGGTCCAGATGAAATTGAGTGAGCAATGATTTGTCCAAGATGTTCCGAGCTGGTTCCCAAGAGTCCTCCTCGGAGCCACACCCCTCCCATGCCAGCAGGTATTCCCAGCGACGGGCATGGAAGCGAACGTCCAAGACTTCTCGTACCTGATACGTAGTCTCTGTAGACATAGGAGATGATAGCGCATCTGTGGAGGGATGATGGTACCGGGACAGTACCACCGATTTCAGCAAAGATACGTGAAACACGTTATGGATGCGAAGTGAAGACGGAAGGCGAAGTCTGTAGGAAACGGTACCAATACGCTCCGCAACCTGAAAAGGCCCACAGTATCGAGGAGCCAACTTACGAGAGCGGTTAGGTAGTTGGAGGTTCCGAGTGCTTAACCACACTTTGGTACCTGGCAGAAAAACTGGCGCTGGTCGTCGATGACGGTTGGTATACTGCTGGGACCTTTTTGCTGCGGTGTTCAGTTTGAGTTGAATCCTCTTCCAGAGATGATGCACTTGACGTGCTGTGGTTAAGGCAGCAGGCGATGGAATGGAAATAGGAAGCGGCAAAGGAGGCCTTGGGTGACGTCCATACATAATCTGGAAAGGGGTTTGTCCTGTGGCAGCATGGGTATGGTTGTTGTAGGCGAACTCTGCCCAAGGCAGGAGAGAAGTCCAGTTATTCCCTTTTTCGGAGATAAAACTGCGGAGGAAAGTTTTAAGAGTGCGGTTCGTGCGCTCCGTCTGACCATTAGTCTGGGGGTGAAAAGCTGTGGATAAATTTAATTGGACCCCAAATTTCCTGCAAAGGGCACGCCAAAAACGAGCCATAAACTGTGGCCCTCGATCCGATCCGATACTCTGTGGTAGACCGTGAACCCGGAAGACGTGTGTAGTAAACAGGAGTGCGAGTTCAGGTGCAGAGGGCAGCTTAGGCAAGGGTACCAGGCGAATCATCTTGGAAAAACGGTCTACCGTTACCCAAATCACCGTATTACCTTCCGAGGGGGGCAGATCCACTACAAAGTCCGTGGCTATGTGGGACCATGGTTCCACGGGAATAGGCAGCGGTTGCAGGAGGCCCCAGGGCCGACCACTAGGCGGTTTTTGCCGGGCACATACTGGGCATGAGTCAACATATACTCGGACATCTTGTCGCATTCGAGGCCACCAGTAATAGCGGCTAAGCAGGTCGAGCGTCCTCTCCCTGCCGGCGTGACCCCCTGAAAGTGAGTCATGGGCCCAAGCTAACACCCTTCTGCGGTCTTTGTGGGAAACCACCACTCGTCCTAGGGTGGAAACTGTGGTGCTAGCTAACTGGATTTTAGCGGGATCAATAATGTGTTGTGGGAGGTCTTCCTTCTCCTCCTGAAGTTCATAACGGGAGAGCGCGTCAGCCCGTACATTCTTCAAGGCGGGTCGGTACTTCAGAATGAAATTAAAACGGTTAAAGAAAAGGGACCATCGTGCTTGTCGAGGATTAAGACGTTGGGCCTGATTAAGGAACTCCAGGTTCTTGTGATCTGTATAAATTGTAACCGGATGAAGAGAGCCCTCCAACCACTGACTCCATTCCTCCAGCGCAAGTTTGACAGCCAGCAACTCCTTATCCCCAATACCGTAATTGCACTCGGCTGAGGAGAACTTCTTAGAAAAATAGGAGCAGGGTAGGAGATGTCCGGAGTTAGAGACTTGTGAGAGGACCGCTCCCACAGCAATGTTAGAGGCATCGACCTCGACAAAGAATGGCCGTGTTGGATCTGGGTGACGTAAACAGGTATCCTGGAGGAACGCCTTCTTTAATTGTTCGAAAGCCTCACAAGCTCCCTCAGGCCAAAGGCGAGTGTTTGCCCCTTTCCGAGTTAGCGCGGTTAAAGGTGCCACCAAGCGAGAGTACTGAGGAATAAAGTGTCTATAGAAGTTAGCAAACCCCAAAAAGCGTTGTAATGCTTTTAACCCCTCAGGTCGGGGCCACTTCCTGATGGCGGATACCTTGCTGGGGTCCATCCGGAAACCCGTAGAAGACACTATAAACCCGAGGAAGGGTAATGACTCTTGTTCAAAGAGACATTTTTCGAACTTAGCATACAAATGGTGGTCTCGTAAAATCTGGAGTACTTGTCTCACATGTTGCCGATGGGAAGCAAGATCCGGGGAGTGTATAAGAACGTCGTCCAAATAGACGATCACGCAGGAATGCAATAAGTCACGCAGAACCTCATTCATCAAGTGCTGGAATACAGCGGGAGCGTTGCACAGTCCAAACGGCATTACTAGATATTCGTAATGGCCGTCCCGGGTGTTGAACGCCGTCTTCCATTCGTCCCCGGGGCGGATTCGAACCAGATTATATGCGCCGCGGAGGTCCAATTTAGTGAAGACTTGGGCTCCTTGGAGTCTGTCCAACAACTCTGGAATGAGGGGAAGCGGGTACCGGTTCTTCTTGGTGATAGCATTGAGGCCACGGTAATCAATGCAAGGCCGCAAGCCTCCGTCTTTTTTGGCAACAAAAAAGAAACCTGCTCCGGCGGGAGACTTGGAAGGGCGTATGAAGCCCTTAGCCAGATTCTCGGAGATATATTCGGACATGGCCCGGGTCTCTGGCTGAGACAAAGGATAAACTCGTCCCCGGGGGGGAGTAGTACCTGGAAGCAACTCAATTGCACAGTCAAAAGGTCGGTGTTGCGGTAACAATTCCGCTTTTTCCTTGGAAAAGACATCCTGAAAGTCAACATACGGAGCCGGTAATACCGGTACGGTGTGGGCCAGCGGAATCCGTTGGAATCTTTTCGCTTGGAGACAGGATTGGAAACACTCCGAACTCCACTGGGTAATCTGAAAATCTTTCCAGCGAATCACAGGAGAGTGTTTCTGAAGCCAGGGTAACCCGAGAACTACCGGATGTACAGCTCTCTCCAACACTAGCAAGGAAATCTCCTCGGTGTGTAACAAGCCCGTCTGCAAAATCAACGGGACGGTCTCGGTGGAGATGCACCCTGATAAAGGAGTACCCTGAATAGAGGTTATCCGCAAGGCAGGAGTCCTAGGTTGCGTAGAGAGATTCAACTGTTGCACCAACTCTTTAGTAATGAAGTTGCCTCCAGCCCCGGAGTCAACTAGGGCTTGCGTGAGGAAGGAACCACCTGGATATTCCAAGGTTACCGGTATAGTACATTGAGGAGCAGGACTAAGGCAGCCTAGGGGACACTCCTCCCTTACACCTAGGCGCGGGAGTTTTCCGCCCGTTCTTTACACTGGGCAAGGTAGTGGCCCTTTCCTCCACAGTACAGGCACAGTCTTAAGTCCCGGCGTCGCTGCCTTTCCTCGGGTGATAAAGACGAACGACCCACTTGCATGGGCTCGTCAGAGGCAGTTGCAGGTGACGATGTAGTTCCTCGCGACCCCGAACTCGAATTCGAGGACCTGGGAGTCACAGACTTCGAACGTCGGAAAGGACGCCCCTCTTTCGCCCTCTGCTGCAAACGCCGATCAATACGACCTGCTAAGTCAATCAGGGAACTCAGGGTCTCCGGCAGGTCCCGAGCCGCTAGCTCGTCCTTAATACGACCGGCTAAGCCCTCCAGGAACACGCCCCGGAGAGCCTCATCCTGCCAGCCTACCTCGTGGGCGAGGGTGCGAAACTCCAATGCGTAGTCTGCCAAGGTCCGTGACCCTTGCCGGAGCTGAAGTAACTCGGAAGTAGCGGACGCCTGTCGTGCTGGCTCATCAAAGGCCGCTTTGAACTCTTCCACAAAGCGATTCAAGTCCCCCAGTGCAGGATCATTATTCTCCCACATGGGGGAAGCCCAATTCAGGGCCCGTCCGTCCAGAAGGGCAAAAATGTACGCCACCTTGGTGCCATCAGTGGGAAACTGGTTAGGCAGTAGTGCAAAGTGCACATAACATTGATTTAAGAACCCTCGACATGCCTTGGCATCCCCGGCATAGCGAGAGGGCGCTGGGAGCTGCGTAGGGGACTGGAGGGTTACCAGTGGTGCAGGAACAGGTGCCGGTACTGGAACGGGCGCGGGTGGCTCGGTATCCATGCGAGACGCCAGCCGCTCTACTGTAGCAGCCAAGGAATCCAGGACTTGCTGTTGCTGAACCAACCGCAGGGCCAAACCCGGAATGGCCTGTAGCCCGGCGAGGTCTGCCGGATCCATGGCCTTGCAAACTGTTGTGCTGGAGAAAATCCGGATGTGGATCCGTGGGCCGACCGGCCCGAGGGAACAGTCGGTAGGCAGAACTCCCACTGGGCAATAGGATCTTCACCTGGAAACCCGAGACTCCTCCAGAGGAGCTGTGGGAGCCCGGGTTGCTAGGACTTAGGAGACTTCGCCCTGGAAGCCCGAGGTCCCCCCAGGAGGAGCCCGTAGGGACCCGGACCGCTGGGACTTAGGCGAGAACGAAGAAACCCAGGAGTGGAATCCGGACTGGAGTCTGGGCAGGCAGCGAGCAAGCAGAAGTCGGGGTCACGAACCGAGGTCAGGACAGGCTGAAGATAAGCAGGGTCAAACTACGAACCGGAGTCAAGGCAGGTAACAGGCAAGCGGAGTCAGGCAAACCGTGGTCAAGGCAGGTAGCAGGCAAGCGGAGTCAGGCAAACCGTGGTCAAGGCAGGTAGCAGGCAAGCGGAGTCAGGCAAACCGTGGTCAAGGCAGGTAACAGGCAAGCGGAGTCAGGCAATCCGTGGTCAAGGCAGGTAGCAGGCAAGCGGAGTCAGGCAAAGCGGAGTCAGGCAGGTCACAGGCAATCCAGGAACGCAACTTAGAACTACCGGAAGTAGTGAACCTCGTTGCAAGGCAAAGAAGAGAAGGGACTGCAGGGCTTAAATAGCCCTGCAGCGTCTGACGTCAGAGAAGGGAGGAGCCGGGTTTTCCCGCGCTGGTCCCTTTAAAACCGGAGGTCAGTCGCGCGCGCGCGCCTGGGGGCGGGACTGGCCGTGAGAGCACGCCAGCGGCAGCGTGGGAGCCGGCGCATGGCGCCCGAAGGCCCTGCAGGCCCACGGAGGATCGGAACGGCTGGAGGAAGCGGCGGCCGGGGTCCTGAGCCCGCGGAATGCGGCAGCTCCCCGGGACCCGGGAAGAAGGTAAGGTCTCGGGCGCCACCGTGGCGACCGAGACCGCAACAGTATTTGCTTTTATTTTGTTGGTATTTTTTTATATATATCATGTCTATGTTATTTCAATTTCTCTGTAAAGCCTGTTGCTGAATTATTGTTTATTGTAAACCGAGGTGATGTTTTGAACGTGCCGCGGTATATAAAAAATCACTAAATAAATAAATAAATTACCAAGCCCATAGCAGAGGTCATAAATTGCTCCCTCGCACAAGGATTAGTTCCAGAACAATTAAAACTCACAATGCTGAAACCTCTTCTAAAAAAACCCAACTTATCGCCAATGGATCCAGCAAATTTCCACCCAATAGTGAACCTGCCTATGATTGCTAAGATCATGGAAAAAATTGTAAACAAGCAACTTACTGAATATCTGGAGGAAAACAATATTCTGGCCCCATCGCAGTTTGGTTTCTGAAAAACTCTAAACACAGAATCTCTCCTAGCATCACTCTCGGACACCATCATCCTAAACCTGGAAAAAAAACAATCTTACCTCCTAGCTCTCCTAGATCTATCTGCGGCCTTTGACACGGTGAACCATACTGTCCTCTTGCAGAGGCTGGCAGATGTAGGCATCTGAAATAGGTATCTCGGGATCGGCTTTACTATGGTTTCAGTCATTCCTGAGCAATAGAACATACAGCGTTAGATGTGGACGAAGTGAATCCAAGCCAAGAAACCTCTCTCAAGGAGTCCCCCAAGGATCTTCTCTCTCCTCCACATTGTTCAATGTTTACCTTACACCGCTATGCCGGTTACTCTCTAAATTGGGTCTTCAACACTTCATCTACGCAGATGATGTTCAAATACTCATACCTATAACCAGCACAATCACAAATACACTGAGTACCTGGAAGGTAGCTTTATTAGAAATTAAAACAATCCTCACAGACAACCAATTGGCTATAAATACCAATAAAACTGAACTTATCATAATTTCACCTCCAAAAAATACAATACTGATCAACTCTGATATTTCTCAAAACAACTCCACTATTTCACAACAAGTACGCAGCCTTGGTATCATCATTGACAGCAATCTTACGTTTAAAAAATTCATTGCGGATACGGTAAAAAACAGTTTCTTTAAGCTATACATGCTTAAACGTATTAAATCTCTATTATACCAATATGATTTCCGCACAGTCTTACAAGCAACTATTTTATCAAAGATTGATTACTGCAATGCTCTGTTACTGGGTCTACCTAAAGCCACCATTCAACCTTTGCAAATGCTGCAAAATGCAGCTGCCTGCATTATCACCGACACAAGCCGCCATGATCACATCACTCCAGCTCTTCAGTCTTTGCACTGGCTACCCGTGGCTTACAGGATAATTTATAAATCTATGTCGCTGATACACAAAGCCATTCAAAACAGAGAAATGCACTGGTTCACAGATCAACTACAATTCAAAACGTCTTCCCGCCCAACGAGATTCCAGAATTTAGCCAAACTAAATATCCCAGCACCCAATCTGACTAAACTCTCTAGTACAAAAGAACGATCTTTCATCATTGCTGGATCAACAATATGGAACACCATGCCCTCTGAATTACGCCAGGAACTCTGTCACAAAAAATTTAAACAAAACCTTAAAACCTGGCTATTTAAAAAAGCCTACTATCAATGATCTGAATCCTCAACTACTCTTCCTAACTGCCACAATCTCTCATATATTGCTTATATTCTATTAATACAAAGTTATATACTGTATTGTATTCGTTCAGTTACCATGTTATATTGTAAAGCGCAATGCTGAATTACTGTTTGAATGTAAACCGAGGTGATATTATTTATGTACCCCGGTATAGAAAAATCTATAAATAAATAAATAAATAAATCAAGGGTGTTGCGCTCAGCTGGTTCCAATCCTTCCTTGACAACAGGTTCTTTAAGGTCAGGATCAACAACAAAGAGTCGCACCCAGTTAGGTCCAACTTGGGAGTCCCACAGGGCTCATCCCTTTCACCGACCCTCTTCAACATCTACCTGCTCCCACTCTGCCAGTTACTCACCAATTTAAAACTAACCCACTACTTATACGCGGACGACGTCCAGATCCTGATCCCAATCAAGGACTCCCTTCACGCGACATGGTCCTACTGGAACAGCTGCCTTCAACAAATCAACCATCTTCTCACCAACCTCAACCTCGTTCTCAATACCAACAAGACGGAGATTCTCATCATCTCCCATGATGAAAATAAGGTTCTTCTCAACTCCCCAAGCTCCTCCCAATTTGCCAAAACATCTATCAATCACTCACCAGTTGTAAGAGATTTAGGGGTTCTACTAGATAACCAGCTAAATCTAAAAAAATTTGTAAATAGCACCACAAAAGATTGCTTCTTCAAATTGCAGGTGCTCAGAAAACTGAAACCACTCCTTCACTTCCGAGATTTCCGACTGGTACTTCAATCCATCATCCTGTCTAAAATCGATTACTGCAACTCCCTGCTTCTGGGCCTACCCGCAAATACCATTAAACCCCTGCAGATGGTTCAGAACGCCGCAGCTAGGATCCTCACTAATTCTAATAAAAGAGAACACATCACACCCATCCTTCAGAAACTCCACTGGTTGCCCATCAAATCCAGGATTCTCTTTAAAGTCCTCATGATGATCCACAAGGCTATCCACAACATCTCCCCCCTCAATCTAAGCTTCCAACTACGACCTCTCACCTCGGACAGACCCATCAGAAGTACCTACAAAGGCACACTGTGCACGCCTCCTGCAAAAACCTCCTTAAGAAAGCGTGCTCTTTCAACAGCGGGTCCCACTCAGTGGAATGCGCTCCCCCTGGACCTCCGCCAAGAACCCTGCCCTCGGGTATTAAAAAAAAAGCTTAAAACCTGGCTCTTCAGCCTTTCCCTACCGGAAAGATAACATCGTTCCATCTATTCAGGACAAGTATCTCCATCCTATTTATCAGTCCTCCCTGGCTTCTATTCAGTACATCCAGCGTTCCCTACACAGCTGATCAGTCCGAGTACTTAGTCACTTAACTTTTGCGTCAATCTTACTAGTTAATGAACCCTGCAAATTATCAGATCTCATATTTTCGAATGATTTCATATATTCCCTCTCTCAGTTGGTGAATCATATATCCCCCCTCTCAGTTGGTGAATCTGGCATGTTTCAGTTTTTCCTAGTATTGCTGTTATTTTAATCGAATTTATCCTAAGTAGTATTATTATTGATTATTCCTTAAGTAATTTATTTTAGGTTTCTGCCTAAAATAAAGTTCAATTGTTGAATTGAATCACTTTCGACTCACTAAGTTGAATTGAACATTTTCGTTCCAAGTTGAATTGTTGCAATGTTATTAATGTTACTTCAGGTAGTTCATGTTCCATGTACCGCTCCCAAGCGACCGTTCAGTTGTATGTAAAACGGTGTGATGTGTATTCTATACAGGAACGTCGGTATATAAAAGTTAAAAATAAATAAATAAATAAATAAAGACATTTCTTAATTAGCTTTTGAGAGCTAATTCTCCCCTTCATGAGGTCAGAAGAATATATACTACATAAGGGGAGTACCAAGTCCCTGACTTTCACAGTCTGGGGTACTGATACGCAGATATTAGGGGAAAAGCACAGGACTGTTCCTACGGCCAAGTCCAAAAGCAAAGCAAAGCGCGTTCAAGCAGCAGCATGGTATGAAGTATCAGGAAGGCTGCTCACCCTGTAAAAATGTTGCTAGCAGTTATTTTATTATGGGTTTGACAGTTGCTTGGTTTTGTTGGTAAATATTACCACCCTTAACATAAAGCTTGGGGGTATCCTTCATGGAGCAGCAGTTACTACTGTAAGAAGTTTACTGGCATACTGGACAAATAATTTGGTCTTTTTATGGCATCATTTCTATAAATGTATGCTCCTTATCTAATGTTGAATGGCTTTCTCATGTGGGTAACCATGAAGGGAATTTGCTTTTTTTTCCTTTTTTTCTATTGTAATAGGTTTGTCCTGAATGCTCTAAGTGAAAATGTAATCTCTTATGGCAAAACTAATAGCCACGGTTCTCATAAAAGCACATTTTTGTTTGGTTCTTGACAGGGTAAATTATGGAAGATTTATCAATGTGACTATCTGCTTGAGATAGGCCTCTGTTGAGGTTATACATACTGCTGATGCTTCTTGAACTTTTTTGAATATTATGGTGTATGATTTATGTTTGTTGTACTTCTCACTTTTTTTTTTATTTTTTTTACTTTTTGGTACCAAAACACGAACGACAAATGCAGCTACCATCACACAGTTCCCATTTCCATTTTACATAGCTAAGCCATATATCATCACTGTTTGCTCTGATCCAAATGACAGGATCAAACACTTAAGAACATAAGAAGTTGCCATACTGGGTCAGACCAAGGTTTCCATCAAGCCCAGCATCCTGTTTCCAATCCAGTGGCCAATCCAGGTTACAAGTACCTGGCAAGTACCCAAACACTTCAATATCCTAACTGAATCCTTCAAACAAAAAGGCCACAAGAGATTACATTTTCACTTAGAACATTTAGGGCAAAGCTACTACAGTAGAAAAAGAAAGGAAAACCATAAACCAAGTTCCCTTTGTAGTTACTCACATAGGAAAGCCATTCAACATTAGAGGAGGAGCATAAATAGTCTCCCCTTATATAGTGTATCTTATTCAGTGCAGAAAATGTGAAGAGCAATGCTAGAACTGCTAAACAGAGCAGAAGTTAACTCAAGAGTAAACATACACAGGCCACAAAGAAGAGGAAGGCAACACATCCATAGGGGAACATTTTTCAGGACCTGACCACTGTATCAATGACCTTATGTCAGGATACTAAAAGAAAAGTTCAACACTATCCAGGAGCATAAGACATTTGAAGTTAAAATGATCACATGCCTGAGAACTGATACAGAAGCAGTTAACAGAGACTTGGGGTTTTTAATTGTATCTGATATAATTCTACTGAATTAACTCTTTACAAATACATTTTGCTATTTCCTCAACCAGTTTTCAAGGGAAAACAACACCTTGGAGACTATCCTTAGGCTGCTTGGTTTTTTGAGTTTCCTACATAAACTAGTTTTTTGTGTTTAATATATTTTTTATTCGCAATGTAGTACTTACAGCAGATCAGTATACAACAAGTACATGTCACGTTTCGGGACGCTAGGGAGCGATCCCAGCTGAGGGGTTTTAGTGTGCCCTTGGGCCTCGGCCCAATCCCAGACGAATCCAGGACCGAACAGAGGGTTGGCGGCGTGTCCCAGCGGGGGCAAAGACCAGGTCTGACCCTCTGCCGGACTTGCATGCTTCTGGAGCCAACAAGCTGATGTTGGTATATGAACAGTCCTCCGACCGTTCCCAGCCCTTTCGGACTTGCCGCTTAGGATCGGCATGAAGCAGCAGGCTGAATTGAGGATGAGGGCAGATGGAGGCCTTGTGACACAGAGACATGAAGACACTGGAAGTGGATGAGGATCTTGGAAGACTCTCGATGAGACGGGGAACTTGGAAGACTCTTGGACGAAACAAGAAGCTGGGAAGGTAGACATTGGCACTGTTTCTCAGGGCGCCCTACACAGTCCACCCGCAGGACTGGTCACGGACCACCCTGTCCCACTACGCGCCCTACACAACCCAAAGAGGCTGGTCACGGACCATGAGGAGAGCGGGACAAGCGCAGGAAGGGAATCCAGCCCCCCATGGGCTGGTCACGGACCACAACGGTGGCACACCAGGAAAAGTGGGCGCAAGGAATCTGGGAACTGGTTGCAGAGGCAAAGACGAAAACATCATGACCAGGACATCAGGAACATGGAACATCTAGACATCTGGAACATCAGGACATGGAACAAGCGATGAAGGAGCTCCGACAAAGGAGGAGACCAGGAACACCAAGAACACAGAATGAAGAGCCATTTAGACAAGTGAAGACCATGGAGGATCTTGACTCGAAGAGGAACACGGACAACTGTGGTTTCTGGATCCGAAGGCCCTGAGGAACAGGCCCTGAGGAACAGGAACTGAGCCCTTTTATAGGCTGAAGCAGGAAATTGAGGCTGGCTTCCGGTGGGGCTGCGGGCTTTTCCCGCCACTGGCCCTTTAAATAAACTGAAAAGGTGCGCGCCCGCGCTTAGAAGGAGTCCGGGAGAGCAGAGGTCTGCGGCGGAGTCCAGCTGCGATGGAGAAGGCCGGAGGCGGCTTCCAAGCCGCATGGGAGGTCCCGACAGTGGCGCATAGACCGCATAGATGGAGACAGCAGCAGCGGTGGCTTCCTGCCACCAGAGGGAATCCCCGCGGTGGCTTCCCTGCCGCAGTGGCAGAGTTCCAGCAAAGACTAATGACATCACTGGAAAGGGCCACAGGGCTTTTCCCACCGCTGGCCCTTTAAATATCGAGAAGAGGTGCGTGCCTGCGCCTATAAGGAAGCTGGAAGGCAGAAGACAGCAGCAGCGTCCCTGCCATGTGGAAGGCCCGACAGGAAGCGGCTTCCTGCCACAAACCGGTGGAGACAGGCAGCGACTTAGACAGCTTCCCTGCCACTCAACCGAGGACTCCGGTGGTGGCTTCAGCGCGGAGATGAAAGGCGGCATCGGGTGGCTCAGCCTGCTGCGAGGGACAGGCAACAGCCGTAGTCTCTGGGCCATGGAGGACGGCATCGGCGGCAGTTTCGCTAAAGGAAGGTAGGGGACTGCCTGCAGGGCAGCTGTGAGCAGGATCCTAACAAGAAGGAACTCAACAAATCAATACTGGTACGCATTCTTCTGATCCCTATACTGTATCTTCTGGTTCCCTCAAGGTTCTTCATTGTCTCTAATACTTTTTATCATATATCTACTCCCTCTTTGTCACATTCTTTCTGCTCTGAATATTCAGTTCAAAATCTATGCTGATGATATTCAGTTTTTTGTTCCATTTAGCTCTTCTTGGTCAAACACTTTCTTTACAGTTGTACTATATTTAAACACTGTTGATGCTTGGTTATCTCATAATCGCCTTAAGTTAAACCCCACAAAAACTGAAATTATTAATTTAACATTAATATCAAACCCTATAAATGGACCCTGTCTCACCTTCTTTTTAATGGCTTTTCTATTCCCATCTCAACTCATGCTCACAGCTTAGGGGTGATTATTGTTGTGGAAACACAGGTAGCGGTTCCATCTCTGATGTTTTCGTGTGCCCCTAGGCCCTGATACAGCTGCAGAGGAGCTCTGGCAAGCACCGTGGCAGGTGAGAGGTACCCCAGCATGGGTTGAAGATGGAGAGTGATGACCTCAACCACAGCCACAACTGTATGCAGCAGAAAGAGACCCAAACAATGCAATGTTGGTCTCATGAGTGGTCCTCAGGCTACTCCAAGCTTTTCGGACCTGCCGCACGGAGCAGCAACTGTGACAGGGTGGACAGTAGACAGAGGGTGAGGACATCAAAGACAAAGACTTGAAGTGAGACAAGACCCAGGATACGTGAAGTGAAACATCACTCTGGATATGAGGTAAGACGAGACTTCGACACATGAAGAATGCAATCTGGATACGTGGAGTGAAAAGGAACTCTGGTCACATATATGAAGGAACTCTGGAGTTGCTTGAAGAAGACTTGGTTGGTACTGGACGTCATGCGCCCTACACAACCTAGCCGGACTGGTCTCCGATCATGCAGGCGGCGCGCCCTACACAGCCAGGGTAGGCTGGTTGCGGACCACGCTAGTGGTTCCCCACAGAAGTTGGCAGACCTGAGTCGGTACTGCACATCACGTGCCCATATACTCAGCCAATGAAGACAGGTCACGGACCACGCTGGTGGTTCCCCACACAGAGAAGATAGGAGATGAAGTGAAGACTCTGACGAAGCCTGTTCCAGTTGCACCCTGCAAAGCTGATAAAGGCCAGATAGGGCCACACCAGAACGGATTTAATAGAGTTCATTCGTGAAGTGGAGGCAGGGTGCAAACTTCAAGGAACCAGGCAAAGTTGAAGATTCAAGGGAATGCCTCTACAACGCAGGTTAAAATAAGAAGCTGGAACCTTGTGGAGACTTGTGCTGCCAGGACGAAGATGTACCAGATAAGGAAGACATCAAGACGAGACATCTGGAGACCTTGACGATGAAGACGAAGCGTGAGAACATCATGAAGACACAGGATCCTACATATAACAGAATGCCTTGAGAAGCAGATGACGAGAAATTCTAAGGAGGACTGGCTCCTTGCGAAGGCAAGGAAGGAATGAAGACTGAAGCTTTTTATCCTGAAGAAGAGGCGACTGCCTGATGACATCACTGGTGGACCTTCTCCCTTGCTGTCCCTTTAAAATGGGAAGGAAGACGCGGCCTCGCCCCCTAGGAGGAAGCAGGGGATGCAGGACCTCGGACAGCTCCCATGCTGCAACGCTGAGAGTGCAGGAGCAGGAGCTGGACCTCCGAGCAGGCCTCAGAGACAGAGGCGGCTTCCTGCCGCTGAAGATGGACCCAGGTCGACTCCTTGCCTCAGGAGAGCCCGGGGCTTCAGGCCCTCCCCTCCGGAGGGGGAAAGGTAATGTCGGCGGCTTCCAGGCCGCATAGGGATACTGTAACACAGCTCCCTGCCACATGGCAATGTTCAAGCGGCTCCTGCTGCGAAGAGCGGGTTGGCGGCTTCCGTGCCACTTGGGAAATGGCAGCGCGGCTCTGGCCGCACAAGTAAGCTATCGGCGGTCTTCGGGCCGCGCTGGTGTCACAGCGCGGCTCGAGCCGAAGGCGTCGGCAGCCTCCGGGCTGCTACGGAAGGAGAAAAAAGTGGAGATACTGCCTAAACAGGGCAGAATCACAACAATTATAAACTCTGATTTGTCACTAACACATCACATCTCCACACTAGTAAAAAACTCATTCTACAAATTACAAATGTTGAAGCATCTTCATCCCTTACTTTTCTATTGAGACTTTCGTACTATTCTTCAATCTTTAATTTTCTCAGGACTTGACTACTGTAATGCTCTTTACTTAGGTCTCCCTGATACAGCAATACAACCTCTCAAATGAATCCAAAATTTAGCTGCTTGGATTTTAACTGGTACCCTGTTAAAAAAGTCATATATCCCTCACTCTGTTTTCACTACACTGGCTACCTAGCAAATTCAGAATCCAATATAAAACTCTATTATTCATTCACTCATACATAATCTATCCTCAACCTGGCTGTGTTCCACCTTGAGAATTTGTAAGCCTGCTAGACACCTGAGATCTTTAAATCAAAATCTACTTCACGTCCCCTCAGTCCGTCTTGCTAGGATAGATATAACAAGAAAAAGAGCTTTTTCAGTAGCGGCACTATCAATCTGGAACAACTTACCAAATTATTTCCGACAAATCTCAAATACCAAGGAATTTAAGAAAACTCTAAAAACTTACCTTTTTCAAATAGCATTTAATATTCACTTAGCAGAATACACCTAACATTTACTCATCCTTAAATACTCTCATTCAGTTTCTCGTTCTTTGAATTGATACAGGCCTAGTTGTTGTTTTAGTTTTACTTTTATTTTTACTGTTCTTTTAAATGTTTATTTATGAAGTCTTTGCTATGTTAATTTATGTCTGTTTTTTATCTGATTTCATGGATTTGGTTATTTTATGTTTATATTACGTATGTGATTGAATGTAAATTGTATTGATCAATTTTTAATTGAAAAGACGGTATATAAACAATTTTAAATAAATAAAATAAACATACCCTTTTGACAGGCATTTTGAAAAAACAGAGTAAGGGCCCTGCAAGTTGAGGACATAGTAATTTGTAAAAATTGTTTGTGTACCCATCTGGGCCAGGAGTCTTGTGGGATTTGCTTGTTTTTATCACTGTCAAAACTTCAGTTTCTGATATTGGGCCATTTAAATAATCTAACTGAGAAGTTGTTAGCTGAGGTAACGGGAGGTCCTCGAAGAACAGGTTTTCATCAGTGGATGTACCCTTCTTGTCCTCTGTGTAGAGAGCTTCATAAAACTGTCTAAGTATTTTGCAAACTTCTGTGCCTTTTGTCACAAGATCACCAGATCCAGATCCAGTTTTGATTTCCCTTTCTTAATGGCAACCAACCTGGACAATAGCTTTCCCGACTTGTTTCCAAATCAGATATATCTGTGCTCAGAGGTTTTCAGGGATTTTTGGGGCCTTATGTGTAAGTAAGAGTTAAGAGCATTTAAACAGGATTGGTATGTTTCTTTATTTGCTTGGGTTGGGTTTGCAGCAAATTTACTTGTAACTTGGTTTCTAAATCTAGTATGGTCTTCTCTATTGTCAATTGCATACGTCATTAAACAGAATAATTTCCCCCCTGAGGACTATTTTGGTAATCTCCAAAAACAGAGATGGATTGTCTGATTTGAGAATTATTATTTTTAAATTCTTCCCACTTTTGGCTAATAAACATTTGGAAGTATTTGTCATTTACTGATTGACCAGGGAAACACTAGGGTTTAGGAGGGGATTTTTCCATGGAAAACCAAATATCAGTCAATATTGGGGCATGGTCTGCTTATCGCTATGGAAGCTATATCAGCAGAGTCTAACCTGGAAAAAATATCCCTGGAAAGGAGAATATAATCAGTCCTGGATAGGGTAAGATGAGCTCGAGATACATGCATGTACTCCCCGCACATCTGGGTGCAAAATTCACCATATGTCAAGTAATTGTAATTTTTACAATTATGTATCCCTTGATGTCCAAAAACCCTTAGGCAGTGCTGATTTATCCAGTGTTGCATTATGTATGCAATTGAAGTCTCCTACAAATATCAAGGCTCCCTGCATGTGGGTGAGCAACAAGTTAATAACATTAGTGAAGAAGGTGTGATCATAGGTGTTGGGGGCATATATTACATAGCGTTATAGGTTTGCCTTCCAGTTGGCCAATCACTATAATATAGCACCCATCTGGGTCTGTGAATTCTTGAATTAATATGAAGCTTGTATTTCTGTTCACCAAAATGGCCACACCTTTGCTGATAAAAAAATAGCAGGCTGCTACCCACTTTCTGCATAATTTCTTACTTTCATATACATTTAAATGTCTCCTGAAGACACGCAAAATTTACTTTATGCCTTTTGAAGAGATTGAAAAATCATTTTTCTTTTGATGGGGGAACCCAAACGGTCAACGTTCCAAGAGAGAAATCTGTATTTACCCCCCATTGCTGGAGATCTTATTAACATAGCAGCTGAAAAACAGCAAGAAAACAGACCAGAGGAGGTTCTCAGCCATACCTCCCCCTCATGGGTGTATAATGTATAAAGCACCTTTCCTGTAAACCAGTGTTGAAAAGAAATAGCCTGTAAATGAGTTATCCAAAAGAATTCCATGTAGGATCAGAAGATTTAAAACTTCCCCGATTTCCCTCCCCCCCCCCCCCCCACCCTTTCCTTCCCTAAACACTCCAAAAGGAACCCATAGACTCAGCGAGTTGCTATGGGAGATCGTGTATAAATGTGACTGGGTGTCACATCCCGTCACTCCAACAATGAAAAATATGTTAACATTGAACTGCTATTTTAGAGAAAGAAAAATATAACTTATTTAACGCCACAGGCATTTTCTTTGCCAATTTGGGAAAATCATAAGTAGTCCATTTCCCCTCATAGAAGACCTTCAGCTTTCAGGGAATTGGAGGGTAAAACGGATCTATTCATTCATTAGTTCTCCGCATAGAGGTGAGAAGTCCCTGCTTAACGTTGAGACTTTTGCCGAGAAATCTGGTGCTAGTCGAACTGAAGCTCATTGGAACTGTAGATTAGAAGTTTTTCTCACTGCTTGTAAATTTGTTGTTTGTGCACATAATTCAATATTTTATAGATGATGGTTCTAGGCCACAGAGCAGAGCAGAGGGATTGCATATACCTAGGCGGTGTGCCCTTTCAATTTCCAGAGTCCCTTTCAGTCCATGTAGGCCCAACGCTTCCGGGATCCAGTCGAGTAGAAGACCACGCAGCGCACCCTTCTCAACCAACTCAGGGACTCTATTAAGCCGGAGATTAGATCGATGAGATCTATTTTCAAGATCGTTGATCTTATCCTCTTGTTCTTCTAGGGATTTTTCCATCATGGTAATCTTTTGAGTAAAAGGTTCTTCCCTCGACTTGATTGATTCGTGGAGCAAATTCCGAAATTGAAGTCTGCAGAGCTGTAATTTGCATGGAAATACCCATAAGTTTATTGTCTAGAGCTGCTATGACCGCTTCTTTAATTTCTGTGGTCATTGGATGTAGCGAGGGAGTTTTTCCAGTTTCATCCAGGTCCTAACCCTTATCTTTTTCTCTCATCACCTAATTAATGATTTATATTTGTTTGGCATGATCTGCTTTTGGTAAAACCATGTTGTCTTGGATCCTGCAATCTGCTGGATTCAGGATACTGCACTCTCCTATCCTTTAGTACAGTGGTTCTCAACCTTTTTTTCTGTCGGGACATACCTGACAGATGGTTCTCACATGCATGACACACTGAACTCGTGACCATCACCAGGCTAAATGTAAACAAACATTCTGCATTCCACAGGAACCCCCTCGACCCCCAACAATGGGTGCAGAGCAGAACTAGGACATTCCCCATTCAATTTACCATACAAAAAAAAGATATTTCTGGTGACATCTCAATAACAGCAACATAAACACTCTCTCCTACCAGGTGCAATAGCCCTCCTTATGAAAAAACAGTAATTTACCACCAATGCATATTCTATTGAGAAAACACAACAAATAATATTGATACAAAGCTAGTAAAATACTTCACCTCTGTCACACACATAGAATTGACCTTCACCAAGTACAGAAAGACCACAAATTACAAATATGGAAACAGAAACTGGAATGGCAACCCAAAAAAACCACTCTGCATTCTGTGCAAAACAAAAATATAGCACCTATCAGACTTCCAGGATCTGAAATAATGTACACAAACTAATGCGCACAAAGTTACACCTGCATTATGGAACTCAAACAGTAACAACCCTATCTATGAAAAGGCAGCACTGCAAAAATTACACCAGGCCCTAAACACCAATACAGCTCCTATTAGGAAAACAGAACAAACCAAGCTTCTATAGATCCCTACCAAGAAACTACAAGCTCGCAGAACATCCTTAGCTGGGTCACACACGCAGAACACAGACAGTCAATCACCAAATACAGAATAAAGTGACCATAAAGCTAATGTTTTGTTTTTGCGTTGCTTTACTGCATACAGAGTTTGGTTTCTTGCTGTTTCCAGTTACGTTTTTGTCTCCACATTTCTATTTATACATTCCCCGAGAAATATAAAATAATTCTAAAACTAGAATATAATAAATATTTCAAAACAACTGATAAATGGAACATCCAATCATTAAAAATTTTCAAAATTATTAAAAATTTTCCAAACACCAATAAAATATTTCTAACAGCAGACACATCACATAATACCTAATAATTAAAATGGCAGTCAATCAAGAAAGATAAACTTAAAAAGCCACCTTTACTTACCCTCTCTGGTAATTCTCTTACTTCTTTCCATTGTGGGCCAGTAGCACATACCAGAAGCAGGAAGGGCTGCTGAAGCTCTGTCCTCACACTCTTCTTTCCATGGCTAGTCTATCTCACACACACACACACACTGTTATGGTTATTGATGTTTGGGTGGATCCTTGGACACTGTGGCAGCTGACCACGCCCATGGGGGGCAGTCCCGTGAGGGATCACGGTGTCAGGCTAGACTCTGGACACACAAACACAGATTTGAATCTTTAAACAGTTTTGGAAACCACCAGAGGTGGCAGTAGTGAGTAGTAGATGTATCCCACAGGACGTTGGAACAGCGAATCCTCTGCTTGGCTGTGCTGAGGTGGAAAGAGACTGAGAGTTATGAGTACACAGTGAGAAAAGACTGTATCTGACAAAAGAAAGAAAAGACAAACTTTTAGCAGAAATATTAAAGCTGATGAGCATCCCATCCCCTTGAGCGTGTTTGTAACCACAGGTGCTGGAGTCGATTGTGACCTCGATCAAACTGGCAAAGGCTCACATGAGACCACTGCAGAAGGCTCTTCTATCCAGATGATCCTCACAGAGCCAGGAGTTTGAAAGGAGATTATTCATGACAGCACAGTCAGAAGGAGCCTGGCCTGATGGCTATCAAGGACTAACTTGGCCAGAGACTCCAGCCTAGAGCCCCTGCAGTGGATAACATTGACAACAGAAGTGAGTCTGCTAGGATGGAAGGCTCATTGCAGAGGTCAGGTATACAAGGGACCTGGTCGCAGCTGGAAACATCATATTCAATAAACCATCTAAAGATCAGGGCATTCAGACTGATTTTAAGAAGTCTCCTGGCAAGACTGTCAGGAGACAGTCTTACCTGGAGACTCAGCTAGTACAAGAAGCAACCAGGATAATGAATATGGAAGAAAGATACCTACAAGTTATTGCAGAAGCCCATATAGGCAGGGCAGTCAATACTCAGACCAATTTTCTCAGCCACCAGACGCTGGATCTAGGGGAGTGGGAGCTCACTGAGGAGGCCTTTGGCCAAGTAGCGCATGCATGGGGGACACCCCAATGGGATTTAATGGCAACATGAAGGAACACCAAAGCAAGGCAATTTTATAGTTGAAGGTGAGAGTGTAGTTCAGAGGGATAGATTCACTATCCTAAAGATAGCCCACAGATACTTTATTATATGTGTTCCCTCCCTGGCCGATGGTGGGGAAAGTACTCGAGAATAGCTCAGCACCCTGGACTAGTGATATTAATTGCTTCAGATTGGCCAGGATGGCTGTGGTATGCGCATTTAGTCAGCCTGAGAGTAGCAGACCCCATCAGTTTCAAGGGAATATAAAGTCACCTGAAACAAGGTTCAGTAGTCATGGAGTATCCGTGGAGGTTCTCTCTTATGGCCTGGCTATTGAGAGTTTACGAGGAGGGGATATGCTCCTCAAGTAATCAAAACGCTGTTAAAAGCTAAAAAGAGATCCACCTGCCTATCGTACAGTAGGATCTAGATAATCTTTGAAAGGTAGTGCACAGAGAGAAGATTAACACCCAAAGATCAGAGATTGCTACAATACTGCAGTTCTTGCAAGAAGAGCTAGAGAAGGGTCTGGCTGTGAACTCGCTGAAGGTTCAGATGTTCACAATTGCCTGTTTCGGAGGACTGTTGAAGAGGAGGTCGATAGCAGCCCATTCTGATGTGGCCCACTTTTTGAATGGATCAAAGCAGTTACAGCCTCCACAGAAGCCATTTATTCCACCATGGGACTTAGAATTTTCAGCACCAAATGTAACGGGAGCCCCATTTGGACCCCTTCAAGGAGATTTTTTTTGAAGGACTTGACGCTGAAGAAATTCCTGTGGTAGCAATTTGTTCGGCAAGAAGGATTTTGGAGTTACAGGCACTCTCATGCAGGGACCCTTACCTGGCCTTTTCGAGGGAAAAGGTGACCATAATACCAGTCCCCTCATTTTTGCCCAAAGTAGTGGCAGGGTATCACCTCAATCAGTCCATCTCACTGCCAGGATTCAGAAAGTCAGAATGTGTTGGGAAAAGAAAGGAATTAAGAATCTTGGAAGTCCACAGAGTACTCTGGAGATACTTGGAAATAACTAATGGGTTCCGAAAATCAGACAGACTATTTGTATTGTTTGCAGGAAAGGAGAAGCAGTATCCAAGGTATCGACTGCCAGATGGATCAAGGAGGCTATAGCATCAGCATGTGTGATACGGGAGCGATCAGTTCCAGAAGGCATGAAAGTGCACTCTATGAGCATCCTGGGCAGAGTACAGAGCAATAGATCGATTCACATCTGCGGGGTGGCCACCTGGGCCTCGGTGCATACATTCATGAAATATTATGGGTTGAATCTTCATGAGTAGGAGGAGATGAATTTTGCTATGGGAATCCTGGAAGTTCTGGGTATCTCCCATCTGGGGTAAGTGCAGCATAGGTATATTCTGCTGGTGGAGACTGATCTAGCAAGACAAAGAGGAAGGGCTTACCTTCTAATTTTCTTTCCTCAAGTCCTGACAGACTTCAGCTCCTGCCCCAGACAGTAGAGGGGATGAGTGGAGGGATCAGGAACAAGGGGGGTCAGAAAGTGCCTCCAATGTAGCAGGGGCAGAGAGAATGCCTAACTGAGAAAGATTTAGATTGTCTTAGACTAAATAGATATTTTTATTTTGAGGGTCATTAAAAAACCCCCAAAAAAACGGGGAAGAAAAGTGAAGAGACATACACCCTGGGGAAGGAAAGAACAATCTAGGTTAAGCAAGGAGCTTTGTTAAGTTGTATGGGCAAGAAAGAATTGACTATGCCCTTTTGTATTGCTTTGGGTTTATATACACAAAAATAAGAGAAAAAAGAGGCAGAAGGAAAAGAGCCACACATGAGGTGGGCCAGATTTTTGCAACAATCTACTGACTCCTCCCATGCTATACCAATCTAAATAGAAAGGTGATGTCAGAGAGGAATCTTGCACTCTGCCTCCATCTACTGGAGGGAGGGGCAAATCCCGCTGGTGGAGATTGGTTTGTCAGGTCTTGAGGAAAGAAAATTAGCAGGGAAGCTCTAATTGTACTTTTCAAAATAGCGAACAAATAGTATATTCAATAATTAAACTCATATAAAAATATTTAAAGTTCCCCAAAATCAGTACAATTTAAAAAAAAAAAAAAAAGCAGACACATCAAATAACATACAATAATTAAAACTAATAAGGATAAAGGAGATTCCCTTCTCTCTATATCTGGGAACTTTCTGATATTCAATTACCCTGAGATTATCATGGATTAATGGAAAGAGGAGGGCTGCACACAGACTTTGTGCTGTCTGATATATGCATTCACTAACACATGTGTTCATTCTCTCTCTCTCTCTCACACACACACGGATCACTCACACTCTCACATTCTAACACTCATATGCTAACTCATTCCCCCCTATGGAATGCACAAACTGCCACAGCCTCCATCTTCATGGCTATTCTTTCCTCTCCGGGTGTGGGTTGATGCCACTCCTTTCTTCTGGCCACATGGGCTGACACTGCTGCTCCTGGCTGCATCGATTGTGCCTTCTTTTTCACATGATACAACTTCCTGGGCCCTCACAGGCAGGAAGAACAAAGTGTCCCAGTTGTTGTAATCCTGCCACTGCTGTGCTGCCACCAAAACTGTGGTGCCCGAGGCAGCTGCCTAGTCCTCCTAGTTCTTCTAACGGCCCTATACTCTCTCCCACTCACATTCCCCTATACGTTTTTGCTCCCTCTCTACTTCCCACCCTTTTTCTCTCACTCTCATACCCCATTTCTTTCCCTCTCACTCAAGCATCCTCTTCCTTCCCCTTTCTTCTCACTTACCCCTTTCCTTCCCTTCTCATTCACCCCATCACTTTATCTACTTTTAGTTTAGCTAGCTCCTCATGAATAGTCTGAAGATAGTTTGAGGTTTACCTTGTTTACAATCCTATTTTTATTTCACCAGTTTCTATTCTGCCATTTCCAATTTGTTCAAGGCGGATAACAGTTAAAACATACATAATAATACAAGTAAACAATATGTGTCCATTTTCTGTGATCCTATTCCTAGCCCTTCCTCAGTGAATACTGAAATATTTGTTAAAGAATTTTGCTTATTTATCAGCCTCTATATATTTCTTTCTTTTACTTCTGAGTTTCAATGACACTTTTGCACTTCCTCCTATCAATAACATACCTTACAAAGAAAGTCTTGTCCCCCTTATTTTATCATATTAGCTACTTTTTCTTCCATTTGCATATTCGCTCTCCTGACTGCTTTCCCATGTTCTCTAATATTTTCCAGTTATTACTGCCTATCTTCTTTTTATGTGATCTCTTATAATTTATGAATGATGATCTTTTTTTTTCCTTATCTTTTCAGCTACTTCTTTAGAAAACCATAGCAGCCTCTCTTTCCTCATACCTTTATTCACTTTCCTAACAAAAAAGTTAGTTGCCCTTAGGACATCTCCATTTTAGTTTTTCTTATTGCTTTTCATCTTCCCCTAGATTTTCCCATCCAATTAGACTCTTTAAGGTACTCCCCTAGTTTAATAGTTTTCCTGAAATCTAGGACACTTGTCTTTGAATGAACTCTCACTGCCTGCATTCTAATACAGAACCACACTATCACTAGATCCCAGATGATCATCCACTATGAACTCAGAAACAAGGTCACCATTTGAAAGCACCAGGCCCAGTATCGCCTCTTTCTGCATGGGTTCCATTACCAGTTGACAGAATAGCTCTTTCTGCTTCTAGATGATACCATAGCCGGGGTGTTCCAATCAACAACCAGCAAATTGAAATCACCTAGCAATAGCACTCCTCTTTCACAGTCATTTTGTGAATATCCTCCAATAAATTTCAATCCATTTCTTCTGCCTGCGATGAAGGTCTGTATATCATATCACTATAAATGGACGTTCCATTCCTCTTTCCAGATTAACCCACAGTGCTTTCTCCTTATCTTGTAAGGCCTCTAGTTCTCTTGCTTTAATATTTTTATATATGTCACTCCTCCTTTTCTTCTTATCTTGTCCTTCCTGAATATATGCCAGTTGTGGTTTTATGTGTTGTGTACTATGTTTCTGTGATAGCCATTTCATCCAAGCCAGCCTCTTCTATGACTGCCTCTAGATCTGGGACTTTGCTTCCCATTCTGTGAGAATTAATGTTTGTACCTATCCAGATGTTTCCTTTTTCCCATTTCTTTATAAGTGTTTAAAAATTCACTTACCAGAGTAATGGGTTATTTACTAGGCTACATCCATTTAGAAAAAAATTATCCAATCATTTATGATAAATTTGACCCTTTCTAATTACTTTTGACTTATTAAAGCTTACGATGACTGACCCCTCACAAAGATTCTTTTTCCAGTGTTACCTGTCCAGAGTGGTTAATAAGTCTATGTACTGTGCATGTGCTAAAGCCTGTCAGCAGGAGATGTGTACTCACACCCATGACAAGAGAGCACATGGGTGGATTAGGTGTACTGTGAATCAGTAAGTAGCTATTACAAAAACATATGTAGCTATGAAAATCTAAGAAATCTGACATCTCGAAGAAAAGTCCAATGAGCTCTTTTCCTAGTACATATAATTATACCTCCATCAGAATCAGAGGCATCCAGATATCCCCACTGGTATACAGATTCAGAAAAACAAAGCAAATGTGTCACTGATTTCTGCAAGAGAGGATCTGTTTATACTCAAATCAGATTAATATGAATCCCACAAAGCACCAAATTATAAACTGCTTTTAAATTTACTGTGGAACAGGTCTGGTCGAAGAACAAACCTGCCTAATATATACATTGTAAAAGATCTTGAAGAGCTTTATAACTATCTTTTTTTTTTTTTCCCCCTACATATGAGGTTTCATCATATGACTTTGATGATGAAACAGTTTTGCATGTTGGGAGTACTCAAAAGACCACTGTAGAACATCTAGCCATAGAAACATTGTCATAACCTGCTTTACAAGTGCATATGCTTGTTTAGGCAGGTTGCAATTGCATTACTTGTACCATGACATAAACTCTGTGGTATTTTGTCAGGAGGAAAAGTGGAACCCACCCCTGGGGGGGAATGATGCAGGTAAGTTAACAAGTGAAATCCAAATAGTTGAATGCATTGCAGAGTTTGTATTAGCAAGCACCAAAACATATGGCTAAAAAATTATTAGACAAGACGATTTGCACAAAAGTGAAAGTGATTACTCTGGCCATAAAAAAACTGTAAATCAATTATAACAGTTTGAATGATCCTAGTGCTACACTATGAACCATATCACTCAGCAGTAGTCTGGATAGATGTATGACAAACAGGTTCTGCAAGGAGCAAAGGAGTGGCTGATAAAGACCAAAGTCTTGAAAAAAAAAAAAGATACAGAGCTGTTTATGACAAAATTATCATCAAAGAGGACTTTAAAACACTCCCATATGGACGTTAAAACTGTGCAAATTCGATGGCAGAAACTTTTTCCCTGTATCCTTGCATGAACTTTCAATTCTGATAAAAGCTACTTTGTTAAAAGAGCAGCCAGAAAATTCTGTTCCTATGTTGACCAGTATGCCTGAGAATATTGTGTGGTGTTGCAGTTGCTGCCATATAAATATTCTTTTATCAAATCTCTGCAGCCTTTGCATGATACTTGTATGATTAGTTCTTTCTCACCAGTAAACTAAATGTGATTATTGTAGATAATTTGATGAACTCTGTGAAAGTAGTGAAATCAAGAACATACAACGGATGTGCCATGGTGGGTCAGACCAATAGTCCATCAAGCCCAGCATCCTGTCTCTGACAGTGGCCAATCTGGGTCACTTGTAAGTACCCAACAAATCTTAATAGGAGATCTCTTCCCTGTTCTTCACTTGCAAACATAAGAGGTGATAATCCCAAAGTCTATATGGCTAATAATTGTTAATGGTCAGACCTGTCCTTCAGAAACTTGTCCAAATTTTTTTTTGTACTCAGCTATTCTTCTAGCCTTCACCACATCCTCCAGCAACAAATTTCACAGCTTAATTATGTGTTGACTGAAAAAAAATTAAACTTTATTAAAGGAATTAGTTCAAAAATTATACATTCCATTAATCAAACATTTACAAAATGTAAATTTGCCTAAGTAACTCAGTAGTTCCATTTGTTTATCCATCCCTCAAAAAGATGAATTCATAAATTAGTTTTAAAGCTACTGGTTAGTTTCATTGAGTATGCCCTGGTCCTACCATTATTTTAAAGGGTAAATAACTGTTCCCTGTTAACTTGTTCCAAACTATTCATGATTTTATAAGCCTGTATTATATCCCCTTTTAGTCATCTCTTCTCCATTCTGAAGAACTGTAACCCATTTATTTTGCTGCCTTTCTCAGCAACTTCTGTACTTATATTATGATTTTGAAACATGAAGTTTGTCTAGTCTTTCTTTTGTCAGAAGTCCCAGTGGTGGAATCTGGCCAGCCTGAGGAGAGAGAGCATGGGACACCAGAAAGTGGAGCATACCCTATGAACATTCCCCTCAAAGACAACAAAGATACCTGCCCTGATTGTTTTCATCATCATGGGTTAGTGTCCCTTCACCTTTCAGTTACGAGGAAGGGTCTATGGGGATTCTCTCAAATCCCCTCTATTTGATCTGCCAGAGCATTCTTCGCAACCAGAAGACCCCATATACTCCATATACTGCTGGACCGAGTTCTTTGGATTTCTCCAGATTTATGCAAACTCTATCTGAGCTTGCAGCAATCCCATTCTATTTGATCCTACAGGATTTACAAATGAGATTTTGGGAGAATCTAGCATCATGTCCCCTAGTAGCAAGGAAACTAGATCTGAAATATAGAGTACAATAAACCCCAGAATTTGGAGCCATTCAGCCAGTCAGTGGCATCACTAGATGGAGAACAAGCAGACTATTAGCAGGCTCTTCTGGACATGGAGGAGTGCAAGCATCATCTCTTCCGCTTGACATATGAATGATTTGGTATCACAGTGAGATCTTCTGCAGTGGCCATCGTGGCACACCTGTAGCTTGGTTGAGAGCCAGCAGCTTGCATGAGGATGTCCGTGACATAGTTTGGTATATAGTTTTCTGCCTAGAACAGTGTTTCTGGTAGTAGGCAGAATAGAAATTGTTTTGAATAAATAAGCTGGCCAATGTGCCCTGTTTGGGGCACAACCTCTTAAGAGATAAGATCATGGAAGCAGCTTCCTAAATTAAGAAGCAGCACCCTGCTGTTAAGTCTGTCTTGACAGGACTTGAACGACTGTCTTCTTGCGTCACTCCTTCTTCTAGAGATCTCTTCTGCCAATTTCAGTGGTATTGTGTACCACCAGTGCTCCAACAATAACAGCATCTGGCTCGTGGACATCAGCATGAGAGACATAATAAACAACGGCAGATAAAGACCAAAAGGTCAATATAATCTCCCTAACAGTGATTTTGTATACATTTTCACAAAGCAGTTCAAATTTTTACCTGGAAGCCAAGCTCTGTCCCCTTTAGAGTTGTAACTGCTGTTCCATGCAGGTTCCCCATACCATTCAGAAAGCACAATGCAGCCATATCACTGCTGCCCTGGGATGCAACAATTGCTCAGTGAAGGCTGCACAATTTCCTTATTACCGTTCTCTTGCCACTACAGATCCTCTGTTTATCCTATGCTTTCTTGAAGTCTACCACTGACCTCCTCTGGGCGGGCATTCCAAGCATCCCCCTTCCTTTCTGCGAAAAAAAATACCTCCTTATATTGTTCCTGAATCTATCCCTTTAGAGTTTCACATTATTACCCCCTAGCTCCACAGCTTCCTTTCTATTGAAAAGCTTGATTTTAATACCTTTCAAGTATTTAAATATCTATATCATATCCCAATAGGCAAACAGATTCGGATGGAGTTACATATGACTCTCAAAAGTCAAATACCAAAACAAATACAACAAATTAGAGTAAAAAAATTCTCAGCATATATTGCACACACTTATACAATTATTTATTATTATCACTTCTTAGAAAAATGCAAAACATGAAATCCAAAACCACTCACTCCACATTCATACCATAAAATTGTTAATTTTAAACAATAACAATATGCCAGTCAGTACAAAAACATAACATATATCAAAAACCAATGGTTCATGTGAACAAATCACAACATATTAGTCATGGCATCAGCGAATATCTAGATGATGAACAAGACCTAACCACACTGTTGCGTCCATCTGTGCTAGACGGCTTCACCCCGTTTGCCTCACCTTATTCATGGCTCCTCCCGCTTACCTAGGAAAGATGGCTACCACCGCGTCTACAAGCCGACCTCTCCGGCATCCCCGGAGCGGCTATGGTGCAGCCTCCCACCATGCTTCTCCCAGGTACCTACTAGGGTGCGCATGTGCGCGCCACCCATGTCTTTATTACAACCTTGGTACGAACCTTGGGGGCGTTCCCCCTTACTGACGTCATGCCATCCGGGTATATAACATCTTCTAATTTGCTAGCTCGTTGAGTTAGCAAGGACTCGATTGGGATTCGTTCCGTTCCTGTCTATGCTACTCTGCTAACCTGGATACCCGCTCCTCGGGGGCCCTCTGCTTTATTTCAGCTGCCTTACAGAGAACAGGTACTCGCTCCTCGAGGGCCTGCTCTCCCTGCCTCGATGCCTGCACTTTCCTTCTACAACCTGGTGGAATCGCATATCTACAGCAAACACCTAGTGAGTACTCTAACTCTCAGTCTATCTTATCCACAGTACTTCCTTGCTGGGAAACCTGCTTCGGAACCTCCAAATACCAAAGGGGTGAGAAGGGCTCCCTCTGCCGAGGTCCCTGAGACTGCAACTACCAGACTGCCTCACTACTGCCACCTCTGGTGGTATTCTTCATGCTGAATAATAAAGAACTAACTGTGTTTGTGCATTCTGAGTCAAGCCTAGTACTGTGGCTCCTCACGGGGCTCTTCCCCATGGGTGGGGTCATCTGCCACAGTACCCAGGGATTCACTCAAACACCGCTTATCCATAACACATACATATCAATACTTGATATATATGTGTTAATATCTTTGTTTCACATAAGTGCTGATATTCACGTTCCCTATAATGTGCACATTCTAAACTAATGCTCACATTTTAAGATTTTCACATTCTTTTGATCATATCTGTATGAATCTCACTGTCTCTTTTTCATATGTATCTGCTCCCTTTTTAATGTTATTAGTACTCCAAGTCCATTTAAAGATGTTCACGTTCCCATAACGATGTCTGTTTCACACGTTCCATGTATATTTTGCTCGCTCAATGTTATTTACATGTCTGAAGTATCACCGTTCCTGTAGATTATATCTGAAGTCTTACCATTCTTGTAGATTATTTATGATCTCATAATCTGGTGCTCAATGATATTCATACTTCCGTGTGTACCTTCCCTGATATTCACACTCCCATGTTTACCTTCCCTACAAGGGACCCGCGTTTCGTCTGCTTGGACTTCGTCAGGGGAAATGGCTATCTCTAAAATGATGAATCAAATATAATGTAATTACTCGTTTGTCAGAAAAATAAAAAACTAAATCCAAAACAAATATAACAATTAATAATTAAATACCTCTGTTTATGACTAACTCAGTTTTGCCAACAAGATCACTTTCTCATTACTTCAATCGCATGTAGGCCTTATAAACTCACAATTAACCTCAAAATTCACCTACTGACCACCCATTTCTTAAATTTCCGCGCAACTGCAGAAACAAACAAAAATGTCTCAACATGATCATTCTCTTCCCATTATACTCTAACATTCCTGATATACCGGACATTGAGAGAAGCTCACCCAACAACAATATGGTCCTGCATGCACCACGAAAAGTTGCTTATCAATCATTTAAACACTGCACTGTTGATGTTTCAAAAGATTGTCGCTATTCAGGGTATTCCCGCGCCATAGTAACGCTCCAATCCATTGTTCTTCCTTTTTCTATATCATATCCCCCCTATCTCACCTCTCTTCTAGGATATACATATTAAGTTCCTTCAATCTCATCTCATAGGGCTTCCCATACAAACACTGCACGATTTTGATTGGCTTTCTCTGTACTGTCTCCAGCCTCTTAATATCCTTTCTAAGGTACAGACTCCATAGTACTCTGCCATGACCTATAAAGAGGCATAATTGCCTCTTTTTCTTCTACTGATTATGCCTCTCCCTAGTCATTTTGTGCAGCTTGTTCACCTAGTAGTCCATGGGGAGGTCTAGGTTGCTTTTTCAGCAAGTGCTCCACCACGCAACCCTCAGCTTTGGACTCCCAATATGTCATGGCTAATTCAGTCCTGCTTGTCAATGGAGAAAGCAAGTTTGCTTACTATTAACAGGATTCTTTGTAGTCAGGAGGATGGATTAGCTATGTTTTATATCTGCCCACCTCCCTGGAGAGTCTATTGCCTAGCTAAAGCTAAGTTCCTGCAATCAACTGAGGGACTCATGAGGCAGTGCATGCATGAATTCCTGCACATGCTCAGTAGAGCAAAGCTCTACAAGCTAGGAGAGAAGGGTCCGTTTGATGCCATGGGATGACATCACTCCTAGTTAATTCATCCTGCTGTCTACAGAGAACCCAATCTATGGGAAGCAAATTTTGCTTTTCCTGAAGAATCGTTCATGAAAGAGTTTATAAAATGGCTATTGAAAATCCTGAGACCCTATATTGATTGGCTTATCCTTTTCTACATGCTTTTTTTTACACTTTTGAGAAATTCTAAGAGATTAGTAAGGCATGACTTCCTTTGACAAATCCATACAGGCTCTTCTCCTTTAAGTCATATTTATCCATTGGCTCAGGAAACTATTATTTAATGTTTCCACTATGATTTCCACTATTTAGTCTACGGAGCTCAGGCTATCTCTCAGGTTCCTTGCATGGAACTCGGAACATTCTGAGAATGCTATCCTGGAGGTTCTAGAGTTTAAACTCCTGCCTAGAAGCCTAAATTTGGCCTTTAGAACCTCCCTTGTGCACCTTCTGTCATTGGTACCTAGATATGCCATGATAACCAGCTTCTCCCAGGCATTCTCTAAAATCCTATCAAGGTGCTGCATGAGGTTTGCAACGTTTGCACCAGGAAGGCAATTTACCAAGCAATGTTCACTGCTATCAGTCAATCACCTGTCTACATTCCTAATAAAAGAAACAGCAGTAGCAAGGGTAGTGCTATCACTATGCTTCTGGGCACATGCCTTTGTCTAAAAAGCAGGTCCCAGTTAAAGGATCACTTCTTGCCACGCCAGGATGATGCAATCTTTCCTGGGACCTCTCTGCTGTGTTCCTGATCATCTATATAGCTCTCTGCCTCCGTTCCTTCTTCTGCTTGTTCTCTGAAAGCTAAAAGCTCTTTTTATCAGATGTACACATAAAAACTCTTCCCAACAAGCTGATAATTTCACTTGTGGCATTCAGTGCAAAATACTGAATAACCTCCATCCTGCTGCTTGACTGTTGTCTGCATCTTTATTTTCATACATATTAAAGAAAGTGGGGAATGCTTAACAAAGTATAAGTTTTCTAAAATGCTAAACTGTATGACCTTAAAGGTTAGGTGATTAAATTTATTAATATGGATTTGATACAGCTAGCCTCACACAAATTTGATTTTTTTGGGTTTATTACCCATTCTGAGATCCCATTTTCATTGCGCTAACTACCTCAACTTCCGATTTAAGGGCTTTAAGATATACTCCACTGGTTCCCAATGCTTTTCTAACTGTAAATGCGTTCATCACTATAAGTTATTTCACTTGTAATAGTCTGACTTAAATTTGTTTAATTTGCCTTGATACCATTCTCGGTAAAAGTCTGAATAGCTATAAATAAAAATAGTATCTAGTCTTCTATATACAGTATCTATCTCCTATAACATTATCTTCACGGTTGCCCACCTCTCAGCAGCTCACAACAGCTTTCATTTCATTTTGGTATAAACTCTTCCCATTCAAGTACATGGCTCTCATAGGGAGATTTCAGGTCACACGATTAGCAAGGTCTTGATCCCACTTACAGCTTATTCTTTAATGGAATAAGTAAACCCTTTGAAGCCTCTGACCTGGGGTGAATTATATTGTCTGAGTCAGAGCTTCTCAACCACTGTGCCGCAGCAAAATCCATTCTGTGCCGCAGTGCTCTACCTTCCCCCTTCTTTCTAGTGTTGCACTGCAGCAGGTGGGTCATTAGCACCAGGCACATGGGGCCCATGCCTTGAGTCTCGGTGGCCTCGCTATTTTTTTTTTTAATTCCAGCTGGGCCTGGGCTGAAAAAAGAAGGCTGCTGAATGAGCCTGGGCCCCACAGCTGAAGACAGAAGATTGCTGCATCAGGCCCAGCTGTATGGTCCAAGAGAAAGCTACCGCATCAGGCCCAAGCCAAGTAGCTGAAGAAAGAAGGTTCCTGGTCAGGTCAGGGCTGAGCAGCCAAAGACAAAACATTGCCACATCAGCACTGGGCTGCGTGGCCAAAGAGACAATGATGCTGCATCGGGCTCAGGCGCGCGGCCAAAGAGAGAAGGTCGATCCATGCAGTGGAAGAGAGGTGGCTGTGGTATAGGCGGCAGGCCCAAAGAGAAGAGACTGCTGCTGCTGGTAAAATGCACATTCAGGAGGGAGAGAGAGTGTAAGAGCTTGTATGAGTGAATGTGGACAGTAGCATGTACTAGAAGTGTGTTTGTGAGCAATAACATGTGTGAAAGTTTGTGTGTGAGAGCAATAGCATATGTGAAAGTTTGTGTGTGAGAGCAATAGCATGTGTGAGAGCTTGTGTTCGTGTGTGTTTGTGTGTGTGAGTGATGCTGTATGGATATAAGGAGGTAGATGCTGCTGCCTGCACATCCCAGAGAGAGCTTGAGTGTGAGCATGTGTGAGAGAGAAAGAGAGAGACTGGGAACCTACTTGTGCATGCGCCTGTATGTGAGAGAGAGAGATTGGGAGCCTGCTTTTGTATCTGCTTGTGTGAGAGAGACAGATTGGGAGCCTGCTTGTGTGTGTGCCTGTGTGTGTGAGAGAGAGAGAGAGATTGGGAGACTGCTTGTGTGTGTGTGTGTCTGTGAGAGAGAGAAGATAAAGTTTGTGTGTCCTCCCTCCCTCAATCCATGACAATCTCAGGGTGACTGGCAGGCCTTAGAAGAGGACCGGAAGGCTCATCTGCATACTGCTCCCAGCATCCCCTGGAAGAGGAGTCCAGAGGTCACAGAAAGCGATCCAGGGATTGAATTCCACAGCCCCAGCTTCCAGAGGACCCACACCCTTTGCAGTAGAAGAGGTTAAAGAGGATTGGTAAGTATAGCTTTGGGAAATCTTTGGACTTACAAAAGTTTGGAGAAAGGTGAAATAGTGGGATTTATTCTTTAGAGCAGAGCTTTCCAAAGTGTGTGTCGCGACACTTTAGTGTGTCGCCTGAGGTGTGCCGGTGTGTCGCGCAAGCCCGGTGCACGTGACACACCGGCAAGTGGGAGCCAATGCGGCCGCCGGTGGACCTCATCCCACTGGCGGCTGAGCAGTAAAGAATCGCTGCGCTGTGTGCCGCAGACACACAGCAGGAAGATTGGCATGGCCGTGGTGGAGCTCACCTCACCACGGCCTGAAGAACAAGGTCACGTCGAAACGTGCAGATGCTCCGCCTCCTTCCTGCCCACGCGGCCCCAGAAGGAAAATGTTGCCGGAGCCGCACGGGCAGAAAGGGGGAGGAGCATCAGCCACGTGCAGAAGAGGAGCAGCGTCGTTACAGCGTGTGAGAAGAGGAGGAGGCCCCCACCGCAGATCGGTCTGAAAAGATCAGGGCCGCCGCCCCCGCGATTGGCCCGAGAAGATCAGAGCCGCTGCAGAGCCCGTCCTGCAGCGACCCGTGAAGAGGAGGCCCAGAGGTAAGAGAGAGGCTGAGGGCCCGTAGAGTGTGTGCATGAGATGAGTTGAGAGATTGTGTGCGTGTATGAGGTGAGTTGAGAGATTGGGTTGCGTGTATGAGGTGCGTTGAGAGATTGGGTGTGGGAGTGAGGACCTGAATGTTTGCAGAGACAGCATGTGAGAACCTGTATGTGTGTGCGAGAGACAGCATGTGATAGTGAGAGCCTGTGCTTGAGCAAGACAGCATGAGGGAGTGAGAGAGAGCCTGGGTGTGTGAGAGTCAGACAGCATGTGCAAGAGAGAGACTGTGTATGAATGATTGTATGAGAGAGAGCATGTGAGAGTGAGAGCCTGTGTGTGTGTGTGTGAGAGAGAGAGAGAGAAAGCATGTGAGAATGAGAACCTGACAATGTTTGAGGGAAGAAGACAGATGGAGAGAAAAGAAATAGAAAAAAAGACAATATGAAAGGAATTGGCAAAAAAATAAGAAAGAGGAGGTGGAACAAAAAAGCCTGTGACCAACCGATTAGAAAACTAAGTTCAGACAGCAAAGGTAAAAAAAAAGAAATAAATTACTTTTTACTGATTGGCACATGTAATCTTTGGTAATGTGCAAGAGTAGCACTTTCTCTATGTGGATCTCACAATGTACGAGATCAACATGGAGGAAGTGGAAACCCACGGGGCCTGCACAGAGGAGGCAGCAGGATGGGCTTCAGTGCCAATAGCAGCAATCAGTGCCTCCCCAATAGCCATGCGGCATCAGTGACAGTGGCAGCAGAGGAATGAGAGAGGCTCTGAGGTTGCTGGCAAAAGAAAGAGAGGGGGTTTGCCTTTAGTGTACATGTGTATGAATGGGAGTCTGCCTAGGGGTGTATGTGTGTGAATGCATGGGTGCCTGCCTGAGGGTGTGTCTGTGTATGAGAATGTATGGGTGTCTTCCTGGGGTTTGTATGTGTGAGAATAGGTGCTGGCCAGTGTGTAGTATATGTGTGTGTGTGAGAATGAATTGGTGCCTGCCTGGGGGTCTGTGTGTGTGAGAATGAATGTGTGCATGCCTGGGGGATGGTGAGGGAGTGGTGTGAAAATGAATGGGAGCCTGCCTGGGGGTCAGTTTCAGTGTGTGAGAATGACTAGAAGCTTGCCTGGGTGTGTGTGTTTGTGTGAGAATGATTGGGAACTTGCCTGGGTGTGTGTGTTTGTGTGTATGTGAGGGAGCCAGAGAGAGTGTGTATGAGAAAATCCAGGGGAGTAAGAGTTTGTGTGGGGGGTGTGTGTGGAGGGGGAGAGAGCCTGAGAATGTGTCAGTGTCTGTGAGAGCGAGAGGTTATGGTGGGTATAAGAGCATGTATGTGTATGTATGTAACAGTGTATGTGTGAGAGAGAATGGACATGTGAGTATGTGTGAGAGAGGATAACCTCCTAATCCTGGACAATATCAGGGTGACTGGAAATCAAGAGCTCCCACGTATGGACAGCAGGGGCTTTTTAAAATCCTTATTAGTTTTAATTATTGGGTGTTATTTGATATATGTGCTGTTTTGAAATATTTTATTGGTGTTTGGGAAATTGTAAAAAATGTATATGATTTTAATTAATAGAAATTCTATTTATCAGTAGTTTTAAAATATTCTTTTATTAGTATGGTTTTACTATTATAACTGATGCTTTATGTTTCTTGATTTTATTTGTTTTATGAGGAATGGTGGTTCTATTTTTCCATTGTTAATACACAGAGTCTGGCTTCTTGGGGTTTCCATTTCAGTTTTTGTCTAATTTGTGCTCCTTTATTTTGTATTCTGTATTTGGTGAGGGTCTGTCTCTGCTCTGTGTGTGTGACCATTATGAGAGATTCTGCTAGCATAGGGATCTATAGCAATCTGGTTTGTTTTGTTTCCTCAGTAGGTGGTGTATTGGTATTCTAGGACCCAATGTAATATTTACCCTTGCTTTTTCACAGGTAGGGTTATTGTTGTTTGAGTCCTTGGTGTTATTACTGTTATGTTACAATGGGATTGCAGTATAGATTTTGAGTGTCTTTTTTACGAGGTTTTATTTTAGTTCACAATGTGCCTGGCAGTGGAAGGTGTTTGTGCTGCTGTTACTGTGAGGTGACACCAGCATTTGAAAATATCTTTCAGTATGATGAGCTGTAAGGGAAACATTCAAGCTCCATTGTTTGGGGGAATTTCAGTGGATGCACAGAGTTACAGAACTGGAGGTGCAGGATTTATATTGACATTCTGTCTCTTCCTATAAATTCCAGACTTCACTCTCATAGCCACATAGAATTAGTTGAATGAGGCTATCAATAATTTTATAGTGTGAAACTGGCCAGCTTTTTAAAATTACGCAGAAGACCCTTTGGACTTTATTAACACCAAATATTCAAAAGCTGTGTTCATCCCATCAAGCTCATATATCTCATTAAAGAGGTAAATTGAATAACACAATAACTTTGTTTTATTATTGTTATTTATAAATTATAACAATAACATTAATCTTGGAATATTATATATTTTTAATATAAATGAAAGGTTTTCACAAGATAGGTTGTGTCGTGAAACATTTTATTATGTATATATTTAAGGAAACATACGTAAATTGTCGAAATACATTTTGTTCGTTTAACCTTTAACCTCTGGTTTGCTAGTAGACTGAATTACTGTGTCCCGAAATTATGTTTGTCTAAAAAGTGTGTCACCAACATGAAAAGTTTGGAAAGCTCTGGGGAAGAGAAAGTTTGAAATTTCTTAGATTGTAAATATTCACATGTACTGAAATATACACATGTACTTTTGGAGCAAAAATATGTGATATTTTGTAAACTGTGTAGCTTCCAACATATAGTTTATAAAATACTAGCATTAATATTCTCACACCGCTTATATATGCAAATACTGTACCGGTGATAGGTTTGAAAGTTAGGCACCCTGATTGTAAACTATGGGTGGCACAGGGAGCTATCTATTATACCTCATTGTAACTTGTCTTAAGCACAGATTTGGAAATCTAAACCCAACCAACCTCTCCTCTCTCCATACTTTCCCAGACATCAGTTACTTTCTTTTTCCATTGATAAGCAGAGCTGAATTAGCCATGACACGTAGGTGATATCATCTGGCAGCATCAAACTGACTTGTCCCGCCTAGCTAGTAGAGCTTTAAGCTCTATTGAGCACGTGCAGGAATTCTTGCATAGGTGTTGGCTCATGAGACTCCAGAGCCTATTTTTGGTCTGAGCACAAGCACAGACATGTACTCAGTCTCTCTGTATTTTTTCTTCAAAATCTACTTTAATTCACTTCTCAGTTGCCTCCTCAAGATGTCCAGCAAAAAGAAGCCAACAGTAATTGGATTTAAGCACTGCATTTGCACAATACAATGTCCATTATGGATGATCATGAACTATGCCACTGTTGCTGAGTCTGGACCATGACTAGACAAACTGCTATAATTGCAGATGGATGTCCATGTGTACTTAATGGGCCAGGGCATATAAATGCAGGAACTGCATAAGTTTCTTTGAAGCCATGGTGCAATGGTGCAACATCATCTGCATCACCAGGATAATTGTTGAGTAGCAGTTCCTCAAAATCTCCCTATTCAGTGAGACAGACCAAAACCTCTGGGTTGAGTATTACTGACAACCCTGCATTGAAGAAGTGGCGTTACTCTGTGGAGCCGCCGGAGCCACCACCATCAAAAAATCATAAGTCTTCTATGCACAGTGCATCGGCACTGCTGATGAAAGCTGCATTAGCATCATTGATGCACAATGCATTGATGCCATAGATGCATGGTGCATTGGAGCCATCGATGCATTACACATCGGCACAAGCAACACATGGCATTTCATTGCATGGCACACAGCACACCGGCACCATCGATGCCACAAACTCTGCTGCTATCAAAATATGTGCTGTCAGCACACTCAACACATTTGGGCACATACAAAAACTAATGGTCTCCATCTGTTAATAAAGTTGTACTTGGACATTTTATTGGCGTCTAATCTCCATATTTGCCCCCTCAGCTTTTTTAGATAGCCTACCCTCCTGCTTTTTTGGTCCAGCACACTCAATACATGCACACTTGACACCGTCACCATTGATGCACTGGAAGCATAGCAAGTTGGTGCCATCGAAGCATGTGACCACAATGATAACGAAGCATCTAGCAAAATCAAAATATAAGCCTTTTGGCACTGCTAAAGCTAAAAGCTTCAACACCATTCTTCCACCATATGGTGCCTCAAGCCTAGGACATCATGTCAAATTACTGACACAGGTTTATGCAAGTCACCAGAGATCAGGAGCAGGGGGAGATATAATACCTCTACCTCTTCCAATCACTAAAGCCCTTACACCAACAGATTGCTAGCGGAAGGCTTATGTTTGGAGATACCAGATCCATTATGTTCACTGGTATCTCTTTTCTCAAACAGGCCTTCCAATCAAGAGCAAGAGCCTTTTCTGATTTGCAAAGATGATGTTCCACCAGGTCAGAAGACGTGTCAGCCACTCAACAAAGCAATGGAGCTGGTGAAGAATTTCTTTGCCTCTTTGGCTAAAGAGAAAAAATGTGCTCTCTATCCTCTCCTCGCCAGTATTGCTAATGCATTTCTATGGGACAGAGTCTCAGTATCCCCAATTCGAGTGAATACATCATCGGAAGCCTACTAGGAGGTTCTTCTTCATCTCATTTATTTACAGTGGAGTCTTGCCATTCAGAGGTTGTACAACAGACCCATTCCCCTCCGAGGCAACCAAAGGACGCCCCCAATTAACCACCTTCATTATTGGGGTACTGCAATAGTGTTCAATCACCCTTGGGTTTAGAAGAGGGCTTGACAGGAATATCTTCTGGCCTGCTACTGGAGCCTCCAGAGCACTCCTGTCTTCTAGAAAACCTTTCTTACTCTAAATTTTTATTTTATTTATTTATAAATTTTTATATACCGACATTCGTATACACATCACATTGGTTTACATTGAAACAGTGGAACGGTGAAAAGGAAGTCACATAATAACATTTCTTTAAAGCGAACAGTTTTTAAAATGAACAATGAAAACTATGCATAAGAGATACAGATCAAATTATAGAGATAGTTTGGAGATAGGAAACTGGAACAGTGGATTTTAACCAAGGGATGGGGGTAGTTGACTGGCAGTAGTAGGGGTGAGGGTTAACGAGGAAAATAGGGAGCAACACTCAGAGTAAATATGCACAAAGTTAAAGATCCTTGGAAAGAGGTCTTTGCTCTCCTTCAAATTTTGGATACTCCAGCAAAACCAGCAGCTATTCTAGTCCACAATATCATGCAACAGCTGCAAATGAAAATGTGGAAAAACCGTATTACTTGTGCCCCTATAGCAAGAAAGTTACACTTCAAATAGAGAGTACAAAAATCGCCAGGATTTGGACTAATCCAATTACCTCATCAATCTGTGGTTGTGAATCTACCCTGAAAAAAGGAAAGAAAACAAGGATTTATTCCAATATACCTCCAGGGAAGGGATCCCATGTTGCTTGACAATGTCGGGGAAAAACGTTTTTCAAAGCTCCAAGCTAAGTACACAGATTTCATCTTAATGATTTTACATGGCGCAGACCTACATGACTGTATATAAAATCTAAAACCTTTCCTTTAGCCAACTGAAAGCGGAACCTATCTGCAGCCACTTCTAGATGCTGAAGAGTGCATATTCCATCTTTTTCAGTCGGTTTATGAAATATTCATTTGATAGTATTATCACACACCTCCACTGCTTCTGTCTGAGCTCAGCATATGGCCAGGTTGAGAGCTAGCAGCATTCATGACAATGCTCATGACAAGTTAGTGGATGTTCCTTGTCTAAGGGAACATCTTTTTGGAGAAAAGCTCTGAGAAACCGTCGCATAGATAATAGAGAAGAACGTGGTGGTCCAATCCCTCTAAACAGGACCTGAACAACTGTCTTCTTCAAGATGTTCCTTCTACACTTTTAAGAAGCCATACTTTCAGGAATGCCTCTTCAGTCTTTTTCAAAGATATTGGTTCCCACCTCTTCCTGCTCAGCATCAAAAGCAACTTCTGGCATGTGCTTGTCAGCTTAAAACAATGCAACAAGTCAAGTCAAAACCAGGGCAATAGTTTTTGATCATGCTGCAGGTGTACCACCCACCCTCCTCTAGCAGACTTTCCTGGAGGAGTGGCAAAAGGTAAACAAAGACCATTGGGTTCTCAAGTTAATGGAATCAGGATACTATTTGCATTTTTCCCGATTACCATCTCTTTCTCATTCTTTGACCTTCAATCTGGATCCATCTCACTTGATACAATTCCATCTAGAAGTGGAATCACTTCTTCATCAATAAGCAATAGAGCCAGTCCCTGCACTCCAACACGGACAGGGATTGTACACCCAGTACTTTCTCATCCATACAAAAATCTGTGGACTGAGACCCATTCTGTATTTGAGAAACCTGAACAAGCATTTTCTCTGAGAGAAATTCAAAATTAATTCCCTCAACACAATTCTTCCCTACATTCAGAAAGGGGAATGGATGTGCACTCTTGATCTTAAGGTTGTATATGTCCACATACCTATCCCACCCATCCACTGGTGTTATCGTCATTTCAAGATGGACTCTTCACGTTATCAATACAGAGTAGTCCCCTTCAGACTGACAGCAGCTCCAAGAGTTTTCACCAAATGCCTGGCTGTAGTAGCAGCACATTTATGATGTTTCAGAGTCTAAGTCTTCCCATACCTAGACAATTGGCTAATCAAGGCCAGATCCAAAGAGGGCGTCCTGTAGAAGTCAAGTCAGCTTTTACAGAGGTTGGGATTTCTGGTGAATTTTGAGAAGTTGAAAAACCCTGAAGGCAAGAGCTTTTTTTCTGTCTAGAACGAGCAGAAAGTTTGAGATTACTCATTCACAAGCAATTTAACTCACAATGCCTAGCAGCTGGGGGGGGTCCTACCATGTATGCCAGAGTCAGCGATGTCTCTATCTCAGACTGCCCCCCTCCTTCATCCAAGGGTGTGGTTCTTCTGACCTTTGGAATTCCCTTGGCCAGTCCGTGACTCATGTTTATGAGCTTAAGTGGCTGCATTGTCCCTCTGCCTTGGTCTTTTTTACACAGGAGCTTGAAAAAATTTAATTTGGAAAATATTTTTTGAAATATATGACCAGGTGGTGTTTGGTCATATGGCAACATCCATTCATGTAGTTCCACTAACCCGCCTCCATATTTATCACCTACAGTAATTTCTACACTGTCAATAGGAAGTAAACCACAAAATACAAAGGAGACTAAACCTCCGCACTCAGCATGTAAACCTCAGAGAATGAGCGCAGAGAAGATTATCGGTCCACACAAATATCTTATCAGTAGCTGAACTTATTGCTTCATACAGGTACTCCACTGTTATATAGTATACATTCAACTTTTAAGAGGGTCCCCTGACACGGACTCCATGTTTTGCTGCAAGACTGCATCAGGAGGGACAAACAGATGAAGGTAACAAATTTATAAATTAAACACACATTTTTTTAAATTGGTGGGACTGCACATTAATGGGAAAAAGCCGGTGCAATACATCAAACATAATGTACCTGTATAAGTAGTCATACAAACTTACAGGGAGCCCATAGATAAAGAGAACAAAGTGATCTTTAAACGCTGTCAAATTGGCGCGAAAATACGCCAACCAATTAAGATAGAGAAGAAAGTAACCAATCAGGTCATAGCAAAGAAATTCAGGTAAAATAACTCCACTTGATCTCATTATTCAGGCCGTGCGGAGAAAGACAATCCAAGTGTATATCCATTTATACTCTTCACGAATTAGAATTTCAGAAAAGATCCCCCTGCGGGATGGAGGTGGTAACACGTCAGTAACAAAAAATCGCAAGTCAGAAGCAGTATGAGACTGAGATAACCAGTGGGCAACCAGAGGGCATTCTCACATTGGTTATTAATATTTGACCGGTGTTCTATGATACGTGATTTGATCATATGTGTGGTTTTCCCAACATACAGTTTTTGACAGGGGCAAATAATAACATAAATCACACCTGAGGAAAAACAATTGGAGGTTCTACATAGATGAAAAACAGCTTTAGAAGTAGGATGTGTAAAAGAAGAAATAGATAAAGAAAGAGGACATATTGAGCAGTGACCACAAGGTTTATGACCTCCCAACAATTGGGGCATTGAAGTAGACGATCGGAATTCAGAGTGAACTAAGAGGTCGGGGAGATTTCTACCACGATGAAAGGTAAACCGGAGAAGGCAATTGAAAGAATCATGTAACGACAGTAATGACCAACAGCGATGAATAATATTACTAATCGTGTGACTATGAGTGGAAAAGGCATTCTCACAGGACAAGCAGGATGGTAGTCCTCACATATGGGTGACATCACAGGATGAAGCCCAATCACGGAACACTTTTGTCAAAGTTTCTAGAACTTTGACTGGCCCCTCCTGGGCATGCCCAGCATGGCACTAACCCCGCAGCCAGCAGGGGTCCCTCTTAATCTTCTTTTTTCCGCGCAGCAGTAGCCACGCAGTTAAGGAGCTCTGCAAGGATTCCTGACATGAATTTTCCTTACGGAATTATTAAAAGTTAAATTGCCCTGCAGGGGTCCCTCCGTTAACTTTTTTAGTCCATGGTACTCCGTACGTTTTTACCCGTTTTCCGTCGATTACCATCGAGTTTGGCCCTTGCGGCCTACTGGCCGTCGACCGTACCGCGGCTCGATTTTTTCTATGGCCATGGCGTCGGGGTTCCGTCAGTGCCCGGACTGTACTCATACCATGTCCATTTCAGACCCCCATAAAGTCTGTGTAATGTGTCTTGGATGAGAGCACGATGTCTTGACCTACACCAAATGTGCCATAATGACACCAAAAGGTCGCAAGGCCAGAATGGAGAAGATGGGACTTCTCTTCCGTGCTCAAACCCCGACTCTGTCCATTGCATTGATGTCATCTGAACTGGCACCATCAACATCGCACCAGCATCGACCACCGATTGGTGACCGCCCGGCATCGACAACTTCTCGGCCTTCGACACCCTCTTCTCCCCCTCAGGACCGAGGGGATCGTAAGGAGAAACATCGCCATCGGCACCGAAAGTCTCGGACCATCAAGGGAGCGAAACCATCGGCCTCGCCGCTGTCGAACAAACCCCGTCCAGAAAAGGCACCAACCTTTTCGGCGACCGGGTCACCGAGGCAATCTTCGCCCAACAGGGCATCGGGAGCCGCGACTCCGCCTTTAATGTGGTCCCTCCGGCTATGCCTCTGCCTCCTTCTTTTGTTCCGGAGCCGGGGCTGCTTGCTCCAGGTCTCCAAGAAGAGCTGGACCAGATGGTTCAGGAGGCCATCGACAAGGCGATGCACCGACTCCAGGTTCCCCTGGCACCAACATCGGTACCAATAGTGGAACCGACTACTGACCTGATTCCAGCAGCCTTGGCACCACTGCTATCGAGGATGGAAGCGCTTATAGCCGCTTTTCCACTGATGGACCCCGGGTCACTGATGGCTCCGGTGCCCTCCCCGCTTACTTTATCATCGGGAGGAGAAACACCGTTCCGCATCCCTCCATTGGGAGTTCTGCCTCAGCCATCGAGATCGGTGCTGATACCTCCATTGGTGCCATCGAGCCATCCACCGATGCCCTCGATGCCTGCGCCAGGGCCTTCATTGCCTTCATCGGTGCCTCCAGTTATTCCTCCGATGCCTTCGGAGCCTAGACCGGGACCTTCAGATATCCAACTACCCCGTCCCTCTCTTGTTCCTAGAGGAACAGGTGCTGATCCTTATGATACCTGGACTGATGATTCCTCACCAGACACCGATGATTTGCCATCACCTCCTTCACCCACCGAAAGCGTTCTCCTCCAGAGGACCTTTCTTTCAAAATTTTGTGAAGGAAATGTCTGAATTGGTCCCCTTCCAATTACTGACGGAACAGGACGACAGACATCAAATGATGGAGTTGCTTCAATTCCTGGATGCGCCCAAGAAAATCACCTCCATCCCTATCCACCAAGTTCTTCTAGACCTCCTCAAGAAGAACTGGGAACATCCTGGCTCCATTGCACCAGTCCACAGAAAAACTGACTCTATCTATTTGGTGCAGTCAGCTCCAGGCTTTCAGAAGCCTCAGTTGGATCACTAATATGTGGTGGTTGAATCTGCGCAAAAGAGAGCAAAAAGGTTGAAACCTCACACTTCCTTTCCCCCTGGCAAGGAACAGAAGTTTTTGGATGCCATTGGTCACCAAGTTCAAGGATCAATGCTGATCTTCCGAATTGCCGCTTACCAACTCTAAATGACCCAATATAATAGGGTCATTTTTAAGCAGATACAAGAGTTGACAGCCTCCATGCCTCAGTCACTTCCTGAACAACTCCATACCCTAATTAACAAGGGTTTGGAGGCAGGCAAACATGAGATCAGATCATGTTATGACATCTTTGACACTGCAACCAGAGTATCTGCAGCTGCTATTTCAGCGAGACAATGGGCTTGGTTCAAGTCTTCAGACCTTCGACCGGAAGTCCAAGATAGGTTGTCCGACCTCCCCTGCATAGGAGATAATCTCTTTGGTGAGCAGATTCAAAAGACAGTGGCTGAACTAAAGGACCATCATGAGACTCTCAGACAGCTCTCTCTGATACCTTCGGATTATCCTTCCAAACAGCCTTTCCGGAAGGACTCTAAAAAGTCTTTCCATAGACCAAAGACATCCTACCCACCAGCAGCCAGATGCCGTTCTGCGAGACCATTCCTCAAATCACAGTCTCGTCAGACCTGAAAACAAAAGCCACAGACAGCCCCCTCAACCGGGCCCTGCTTTTGGCTTTTGACTCTCGCATAGAGAGCAGCAGCCAGATTACATTACCACACATACCAGTGGGAGGGCGGTTATACCATTTCAACAACATATGGCAATCAATCACCTCGGACCACTGGGTCCTAGCAATAATTGCTCAAGGCTTTCATCTTAATTTTCTCTCCATCCCACCGGATTCCCCACCTCTAATGACGTGGAAAACATCCGACCATTCATTACTCCTGGAGCAGGAGGTCTCCCTCCTACTCCAGTCCAGAGCAATAGAACTAGTACCATTCACTCAGCAAGGCCTCGGGTTCTATTCCCGGTACTTTCTAATACCCAAAGGATCGGGAGGCGTTCGTCCAATTCTGGATCTACAAGCCCTCAACAAGTACCTCCAGAGAGAAAAGTTCAAGATGGTAACCTTGGGCTCGCTTCTTCCTCTTCTACAAAGAGGAGACTGGCTCTGTTCTCTCCACCTCCAGGATGCATACACTCATATTGCGATAATTCCATCTCATCACAAATACCTGAGGTTTCTCGTAGGCCCCAAGCACTATCAGTATCGCGTGCTTCCATTCGGCCTAGCGTCTGCACCACGAGTCTTTACAAAATGCCTAGTTGTGGTTGCCGCCTTCCTCAGGACTCAAGGTGTTCACATCTACCCCTATCTGGACGATTGGTTAATCAGGGCTCCGACTCAGTAAGCCGCTTTGTCATCCCTACATCTCACCTTAAACACTCTAATTTCACTCAGACTTCTCATCAACTACGACAAATCCTGCTTCGTCCCATCTCAAACCTTATCGTTCATTGGGGCAGACTTGGACACCTTATAAGCAAAGGCTTTCCTGCCTCGACAACGAGCCCTCACTCTTGTGTCTCTGGCGCATCAGCTGCAGTCTCAACGCTCGACGACTGCTCATCATTTTCTCATCCTCCTAGGACACATGGCGTCCTCAGTTCAGGTCACCCCAATGGCTCGCCTGACCATGAGAGTCATGCAGTGGACTCTAAGGTCACAATGGACTCAGTCCCTTCAGCCCCTGTCGACCATTGTCCACGTCACCGACTCACTCCGTCTGACTCTCGCCTGGTGGACGAATCAAATCAATCTTCTACAGGGCTCGCCCTTTCAGGCACCAAACCCTCGAATAACTCTAACCACCGATGCTTCCAACTTCGGATGGGGAGCCCATGTGGCCGATCTTCAGACACAAGGTTCTTGGTCTCCAGAGGAAGCCAAACACCAGATAAATTTCCTGGAACTGCGAGCAATTCGAAAGGCTCTCAGAGTATTTCAGGATCGCTTGTCCAATCAAGTCATCCTGATCCAGACGGACAACCAGGTGGCCATGTGGTACATCAACAAATAGAGAGGCACAGGATCCTTCCTTCTGTGTCAGGAAGCTGCACAGATTTGGGCGGAGGCCCTCTCCCACTCGATATACCTCAGAGCCACCTACTTGCCGGGAGTGGACAACGTGTTGGCAGACAAGTTGAGTCGCACCTTCCAACCGCACGAGTGGTCTCTAAACCCCATCAGTAGCGAACTCCATCTTCCAAAAATGGGGTTATCCTCAAATAGACCTCTTTGCGTCACCCCAGAATCGCAAAGTAGGCAATTTCTGCTCTCTCACTCGCAGCCAACATTATCCACCAAGAGACACGTTCTCCCTATCATTTATTTATTTATTTATTTATTTTTGGTTTTTATATACCGGAAGTTCCTGTATACAATACATATCACTCCGGTTCACATTTAACAGAGATAACTATCGCCGGGAAGGCGGTTTACAAGGAACATATTGTATATAATAAATGGATAATCTAAAATAAAGTACAATCAATTATGAAACAACTAAGATCAACTTAGAACACAACCTGGAACATATAACTGAAGTAATATAAGCAATATGGACATTACATTATTGTTGTAAGACAAGGGTGGTTGTTGTTCTTCTTGCTTTAGCTCTCTGGGAAAGCTTGACGGAAGAGCCAAGTCTTGAGTTTCACTTTAAAAGTAGTGTGGCATGGCTCAAGGCGGAGGTCCGGTGGTAGGGAGTTCCAGAGGGACGGGCCCGCTGTAGATAGAGCGCGTTTCCTCAGGGTAGATTTTGCAGGTTGGGTGATCATTCTGTTCTGGTATGCCCATCTGGTTGGTTTTTTAGAAGAGTGTAGTTGAAGCTGGAAGGTTAAGTTGAGGGGAGAGATGTTGTGTATGGCCTTATGAATCATCATGCAGGTTTTGAACTGAATCCTGTATTTGATGGGAAGCCAATGGAGATGCTGGAGGATCAGGGTGATATGGTCCCTTTTTTGGCATTGGTAAGGATCCTTGCAGTGGCATTCAGTACCATCTGGAGTGGTTTGGTGGGGTATGCAGGAAGGCCCTGCAGGAGTGAATTGCAGTAATCTAATTTGGGGAGAATGATGGCTTGGAGTACTGTGCGGAAATCCCTGTAGAGTAGCAGAGGCTTTAGTTTCTGTAGCACTTGTAATTTAAAGTAGCATTCTTTTGTAGTGTTATTTATGAATTTATTGAGGCTGAGTCTGTTGTCTAGTAGTACTCCCAGATCTCTGACTTGAGGTGCGGTGGCATATCCTGAGGTGTCTGGAGAGTTGTTGGATGTTGGCGGGGCAGCTTGATCCGGTGCTATTATAAGGATTTCCGTTTTGTTGGTGTTTAGTATCAGGTTGAGGCTGGATAGAAGATCGTTGATGGATGAGAGGCATTTTTTCCAGAAGGCCATGGTTTTGTGTATGGTCTCAGTGAGGGGGATGAGAATTTGTATGTCATCCGCGTATAAGAAATGGGTGAGCTTGAGGTTAGTAAGTAGCTGACAGAGTGGGAGAAGGTAAATGTTGAAGAGGGTGGGGGAGAGTGACGATCCTTGAGGTACCCCCATCTTGGCTTGGATGGGGTGAGATTCCTTGTTGTTTATCTTAACTTTGTATGTTCTGTTCTCTAGGAAGGACTTAAACCAGTTGAAAGCTGCTCCTGTGATGCCGATGTCTGTTAGTCGTTGTAGTAGGCTATGGTGGTTCACGGTGTCGAATGCTGAGGAAAGATCCAGAAGCGCGAGGAGACAAGGTTGGCCTTTTTCAAGATTGAAGATAATGGTGTCCGTTAGTGTGGCTAATAAAGATTCGGTGCTCTTTTTCTTCCGGAATCCATATTGGTTAGTGGTGAGGATATTGTTGTCGTCAAGGAATTCAGAGAGTTGTCTGTTGACAATTTTCTCCATAATCTTAGCTAGCATAGGGAGGTTAGCTATAGGTCTGTAGTTAGCCGGATCTGTGGTGGGAAGGTTAGGTTTTTTGAGGAGAGGTTTGAGCGATGCTAACTTGAGCTGGTCAGGAACTTGGCCTTGGGCGAGGGAGCAGTTAATGATTTCAGCAACTGGCTTGGCAATGATGTCATGTATTGAATTCAGCAGGTTTGATGGTATATGGTCTAAGGGATGAGAGGACGGTTTTATCTTCTTAAGGATATTCGCTATTTCTAAGGTGGACGTGGGTTCAAGAGTTTCGAGCGTTGCTGTGTATGTGTTGGGTTGAAGAGCGGTTGCTGTAGCTGATTGCGGTCTGTGGTTGCTTGCGTGGATTGTGTGGGGCGTTGGCCCTTTGAGAGGGGCTACGAGTGCGGTGATTTTGTTGTCGAAATAGTCGGCAAGTTCACTGGCTTTTTTTAGAGCTTGGTCATCTGGGATGTTTGGTCCGGGAGGTTTAGTGAGGGCAGAGACATAAGAAAATAGGGCTCTTGAATCAAATGAGAAGTGGTGTATCTTTTTAGAGAAGAATTCTCTTTTTGTTTTGTTGATTTCGTTTCTGTAGGTGTTGAGGCATGATTTGTAGTTGAGGAGGGTTGTCGTAGACGGGCTTTTACGCCATTGGTTTTCCTTGTTTCTAAGCTCGTGTTTACGAGACTTCAGCTCTGTGGTAAACCAAGGTTTCCTGTTGTCTTTGTCCGGGTTGATAGACTTTGTTGTCATGGGACACACTTGATCTGCAACCTTGTTGGTGGTGTTGATCCTTGATGAGGTTGCTGAGTTGGCGTTGGTGAGGTCCAGATTCATTAGTTCTTTAGCTAGGTGTTTGCTTAGGTGATCTCCTGAGCACTGTTTCCTGACTGAGATGGTGATTGTTTGAGTTGTTTGGGGAAGAGGGTCACGGATCTTTAACATTGATGAGATGACTCGGTGGTCAGTCCAAGGAACCACAAGGCAGGTAGGGGTGGAGTGGGATGAAAGACCTTCGTTTATAAAGATCAGGTCTAAAGTATGACCTGCTTTGTGGGTAGGTTCTGTCACAATTTGTTTGAAACCCATATGGTTGAGGGAGGAGAGAAAAGTTTTGCAGTTGGAGGACTGAGGTTGGACGTCCACGTGGAGGTTGAAGTCTCCCATTAAGATGGCTGGTTTTCCTGAATTTAAGTGTTTTGCTGTTAGTTCTATAATAGGGGAAGGGTCTGATTCCAAAAGACCGGGTGGAGCGTAGATTAGCGCGATCGTCAGATGTTTAGAGTTGAATAAAGCGAATTCCATATTTGCTATAGTATTGGATGTCTGCAATGTCAGACCTAGTGATTTTTTGGTTGCTAAGAGGAGGCCTCCTCCTCTTTTTTTGCGTCTGGGTATGGACAGAATGTCGTAGGTCTGGATAGGAAGCTGGTTGATTAGGGTTGTGTCAGTTGGTTTTAACCAGGTTTCTGTGATGGCACAGATATCTGGTTTGGAATCATGGGTAATCCGGTCTCCTATACGCATTCCCTCCACTTCCACTTCTCTCGAAGACTCTCGTGAAGTTACGTCAGGACAAGGGAACCATGATCCTGATAGCACCCCACTGGCCTCGCCAGGTGTGGTTTCCAATACTTCAGGATCTCTTCATTCGCAGGCACATTCCTCTGGGAACAGACCCGCTTCTAATCACTCAAAACAACGGGTGCCTTCGCCACCCCAATCTTCAAGCCCTGTCCCTGACTGCATGGATGTTGAAAGGTTAATCCTTCAGCCGCTAACCTTTCTGATCCAGTCTCCCGTGTCTTGATTGCTTCACGGAAGCCTTCCACGAGAAAATCGTATTCTTACAAATGGAACAGGTTCACGTCAAGGTGCTTTTCTCAGGCCCTTGATCCCTTTACCTGTTCAATCCCGCAGTGTTCTACCTAGACCGTACAGCTGCCCACAGAAAGAGCACTCAATTATTTATCTCTTTCCATCCTAACAAATTGGGGCAACCAGTGGGTAAACAGACTCTCTCCTCCTGGCTAGTGGAATGCATATCCTTTTGCTATCAGCAAGCGGGCATTCTACTTCAAGACCGTGTTAAAGCACACTCTGTGAGGGCCATGGCAAGTTTAGTAGCACACCTACGATCGGTGCCGCTTCCTGACATTTGCAGGGCTGCCACTTGGAGTTCTGTCCATACTTTTACAGCCCACTATTGCTTAGACAAAGCCGGAAGACAAGATTCCATCTTCGGCCAGTCTGTCTTGTGTAACTTATTTACGACGTGACGTACCAACACCCTTCTGCCTGGCCGGTGGGGCTCAGGATGCCCTCTCCAAAATTCCACCCCAATTGTTGTGCCTGTTGCACGTCTTGGGTACATTTGGTGCACGTTGGACATCCTCAGCTCGGTACTCACCCATATGTGAGGACTACCATCCTGCTTGTCCTGTGAGAAAGCAAATGTTGCTTACCCTTAGCAGGTGTTCTCACAGGACAGCAGCAGGATGTTAGTCCTCATGAAACCCGCCCACCACCCCGCGGTATTGGGTTCGTTTTCTTATTTTATTTTCGGCACTGCCTGTAGCTTTGTAACCAGACTAAAGAGGGACCCCTGCTGGCTGCAGGGTTAGTGCCATGCTGGGCATGCCCAATAGGGGCCAGTCAAAGTTCTAGAAACTTTGACAGTTCCGTGATTGGGCTCCATCCTGTGATGTTACCCATATGTGAGAACTAACATCCTGCTGTCCTGTGAGAACACCTGTTACAGGTAAGCAATATTTGCTAAATACAATTAATAAAGCCTTCAGAAGATTGTATTTGTGGTTAAAAAAAAAGAAAATCACGGTTAACGTACAGCGCACGTTTGATGGCTTTTTTCAAAACATTAAAAGGGTACCCCCTCTCTCTAAACCGGGAAAACATCTGCTTAGGTTGATTCACAAATTCCACTTTTGATGAGCAAAGCCACAGAAGTCTTAAAAACTGACCAACTGGGATATTCCTTTTCAGAGTATTATGGGTATTATGATATACAAATACACTTATATAGATTTTTTTCGTATGTTAAAATTGAAATGGTATTTCTCTGGTTCACCTCCCCCTCAAGATGGCTCAATTTTGTATAAAAAACCTAGCTGGGTACCACCCGGCCCTTTTGATCCAGTCCTTCTGACTTTTGAAAAGCTAGTATGATCAGAAATTGAGAAACTGCATTTAAACGATCTTTATTCATATTTCAGTGTCTCTAGAGAAAAAGATTGGCCATTAGGTCTCTAGCAAATGATCAGAATATCGTCATTAAACCTGCTGATAAAGGGGGCGGTATAGTTATTTTGGATAGATCTATGTATTTGGAGGAGGTAACACGGCAATTACAAGACTCGGCTTTTTACTGTCCTCTCCCTTCTGATCCTACTCCGGCTCTACAAAATATTATTAATGAATTGATGCAAAATGCAGTGGATTGTAAATATTACCTCTCGGGACGCCCATTTTTTAGTTGTTCAATTTCCTATCACTCCCACCTTTTACATTCTACCCAAAATTCACAAATCTCTTCAAAACCCACCTGGCCTTCCCATTGTGTCTGGAATTGGGTCCCTCCTTGAGCCTCTTTCTAAATTTGTAGATTTTTTTTCTCCGTCCATTTGTTCCTTTGAGTCATTCATATGTTAGGGACTCATCACATCTTATTACAATCCTATGTGATTTACCTATCCCGTCTGGCCCTTTCTTTTTGTTCACACTCAATATTGTGTCTTTGTACTCCAATATCCCTCAGGAAGATGCATTGGTAATTATTGAGCAGATCCTTAACCTCCAAACCAATATCACTCGGGTCCCTACAGAATTTTTGATTACTCTCATCCGGTTGGCCTTAACAAAAAAATTACTTTCTTTTTTAATCTACTTTTTTCCAACAGATTAAGGGTACTGCCATGGGTGCCACTATGGCTCCTAGTTTGGCTTGCCTATATGTGTACGATTTTGAAGAAAAATGTATTTACCCGTTGTCTTGGTTTACATCTATTTATCTATGGTTACGATATATAGACGATATTTTTTTGATTTGGACTAGAATCGATGTACAATTTTTTTTGTTTATGGACTGGTTAAACAGTTGTAACTGTCATTTACAATTTAACTTTAATATTCATTCTGCCCAAATTTCATTTCTTGATATTCTGATTTCTTTTAGTAAAGATAGTTTCACCACCTCCATTTTTCTCAAAGATACTGATCGTAATATCCTTTTGGCTTTTAATAGTCATCATCCACAAACTCTGAAAAGGAATATCCCAGTTGCTCAGTTTTTAAGACTTTGGTGGCTCTGCTCATCAAAGGTGGAATTTGTGAATCAAGCTAAGCAGATGTTTTCCCAATTTAGAGAGAGGGGGGTACCCTTTTAATATTTTGAAAAGAACCTTCAAATGTGCACTGTAAGTTAACTGTGATTTCCTTTTATGTTACCACAAACATGATCTTCTGAAGCTTTATTAATTGTATTTTGCCTTTTTCCGCTCATAGTCGCACGATTAGTAATATTATTCATCACTTTTGGTCATTACTGTCGTTACTGTTGTGTCCGTCGCTGCTCGACGCCCTCACTCCGCCCTCTTTACCTCTGTGGCGACTCCCTCCGGGTCTGATGGACGGCTGGCTACCGCGGCATCTCCATGCCGTCTCCCTCTGGCGTCCCCGGACCGGCTCGATGCTGCAACTCCGCCATCTTGTCCTGATGCCTAGGGTGCGCGCGCGTGCGTCCCGACTCTTGTACCAGCAAGGGTGCAAACCTCAGGGGCGTCCCCCTGAGATGACATCATCTGCTTCCAATATTTAAAGGTCTTTGAAAACACTAACAAACTGAGTTAGCAAGGGGTAAGGGGATTGCTTCGGCTACACCTCCCAAGCTACTCTGCCTCCTTGGACTTACCAGAGGTACCTGCTCCTCGGGGGCCTCGCTCTTTTCTTTATTTTCAGATTACAGATAGGAACCGGTACTCGCTCCTCGAGGGCCCATGTTCCTGGACACTCTGAAGATTCTCTACTGCCTGGAAGCTATCACTGCTACAAACAACTGTGAGTTACCATTGCTCTCTCAGTGCTTTCCCTGGAACCAGGTACTCGCTCCTTGAGGGCCTAATCCTTTCCAGCTCCTGAGCTTACTTGAGACCTTACGTGAGTTTTGTCATCTAGTTCTATTCATGAACTTTGCCTACTCTGCCTACTCACTTTCTACAGTTTCTCAACAGCTCAGCCATCCTGGGATCGTTGTTCCAGTACCTGAGGGACTACAGCCCTGCCGGGCATATCAGCTCACTACTGCCACCTCTGGTGGTTTATAATAACCTGTTTAATAAAAGAACTAATGTGTGTCTGTGTCCATACTCCAGCCTAGCCGGTGGTCCCTCTCGGGGTATCCTCCCGAGAGCGTGGTCATCTGCCATCGGCCCAGGGATCCACCCACAACTGTACCAGATTCATTACAGATTGCTACTCCTTAGCAAGACGATATGAGACATGACAAGATTGCTGACTCCTCTCTCTCCAGGAGCCCACTACACAGAGCTTTCTCTACAGATTGCTCCTCCTATCTGATTGCTCCTCCCATCAAGCATCTTCTCCATAGCAGATCCATAACAGATTGCTAACTCGAGCAGCAGATATACAACAGATTGCTAACTCCCTAGCAAATTCACAACAGTTACATGATTCTTTCAATTGCCCTCTCTGGTTTACCTTTCATCGCGGTAGAAATCTCCACAACCTCTTAGTTCACTCTGAATTCCGATCGTCTACTTCAATGCCCCAATCGTTGGGAGATCATAAACCTTGTGGTCACTGCTCAGTATGTCCTCTTTCTTTATCTATTTCTTATTTTATTTATTTATTTAATTAATGGTTTTTCTAAACCAACATTCGTCAATAGATATCACATCGGTGTACAACTTGATTAAAAATGCCTTATTAAAAGCATTTAAAATAGTCAATGAAAATGAAATACATTAAACTTAATACAATAAATACATTTAACACTTCTTAAAATTATAGGCACCAAAAAGACAAGATAAAAGTAAAGTTTAAAAGATTTTAGGACTCTGAAAACACTTTCTAGAAAAGCCATGTTTTAAGTGTTTTCTTAAAAGCTTTAGTGACTGGTTCGAGCCGTAGATCCTGAGGGAGAGTATTCCATAGCAGTGGACCAGCAATGAAAAGTGCTCTTTCACAGACTGTGTTTAGGTGCGCAGATTTTGGTGATGGTACTGGCAGTGATCCATTGCTTGCTGACCTGGTATTCCTCTCGGGAGGGTGAAAGTGCAAAGAAGCAGTTAACCAATCCATTTTGTTATTATAGAGAGTTATGTGAATCAAGGATAGAGCTTTGAACTGGATGCGGTAGATAATGGTAACCAGCGTAGATCTTTTAAAATAGGTGTGATGTGTTCTGTTCTTTTAGTGTTGGTTAAGATTCTAGCGGCAGAATTTTGGAGGAGTTGAGGTGATCTGATTGAGGAAACAGGTAGTCCAAGTAATAACGTATTGCAGTAATCTGTCCTTGAAAAGATAAGCGCTTGTAAAACAGATCTAAAATCTTGTTTACACATCCTTCTTCTAAAGCTGTTTTTCATCTGCATAGTACCTCCAATTGTTTTTCCTCAGGTGTGATTTATGGTATTTGCCCCTGCCAAAAACTGTATGTTGGGAAAACCACACATATGATCAAAACTTGTATCATACAACACTGGTCAAATATTAATAACCAATGTGAGAATGCCCCTTTGGTTACCCACTGGTTTTCTCAATCTTACTGCTTCTGACTTGCGATTGTTTTGTTATTGATGTTACCACCTCCGTCCGCGGGGGGGAACTTTTCTGAAATCCTCATTTGTAAAGAGCAGAAATGGATATACACTTTGGATTGTCTTTCTCCGCACGGCCTGAATAATGAGATCGAGTGGAGTTATTTTACCTGAATCTCTTTGTTATGACCTGATTGGTTACTTTCTTCTCTATCTTGATTGGTTGGCGTGTTTTCGCGCCAATTTGACAGTGTTTAAAGATCACCTTGTTCTCTTTATCTATGCGCTCCCTGTAAGCTTGTATGACTACTGATACAGGTACGTTATGTTTGATGTATTGCACCGGCTTTTTCCCATTAATGTGCGGTCCCACCAATTTAAAAACATTTTTGTGTTAAATTTACAGATTTGTTACCTTCATCTGTTTGTCCCTCCCGATGCAGCCTTGCGGCAAAACTCAGGGTGTGTGTCAGGGGACCCTCTTAAAAGTTGAATGTATACTATATAACAGTGGAGTTGTCGCATGAAGCAATAAATTCAGCCACTGATAAGATATTTGTGTGGACTGATAATCTTCTCTGCGCTCATTCTCTCTGTGGTACACTGTCAATAGGACCAGCTAACTCAACCCTTGACAACCAAAATACAAGTTTCAAGGCACATGAAATGAGAATTACGCTAGTGTCTTTTACCGAAGCACTGTTTTCTGTTCAATGTAAACCGAACTGATTTGTAAACCCTTACAAGAATTTCGGTATATAAAACTGTTAAATAAATAAATAAATAGTGTCTGAACACCCCACCTCCACCCCCTATTCAGGAAGGAGCTCATATTCCATGAGGTCCCTCATCAAGTGACCTTAGCATCCTACGCCTCCACAAAAGGTTGGGTTGCCCACACTGGACCATTTTGGATCCATGGTCGCTCCAAGAAAGTTATTATCAAGTAAATCTGTTAGAACGAGATCATGCTTTCATGCATCTTCTCCAAGAGAAAAGCATTTTAATTCAAACCAACAACCAAGTGGTCATGGTTTATGTGAACAGAGAGACATAGGGTAATTGAATCTCTGCCAAGAAGCAATCCAGATATGGAAATGGGCATGTGAGCATCAAGCTGTTCTGCAAGCCACCTACTTTTCAGGGATCTCCAACACACTAGCAGATCTTCTCGTCAGTCTTCCATCTGCATGAGTGGTCTCTGTAGCAATCAATAGCCGATGCACTATTTGACTTGTGGGTTGTTCCAATGATCGATGTACTCACATCAAAACAGAACAGAAAGCTGGAGAAATCTTGCTCAATTCTATCCAACAAACTCAGGTTAATTTAGGATGCTTTCCTGCTCGATTGGAATACAGATCTTATGTATGCTTTTCCGTATCGGAACAGTGCAAAAGGTGCTATCTGAACAGGCTTGGCTAATCCTCATAGCTCCAGCTTGGCCAAGGCAGATTTGTCTTACATATCTCATACAGCTTTCCAGCAATCCTCTGATTCATCTGGGGACAAATTCAACTTTATTAACTTAAGAGGAAGGAAGTCTGCCATCTGAATCTCCCATCATTCAATCTGATGGCTTGGATGTTGAAAGCTCGGTAATTGCAGACTTCTTTTTACCCAAAGAGATTGAAGACATAATAGTTTATATCAGAAAACCTTGACTAGAAGAGGCTTTAAATGACAAAGATTCTGTGTATAGTGTCAACATAATGTCTTGGACCCATTTTCATGTGAGCCCAAACATTTGCTAACTTGCTTTTTCTCTCTTTCTGAATCAGGCCTAGCCACATCCCTAGTAAAAGGATAACTTTCAAAAGCTGCTCACACCCCCATATTGGTGTGCAAAAATCTATTCCTGAGCTATATAGATTATAAAATACACTAAATGTACCCTGCAATATGTGCATACATGTCAAAAAAAAAAAAGTGGAAATATATATTGCACTTATCCAGACAAGTTCCAAATTATCTAGCTAAGTAGCACTGAGAGGAGAGGATCACCTTGCTGGTGGCAGAAATGAATCAGTAAGTTTTGTTTGGGACATTGTCTTTTTGAAAAGTATTGGGGAAAGTTAACTATTTGGGAATATTATTTAGTGTGCTTAGTGTGTTTGTGCTTTTAATAGGCAGTAAGGCAGCAAATAACAGAAGTTAGACTGTATTTTTAAATAGTCAGTAAGGCAGCTAGTGAGCAGTAGTTAGTGTGTTTATTTTTAAAAGTCTGTAAGGCAGCTAGTAAGCAGAAGTTAGTGTTTGTATATTAAAAAGAAAAAAGTAGCCAGAAGCTAGAAATAAGCTAGGAGCAGTGTATACCTAAGTAAAAAGGTTGAAAAGTTCAGTTACTCACCTTAGAAAAGTGTTGAGGTAGTGTGATTTGGTTTGATTATGTACCAACATTTGTTAATCAAGAGAGCAGTGAGTCACTCTGGATGACTAACTGAAGTTAGACTGTTTGTATTTCCCACCCCTCACCCACCCACCCACCCCTAGCTCATCCTTTAATTTATAGGCAGGTGCCACTTACAAAAAATACAAAAAACGCCTTATTGAGAGTTTTATCATTCCCCTGTACACCACTACTAGACATATAGTGAATTCACTAATACATTTATAGGACATTAATTAGACACATTCCTACTCCCATAGCAACCTAAAACTTAAGTAGGAACTGAACAAATTTGAGATGAAGACAGCAGTCCAGCAGCAAGAAGGGGGCTTCCCAGTCTTTTGCATCGAGTGTCACGTGTATGATTTTTTACCCACCAGTGAGAAATTGTACATGTGCATGCGATGAAAAGAGCTCCTGGCTCTCAGAGAATGAGTTCGATCTCTGGAGGCTAGAGCGGCAGACCTGGAGGAGCTGAGCCAAACAGAAAGGTATATAGATGAGACCTTCAGGGACATAGTAGCCAAGTCCCAACTTCAGACTGGCAGCCCTGGTGCTGCCTTGGAGCAAGAAGGTCTCATGATTGGAGAGCATCAACCTGGTGCAGCAGGAAAGGATCCTGTTGCAAGGACTTGCTCTCCAGGTGATGCATTGTCCTTTCGCACTGATGATATCTCCCCAAGGCCTACTGCCCAGGTGAGAAGGGTTAGTTCGGCCGTCATACTGGGTGACTCGATTATTAGGAATGTAGACAGCTGAGTGGCAGGTGGGCATGAGGATCGCCTGGTAACATGCCTACCTGGTGCGAAGGTGGCGGACCTCATGCGTCACCTAGATAGGATTTTAGACAATGCTGGGGAGGAGCCGGCTGTCATGGTACATGTGGGCACCAACGACATAGTAAAATGTGGGAGGGAGGTTCTGGAAGTCAAATTTAGGCTCTTAGGTAGAAAGCTTAAATCCAGAACCTCCAGGGTAGTATTCTCTGAAATGCTCCTTGTTCCACGCGCAGGTCACCAGAGGCAGGCAGAGCTCCGGAGTCTCAATGCATGGATGAGACGATGGTGCAAGGAAGAGGGATTCAGTTTTGTTAGGAACCAGGGAACCTTTTGGGGAAGGGGGAGTCTCTTCCAAAGGGATGGGCTCCACCTTAACCAGGGTGGAACCAGACTTTAAAAAGGAGATAGAGCAGCTTTTAAACTAGAACAAAGGGGAAAGCTGACAGTCGCTCAGCAGTGCATGGTTCAGAGAGAGGTATCTTCAAAGGATACTAATGATGCATTAGAATTAGGGCATCCCGACAGTGAGGTTCCAATAATAAGAAAAGTAGTCCAAGTGCCTGTAACTAAAAACTCACCTGAGCTAAAATAAATTCTAACTTACCCCTATCAATTAAAAGCAGAATGTAAATTCAAACAAAAAACAAACTTTGAAATGTTTTTTGCTAATGCCAGAAGTCTAAGAAGTAAGATTTATTTATTTAATACTTTTCTGTACTGACCTTCATGGTTAGATGACCATATCAGATCGGTTTACATCGAACAGGGGAAGATGGGAGAATTAGAATGTACAGCAGTGAATGATGACATAGACATTGGCATCTCAGAATGTACAGCAGTGAATGATGACATAGACATTGGCATCTCAGAGACATGGTGGAGGAGGACAACCAATGGGACAGTGCTATACCGGGGTACAAATTATATCGCAATGACAGAGAGGAGCACCCGGGAGGCGGTGTGGCACTTTATGTCCGGGATGGCATAGAGTCCAACAAGATAAACATCCTGCATGAGACTAAACGCGCAATTGAATCTTTATGGGTGGAAATCCCTTATATGTCGGAGAAGACTATAGTGATAGGAGTATACTACCATCCACTTGCTGAAGATGGTGAGACTGACAGTGAAATGCTAAGAGAAATTAGGGAAGCTAACCAAATTGGTAGTGCGGTAATAATGGGAGACTTCAATTACCTATGACTAGAACACGTGGTACTGGAAACTTTATCGATTTACAATGCTGTATATGACGATACTTATATATATTTAAAATATAAATTTAAGGACCATCATACCACCCATGGTGCTCACAAGTTAGAACTTGTATCTCATGCACTTCATTTGGGTCACTTTTAATCATTGGTCCGAATCGGCTAGCATCCAAAACTTCAGTATTCAATTTTTTTGTTTTTTTGTTTTTTAACGTTATGTATTAAAAGGTATAAACTTCCCTTCTGTAGCTGTCGGGGTCAATCGTCCAACGTGCGCGCTTTGCAACACTGCTGCTTCAGAGACATCGGTTTAAACTCTCCTGATCCAGTAGTCCCCTTCCAATTCATTAACGGGGATATAGACAGGTCTTCAACGGTGCGAATTTGTGCGAAAAACTTGAGCGATGCTGCAGGTCCGTCAATTTTTCAGACCCGACGCCATTTCCCCGCTTTAAAAGTGGGGAAATGGCGGGGAAATGGCGTCGGGAAATGGCGGGGAAATGGCGTCGGGTCTGAAAAATTGACGGACCTGCAGCATCGCTCATGTTTTTCGCACAAATTTGCACCGTTGAAGACCTGTCTATATCCCCGTTAATGAATTGGAAGGGGAGTGCTGGATCAGGAGAGTTTAAACCGATGTCTCTGAAGCAGCAGTGTTGCGAAACGCGCGCATCGGACGATTGACCCCGACAGCTACAGAAGGGAAGTTTATACCTTTTTAATACATAACGTTAAAAAACAAAAAAACAAAAAAATTGAATACTGAAGTTTTGGATGCTAGCCGATTCGGACCAATGATTAAAAGTGATCCAAATGAAGTGCATGAGATACAAGTTCTAACTTGTGAGCACCATGGGTGGTATGATGGTCCTTAAATTTATATTTTAAATATATATAAGTATCGTCATATACAGCATTGTAAATCGATAAAGTTTCCAGTACCATGTGTTCTAGTCATAGATTGTTTCAATCGTGGGACTATATAGTAAGAGAAATTTGGGATTAGACTTCAATTACCCCAATATTGACTTGGTAAATGTATCATCGGTAGAGATATAAAGTTCCTGGATGGAATAAATGATATTTTTATGGAGCAATTGGTTCAGGAACCGACAAGAGAGGGAGCAATTTTAGATCTAATTCTCAGTGGAGCACAGGATTTGGTGAGAGAGGTAACGGTGGTGGGGCCGCTTGGCAATAGTGATCATAATATGATCAAATTTGAATTAATGACTGGAAGGGAAACAGTAAGTAAATCCATGGCTCTCGTGCTAAACTTTCAAAAGGGAAACTTTGAGAAAATGAGAAAAATTGTTAGAAAAAATCTGAAAGGAGCAGCTACAAAGGTAAAAAGTGTGCAAGAGGCATGGTCATTGTTAAAAAATACCATCTTAGAAGCACAGTCCAGATGTATTCCACACATTAAAAAAGGTGGAAAGAAGGCAAAACGATTACCGGCATGGTTAAAAGGGGAGGTGAAAGAAGCTATTTTAGCTAAAAGATATTCATTCAAAAATTGGAAGAAGGATCCAACAGAAGAAAATAGGATAAAGCATAAGCATTGCCAAGTTAAATGTAAGACATTGATAAGACAGGCTAAGAGAGAATTTGAAAAGATGTTGGCCATAGAGGCAAAAACTCACAGTAAAAACTTTTTAAAATATATCCGAAGCAGAAAGCCTGTGAGGGAGTCAGTTGGACCGTTAGATGATCGAGGGGTTAAAGGGGCACTTAGAGAAGATAAGGCCATCGCGGAGAGATAAAATGATTTCTTTGCTTCAATGTTTACTGAAGAGGATGTTGAGGAGATACCCGTATCAGAGAAGGTTTTCATGGGTAATGATTCAGATGGACTGACCCAAATCACGGTGAACCTAGACGATTTGGTAGACCTGATTGACAAACTGAAGAGTAGTAAATCACCTGGACCGAATGGTATACACCCCAGGGTTCTGAAGGAACTAAAAAATGAAATTTCAGACCTATTAGTAAAAATTTGTAACCTATCATTAAAATCATCCATTGTACCTGAAGACTGGAGGATAGCTAATGTAACCCCAATATTTAAAAAGGGCTCCAGGGGCGCTCCGGGAAACTACAGACCAGTTAGCCTGACTTCAGTGCCAGGAAAAATAGTGGAAAGTGTTCTAAATATCAAAATCACAGAACATATAGAAAGACATGGTTTAATGGAACAAAGTCAGCATGGCTTTTACCCAAGGCAAGTCTTGCATCACAAATCTGCTTCACTTTTTTGAAGGAATTAATAATCATGTGGATAAAGATGAAACGGTAGATGTAGTGTACTTGGATTTTCAGAAGGTGTTTGACAAAGTTCCTCATGAGAGGCTTCTAGGAAAAGTAAAAAGTCATGGGATAGGTGGCGATGTCCTTTCGTGGATTACAAACTGGCTAAAAGACAGGAAACAGAGAGTAGGATTAAATGGACAATTTTCTCAGTGGAAGGCAGTGGTCAGTGGAGTGCCTCAGGGATCTGTATTGGGACCCTTACTTTTCAATATATTTATAAATGATCTGGAAAGAAATACGACGAGTGAGATAATCAAATTTGCAGATGACACAAAATTGTTCAGAGCAGTTAAATCACAAGCAGATTGTGATAAATTGCAGGAAGACCTTGTGAGACTGGAAAATTGGGCATCGAAATGGCAGATGAAATTTAATGTGGATAAGTGCAAGGTGATGCATATAGGGAAAAATAACCCATGCTGTAGTTACACAATGTTAGATTCCATATTAGGTGCTACCACCCAAGAAAGAGATCTAGACGTCATAGTAGATAACACATTGAAATCATCGGTTCAGTGTGCTGCGGCAGTCAAAAAAGCAAACAGAATGTTGGGAATTATCTGATTCCATAGTTTCGACGCTGCAGGATCCGAGGGGTTTCCACTAATCTGCGCTATGAGACTCCTGAGCTCGCCCCGATCTCCTCATGGTCCGCGACCAGCCATCCGGCAGTGTAGGACGCAAAGGGAACAGTGTGGTCCGCGACCAGCCCCATGTGCTGTGTAGGGTGCCTGAGGGACTCGCCTTCCTTGTCCTAAGTCTTTGTTCCAAGTTCCATGTTCGAAGTCTTCAGCTCTACGTCTCCACGTTCCAAATCCCAAGCTCCACGTCGTTCTCCTCGAGAGTCCCAAGTTCCAACGTTCCAAGTTCCTAGAACTAGCCAGGGACCTACATTGTAGTCCTGTGTTCCTAGCTCCGTCTATCTCTGCTCCTGTGATGCCCATTCACGCACACACACCTCACCCTGGGTGCGACTCATGTTTCGACCTGCGCCGCCCTGTGGCCAAGGGTTCCGCTCTCACAAGAGCAAAGTGATGCGCACCGAGCCCACACCATCGGCCCCTGAAGGCTGCGCTCACAACATATATGCTAATTTTTATGCATGCATCCTTCTGAAAATTCACCTGTAATTTTCATCATTGATATATCATTGATTTTCATTTGATTTTCATCATTGGTATATCATTGTGGCACATCTTGGTGCCACAATGATATACCATGTTTAAATCTATAGTAAACCTATCTCAACTCATACATTGGTATTGAGGTTTATAAAAGGCTTAAGGCAAGTTAAATATCTGGTGCATTGAAACCTGAATCCGTCTCAGTAGATGAAGCCACCCTTCAAACCATTAGAATTAATTTCTTTTAAGTTTTTGATATAGAAAGTAGTGTTCATGTAGCAGTAACATCAGCCAGAAGAGTCAGGGAATTTCAAGTATTACTTCACTATCCACTATATATGCAGTTCTTCCACAATAAGGTAGTGCTTCTCACTCATACGACATTTCTACATTAATCAGTCCACCTTATTGCCTACCTTCTTTCTGAGGCCACACGCACATGAAAGGGAGACAGCCCCTTCATACTATAGATTGCAAAACAGCTTTGGCCTCCTGCAAGAGAAGAACTCAGCTGCATTGCCAAGATTCACAGCTCTTCATATCTTATGAGCCTAAGAGACTTGGCATAACAGTCACTAAAACTACATGGTCTAATTGGATAGCGAACTGCATACAGCACTACTACACAGCCACAGGCCTATAAACTACAGACTATATCAAAGCTCATCAGGTTATAGTTATAACATCTTCCATTTTTCATCTACAAGCAGTACCTCTCAAAGACATCTGCAAACCTGCAACTTGGTCATCAGTGCACATCTCTATGTCCCATTACTGTCTGGACAACCTCTTATGGAGTGGCAGTAAATTCAGACAAACAGTTTTACTTAGCTTGTTCACCCAGTGGCCTACTCTCCACAGTGGGGTTTGGGTTGCTAATTCAGTAAACACTCTGCTGCAGTGTTCGGCTTGGGATACCCCACATGTCATAGCTAATTCAGCCATGCTTATCAATGGAAAAAGCATGCTTGTTTACTGTAAACAGTGTTTTCTGTAGATAGGATGAATTAGTCAAGCTAAATACTCCATCTCTCTGCAGAATCGACTGCCTAGCTGGATGTAGCTCTAAAATTGACTGAGATAGCATCCATGTAGGAATTCCCACACATTCTGTACTAGCTAGAAGAAACGAGTTTGTTTGGTGCTGCTGGATGAAGTCACCCTTATGTCAAGGCTAATTCATCATGCTATCTATGGAAAACACCGTTTATGGTAAACAAAAGTGCTTTTTCCAGCTACAACCCCCCCCCCCCCCCCCATAATCATATTGATATCAGCTTTCACCTTTATTTCCACCTTTCCCCCAGGCTGCTGGCTTCTTCTCTGGTGGAACTTGTTGCTGACACTCTGAAGCTCCGGTAGTCTTTATCAGTGGTGTGAGGCGTGCAGTGCTAGTGCTAACCCTCTGCTATTATGAGAAGTCCATTTCACCCAATTCCATGGCAAAAGGGATATTTTGCTGCAAGTGCTGCTGAATTGCAAGAAACAGAGTACCTTAATTATGCAATATTTGCAGAATACTTTAAATGTAAGAATCTGGCCTCGCTGGTGTTTGCACCCATGTTCTGAACTTCTTCTGTTATTAAACTAACCTGATGGTGGGATTTTTTATTCACGGATCTGAGCTGGACATCACAGAGCAATCGTGCGCAAGCATTACCTCAAGGTTTCATTCTTGCACAGAGACTGTCCTCACTTTCGTACTAATCTATCATGCAGATATGGGTGGTTGTGTATATCAGAGATATTAATGATATCCTGGGTGGAATGCCCTGGCTTTCGGATGCCATGATGTTTGTTTAATAAGCAGTCCTTCTTTTTCAATTTACAGAATTTAAATGGAGCAGTCACAGAAGAGGTTTTTAAAACGGAATATGGATCGTGTCTAGCAAATTTCCTGAAACCCGTCCTTCCAGTGCGTCGCACCAGAATATCTAAAGAACAAAACAGAACAAAAGAAAACAGTCAAACTGGTTTCTCCCCTTCTCCTCTGGCACTGTGTGATGGAAGCAGGAAGTCTTTGATAGCGTCTGCTTGTTGTGCACTGGATCAGACAAAGTGGGCAGAAGCTGAATGAGGGAATCAGCATTGCAGAGGAGGTCATCACCTCTGGGGTCTACTAAGGCTGTGGAGGGGCTTCTGGGATCACAGAACCTGTTTTGAGAGAAGCTGATAGCTTTGGAAGAAATCCAGTATGTCACTTTTTTGCCTTTGCTAAACGTCTCAACGTATAAACTGGGGCACGTTTTTTATTTCATGGGTAAGAAGGGGATGAAGGAAAGCCATGAAATCACAGGCAAAGTCTGCCATCAAGATGCTGTGTAGCTGGATTTCTCTCTTCTGTAAGTAAAACCTGAATTGCTTTTGATAAATCTTTATTTTTTCAGTAATATTTAAGGAAAAAACGTTATTCTGCTGTCAAGCTAGTTGAATGGGATATGCCAGCATGAAGTAACCATTCAACACAGTGTTTTTTTTACATTACTTTATGCTTCTACCCTGCAATCCTAGAAGCAACTACTCTGCTGGAGAAACACCAAAATTGTATTTTATTTTCAAATTAGTTTTAAGGTGGTTTAATCCTCTGGGTTTGGGCAAAGTCCAAATGATTTTGTTCCCAGTGGGTTTGAGTGGCAGAGTGTAATCCACCTCCCCTATCCCCAGTATCTCAATTTCAGCCAAAAGTCCAGGGAGGAACAGAACAGCTAAAATGGCCATGATGTGATCAGAACAGAAATTCATTGACCACTGAGCCAGTATCAGCCATTAAATTAGCTCAGCAACTAGTTTCCCTTTATAAGTAACTTCAGGATAGTTTGCCATTCTATTTATTTTTATTTAGATTTGTCTTCTACCTTTCCATGGTATACTCAGGTGAGTTTGTTCAGCTTTTCATCTTCAGTTTTGCCACTTTTTAAACTTTGCTTTAAAAAGGTCGATGCCAAGTGACATAAAGGACACCATAATCTCCAAAAGAGCAGGTCTAGTGTTCAGTCAGGTGCAAATATTTTCTGTGCTGATCCAAATAAAAAGAGAAAAAGGTGTTCATAAAAATTGAAAACACATTCACAGGCATACTCCAGCATGTTATTATTATTAGTTATTGAATCTAATATACCGCCTGTAAAATAATTTATCCAAGTGGCTTTACAATAAAAAAGTATATAAAATATAATCAAGACTGCGTTTAGACAAAATACAAAACAGTGTTGTACAACAAAATAACATCATTTGAAAAGTGCCAATTGATTTATAACACAAACATGTCTGCATATTTTAATTAAATTTAAAAAATAGGATAAATTCCTTCTTGTCAAAGAATGACACTATGATGGGCAGACTGGATGGGCCAGTTGGTTGTTTTCTGCCATCATGTTTCTAATTTTTAAAGAGAATTTTGTTTAGTCTTTGGAGTTGGGAATGGTTCTGGTATTGCCTCAATATGTTTTCTGGGGTGGGTGTGATAGCTGGTAATGATCATGGTCTCTGGGGGAGGGGAGAAGTCTCAGCCATTCCATAACCAGAGAACCTAGGAATAAAATCCATGTAGCTCCCCAGATGCTGAATTACTAATGAGGTTTTCTGTCTCTCTTACCTTTGAAAATTACCCTGCTTATGTTCTGTTTTAGAAAAAAAAAATCCATTGGTTTGGTTTTATATTAATTAAAATTGAAAGGAAGAAGTCCATATTCAAAAGAATTTAACTGAATAACTCAGAAATTATCAGGCTAAATGAAGTTTGGGCACTTATCCAGCTAAATATTAGCTGGTTAATAAGTTAGCTATAATTTAGCCTGATATGTTAGGAGCGTTCCAGGGGCATAAGTGGAAGGAGTTGAGTTAGCTGGCTAAGTTATCTAGCTAACTCCAATATTCAGAGTTAGCTGGCTAATTTAACTGGCTAAGTCTGGTTGGGCCAAAGAGCTGTCCTAAAATTAGACAGATAAAGTTGGATACCCAGTTATATTCAGTATTGCGGCTGTGCTATTGAATATACCTCCAAAGTTAGCCAGATAAGTTTATCTGACTAACTTTAGATATCTGGACAGTGACTGAATATGGACCTAGAAATGTTTTATTTATTTATTTAAAAACATTTTTTCTTTACCGTCGTTAAGTTAAATACCATCACAACGGTTTACAGAAGGGCACAATAAAGAGAAATATGGGTGGTATAGATTACAAATTACTCGTGTGCCATCATAGTACAGTAACAATTTAAAATAATAAACTAGGTGTGTAAGTTAAACCTGATTGTTAGGAACAAATTAGGCAGTTTGATTTTAACATTAATATGCTTATGTAGGTTACTAAAAACGTCTAGCTTGGTGCATCCTTATCGCTCAACTATTTTTCTCCTTTTCTTTATCTTTATAAAATGCTTGTTTAAAAAGCCAGGTTTTCAGATTAGTTTTGAATAATTTCAGATTTGTCTGTAGTCTTATTTCGAGTGTATAGAATTTGTCTCATAATAGTCCAAAATACCAGAGTGGGGGCTTTTGGAGTATCTGTTGGTTTTGGTTGCCTACTTTAAATGTTTGTTGTATGAGCTGATGGAGGTTATGCCTTTATACGTCTGATATTCTATGTTCCAGCATATTTCAGTAGGTAGTTACCATGTCTAGAAGGCTGTTTTCTCTGTTGAAGTGATGGTAGGTCAAAGGTGGTTTAAGGGAAGGATAGAAAAAGGGATGGGACTTTATTTGCAGAGAATTACTTGAGTTATGATCGCCCTTGTACAATCTAGCGTCCTCAGTACAGGCAAGAGTATCTGGCACCCTAGGCAAACCTTCGACCGTGCACCCACTTCCCCAACTTACCTATTAGTAGCAGCTCCAGCAGAGTGTTCCCTCTTACTGGCAGCAGTGGCTTCAGCAGAATGCTCCCTTCTTTGGTAGGTATTAGATCTGGCACAGCATCCCTCTCTGCCTCACAATGGAAGAATTTTCCTGCCCCCAAAATTTTGACACTCTAGGCAACCACTTAGTTTGCCTAATGGAAGGACCAGCCCTGAGTATCCTGCCCTTGAGGTCTGTAGATAGACTAGTTTTAAAGATGTCATACTAAATGTTAGGTCCTTAAAAGAAAGGACCTCAAATTCCTATCTTTTTATATGAAGATGGATTTTTTTTATGTTTATCCAAAGCATGGCTAAGGGAGGGAGAGGAATCGGCTGTGGGGTTAGCTTGCCCTTTGGGTTTTTGGCTTTCATTAAATCTAGGGAGATGTTGCCATGATTTTCAAAAATTCTTTGCTACTCACTTCAACACCAGCTCACCAACCAGCTAGGATGGATTGATTTCTGTTTCATCAGAAACCCGAGATCTAGGGGTCATGTTAATTTATGGGGACTATCATACCTCAGCAAACTCCCTTCAGGAGCTCTACAATTTAATTTATAGTGGAGATTTATCCCAGAGTCTTAATTCTGGGAGATTTTTATCTGCAAGGAGAAGGAATTTTGATGCAGGGCATAGATTTCCATCAGTTAGTACATTTTCAGAAAAGTGTCATGCATTGGAAAAGTTAGCTGGAATCTATAAATTACCAGGTATTAAATATTATTGGAGGAAGAGAAAAAGACCTTGGAAGAACTGATTGCATATCTCAAACAGGTACTGGAAGGACCCAGGGAGAGAAGGGGTACCTGTCCTGAAAGGGTAGGAAAACTATGATTTCTTTTTTTTTTGTGCTGTGGATTCTGTTGCAGTAAGTGTATCTTTTGGACTTTGTGTATCGCCATCAGTTTTGTCCTCCCAGATCTCTACCAGAGCCCGATTTACTATGAAAAGGAATAATCCATTTACTGGATGGGAGAGAACAGAGAAGTAGTTAATGTGGGTTTGTAGCTCCCTCATGTTGAGTCTGGAATGGTGTGCTATTACAGGCTAATTTTAAAATGAGTGCATGGACACCCATATATGCGTGTAACGGCATGCGAACGAACATGCACTGGAATTTGAAATTGTGCACATGTTTCCGCATGTAAGATTTAAAATACGCTGAGCGTGCGTAAGCATGCTCCTAATTTTAAGAGGTTATGGGCCGGATTTTAAAAATGTTATGCGCGTAAATCCAGAGGATTTACACACGTAACCGCTCTTACGTGCGCCGGGCCTATTTTATAGAGGCCTGGTGATGCGCGTAAAGCCCCGGGACGCGTCTAAGTCCCAGGGCTTGCAAAAAGGGGTGGGGGTGGGGCCAGAGGCTTCTAACACAGCGGCCATTGCCGTTGTGTCCAAGAATCATGTGCCGGCAGGCTGCCGGCGCACGCAACTTGCGCCTGCCCAGAGGCAGGTGCAAAAGGTAAAATAAAAATTTTGGGGGCGATTAGAGTAGGGCTGGGGGGGGAAAGGTTAGGGGAAGGGGTGGGAAGGTCATGTTAGGGGGAAGGAATGGGGGAAGGCAGCGCGGCTCAGCACGTGCAAGGTGCACAATTGTGCACCCCTTCGCGTGCGCCGACCCCCAATTTTATAACATGCACGCGCCTGCGCATGCATGTTATAAAATCTGGCGTACATGTGCAGGAGTAGCCGCGAGTATCTTATAAAATCTGGGGTCGGCGCGTGCAAGGGGGTGCATATTTGTGCAACTTGCGCGTGCCGAGCCCTGCGCGCGCTGCCCGTTCCCTCCGAGGCCACTCCGAAATCGGAGTGGCCTCGGAGGGAGTATCTTATAAAATCTGGGGTCGGCGCGTGCAAGGGGGTGCACATTTGTGCAACTTGCGCGTGCCGAGCCCTGCGCGCGCTGCCCGTTCCCTCAGAGGCCACTCCGAAATCGGAGTGGCCTCTGAGGGAACTTTCCTTCTACCCCCCGCACCTTCCCCTCCCTTCCCCTACCTAACCCACCCCCCCCCCCCCTGGCCCTATCTAACCCTTCCCCCTTCCTTTGTTGGCAAAGTTACGCCGGCCGGAGGCAGATGTAACTTTGCGCGCGCCAGCAGGCTGCTGGCGCGCCATCACCTGACCCAGGGGCTGGTCTGGAGGCCTCACCACCCCCCCGGGCCAGCGCCACGCCCCCGACATGCCCCGAAAATCGCGCCGCCCACCCGGCACGCCCCCGACACGCCCCCCCCTTGCGAAGCCCCGGGACTTATGCGCGTCCCGGGGCGCGCGCAGGGGCTTTTAAAAGGGTTACGCGCATAACCTATGTGCATAACCCTTTTAAAATCCGGCCGTATATGAGCATATCTACTTCATGTATCTTCCTTAAGAAATTGACAGCTTTAACTTGTGCAGGTTAGCAGATTTTAAAACATGTTTATGTGAGGGACATTCCCACTTTTTCCAATTAGTCCATAAAGTTTGCCCAGTCAATCTCAAGGTCATCCAGACCCCCTGACTCTTCATCCTGCATGACCTATAGTTGACCCAGATCCTTCATCCTTTCGTGTAAGGTCAAAAACGTGAGACCTGTAGACTTGCTCCTCATTAGGAGCAGCAGTAAAGATACGGGTAAGAAGCCGCCGCATACTGCGGCCACTGGTTTTAAAATATGGAGTTACGTGCTGTATATCCAGATATACCTGGAGAGATTGAACCTTGGAAAGCGTTAACGTTTTACCCTTGTCCTGCTCTCCCCGTGGTGCTTGTTTTTGCAGGCATTATTTAGAGGGATGTGGGCAGCTCAAGCTTACTTGACAGTCTTTTGCTCTTTATATACCTTGTGCAGACCCAGACTTTATTCTCTACTGTAAACTGGGGGGCTTTCTAAGGTTGTCTATCCACAACTTTCTTCAGTGAATTCTTAGCCCATTCCAATTCACATTGGATTTGCAAAGGTAATTCTGTTAAAGCATTTACCCATTGTGTCGCTGCAGGGATCCTGGACTGCCGGCCTCCCTTGAGTGGAAATGAGGATGGATACCATAGCTTGCAAAGAATGGGGAGGTTTTAGTCACCAAGGGCTCAAAGTTATTATATGCAAACTCTGCCATAGGGAGTAACTGCTTCCAGTTCATCTGATGAGTTACAGAAGCAGTAGAGATACTGTTTTAAAATCTGATTTCACCAGATTGCAAGTGATATGCTGATGATAAATGGAGCTGGACATTCAGGAGCTTAGTTATCTCTCGTCAAAAACGTGCAACAAACTGGGAGCTTCGGTCCAAGACTATTTGAGATGGCAGATTATGGAGACACACTACTTCATGAATAATAGATCTGCTGTTTCACGGAAAGAGGGCAGACCTGTAGTGGTTATTAAATGGGCCATCTTAGTAAATGAATCCACCACCACCAGAATCGTGGTTGTTCCTTGCAAATGGCAAGAGTAGTCCATGAGGAGTGTGACATGGCACTTTATTCTGGGCACAGACTTTATAAGAGGAGACGTATTCGGTTCTATTTTGACTATATCCTGGCCACCAAAATTCCCAAGCAACTAGTTTTTATGATAATCATAATGACCTGCTAGATCATTGCAGCTTTGCAGAACTTCCAAACATGACAGACCTTCCAGAGTATAGTTAATCCTTTCTATAAAGGATTGACTATATACTCCAAACGATATCTTTTGGCCAGACGTGTGCAAACTCGTCATGCTGCAGGTTCCCAAGTATTTCCTCCATCAATTCAGAATTTCTAATTCCTGAAGGCAAAGTTCTCCAGTCAAAGGATTGTGATGGGAGCTTCTGGATCTGCAGATTCTTCCCTTCCCCTCTGGGGTAAAGTATCTGCCTTACTGTTCAGGAAGCCTGGTCAGTAAGTTAATATGAAATCAAACCGGGAAAAGAAGAGAGACCAACAAGCTTGCCTGGAATTCATGTTTTGCGTGATCTTTAGAAATTCTAGATTCTTGTGGTCAGTGAAATCCTGGATTGGTGACGGGCTTCTTCCAGAAGGTGACACCAATTCTCAAACGCAGTTTTTATAGCCAGACGTTCCTTATCATAGACGTGATAGTTATTTTCAGTGGCTGTAACTTAATGAGAGTAGAAGGCACATGGATGAAGGAGGTCTTTAGGTCCCCTCTTTTGCAATAGATTAGCCCCAATAGCCACCCTTAATGCATCAGCCTCAACTATAATGGTTTCTGTGGATCTGGATATATTAGGATCGGGGCAGTGATAAAGACTGCCTTCAGCTGAATAAATACCAATTGCTGTTTGTGGATCCACTTGAAAGAAGTCTCCTTCTTCAAAACCTCTGTTAGAGGAACTGTCAGTTTGGAAAAGCCCAGTATAAAACATCTCAAACCCCAGGAAGCTTTGGATTTCCTTAACAATTTTTTGGGACAGGCCATCGGGCTACTGCACTGACCTTACTGGGGTCCATTTGTATTCGTTTGGGTAAAATTTATCCACAAAATTCCACTGATTTCTTTAGAAAATATCAAGATGTCATCCAGGTAGATAACTACACGCTGAACTAGCATGTCACAAAATATTTTATTTACCAGGTTTTGGAACATAGCAGGAGCATTTCATAAACCAAATAGAATCACCAGGTATTCAAAGTGGACACATTGTGTTGAAAACACCATCTTACATTCATCTCCCTTCCTAAGAGTACAAATAGAGGCTAGTGACTGTGGGTCACCTGAAGGCATTCCAGTAGTTCATTAACAAGAGGCAGGGGTAGTGGTTGCTAATCGTTATGGTGTTTAAGAATCAGTAGTCAATACAAGGTCGGAGGGAACAGTCCTTCATGGGCACGAACAGGGTCTGCGCATCCACTAGGCGAACTAAGCAGTCGCCTAGAGCATCAATCCTTAGGGGGCGCCAAAGTCGCCAGCACGAGCCACCCATTGCTGTTGCCAAAGATAGAGAGAGGCCACTGGAAGAGCCCATTCAGCCAGTGGGGAAAACAAGGAGAGTAGCCCACAGTCTGTGGCTGAAAATAAGGAAAGGCCTAAGGAGAGAGACACCAGGCAGGGACATGGGTGGAATCCACGGCTGAAGAAAAGAAAGAGAAGCCTGGGAGGAGCCACAGGTGGAGCCCAAACTGCCCGCAGCCAAAGACAGAAGATTGGAGAAGGCTGTGGGTGGAACCCAACCCACCTGTAGTGGAAGATGCAAGAAAGAGAGGTCCAGGAGGACTGTGGGTGAAGCCCAACCCACCCGCGGCAGAAGACAGAAGGGAGGGTAGCAGAAGGGGCCTACTAAAGAGAGCAGCAAGAGGTCCATGCAGCCGCCGGTGGACTCCAACCCATTGGCAGCAGAAGAAGAGAGAGGCCCGCACTGTGCCGGAAGAGGGAAATTCTTCTGCTGTTCCTTCATGTGCGCTGTCCGCTTCCAAGATACTCAACACTCACGGTGTTAGCCCTTCTCTTATGTGCATCTCGTGTTAACACCCTAAGTGTTGATTACCGTGAAGTCAGATGGCTCATGAGGAGGAGCTGCAGAAAGGACTCCTACAGCTCTGCAAAGAATCCTGTTCTCCCCCAAGGAGGGAGGCACCAGGTGGTGGCAGCAGCAACAGCAGAGGAGTAAGAGAGACCTGTGGACCCTGCTTGTGTAGTGTGTGTGTGTGTGTGAATGGGAACATGCCTGTGGTAGATGTGTATGAAAAAGGTTTGCGGCGCCCCCCCCCCCCTCACTAATCCATGACAAGCTCAGGATGATTGGAAATCAAAAGTTTTCAGGCATGGGAAGTGGAGATTATTTCCTTCTTCTTTTAATTATTGGGTGTTTAATGTGTCTGCTATTTTGAAATATTTTACTGCTGGTTAGAAATTTTAAAACTTTTTATATGAGTTCTTAATTATTGGATATTTTTCTGTTTGTCATCTGTGTGGCAATTATTCTTTTTATTAGTATGGTTTATTATGATTAATTTATATTTCTTGATTTTGTTTGATTTATGAGGACTGGTGGTGATTCTGTTTTTCATTGTTGCACTTCATACAGAGTCTGGCTTGTTGTGGTTTCCAGTTCAGTTTGTATTCACATTTCTATTTATACTTTATAGTCTTTTTATTCTGTTTGGTGAGATTTGTTTTTGTACTGCATGAGTGACTGAGGTGAGGTATTCTGGTAGTGTGTAGTTTCTCGGTAGGGATCTATAGCAGCTTGGCTTGTTCTGTTTTCCTAATAGGAGATGTATTGGTGTTTTAGGACCTGGTGTAATATTTGCAATATTGCCTTTTCTTTCATAGGTAAGGTGGTTATTGTTAAGTATTGGCACTTAGTGCTGATTTTGTATGGGAGGTGTACTTAATTGTAATTTTAATTCAGTTTATTCATGGCTTTCTGAGTGCCAAACCCACATGCAAAATTGCTTTTGTATTTTTGCAGTGTTTTCTGGTTGGCACACAGCAGTATCTGTAAATGTAATATATATGGTGTAAGTAATATTTTTAATTCATAAAACTGAACTTTGTCTTTTTCATGTAAATGTTATTATAAAATGAATAATTTTTAATTGTGGTGGACTGGGCTGGGGTTTGTGGACAGAATTGAGGTCAGGGGGGCGGGGTGGTTGTGGGGAGGTGCAAAGTTGTAAGGTTCACCTAGGATGCCTAATACTCTTGCACCAACCCTGCGCATGAAGAAGATGGGTACCCTAGTTAGTGAAGTTGAATAAATCCTTTTTGCAAGTTTTCCTTTAGACATTCTTGGGAGGGCCTTCAGTTCCAGCTCTCATAAGGATTAAATTCTTCCAAAAGGGAAAAAAACAGTTGATGATCAACTACTTTTTGTAATATTTTTGATGGAGAAGGAAGATTAGATTCTGGATGAAATTTTTTCAAATTATTTGGCTTCAAAGAGGTTTTTTTTTCAATAATAGCTTAACAATAGCATCCTATAACTAATGAGAAGAGCATAATTAATTGTTTTGCTGATTTTTTACCAGCCAGGATGGATCAGTGACACACAAACTTGGCCTAATTTGGATCAGAATAGCTTCTAGCTCCCAATCATCTCAAGGCACAAACACACTCAAATGTGGCCCACTTTTCTCAACTACTGACTGTACAATATCAACAGTTGGACCAGCATCCAAACCTTCCCATATAAATGCAATTTTCTGTGAGAATAATTGAATAAAACTCTCAAAATTAGCAGTGGAAGGTAAGTTAGTTTATGCTAACAAGTGGATCTGAGTAATTAACCTTTTCACCACCTTAAAAAGATCACCAGCCTTTATTAATACAAAAACTCAGACTTCCGGTTATGGCGCTGGGCTGAACGGAGGTCGAGTGTAGGAGCTCCAGAGCATCTCCTCCCTTAAAGCCTTACTATCTGGCTTTTACCGACCCCAAAACTACTCTATGAGAGCAGAATACTAATCCTCGGGGAAGTGGCTGCGAAATTATCTATCTGAGCGCTGCTGTGACAGGGCTATGAGCAGCACAGTGGTGAAAGGTGCAAGAGACAAGAAAAGTGGCGATCCTAAAATGGCAGCAACGACTGAGGATGACAAATTGTTGGCAGTGGTGTCAGAAGAGGCTCTTCTCCAAATATCTAACAGTGTTTCAGCAGCATTAGATGAGCGCTTAATCAAGATTCAAACCGCAATGGATGACATTAAAGGCAGCTTGAAGGGCCAGTCGAAATGTTTAGTTTTGTGTGGAACAATGAATATCTACACAGGAAGACTGGCTGATCGAGGCAGAGTGTCAAATTGCCGATTTGTCTGGTAAAAATGCAACACTCCTTGAGCACCTCAAAGACCAGGAAACCATAACCGACCCAACAATTAAAAATCATTGGTCTCCCTGAATCGCTGCACAAGGAGGAACTATATGAGTTCCTTGAAAAATGGCTTCCAGAACATATAGGCCTGGAAATCCCCAACTACCATCTTCGATGTGATTGTGTCCATTGGGGTGGGCTGCGGAATGCAAGGGAAACCCAGGCCCGTCATGGCGTGCATATTGAATTGGTCCCATAAGATTAAACTAATGGGTGCCTTCCATCAGCATCAGTCTGTGGAGTTCCAGGGAAACAAGATTCTGATTTTCAATTACTTTTCTGCCCAAGTGACTACGCAGCGGAAGGAAATGTCAGAGGTCTTTTCACAACTATATCGCAGAGGGATCCGCTTTGCCTTGCTATTTCCAGCTAAGCTCCAAGTGCTCTATGACAACAAAACGCTCTTTTTTGCTACTAAGACGGAAGCTGCCTCTTTTCTGTCTACTTTGGACTAAGCTCAAGCTGTATGTAGTATCTGAAATAAAATCTGCTAAGGCTTTTGCTCTGGAGTCCCAAGTGGACTTAAAATGGGGCTTACAGGAAAGTCTGGTTATTTGTTATAATCACAATGCTGTCTGCCAGGAGCAATTTTATTTATTTATTTAAAAGTGTTTATATACCGCTTTTCCAAATATAATTTAATCAAAACGGTTTACAATATAAAAACATACATAATACATAGTTTAAGACCATAAAAATAAGTTTAAAAGAAAAGAAAAAACCAACATAAATGAGATTAGACCAAAATAAAAACATTCACACAATATGGGGGCGATTTTAAAAGCCCTGCGCACGCCGGGCCTATTTTCAAAAGGCCCGGCGGCGCGCATAAAGCCCCGGGACGTGTGTAAGTCCCGGGGTTTGAAAAAATGGGTGGTCTGGGGGCGGTGCCGGGGCAGGGGCATGGCAAGAGGTCTCCATATGGCCGCTGGGCCGGGGGATCGTGCACCGGCACTCGGCCAGCGCGTGCAAACTACGCCTGCCCGGAGGCAGGCGCAACTTATAAAATAAAGTTAGGGGGGTTTTTAGGTAGGGCTGGGGGGCGGGATAGGTAGGGGAAGGGAAGGGAAGGTGGGGGGGGGTCAGAAGGAAAGTTCCCTCCAAGAGACCAATTTCGGAGCGGCCTCGGAGGGAACGGGGAAAGCCAGCAGGGCTCCCCAAGGGCTCGATGCGTGCAAGGTGCACTATAGTGCACCCCCTTGTGCACGCCGACTCAAGATTTTATAACATGTGCGCGCCGACCCCAGATTTTATAACATGCGCGCGGCTGCGCATACATGTTATAAAATCAGGTGTAGATTTGTGCGTGCACAAATGTACGCCAGCGCGTAGGTATTAAAATCCGGCCCTAAGTAAATTAAAAATAGAAATGACTCAAGTGCCGTGGGACTGCAGTGAAGTTCTTAATTGGCAAGGGGGGACCGGGGAGGGGAAGGGGGAGGAAGGAGGGAAAGGAGAGGGGGGACCAGATGGGGAACCTGAATGAATGGAAAAATGAGAATAGTTATGTGTGATCTGTGACTGGAATTTTGAATGCTAGTTAAAATAGGTTTTTTTTATTTTATTTTTTTATTTTTCAATTTTTTAATTTGCACACCAAGAAAACAATCTTGTGTAGAAAGCATTTTACAATAAACAAATATACATTTGTGAAATCAAACATATTACTCCCCTAAACATTAAACATATATGAAAACAAAAATGTTACTCCCCTAGTCGTTATGCTTTTAAAGTCCTCATTATAGGGGGGGATTATTTACACAACCTTAAGAAATTACGGATATGACAGGGCCTTATTCAGGATATACATTTTTTTTTTAACGGATCCAGCTGTAGACTCTTAGTACTTTTAGCTTCCTATAGGGGAGATGATGTTAATATTTCGGGAGAGTACTTTTTTATATAATTCTCTAGCTGTTCAGGCTGAAAAAAAAAATATGAAATGTTTCTATATTTTGTGCAACACTTGCATGGGTACTTAAGCATATACATGGCCCCCAATTTTAAAACCTGAGATCTTAAATTTAAAAAATGCTTCCTTCTAAGCTGCATGCATTGCGCCAAGTCTGGAAATATTCCAACTTTTAAACCCCAAAATATTTCAGTTCTATTTCGAAGGTATGTTCTTAGAATCTAGTTCTTGTCTGATTCAAGAAGAAACTTCACTATCAATGTAGCTGGTTTCACTTGGTCGGTTTGCGTTGTTTCTATTAAATTCGTTATGTCCAATTTTGAAATTTCTAGTATTGCGGGTGCTATTGGAGTCAGAACTTGATAATCATTTTCCCCTTCTTTTTCCCTCTTCTTAAAGGATGGTATACAGCAGTGGTCCCCAACCTTTTTTGCACCAGGGACCGGCTTCAAGCAAGACCATTTTTCCATGGCCCGCTAGGGCGGGGTGGGGGTAGGGGCGGGGCTTTGGTCATATGGGGGCGGGGTTATGGAGGGGGTTGGATTTTAGTGCACACTTATCATTTAATTATGACATTTATAATGTGAATGTGACTCAACTCACCATAGGTTCTCGCATGCATGGCACACTGACCCATGATCGTCACAGGGCTAGATGTAAAAGTACAGTTTGTATCCACGGGAACCCCCCTGACCCACAATAATGGATGTAAAGCAGAATTATGACATTCCCCATACAACTCACCCTACAAAAAAGATATTCTGGTTCTGGTGACATCTCAGTAACAGCAACTCAAACTCCTTCTACTTCCAGGCTCAATAGCCCTACTTATGAAAAGACAGCAGTTTACCACCAATGCATGTCCTCTGAGAAAACACAACAAATAAGACCGATACAAACGCTTACATGCTAGCAAAATATCTCATCTCGGTAACAGACACAGAACTGACCTAACATACTCCCAGGATCTGTAGTAATGCACATAAACTAATCCGCACACAGTTACACCTGTATTATGGAATACACTCAAACAGGAGCAACCCTATCTATGAAAAGGCAACACTACAAATATTAAATCAGGTCCTAAAAACCAATACACCTCTTATTAGGAAAACAGAACTAGCAAGCAGCTATAGATCCCCACACAGAAATAATTGTAAAACTATACTAATAAGCAGAATAAATGTTTCAAAACAGCTATGAACAGAATAACATCCAACAATTAAAAACTCATAAAAACTATTAAACATTCTCCAAACACCAATAAAATATTTCAAAAAAGCAGACATCACACAATTAAAGTTGCAGTCAAGAAAAATAAACTTAAAAAGCCACCTTTACTTACCCCCTCCAGCAGCTCTCCTACTCCCCTTCCCTGCAGGCCGTGGCACTCACCAGAAGCAGCAGTAGAAGCTAAGCTCTATATTTATGGTCCTCTTCCTTAGTGCCCATGTCTCTCACACACACACCATACCAGTCATGCCCCCATGACCAGTTTCTGTCTCTCACACACCAATCATCTCCCAAACAGTCTTTGGCACACACACACACACACCAGTCACCTTCCTGAACAGTTTCTCTCATGCCATACACACACACACACAGGCTTCCCACTCCCGTGTTCTATTTACAAGTATGGGCTTCTCACTCTCATAATCACTTTCTCTGTCTCTCTCTCTCTCACACACACTCACTCACCAATCTCTCACTCCCATGCTTGTTCTCTCCACATGCACAGGCTTCTCATTCCCATAATCACTTTCTTTCTCTCTCTCACACACACTCACACACACACACTCACCAGTCTCTCACTCCCATGTTCTCTTTTAGATATACAGGCTTCTCCCTCCCATGATGTGTCTCACACACACACCCAGGTTTCTCACTCCCATGCTTACTCTTCACATGCACAGGCTTCTCATTCCCATAATCACTTTATTTCTCTCTCTCACACACACACACACACACACACTAGTCACCTGATCTCGCTCATGCATACACACACACACAGGCTTCCCACTCCCATGTTCTCTTTCAGATATACAGGCTTCTCCCTCCCATGCTGTGTCTCACACACACCCAGGTTTCTCACTCTCATGCTCACTCTCTTCACATGCACAGGCTTCTCATTCCCATAATCACTTTCTCTCTGTTACACACACACCAGTCTCTCTCATTTCCATGCTCACTCTCCACGTGCACTGGCTTCTCATTCCCTGAATCACATTCTCTCACATTCACACACACCAGTCTTTTTCTCTCACACACACCGTCACCTTACCAAGCAGTCTCTCTCTCATGCGTGCACACTCACCCAGGTTTCTCACTCCCATGCTTTCTTTCACCCTCACAACACCAGGCTTCTTACGCCCATGCTTTCCCACATACCCAGACTTCTCACTTCCATGCTTTTTCTCTCTCTCACACACACACACATCAGTCACCTCACTGACTAATGTCTCACACTCTCACATACACATCAGTCATCTCCTTGAGTAGTCACTTACATTGTCTCTCACATACACACACACACATCAGCTCTCTGACCAGTCAATCACACACAGGCTGGCTGGCTGCTTCTCTCTCTTTCTCTCACTCACTTCCTCTTCCCCCCCCCCCCCCCCCCGCGAGCACAAATGGGAGCTGCAGCAGCCCCCGCAGGCCAAGAAAGAAGAATCCCATTGGCCGCGGGAGGCTCATGCTGCTGTCTCCTTTCTCGATTACCGGCTGCTTCAATTGCTCGGGGACCGACGCTGCAGCCGCCACTGCTACTTTATCACGCGGCACGGCTCTTTCTCCTTCCCGCGCACCGCTCCGTGTATCACTTCCTGTTCCGGGTCACGGGAGGGGGGGGGGCAGGCGCGGGAAGAAGAAAAGGCCAGCCGTGGGTGCCACAGCTTCTTCTAGCACCGCTGCCGTTCCCACTGGGCTTGAACGTGCTGACAGCCCGGCGGCAAGGGCAGCGGGAGAGACCGGGAGCGTGCGACACACCTGCCGGTGCTTGGCGGCGCCGCGGACCGGCAAAAAACTCCCACGGCCCGGTCCGCGGACCTGTGGTTGGGGAGCCCTGGTATACAGTATATCTTAGATGTTGGGGGGATCGCTGCTTCAGGAACCTTTAATATCTGTAAAAGAATTGTCTCCACATGTTATGTGGAGTCACCATAGGGTCTTTAGGAAAATTAATTGGGCATAGGTTTCTCCCTTTAATTTGATTTTCCATATTTTCCATATGGTTCACCAATATTGTGTTTTCTTTAATAATACAGCTTTGAAGATTTCTCATTTCTTTGATATCCGTTTCAACCTTATCAATATTTATTGCTTGTGTTCTCGTTTCTTCCTCAATATTTCCAACTCTTTCCATGGTATTATTTATCACAGAAGCCAAAGGATTAATCTGATTAGAAAGGTTATCATTTACTGTTTGCACAGCTTCCCAGATTTGTTCTAAAGAAAAGACTTCAGGTTTAACTATTTCCTTCTTTTTAGGCAATTTAAAGAGTACTTCCCTTACTGTTGGAGGCTGTTCCGTACAGCTTACAGCGTCTCCCAGGCTGATTTCTTCCCCCGAGTGCAGTGTCAGATGGTCCTCTCCTCCACCTTCCTCGTCTACCGACGAGCCCCTGACGATCTCACTCTGAGGAAAACCTCTCCCGTCCACTTCTCGCAAGGCCGCGGGATTTCCTGGGGGCATCCAAAGAACCAGGGAAAAGGTCTGAAGCTCCTGTGGGGAGGTGGTTTCCTCTTCAACCCGCTCCCCCCGCTGCGAGCTGGCATCCGGTTTCTGTTCCCGAATAACATGTGAGTCCATTGGGCCCTGAATGCGACCCTCCAAAGTTACTCCAATATTTTCTTTCTTTAGCTTTCCCTTTTCTCGCTGTATGCGGTGTTATTCTTAGAAATACACTCAGATTTTCTCAGAGCTCATGTCATGCACATCCGGTCCTGTCGGCAATCTTGGATCCCCTCCTATGAACTGAAATTCTGCTTTGGAAAGGCAGGGCTCCTTGGTCATATAATTGCTTATGTAGCTAAAATAATTGGAATTCGAAATGCTGATATTTTGAAATTAACAAAAGCTTTGAAAGTAACTCAAACTCCAGCATATGGCTGATTTGTCGGACCTATCCAAGGTTAAAATGAGGTTCGCTGATGATATTCTTTTATTTGTAGATCATTCACAACATAGTGTACCCAGAATCATTAGCCTATTTTCACAATTTCACCTTATAGCAGGTCTGAAAAACAATTTTGCCAAATCTGAGGCTTTAGCCTTAGACCCTAAGCTAATTGCATCTTGGGTAGATCCCTTTCCTCTCACCTGGGCATAAGACAAAATCAAATATTTGGAAGTGTGGATCCTTAGGGACCTAATTCCTTATATGAGTTGAACATATGAGATACAATCTTGACTGTTCAGGAAAAACTGAGAGTCTGGCAGTCTCTTTCGCTATTGTTATTTGGCAGTTGTGCGCTCCTGAAGATGGTGATAAATGTCAGTTGCATTTCATATACACTGTTCCTTCTGAGTTTTAGCGAAGATAAACTTCTTTTTGAACATAGACTTCTAACAACACTTAAGTATGGAAAAGTCTACTTATCATAGCTTTTCCAAAATTAGGAACAAACGGCGCATCAATTGAACAAGTGCTTGAATGTTTTGTAACACCGGTTCCGGTGTTTCAAAACACTCACTTATGAGGGTAAACCCGTCCGATTCTAAAACAGGCACAAGTAGATTTTGGGGCTGTATATTGTGCATGCTGGAAAGCCTTTTTTGCACTCCTGGGTCAGGATCTTAAGGATGGTCTAATAGCTATGGGTTATTCTAACAAATGATGGTGGTGTTCCTTTTTATTTATTTACTAGCCGTTAAGCCCGTAACAACGGGCTACATTTTATAACATTTTTTCTGTCCATTTCCTTCCCACTCATTCTCCCTCCCACCTCTATTCTCCCTCCCACTCCCTCTCACTCTCTCCCTCCCACTCCCTCTCACTCCCTCTCACTCTCTCCCCCCTCACTTCAGTCACTCCCCCCTCCCCTCACTCTCTCCTCCCTCCCCCCCAGTCACTCCCCCCTCCCCTCACTCTCTCCTCCCTTCAGTCACTCCCCCCTCCCCTCACTCTCTCCTCCCTCCCCCCCTCCCTTCAGTCATTCCCCCCTCCCCTCACTCTCTCCTCCCCCCCCCCCTTCAGTCACTCCCCCCTCTCCTCCCCTCACTCTCTCCCCTCTCCCCTCACTCTCTTCTCCCCCTCCCTCACTCTCTCCCCTCCCCTCCCTCCTCTCTCTCCCCCCTCACTCTCTCCCCCCTCCCCTCCCCTCACCTCTCTCCCCCCCCCTCCCCTCACTCTCTCCCCCTCCCCCAGTCACTCCCCCCTCACTCCCTCCCCCCCTCCCTCTCTCCCCCTCCCCTCAGTCCCTCCCCCCTCCTCCTCCCCCCCTCCCCTCCCTCTCTCCCCCTTTCCTCCCCTCCCTCTCTCCCCTCCCCTCCCCTCCCTCTCTCCCCCCCCCCTCCTCCCCTCCCCTCTTCCTCTCTCCCCCCTTCCTCCCCTCCTCCTCCTCCTCTCTCCCCCCCCCCTCCCTCCTCCCTCCCCTCCCTCCCTCCCGCCCTCCCATCTCTCCCCCCCTCCCCTCAGTCACTCGCTCCCCCCTCCCCATCCCCCCTCCCCTCCTATCCCTCCCCCCCCTCCCCCCTCATTCTCTCCCCCTCTCCTCCCCTCCCTCCCTCCCCCCTCCCCTCCCTCTCTTCTCCCCCCCTCCCCTCCCTCTCTCCCCTCCCCTCCCTCTCCTCCCCCCTCCCTCTCTCCCCCCCCTCCCTCTCTCCCCCTCCCCCCTCCCCTCCCCTCTCCTCCCCCCCTCCCCTCCCTCTCCCCCCCTCCCCTCTCCTCTCCCCCCTCCCTCCCTCCCCCTCCTCTCTCCTCCCCCCCCCCCCCGTCCCTCCCCTCATTCCCCTCCACACTCCTCCCGTTTCCCCTCCTCCCTCACTCTCTCCTCCCTCCCCCCCTCCCCTCCAGGTCAGAGTACACTCCCCCCTACCCCGCTCACTATCTCCTCCCTCCCCCTCCCCCTCAGTCACTCCCCCCTCCCCTCACTCTCTCCTCCCCCCTCCCTTCAGTCACTCCCCCCCCCTTCAGTCACTCCCCCCTCCCCCTCACTCTCTCCTCCCTCCCCCCTCCCTTCAGTCACTCCCTCCTCTCCTCACTTCTCTCCCCTCACAGCTCATCCACAACGAAGATCTCCGAGGGTGGGGGCCCTCCCTTGTGCACGCCGCCGCTCTTTCCGCTGCTCCTGCTTCTCGCCGCCGCTCCTTCCGCCGCTCCTGCATCTCGCCGCCGCTCCTGCTTCTCGCCGCCGCTCCTTCCGCCACTCCTGCTTTTCGCCGCCGCTCCTGCTTCTCGCCGCCGCTCCTTCCGCCGCTCCTGCTTCTCGCCAATGCTTTTCGCCGCTGCCGCTCCTCCCAGCGCCATTTTTTTTAGGCACGCTCCGCTCTGACCGACGTGCGCGCATGTGCGGTAGAGCTGCTCTCTACTGCGCATTTGTGGCACGTCGGTCCGGGCTCCCTTATCTAGTAGATTTGTTTATTTATTTATTTAATTCTTTTCTATACCAACATTCATGACACACATCATATCGGTTCACATTGAACAGGAGTGTTAATAAAATTTAAACGTTAATCGTAGCAAGGATGCTACTGATAGAGATGAGAGAAGAGGTAAGAGATAAAGTTAAATAGAACAGGGGTACTGGAACTTGGTGGATGGAAAGTAAAGAAAGGAGTGAGGAATAGTTGAATAATAATATATAAAATAATGACGGTAAGAGGAACAGTTGGATGATATATTATATAAGAAATGTAACATAACGTATTATATAGCACATATAGCAATTATATCATATATATGAGGATTAGATATCTGTATAGCATAGATGTTGCATGATTGGCAGCCTGAAGGAAGGTGGGGACACTAAAATTAATAAAGATTGGAAGGTATAGTCTAAAGCGGCGGAGGGTGGGGGGAATGGAAGAGGGTTCAGCAGAAGGTAGCTGGTAGGAGAAAGGGGCTGGGTTAAGAAAAGGCTTAGAAAACCTTAGATGGTAAACCTGAGGGGGGAGATAAAAGGTATGCTTATTTCTGCAATGTCCTATGATTCTGATTCTCTTTGCAGGTTCACGTCCTCCCCGTGTGTACACTGGGGGGGTTCATACCCCCTCACCATTGGTCAGGGCTGGTTCTTGGGGTTTGGGTAGGCAAGGGGATGGGGTTTGTATATATAGTGGGACGTGTGAACGCTGTGTGTCTGGTATGAGATGATGGAGCAGGAGAGCCATTTAAAGGGACGAAAATGGAAAGGAAATGTGGTCTAAAGTTTTCGCATACTTATTGAGGACGGTTTTGTTTTGGTTTTTTTTTTCCTCTGTAATTGCATTGTTATAATTATGTTTTATATATGCAAATTGTACTACTGCCTTTTCCAATAAAAATTATTTTGCAAAAAAAAAAACTTGTGTTACAATTTTTCAGATGATTTTTGCAATTAATTTTATTCTGATTTATGTAAGATTTTTTCCAAACTCTTTCAAATTTATGACCCTCTTTCGTCTTAGACCTTATGTCCTCTGTAATCCAGGACTCTGACCTGTATTACCCTACGCATTTTACTTTTACTGAATATTAAACCAAATTGTCTGGTCCTCAAATGGCCATTTTCAGTGACATTACAAATACTTTTATCATTTGTAAATATCAGATGCCATATAGTTTCTTCTCTCGAGATTTCTATTGCCAGTTGTTGGAGAGAACCCCTTGAAGAGAGCCTAGGCTCTCTTCAAGGGGTTCTCTCCAACACTCCCTGACACTGTATTTTTACTTTTTCAGGTGTGGTATCTCTCTTATGTACAGTGACTGGTATACTCGGGAACTGTGAAACCCTAAACCTCCTCTACAAGAATCTGGAATACAAGAATCGAGTAGAATATATGGTAATGTATATTCCAGGCAGCATACTTTGGGAAAGCAGGGGAAGGATAGATTTCACTTGTATACACTGCTTACCCATTCACCTCCCTCTATTAATGGGACACAAAGGAGGGGGTAGTTGCTTCACAGCAGCACCCTTTGATGGGCGGAGGGAAGAAAAACCAATACAGACCCTGCATGCCAAGGGTCTTAAAATTCAATTACTAAAGGCCGCCAATGGGTCTGCTTTTCAGGTTAATCAAAATATGTAAACTGACCACAGAATAGAGCCACTGCATGCAAATAAAATTCATGAATATTCATTGCAGTCTTCCTGAAAGCCAGATTTGTTTGTGGGCCTTGAGGCCCACATTGACACCTCTGCTCTGTGCAGTTGTGGGCGGCTAAGAACATGACAATCAGTAGCTTTATAGAGTCTCATGTTTTTTTTCCACTTTCGCCCTGGATTACCATCGTCACCTCCCTCCACAAAACCCCCAGGCCTGCCACAACCATTGCATCTTCTTCCCACCCCGGGCTGTCATTATTATTCTTTCCCCCGCCCCCTTCCCTCTACCCACTATTGCCTTCATTCCTCCTTTCATCTTTCTCTGGCTGCCGCCACCAACCATGATGCTATTTGACATATAAAGTTTTGATCAATTTCTCACATTTTTTTTTACAACATCGTTTTAAACATTCAGTATTTTTTTTTTTTTGCATTATGTATAGATCTGGACCTTTTAAATTGTTGATGATAGGAATTATGGTTGTTGAGAAAATTCCATTACAACCATATGTAATTGAGAGAGATAGATATAGATATCATATAGTTGCAAATGAGGTCAATAAGGGAAAACATTTATCTGAATGGAGAAAATTGTGATAGAAATGTTGGGTGTTGAACAGTTGGAAGTCACACTTTTCTTCTGAAGGGATAAAGTTTTGCCTTTCCTGAGAGTACTGCAGTCTGTATTTTGCATATTCTTTTTTATACTTAATGAAATAATGTAGAGAGAGAAAAATAGTTGATGATTAACCATTCAGTGATCAGTTTCTGTTCATCTTACTGTACCTGGATGTAACTCGCCTTGAGCTGCAATGAAAAGGCGTAAGCTAAATTCACTAAATAATAATCCTATTAAATTTTGGCATGTGATCTTGTTTTATGGAGAGCTGCTGATACTCCAAAAAACCACAACGGGAGCAAAACTGCACACAATAGACAAATAATCCAAAGAAATGTGCAGGATAAATTAAATGTCCACGCAAAACTCAATGGTCATCACAATTCTGTGATGTTTTCATTCAGCATCACAGAATTGATAAAGTTTTCCTTTGTCCCCTCCCAACGCAGCCTCGCGGCAAAACAGGGGTCTGTGTCAGGGGGACCCGCTCGTTTGCAAGACTGTTTATAAAAACACTGTTTTAATACTTAATACGGAGTTGCCGTATTAAGTAAATATAAATGATGACCATTGAGTTTTGCGTGGACATTTAATTTATCCTGCACATTTCTTTGGATTATTTGAGCTGCTGATACTTTCATTTGGCAAGAAAACCTTGAGCATACTGAAACGTTTTCAGTAAAATATACAATCCCTACCCTTTAACATTTTCCAGGCTTTTCTCTTTTTTCAAATTCTTTATTTTTATTTATTTCATAATTATAGCAACAAGCAGTTAACAATGTTAAAGTAGTCTCAAATCAAAACTAGGATTCCCAAATTCCCATTCCACTCAGTAGCAAGTATCCCTTCAACTAGACAAACATTGTATTTTATTTGTTACATAAATACAAATAAAATCTAAGAAACAAACAAGTTGTTCTGTATTAGACAGATGCTTATTTCCACTAATCCTGTGCAATAGGGATGTGAATCGTGTCCTCGATCGTCTTAACGATCGATTTCGGCTGGGAGGGGGAGGGAATCGTATTGTTGCCGTTTGGGGGGGTAAAATATCGTGAAAAATCGTGAAAAATCGCAAAACCGGCACATTAAAACCCCCTAAAACCCACCCCCGACCCTTTAAATTAAATCCCCCACCCTCCCGAACCCCCCCCCAAATGACTTAAATAACCTGCGGGTCCAGCGGCGGTCCGGAACGGCAGCGGTCCGGAACGGGCTCCTGCTCCTGAATCTTGTTGTCTTCAGCCGGCGCCATTTTCCAAAATGGCGCCGAAAAATGGCGGCGGCCATAGACGAACACGATTGGACGGCAGGAGGTCCTTCCGGACCCCCGCTGGACTTTTGGCAAGTCTCGTGGGGGTCAGGAGGCCCCCCACAAGCTGGCCAAAAGTTCCTGGAGGTCCAGCGGGGGTCAGGGAGCGATTTCCCGCCGCGAATCGTTTTCGTACGGAAAATGGCGCCGGCAGGAGATCGACTGCAGGAGGTCGTTCAGCGAGGGTTCCGGCGCCTCGCTGAACAACCTCCTGCAGTCGATCTCCTGCCGGCGCCATTTTCCGTACGAAAACGATTCGCGGCGGGAAATCGCTCCCTGACCCCCGCTGGACCTCCAGGAACTTTTGGCCAGCTTGTGGGGGGCCTCCTGACCCCCACGAGACTTGCCAAAAGTCCAGCGGGGGTCCGGAAGGACCTCCTGGCGTCCAATCGTGTTCGTCTATGGCCGCCGCCATTTTTCGGCGCCATTTTGGAAAATGGCGCCGGCTGAAGACAACAAGATTCAGGAGCAGGAGCCCGTTCCGGACCGCTGCCGTTCCGGACCGCCGCTGGACCCGCAGGTTATTTAAGTCATTTGGGGGGGGTTCGGGAGGGTGGGAGATTTAATTTAAAGGGTCGGGGGTGGGTTTTAGGGGGTTTTAGTGTGCCGGCTCACGATTCTAACGATTTATAACGATAAATCGTTAGAATCTCTATTGTATTGTGTTCCATAACGGTTTAAGACGATATTAAAATTATCGGACGATAATTTTAATCGTCCTAAAACGATTCACATCCCTACTGTGCAACATAAGTGTCATGTTGCTTATTACATTAAAAAAATTATTCAGGGCACTGAAATTTTACCATCAGTTTCTGGTTTTGAAGTGTTTTGCAAGTGCACATGTAAGTTTCTCCATCTAATTGACAAGACCCATTATCACGCCCATGACTTCCGCACGGTTATGCAAACCACCATACTAACCAAACTCGACTACTGCAACTCCCTTCTCTTAGGCCTCCCTTCCTCCACCATTAAACCCCTTCAAATCCTTCAAAATGCCATGGCAAGAATCTTAACAAACACCAAAAAAACTGACCACATCACTCCCATACTCCAAGATCTCCATTGGCTCCCCATCACCTTCCGTTCCCAATATAAAACACTTACCGTCCTCCACAATACATTATACAACAACAATTCACCCTGGCTTGAAGACATGCCACAATTCCGTCAAGCTAATCGCCCCACTAGAAACTCCCTGCGGGCACTCTCCAAACCCCCTCACTTAAAATTGGACACCTCACCGCTACTAGGGACAGAGCCTTCTCCATTGCGGGCCCTACCCTCTGGAATTCCCTACCCGTCAAACTCCGCTTAGAACCGTCCCTGAGCCATTTCAAAAAAGGAATCAAGACATGGCTCTTTAAACAAGCCTACCCCAATTCCACCCAATCCTAACCAATGTCCTCCTTGAACCACTTCAGTCCCAACCTAGCCTATTTCCTTTCTCCCCGACCTCAATTTACCATCTCAGTACCCCCCCACTCCCTCCCTTTTTCCTCTCCTCTGTACCCCCCCTCCGACCATCCCTACTCCCCCCCCTGCTCCCTCCCCTAGTGCCCCTAGCCTCCCCCTACCTCGCCCCCTCACCCCTCTAACATTTTCTCCCTGAAAACACTTTCACCCTATGTACCCGGTTCCCTCCACCCCCTCCTCTCATTACCCCCCTTCCCTCCCTAACCCCCCTACACCAGATGCTAACCGTACTTACGTGCACTTGCCCTCTCTCTTACTGTAAATAAGTTTCATATGTTAAGTGTCTCAAGTGCACGTGCCCCTTAACTTTGTACATTAGTTCCTTTGCATATCTAATTCTAATTGAATGCAAATAGCTGTAACGCTGCCTGTAGACTCTCCTCTCCTATACTTTTGCATATCCTCCAGTTAACCCCCTCCCCTGTTCATTGTAATTTCCTTTCTCAGTTATTTGTAAACCGACATGATGTGTCCTACGAATGCCGGTATAAAAAAGTTTTAAATAAATAAATAAATAAATCACCTATGTGTGCGCAACCACAAGCAGAACAGGTCACAAAGGGTGAGCAAGAAGGACGAGTGCTCTGTTGAATCAGTCTGTGAGTCTGAGTGTGTGAACCCAAAAGGGAAGTTGTTCACTGACTGCCCTGACTTCAGGTCTTGGCTAATAACCAGTACATCTCTTAGCTAATGAGACCTTTATCTTAAACAGATATTTTTCATTCTCAGTGTAAGAATCATGTAAGGATCATTCTTTCCAATACATGTCCCCTATAGTTTTATTTTTCATACAACTTTATTTACAACCACACTCAATTTATCCTAAAATGACTTAAATCTTAGAATATTTTCAAACCATAAGAAAGAGTGTGCCAGGATGACTGCAGTTTCTCCAACACTTGTTATTTCTAGGTTCATACCATTTTAGGGTATTTTTCAAAACTTTACAAGCAGGTGCAAAGTCTGGAGAAAATATGCACCTACCTTCCCTTTTTGAAAACTTCCCAAAGAAAAAGTACCTGCAGATTTTTGCACCTGCTTTTTCTGCAGATATTTTTTCCGGCATAAATGATGCACATAGTTTTCAAAATGTAAAGCTACATGCGTTGTTGCCTCCCCTGGCTTAATCTCACCCTGGGAATACTTCCACAAGAATGTGAGTAAAAGTCTGTATGTTGTGGAACAACTGCCCACAGGGAGGGGAGTTTTCAAGTAGCCCTTTTACCTATGTAAGTAGCCATTTACATGGGTAAATAGCTTTTGAAAATTGCTGACCCTTTGTATATCAGGAGTATGAAATAATCTCAGCAGGCTTGATTCAGCTTCTGATTTTTTAGGTTCTAGAAGGCAAATCTTTCAGGATATTTGAGTTTCTTTGAATAGCAGCTTCATAAAAGAAGATATTCAGAAGATAGAAACAGAGAATATGGTGGCAGATGAGGACCATAGGACCAATCTAGTCTGCCCACTTTCAGTCCTGTTGCAATGATGTCAGCTGATCTCCGACTTTCATTTCAGTTTTTTACAACTAAGGATCCTCTGTGCTTATCCCATGCTTTCTTGAATTCTGTTACTGTTTTCAAGAACATAAGAAGTGCAATGCTGGATCAGACGAAAGGTCCATTGACCCCACCATTTTATTTCCAACAGTGGCCAGTCTGACTCTCTGTGAAGTACCCAGCAGATCCCAAAAAGTAGATCCATTTCTTATTGCTCACTCCCAAGGATAAGCAGTAGATTTCCCCAATTGCCAAACCCCTATAAATTCAGCTATACTAGAAGTCACCTTTACCACATCCTCCAGAAACAATTGCCATAGCTTAATTGTACAGTGACAGAAAAAGTACTCAAATTTGTCATATCTGCCAACCATTACTTTTATTAAGTGTTGCCTAGTCTTTGTGTAAATAACCATTGCTTATTTATCTGTTCCACCCCACTCATGATTTTATAAATCTCTATCATATCCCCTCGGTCATCTTTTCTCAGAGCTGAAGAGCCCTAACCTGTTTAACCTTTCTTCATAAGGGAACTTTTTCATCCTCTTTATCATTTTTGTTGCCCTTCTCTGTACCTTTTCTAGTTCCGCTATATCTTTTGAGATGGGGCAACCAAAACTGAATGCAGTACTCAAGGTGTGGTTGTAGTATAGATCTGTACAGAGGCATTAGGATATTCTCAGTTTTTTGTTATATATTCCTTTCTGAATAATTCCAAACATTCTATTTGCTTTTTTAACTGCAGCCACATACCAAGCTGAGAATTACAATATAATGTCCATAATAATACCAGCATCCTTTACCTTGGTGGTAACTTCTCCTAAGGAGCCATGTATTGTACACGTATAAAGGTAAAGTTTCAAAGAACTGTACTGGTGTCCATGTGCGAGCGGTTCCTGGCATGTGCACATGGATGCACCAATTTTATAACATGCACGCGTTGACGTGTGCATGTTATAAAATCGGCTACTCACACGCAGATATGCGCCTGATTTTATATCGGCGTGTGCGGGTGCCGACTCGCACACAAGGGGAGGGATTTTATTTAGAAATGCACAGCAACGCAATCAGGCCTTTCCCAGTTTCCTCCCAGTCTGTGCCAATAAAGGAGCGGACTGGGAGGGAACTTCCTTAACCCCCTACCTACTCTGCCTCCCTTTTCCCCTCTCTGCCCTGACCCCTAAACCCTCCCACCCAACTAACCTAATTTTTTTTTCTTTTGGAACTTACCTGCTCTCCCAAGCAGCAGTAAGTTCTGCATGCCGGCTGGCTGCTGGCATGCACTTCGCTGGGACAACGCCTAATGGCGCTGTCCCGGCAGGCCCCACCCCCGCCCTGCCCAGACCCTACTCCTGCCCTCCCCCGGCCTGCTCCTTTTTTACAAACCCAGCTCTTCTGCGCCTACCGGGAGGTACATGCGTGACTGGGCTGCTTGGAAAATACGTGCAAAATAATAAAGATTTGGCAAAAGAAAAAAGAACTTTGTATATGTTCTCAAGCAACCATCATACTTGGCCACAGTGAGCTGTGTGGCTTATATATGCAAGCTCGTAAGCTACTGGGCTTGACTAATCATAGGTTGCTGAGAAGTCGGTAATGCTGACACTGTTTGCAAAGCAACTACTGTGTGAGCACTTATCTGGTTCCACAGTTGACAGAATAGTATATATAGTCCTGAAGTGCTGCTCCAACACTGCGGTGTTTCGGAGTATTGGACTCCTTCCTCAGGGACCCTCCAGGTGGTAATATACTGATAGTTAAAGCCTGTTGATTGCAGTCATTCTAAACGCTTATGAAACATCGGTGCACTATTGCTGGTGCAGCCTCACAGCGATTGTGCCGCTTAATGATAAGCATTTAGAATGACTGCAATCATCAGGCTTTAACTATCAGTATATTACCACCTGGAGGGTCCCTGAGGAAGGAGTCCAATACTCCGAAACACCGCAGTGTTGGAGCAGCACTTCAGGACTATATATACTATTCTGTCAACTGTGGAACCAGATAAGTGCTCACACAGTAGTTGCTTTGCAAACAGTGTCAGCATTACCGACTTCTCAGCAACCTATGATTAGTCAAGCCCAGTAGCTTACGAGCTTGCATATATAAGCCACACAGCTCACTGTGGCCAAGTATGATGGTTGCTTGAGAACATATACAAAGTTCTTTTTTCTTTTGCCAAATCTTTATTATTTTGTTTGTTGTGGATTTTTGGCTAACATTGAGTCCTATTACATTACTATTGGAAAATACGTGCAGCATGCGTGCGGCCCAGCCACACGTGGATCTCCCAGTATTGGCGCGCGCCGGGTTTTAGAAATTAGCCCAATAATTAGGATTTTTTTCTGTATGTGCATCACTTTGCGTATTAAATTTCATCTGCCATTTAGATTCCTAAGTCTTGCAAAGACCTTGCACAGTTCCTTACAGTCTGCTTGTTTTTTGGATTTTTTTTTAAATACTTTGAATATGTTTTATCATTTGCAAATTTGATCATCTCACTCATTGCTCCCTTTTTCAGATCATTAATAAATAAGTTATACTGAGGCACTTTACTTCTTTCCATTAAGAAAAGTGACCTTTTAGTTCTACATTTTGTATCCTATCTTTTAACCAGTTACATATGCACAGCAAGACCTCGCCTCCTACTCCATTGTAGGAGTCTCCTTAGGCGCCTCTCACGAATGACTTTGTCAGATGCCTTCTAAAAATCCAAATATAGTATGTTGACTGGATCACCTTTGTCCACATGCTTATTCATTGCTTCAAAAATTATAATAAATTAGTAAGGCACAACTTCTCTTTGCTAAATTGATTTGAAGTAAATCATCAAAATTTATTGAGTGTTGCGCTGTCTGCAAGTTATTTATAGTTTAAAGATAGTAGTGCTGTATTGCCCTGAAACAGCTAATATGAAATGCTGGCCGATGTCTGTTGTTTTTCTGCCACCACAATAAGTTCTGAAGCTAAGATTTTTAAATTTTATAATTGAAAAATATAAAAAATAATGGATTTTAGTAATAAAGCATGGTTGGTTGGAGGTTTTTGACTGGTGATTAAAAGAAGGCATATGCCCTAACTGTTCAGCAGTAATAGTATAATATGCACATCTGAGCTCTTTTCCTTCTTTAAAAATATATTTTGTTTGTATATTTACCCTCTCAAATAATACTTGGACTAGGGGACACTCCATGAAACTTGCAACTGGCAGATTTGAAACAAATCATAGGAAATATCTTTTCACTTGGCGCACAATCAAGTAATAGAAACTGTTGCCGAGGATGTGGTCAAGGTAACTAACATACTGGGGTTCAAGAGGTTTGGAGAAGTTCCTGAAGGAAAAATCCATAAACTGTTATTATCCAGGTAGACTTGGGAAAACCAGAGCTTATCCTTGGGAGTGAGATACAAGAAATAGATCAACTATTGAGGATCTGACGGGTACTTGTGACCCAGACTTGTTACGGCTATGGCTGCTGTGCAACCGCCTCACCACCAGGGGTCCTTCTAGAGCAGGCTCTCCGGGCTGGCCCAAGCCATCTGCTCTATGTCCTGGATATTCCTTTCTAGCCCTGCCTACCCTAGACTCCAGTGCTTCGGCATCGAGCTCGTTTGGGCTCCCTGCTCTAGCCTCCTCATTGCTGTGTGTGGCCTTCGGGCCTTCTGCCTTGCCTTGCTGTGTGTGGCCTTTGGGCCTTCTGCCTTGCCTTGCCTTGCTGTGTTTGTGTGGCCTTCGGGCTCTCTGCCTTGCTGAGTGTGTGTGGCCTTCGGGCCCTCTGCCTTGCTGAGTGTGTGTGGCCTTCGGGCTCTCTGCCTTGCTGAGTGTGTGTGGCCTTCGGGCCCTCTGCCTTGCTGAGTGTGTGTGGCCTTCGGGCCCTCTGCCTTGCCATGTGTGTATGGCCTTCGGGCCCTCTGTCTTGTCGTGTGTGTGGCCTTCAGGCTCTCTGTCTTACTATAAGGTTCTGTTGACCCTGCCTGGACTTTGACACTGTTGCCTGCCGCCTGCCTTGACCCTGCCTGGACTTTGACACTGTTGCCTGCCGCCTGCCTTGACCCTGCCTGGACTTTGACTCTGTTGCTTGCTGCCTGGCCTGTCCCTGCCTGGACCTTGACCTTGGTTTGCCTGCCGCCTACCCTGACCCTGCATGGACTTTGACTTTGTTCCCAGCCAGTACTCTGCTACTCTCATCACAGCCATCGCCCAGTTCCATACACTCCTGCCTGCATCATTCCTTCTCAGCCATCATCGGAGGCCTTCCAGCTATCCCTGACTCTCTCCACCTGGAGTCACTCCTGAAGGTGGTGTTCACAACACCGGACCACTGCCTAAACGTAACAAGACTGGCCACAAGAGACAGAATACTGGGCTTGATGGACCTTAATCTGACCCAGGATGGCACTTCTTATGTTCTAATGAACCATTCAGACAACTATCCAAGTAGAACTGGCTTGAAGAGATAATTTATAATGTTACTATTGACGCTATCCTCTTTGAGCTTCATATCATAACCTGCTGCTCTAGAACTTTTCACTGGAAAAGCTTGCTTCTTGTGTAGTATTTGAGCTCCATATTCAAACACAGTCCAGCTAGGAAAGTTAGCTGGATAAACATATCTGGCTAACTTTGGAGATATATTCAATAGTGAAATTGCATTATTTAATATATCCAGCTATCTTAAAGTTAGCCGGCTAACTGCAGCCGCCTAACTTTAGGAAAGCTCTTTGGCCTGACCAGTTTATCCAGCTAAGTCATCCAGCTAACTCTGAATATTAAAGTTATGTCCTCGGAACCCCCTAACTTAGGCCTAGATTCACTAATACCGCCGGGCTCTTTGAATCGCGCGGTACAAGGGGGCGAAGTGGGGGGCCGGCTTTCGCACCCATAGTGCCATCATAAAAGGTGGTGCTATTGGGCGCAAAGTTGGCAGCGAAAAGGGTTCTTACCCGGGTGTCTGCCCCGGTGCCGCCCAGACTCCTCCTGTTCCGGTCTTGACGCCGCCCCAACTCCGTCCCCATTTAGTGATCTCATGCGAAAAGTCCTTTTTGGCGTCAGATCGCTTTGGAAAATGACCCCCTTAGCCAGCTAAATTCTATGTTCCTAACTTATTAGGTGGCTAGAATTTAGTCTATCTGCACAAATATTAATTTAGCTGGCTAATAGTTAGATTCTTGAGTCTCATTTCATAGAACTTTACGTGCATGCTATATTCTCTGGACTGCCTCGATTCTCTTTCTGTCCTTTGGGAGGTATGATCTCCAAAGCTAGACACAATACCCCAAATGAGCTTTCATTTCTTCTTTTGCAACCTAGCATTCCTTTGGGTCTGACCACTGTCTTGTTACAATGTTTGGCAACCTTGAGATCATCAGATTTGATCACCTGCGATACACTACTGCAATTGGATTTAGTTCCTCCTGCGGTTCAAGAAACCATCTACTATAATCATGAGCATTATTGCAGACTGAACATGCAGGTGTGATTATGTCCACAGCTTACTGGTGGTGATATAATGAACAAGTTTCCTGCTATGATACCAAAGGTATATGCCCACTGTCTGAGTACACTATCGAATTCCCCTGGATAGAATACTGCTTGGAAGTATTCTATCCAGGGGATGGACTCTCTACCTGATAACATCAAGCTAGGTTGAGAGAACATTGACAAATCTCATCTTTGGGTGAGTGTCCTCACTCTGAGGGTCATCAAATCTTCACTAGAGAGCACTGTTCTGTTCGTACGTCTCACTTTGAATGTCAATGTGGCCCCTAACCCCTACACTAATACCTAAACCTCACCTTGAGTTACTAGGTGGGCCTCCCATAGGGATATAAATACCTATCTAGTATGAGGGCATCATGGCTAGTCTCTCTCTTTCTCTCTCTCTCTCATTAAAGCTGTGCAATAGGGCTTCACAAAATGGCAAACCACCCCTAACTTTTCCTCTTTTTCGGATTTGTATCGCACCATACGATATGGTGCTATCACATGTGTTAACAGCTTACAGTATTTTGATAAATGAGGGGGTAAGATTTATTTATTTATTTATTTATTTAACATTTTTATATACCGGAATTCATGTAGCAAAGTTACATATCACTTCGGTTTACATTATAACAGTAACAAGCATGTAAAAATGCGATTACATTAAACAGGGGAATAGACTTGGATTGAACAGGGTAATAAAACAAAACGTATAAATAATAATAATAATGATACGATTCTTTTGTTAGCCTGGTTATATATCTGGGTGTGTATTAGATTAATTTAATACAAAAAAGGAAATGTCACACTCCAAACAATATTATAACAGTTATACCGCTTCCCAAGAGAATTTCTTAATTTTTTAATTTTTTGTGATTTTTTAATTTTTGATATTTAGCCGCATCATCAAGCCTGACAGCGTGTTCTCTATAGTTTCCAAACGAGAGCCGCCCGGACCTCTAATCATCTGCGGCGGTCCTTAATGTTCTGTTTTTTCAATTTTTACTTTCTTTTTCCAATTTTTCTTTTCAAGGTTTTTCATTTATATATTATTATCATTCAATCTTCAGTGCTGTAATATTGATTTTAACAGAGTTCATTGATTTTGACAAAGCTCGGTTTTAACAAAGCTCAACATACAGCCGAAGTTTCGCAGCGCTTGCTGCTTCATCAGGAGCTTAAGTGTAAAATTCTTTGTCAGAAACGGAGCAATCTTTCTCTGTTGAATGGATACCTATATTAAAACAGTTTTATAAAATATTAACAACTTTGAATATCTAAATAAGTAAATCACTTATCTGGGATCGGCAAACACTCCAACCTTAGAACAGGATGACACCGTCTCACAACATCTTTGAACGAACAGAGACCATCTTAGCATCAGACGCGGGCTTATAAGCAGAAGTCAACCAATCCAGACCGCACACGTCATTTTCAAAAGTGACGTCAGTATCAAGTTTACCTTCAACAAAGCTTTAAATTCTAGTGGGGCATGACGTCAGTATCAGGTTTGCCTTCACAAAAAGACATTAAGTTCCAATTCAGCGTTTAGCCCATTTGGGTGGAGAGTACCTAAAAGATGTATCCATCTTTGTTCGGCTCTCAGAAGTTGTTTATCCAGATCACCTCCACGCCAATGGGGCATTATCTGTTCCAATACACAAATCCGCAATTCTTCAAAGCTGTGTTTCTTTTCCAGACAATGGGTTACAATGGGTGCAGTCTCACGTTGTGTGGCTAAACTTGAAAGGTGTTCAATAATACGAGTCCGGAGTTGCCTTGTGGTTTTGCCAACATATGTCATTTTACATGGACATTGAATTATGTAAATAACACCTGCAGACCTGCATGTAGTGTTTTGTCTTAATTGCACTGAAATAGGTGGATTGTCAAACTCAATAACTGTAGTCACAAGCATGTTTACACATACAGAGCAGGCACCACATGCTGTGTGTGAGCCAGCAGTTTGTTTAGGTGTAAGGATGGTCGAGTCTAAATGTACAAGTTGATCTTTCAAATTAGATCCTCTTGTATATGTAAATCTAGGTCGTGATTGAAATTCACCATGATGTTGTAGAATTTGCCAATTCTGGTGAATGAGTTGCTTGAATATAGATGCCATCGGAGAGAAAGGTACAACACATGTAATCAATTCTTCTGTTTGTTTGTCCTTAGGAAAAAATAGCCAATCCCTATTAGTATATTTGGCTCGAAGAAAAGCTCGCCTTACACATCTTTTGGGGTAACCTCTCTGTATGAAACGGTCACTCAAAATTTTTGCTTGATTTATGAAATCATCTTGAGAAGAACATAAACGACGGATTCTAAAAAATTGTCCCATGGGTAAATTTTCTTTAAGACGTCGAGGATGAGCTGAAGTGCAAGAATGTATTACTGCTGAGTGGTTTTCTATAAACGGAGGTTTTAAAGCCCATCGGTGTCTTCATAATGGTGATATCCAAAAATGTGATGCTATCTGTCTGAAAGGAAGCTGTAAAGTGTAGGCTGTTATTGCAGGAGTTTAACCAAATCAAAAAATCATCAAATAGCTCTTTGGTTCCACGCCACAGAATCATGATGTCATCTATATAACGTCGCCATATAAAAATGTTTTGAAAAAATGGTTGATTCTCAGTAATCCATTTCTGTTCAAAAACACCCATATATAGGTTGGCCAGATCTGGGGCCATAGTAGCACCCATTGCGGTGCCACAGATCTGTTGAAAAAAATTATTTTCATACGCAAAATAATTTTTAGTTAGAGCTATCTGTAAGAGGGACTTTAAAAATTCTGAAGGTATGCGTTGTGGACGGATTCTGGATTCAAAATACATCATAGCGATTTCTATCATTTCATCCTGTGGTATTGATGTATACAGGGACTCAACATCCAAAGTGACTAAATATAAGTCACTAGTGTCACATTGAAGATTTTCTAAAAAGGTGATCATTTGTTGAGAGTCTTTAATAAAGGATGGTAAATCGGATACATAAGGAGCTAAAAATGCATCAACGAACTTTGATAAAGGTTCCAGTAGTGAATTTCTACTGGACACAATCGGTCTCCCTGGTGGATTATTTACATCTTTATGGATCTTCGGTAAAAGGTAAAACAATGGGACCATAGAGTGTTTTTTTTATCAAAAAACTTTTTTCTTTCGTAGTAAGAAAACCTGCCTTTTCTCCTTCTAGTACAATGCTCTCAATCTCTTTAAACAGGGACTTCGTTGGATCTTCTTGTAAAGGATAATAAAATGTCCTATTAGAGAGTTGAAGATGTGCTTCCTTTGAATATTGAGTTCTGTCCATTAAAACAATTTTCCCTCCTCTAAAGCCTTGTTGAAGGTAAACTTGATACTGACGTCACTTTTGAAAATGACGTGTGTGGTCTGGATTGGTTGACTTCTGCTTATAAGCCCGCGTCTGATGCTAAGATGGTCTCTGTTCATTCAAAGATGTTGTGAGACTGTGTCGTCCTGTTCTAAGGTTGGAGTGTTTGCCGATCCCAGATAAGTGATTTACTTATTTAGATATTCAAAGTTGTTAATATTTTATAAAACTGTTTTAATATAGGTATCCATTCAACAGAGAAAGATTGCTCCGTTTCTGACAAAGAATTTTACACTTAAGCTCCTGATGAAGCAGCAAGTGCTGCGAAACTTCGGCTGTATGTTGAGCTTTGTTAAAACCGAGCTTTGTCAAAATCAATGAACTCTGTTAAAATCAATATTACAGCACTGAAGATTGAATGATAATAATATATAAATGAAAAACCTTGAAAAGAAAAATTGGAAAAAGAAAGTAAAAATTGAAAAAAACAGAACATTAAGGACCGCCGCAGATGATTAGAGGTCCGGGCGGCTCTCGTTTGGAAACTATAGAGAACACGCTGTCAGGCTTGATGATGCGGCTAAATATCAAAAATTAAAAAATCACAAAAAATTTAAAAATTAAGAAATTCTCTTGGGAAGCGGTATAACTGTTATAATATTGTTTGGAGTGTGACATTTCCTTTTTTGTATTGGATTTAATGTTGATGGAAATTGTCTTAGTTCTTTTTTGAGTCGTGTTAGATTAATTTAATACATGGAATATGTAGCATATATTTGGGGGGAAGGCATGTAGAGTTGTAATGATAATCTACTATATAATCTGATCGGTAATCTGATGGAGAGTCTGAAGAATGGTAAGGTGAGGTAAGAGAGTAAATTATTGGCTTTAATTGAATGCTTGTTCGAATAGCCAAGTTTTGAGTCTCTTTTTAAAGGTGATCGGGCATTGTTCTTGCCGGAGTTCTGGAGGTAGAGAGTTCCATTCTGTAGGGCCCGCTGTGGATAAAGCTCGTTTATTAAGAGAGGTTTTGATGGGTGGAGTGAGGAGAGAATTTCTATAAGCTGCTCTTACCGGTCTGTGTGGTATGTGTAGTCGAAAAGGTATGTTGAGGTCCAGTGGGATGAGGTTGTGAATGGATTTATGTATGATAGTCAGTACTTTGTAAGTGATTCTAAACTTAATTGGGAGCCAGTGTAGGTTTTTCAAGACAGGGGTAATATGATCTCTTTTGTTGGTCTTAGTAAGAATCCTAGCTGAAGCGTTTTGGAGCATTTGTAGGGGTTTAATGGTGTTGGTTGGGAGGCCGAGTAGAAGAGAATTACAGTAGTCAATTTTTGAGAAAATGATTGCCTGAAGAACTGACCGGTAGTCTTGGAAGTGGAGGAGCGGTCTGATCCGTTTTAGGATTTGCAATTTAAAGAAGCCATCCTTGGTGGTATTATTAATGAATCTCTTTAGGTTTAATTGATTGTCTATGATGACTCCGAGGTTTCTAACTTGAGAGGAGAAGGAGAAGGATGGTTGACTGAGGTGTAAGTTGGACATTGCATATTTCCCGTCTTGAGAGATAGGAGTATTTCAGTCTTATTGGCATTAAGAATTAAGTTAAGGCTCATGAGCAGGTTGTTGATGGATTGAAGGCAGTTGTTCCAGAATTCTAGGGTTTTTTGTAGAGAAACGGTGACCAGGATGAATATTTGCACAGATAGCACAGATCAATTGCTGATAGTGCAATATCTCAAAATTAAAACAAGAGTGTCAGCAGTCAAATGAATTGGACTAAAGTAAGGTTACTTCTTTATTGGAGAAGGCTGACAAGGTTGATTTAGGATTCCTATGATGCAGCTTTTAGAATTTTGGCTAGAGCATTTCTACAAGATTAGCATGGCTTAAGGCCTCTGGTCTTAAAGAAGATGTGCATGAGAAGTTGGTAAATGTCCCTTGCACTGGATATAATTTCTTTTCTGAAAATTAAAAAAAAAAAAGCAGTAGAGGTCATAAAGGAACATACTACCACTTTGCAATCTTTAACATCAATATCAACAGACCATTCTTTGCAATGAAAATTCCAACAATATTCTTAAGGAAGGCAATATTACTATTTAAGAAGACGATTTTATCCTTATTATAACAGCAGCCATTACATAAGAACATAAGAAAATGCCATACTGGGTCAGACCAAGGGTCCATCAAGCCCAGCATCCTGTTTCCAACAGTGGCCAATCCAGGCCATAAGAACCTGGCAAGTACCCAAAAACTAAGTCTATTCCATGTAACCATTGCTAATGGCAGTGGCTATTCTCTAAGTGAACTTAATAGCAGGTAATGGACTTCTCCTCCAAGAACTTATCCAATCCTTTTTTAAACACAGCTATACTAACTGCACTAACCACATTCTCTGGCAACAAATTCCAGAGTTTAATTGTGCGTTGAGTAAAAAAGAACTTTCTCCGATTAGTTTTAAATGTGCCCCATGCTAACTTCATGGAGTGCCCCCTGGTCTTTCTACTATCCGAAAGAGTAAATAACTGATTCACATCTACCCGTTCTAGACCTCTCATGATTTGAAACACCTCTATCATATCCCCCCTCAGTCGTCTCTTCTCCAAGCTGAAAAGCCCTAACCTCTTTAGTCTTTCCTCATAGGGGAGTTGTTCCATTCCCCTTATCATTTTGGTAGCCCTTCTCTGTACCTTCTCCATCGCAATTATATCTTTTTTGAGATGCGGCGACCAGAATTGTACACAGTATTCAAGGTGCGGTCTCAACATGGAGCGATACAGAGGCATTATGACATTTTCCGTTTTATTCACCATTCCTTTTCTAATAATTCCCAACATTCTGTTTGCTTTTTTGACTGCCGCAGCACACTGCACCGACGATTTCAATGTGTTATCCACTATGACACCTAGATCTCTTTCTTGGGTTGTGGCATCTAATATGGAACCCAACATTGTGTAATTATAGCATGGGTTATTTTTCCCTATATGCATCACCTTGCACTTATCCACATTAAATTTCATCTGCCATTTGGATGCCCAATTTTCCAGTCTCACAAGGTCTTCCTGCAATTTATCACAATCTGCTTGTGATTTAACTACTCTGAACAATTTTGTGTCATCTGCAAATTTGATTATCTCACTCGTCGTATTTCTTTCCAGATCATTTATAAATATATTGAACAGTAAGGGTCCCAATACAGATCCCTGAGGCACTCCACTGTCCACTCCCTTCCACTGAGAAAATTGCCCATTTAATCCTACTCTCTGTTTCCTGTCTTTTAGCCAGTTTGCAATCCATGAAAGGACATCGCCACCTATCCCATGACTTTTTACTTTTCCTAGAAGCCTCTCATGAGGAACTTTGTCAAACGTCTTCTGAAAATCCAAGTATACTATATCTACCGGTTCACCTTTATCCACATGTTTATTAACTCTTTCAAAAAAGTGAAGCAGATTTGTGAGGCAAGACTTGCCCTGGGTAAAGCCATGCTGACTTTGTTCCATTAAACCATGTCTTTCTATATGTTCTGTGATTTTGATGTTTAGAACACTTTCCACTATTTTTCCTGGCACTGAAGTCAGGCTAACCGGTCTGTAGTTTCCCGGATCGACCCTGGAGCCCTTTTTAAATATTGGGGTTACATTTGCTATCCTCCAGTCTTTAGGTACAATGGATGATTTTAATGATAAGTTACAAATTTTTACTAATAGGTCTGAAATTTCATTTTTTAGTTCCTTCGAACTCTGGGGTGTATTCCATCCGGTCCAGGTTGATTTACTACTCTTCAGTTTGTCAATCAGGCCTACCACATCTTCTAGGTTCACCTTGATTTGATTCAGTCCATCTGAATCATTACCCATAAAAACCTTCTCCATTACGGGTACCTCCCCAACATCCTCTTCAGTAAACACCGAAGCAAAGAAATCATTTAATCTTTCCGGGATGGCCTTATCTTCTCTAAGTGCCCCTTTAACCCCTCGATCATCTAACGGTCCAACTGACTCCCTCACAGGCTTTCTGCTTCGGATATATTTTAAAAAGTTTTTACTGTGAGTTTTTGCCTCTACAGCCAACTTCTTTTCAAATTCTCTCTTAGCTTGCCAATGTTTATGCTTTATCCTATTTTCTTCTGTATGATTCATTCTGGTTCATTCTCTAACCAGCCGTAACAGCCTTTTCATCATCAACAACATAGTAGATAAGGTGATGGGGCTGGATAAGATACATCTTGGGGGTATTGAGGGAACTTAGAGAAGTCCTGGCAGCTCCACTGGCTGACCTTATCAATGCTTCTTTATAGTTGGCAGCAGTTCCGGATGACTGGAGAGAGGCAGATGTGGTTCCCTATTCACAAAAGTGGACGTAAGGAAGAGTCTGGGAATTATAGGTCAATTAGTCTAACCTCTGTGATGAGCAAATTAATGGAATCACTGCAAGAACAGAGGATAGTGCAGTTTCTGAAATCCAGTGGTTTGCATGATCCGAGACAGCATGGTTTTACTAGAGGTAAACCTTGTCAGATGAATCTGATCAATTTCTTTGATTGTGTAACCAGAGAACTGGATCAAGGAAGAGTACTAGATGTAATGGATTTCAGTAAAGGTCTTTGACATGGTTCCGCACAGAAGACTTATAAATAAATTGAGCACCCTTGGGATGGATCCTAGAGTGACTGACTGGGTTAGAAACTGTTGCGGCTCCGGGTCGGTCCCGGCCGCTCCTCCTACCTCCGCGGACTTCCGGGGCTTCTCGGGCTTCCTCGGGTCTCCGGGGGCTCCCACCACGGCTCTCTCCGCGCCTCCACGCAGCGCTCGGGCCTGCCCCTGCTCCCACCACGCGGCTCCTGCATCGCCGGAGCAGCCGGCGTCTCGCCGCGGCTAGCTCCGCCCCCTAGGGGCACGCGCGCGTCTCGGCCCGATTCTTAAAGGGCCAGGCGCGGGAAATCTGCCTGCATCCTCCCGGTGACGTCAGACGCTGCAGGGCTACTTAAGCCCTGCAGTCCCTCTCCTCAGGGCCTTGCAACGAGGTTCCCAGGGTTGTTCCTGTCTTCAGTTGCTGCGTTCTGCTTGGTGTTCTTCCTTGGCTCCTGACTCGGATCGGCTGACGTCTCTACTTGGCTTCTGACCCCGGACTGGCATTGGTATCTTCTGGCTTCTGACCTCGGACCGGCTTACGTTGACCTCCTGGCTTCTGACCTCGGACCGGCTTTCGTTGACCCTCTGGCTTCTGACCTCGGACTAGCTGACGGCGATCCACTGGTTCCTGACTCTGGTACGGCGAGCAACAACCCTTCGGCTTTCGACCTTGGACTACCGCTGACCAGGCCCCTGCGGGCCCTCCTAAGTCCCAGCGGCCGGGTTCCTACGGGCTCCTCCTGGGGGGACTCCGGCTTCCAGGTGAATCTCCTAAGTCCCAGCGGCTGAACTCCTACGAGCTCCTCTCGGGGGAGGATCGGCTTCCAGGGTGAAGGTTTCCTCTTCACCGAGCCAGCGCTACCATCACCTCCATCCTCGCCGGGGCCCTTGGTCGCATAGGGCCTCCAGAGTCCCGTCTACGACCTGCCATCAACCTGTCCCTGCCGCCTCCCGGTCGGGGTCGCTGCTTCTACCACCTACAGCAGCTCTTCCTACGGCTCCGATCGGCCCAAGGGTCCACAAATCCTACAGAAACTGGCTGAGTGTGAGGAGACAAAGGGTAGTATTAAATGGAGTTTACTCTGAAGAGGAGGGCATTACTAGTGGTGTGCCTCAGGAATCAGTCCTGGATCAGTTCTTTTCAACATTTTTGTGAGCAATTTAGCATAAGGATTATCTGGAAAGGTTTGTCTTCTTGCTGCTGATGCCAAAATTTGCAACAGGGTAGACAGCCAAAAAGGTATGGAAAATATGAGGAGGGATCTAGCGAACCTCGAGGAATGATCTAGAAACTGTCAGCTAAGATTTAATGCTAAACCAATGCAGAGTAATGCATTTGTTTATTTATTTAGCATTTGGTATCAACTACTGCACTAGGCCCTAGGTGATTTACAAAAAAAACACATAATAAAATACAAATAAAATACATAAAGCAGAAAATGTAGTAAAACAATATAAAATAGTAAACAGACTGATAAAATATTCATAAAATAAGACTGCCAAAAACAAACTTAAACTTAAAATATAAAAAAGCTGTTTCCCTCAAACGAGTTTAGGAAACTACCCATGGTATAAAAAAAGCTATAAATAAATACATAAATTTTAAATAACTAAGTCTTTAAGGAAAACTTAAACTGTTTTGGACACGTCATCCATGTAGCAAGCTACTATAAAGACAAAACCAGGGGAAGCAAACCCAACATAGCAAGTGTTTTGCTGTAAGCCAGCTTCTTCAGGGCTTAGTTAAACAATTTATAATCCATCTAAGAGTCTGCGGTCTTTAGTATTGGACCAATGGGCTTGGTGATTTTCTAACTAGATTGTTGGTCTTTCATTTGTTTTTACCTGCTACAAAAATACCAAAAATGTTTTTGCTTGGACATTGGGAAAGATAGATGAGTGAATTGTCCAGATGATCCTTGCATAATACAGCGGGACACATCATCTGGCTTGCTGACACCTGTTTTAAGCATATTTCCTGCAGACAGTTGGATGGTTGTGAGTTATTTTTTGTTTTGGTTCCCCTGGTTTTGTCTTTGTTACACATTTTTGGGTTTTACCTGAGCTTTTTCTACTTTGCAAACTTCTATAAACCAGGTTCCTGCCCACATGAGCTTATCATGTGTTAGACCCTTACAATGTGGATCTGGCTGCATCTAGATCTTAGTGATCGATTTTGGATCTGCCAAAAAGGGGTTTTCAACGCTGTAGAGACTGCGAGCCTCAGCAACCAAGGGGAAGGAATATAAAAAGATATCAAAAACCCTTTGTGCTCTTCTGTGAATGACAAATGTTCTGCAAGAAAAAGCATCCAGCACTCAGTGTTAACAAGCTAGGAAAAGGGCGCTATTGTTTAGTCTGTCCAGAGAAGAGCATTACATAGCCAGCAGAGGAGGAAGCCAAAGGAATACTGGGAAAACATTTAAGGAAGAAAAGGCACAAATTGGCTGGCTCTGTGTGTTAGGGGCAGGGACTGCCAGGAGCCAGGAAGAGAGGAGTGCATCTGGCAGCCGTGCAATCAGTTCCTCTTCTGAAGAGCTAAGTATTGAGAGGGAGAAACAGAAGTCTGAACTCTGAGGGAAAAGAGGGACAGACAGCTGTTCTTAAATCCCAACAAGGGACGGAGGATACAGGAGCTGAAAGCTGAAAGAATTCCTTTCCAGAGATATCCAGGTCCAGGAGCACATGGCTAGATCACCCTCCTAAGAGACTGAGTTAAGTATTCTAAACTTTGCACAGAGAGTATCTTAGAAGAGGAGAGAGTTTATTTCGTTGCCTTTTGTCACAAATTCAGTATTGCATCCTAACTGCTTCAGCCTTTCAGCCAAACTCAAGCATAAACCCTAGCTGGCAGGTATAGCTACATGAGATAGTGCTGGAAAAGAGAAGCTGATGGACCATGGTTTTTCTGTAAGAGACTGAAACCAGGCCAGCTTTTTGTTTAGTACCAAGTAAACCATTTGGGAAGCTCATCAGAAGAGAGAGAGAGACCTTTCACACACTGCAGTGCCCATCTATTTGGTTTGTCATCTAGCCAGCTCCACCATCAAGAGGGACTTCTTCATTTTCCTGATTGTTTTTTCATACAGTTTTTTGTTTAGTTTTTCATACAGTTTTTTGTTTGGGACAGGGTGCACCCTTTACAAACTGATGACATTGGGATAGATGAAAAGGGATAGATGAAAAGGCAGCCAAAAACCCAAGGGAAGTGTACAGTATTGAAGGTGAAATTCTTCTAAGCACCAAAGAAGAGCAGGATCTGGGAGTGATTGTATTGGATGATCTTAAAGTGGACAAACAGGTGGATAAGGTGATGGCAAAATCCAGAAAGATGCTTGCCTGCATAGGGAGAGGAATAGTCAACAGGGAACAGGAATAGTCAACAGGAATAGTCATCAGGCCTTTGCCTATTCAGATAATCTTCTGAATTAAATCAGAACGATCATTAGTAGTCCTTTTGACTCTCCCCATCATTTCTATCGCTTTTGACTAAAACTACATGTCTAGCTTTAGCTCCATTACTACATTACTGAGCGTATACTATCCCGTGTGCAATATATTTGCTCTCTCCGAGACACTATTACTGTTACAATGTCAATGTTAACTGTTTTGTTTTTTTTTGTTTTTTATTGTAATCCCTAGTTCAATGTAATTGCTCTCCTCTGAGGCACTGTTACTGTTTCAATGTAAACCGAATTGATTTGTAACTTCTTACAAGAATTTCGGTATATAAAACTGTTAAATAAATAAATAAACAGAAAAAGGGAGGTGACATTGCCCTGTATAGGTCTCTGGTGAGACCTCATTTGGAATACTGTGTATAATTCTGGAGACCGCCCCTTCAAAAGAATATATGATAAAGGGGATGGAACAGCTCCCCTATGAGGAAAGGCTGAAGAGGTTAGGCCTGTTCAGCTTGGAGAAGAGACGGCTGAGGGGGGATATGTTAGAGGTCTTTAAGATCATGAGAGTCTTGAATGAGTAGATGTGAATCGGTTATTTAAACTTTCGAATAATAAAAGGACTAGGGGGCATTCCATGAAGTTAGCAAGTAGCACATTTAAGACTAATCAGAGAAAATTCTTTTTCACTCAACGTACAATAAAGCTCTTTGCCAGAGGATGTGGTAGTGTAGTTAGTGTAGCTGGGTTCAAAAAAGGTTTGGAGAAGTCCATTAACGGCTATTAATCAACTTTACTTAGGGAATAGCCACTGTTATTAATTGTATCAGTAGTATGGGATCTTCTTAGTGTTTGGGTAATTGCCAGGTTCTTGTGGCCTGGTTTGGCCTCTGTTGGAAACAGGATGCTGGGCTTGATAGACCCTTGGTCTGACCCAGCATGGCAATTTCTTATGTTCTTATGTCAGCATGGGAATTCCTGTACGTGCTCAGATAAATTTTTTCTTTACTCTGTGCTATGAGAGAACATGTTATTTTCCATCACAGTGCCATCTGATGGCATCACCAGCTTTTTTGGATGATTTGCCCTGCTGTCCATAGAGAACACCTGTTACAGGTAAGCAACTTTTCTATTTCTTCCTACAAATGGAGCCCTCTGTTTGGCTAGCACTACACTGTCCCTGCTAGGTACATGAGCAAATGTAGCAAGGGAGATATAAATGGCATGACCCTGTCCTCTTTTCTTCTAACACCTTATCTGTTGCTGTCTTTTGCAGAAGTACAACTTCCCAATTAATTACACCATCAGAGTCCGTCACGAAGAGGTGCTTAAGGTTTCCAAGGTCACCAATCTGGTGAGAATTAGCTATTTCCCTCTGAAGACAAAAAGCAGCTTTGTGGTTATATACAGGTCTGGAGTGGGGGGGGGGGGGGGGGGGGGGGGGGACAGAGAGGACAGCTGCCATTGCATGGGCAACTCTTGCTAGCATAGAGTGGAGAAGATGTTCCTATCCATCCCTCAGCTAGCGAGGTAGAACCTGTGTTGCATAAGCAATGATCCTGTGGAGATGGAGAGAGGAGAATAAACTGAACAAGCACATTTATAAACACAGATGTGGAAGCTGCAGTCATGTGAGCTGTGGGGGAGATGTGTAGGCATGGGAGTTGTAAGTAAGGGAAGATATGCACACTTGGAAGCTGCAAAGGAAGGATAAGTAAAGGAGGTAGTTGCAGAGCAGTGGTATGCAGTGATGTGAGTGCAACCTAAATGATGAAAGCTTCATGACTCCATCTTTTTTTAGTTTATTACCCTTCTTAGTATGAGTCGTCACTCTAATCCCTGTGCCTTTCCTTCCAGCTCACATCAGATTTATACACAACTTTCAATATTTATAAGTTTTGCTTCCATTTCTTTGCATATGTTAGCATATGCAAGATGATGGTGAATCCATTTTTTACTGAAGTGGTTTACAGGCCTCTGACTCAAACAGAAGAACTAGACAGAGATTAGGTTGAAGACATCCAAAAGGTGAGAAAGAAGGGAGAAGTGTTGATGGAGATTTTAATCTGCCAGACATAGAATGGAGAGTACCTGCTGCAGAATCTACCAGAAGTAGAGAGATAGTGGATGCCCTGCAAGGGGCTCGGTTCAAACAAATGGTAATGGAACCCACGAGGGAGGGAGTTATACTCAACCTAGTACTCACTAACGGAGATAATGTCTCTAATGTTGGGGTGGGTGCCCACCTGAGCACCAATGATCATCAAATGGTATGGTTTGATATTGCAAATAGGAACTGAGAGGTCACACGAAGACCTGAGTTTTGAATTTCAAAAATACAGACTTTGTCGAAATGGGGATGTACCTGGAGGTAGAACTAGAAGACTGGGAGAAAATGAGAGAGATCGAACAACAGTGGGCCCAACTTAAAGGAGCAATTACAAAGGCAACAAATCTATATGTTAGAAAAGTAAACAAAGGTAAGAGAAATAAGAAACCGATCTGGTTCTCAAAGGAGATGGCTGAAAAAATAAAGACAAAAATAACAGCGATCAAGAAATATAAAGGATCCTAAAAAGAGGAACATAGGGAAGAATATCTGGTGAAACTGAGGGAGACAAATCAAGAAAGAAAAAGTCAGGTGGAAGAAAGGATTGCCAAAGAGATGACAAAACATTTTCCAGATATATCAGAGAAAGGGGAAAGCTCTGAAGTGGTATAGTGAAATTGAAAGGTTGCAAAGACCAATGTGTGGAGAGAGACGAAAAAATGTCCGAAATATTAAATATCTCAGTTCGGTGTTCACTAAAGAAGACCCTGGAGAAGAACCGTTGCTTGTTGACAAAACTGTGGTTGGGGGTGGAGTAGATGAAACTCCATTTACAGAAGGGAATGTATAGCAAGAGCTAGGAAAATTGAAAGTGGGCAAAGTCATGGTGCCGGATGAGGTACATCCCAAAATACTAAGAGAGCTTAGAGATATGCCAGCAGGTCTGCTGAAAGACCTGTTCAATAGATCACTGAGAATGGGAAACGTGCTGCAAGATTAAAGGAGAGTAGTGGTCCTGCTTCACAAGAGTGGGAGAGAGGAGGCTGGAAACTACAGGCTGCTTAGCCTCACCTCGATGGTGGGAAAATTAATGGAGAGTCTGCTGAAGGAAAAGATAATGAACTATCTATAATCCAATGGGTTGCTCAACCCGAGCAGCATAGATTCACCAGGGGAAGGTCCTATCAGACAAATCTGATTTTTTTTTTTATTAGGTGACTAGAGAATTGGATCAGGGAAGAGCAGTTGATGTGATTTACTTGGATTTTAGTAAAACCTTTGATACAGTCCCACATAGAAGACTCATGAACAAAATAAGAAGCTTGGTAGGGGGTGCCAAGGTAGTAGCGTGGATTGCAAGCTGGTTGTCTGACAGGAGACAGCGTGTAATCCTAAATGGAACCTACTCTGAATAAAGAATGGTGTTAAGTGGAATGCCACAGGGATCGGTTTTGGGACCAGTTCTGTTCAATATCTTTGTGAGCGACATTGCAGAAGGGATAGAAGGTAAAGTTTGCCTGTTTGTGGTTGATACTAACATCTGCAAACAGTGGACACACCTGAGGAAGTAGAGAAAATGAAAAGTGATTTAAGAAATCTTGAAGACTGCTTGAGGATTTGGCAGCTGAGATTCAAGGCCAAGAAATGCAGAATCATGCATCTGGGGTGTAGTATTCCAAAAGAGCTGTATGTAACTGGCAGTGAAAGACTAATGCTCACGGACTGTGAGAGGGATCTTGGTGTGAGAGAAGGTGCAGGGGAGATATGATCTAGATCTTCAGATACCTGAAAGGTTTAATGATGAACAATTGTCAAAACTTTTCCATTGGAAAGAAATTGATAGAACTAGAGGTCATGAAATGAAACTCCAGGGAGGACAACTCAGAACCAATGTCAGGAAATATTTCTTTATGGAGAGGGTGGTGAATGCCTGGAATGCCCTTCTGGAAGAGGTGGTGAAGACGAAACAGTGAAGGAATTCAAAGGGGCATGGGATAAACACTGTGGATCCTTAAAGGCTAGAGGATGGAAATGAAGAAAAAAGTACATGGGGATAACTTGCTGGTGTGGTGGTTGCTACCCTTAACAAATAAGCCTTGATACTGTTAAATCAACTCCATTATTGCTGTCTGTGTCAACGGCAGTGGGAAAAGGGGAATTGAATTCAGACAACAATCAAGGGCTCCAACTTTTACAGTTTGGGGAGCAAATAAGCATGGGGGTAACTTGCTGATGCAGCTTTTACTACCCTTAACCAATAAGCCTGATACTTTTGATGCAACTCCAACATTGCTCTCTGCTTCCATGGCAGGTTAAAGGGAAATTGGATTCAAACAGCATCCAACTATGGCCCTGACTTTCACAGTCTGGGAAACTGAGAAGCATCGGGGTAACCTGCTCAGTGCGGCAGATAATAGCATAAGCTTGCTGGGCAGACTGGATGGATCCTTTTCTGCCATCATTTTTATGTTTCTAAATTTCAGAAATCTTCAGTGCATTCATGAATTTGATACAGTCGGATTCAGCTAATTTAAGAGCCACAGTACTTACAAGATGTTTTTGATTGGTCTGTCTGTACTGCCTTAGAAATTCAGATTTCTGTTCTGTGCCAAGCTACGATAATTGTTCATTAAACAAAGTGTCACCGAAAACTAAAAAAAACCCCAAAAAGCAGAGTTTACAGAGAACCATGTGTCAGGTCTTGAAAGACTATTTTGTTCAACGGAATCTATTCTGCTTGGCCAGATAGCCAGTGGCAATTGTGCTACCATATGAGAAGCCTGGGTTTGATCATCAGACCCATTTTCTACTCATCAACAATTACAACCTCCCTGGGATCTGGGGAGGGGGGGGGGGGTAGCAGGGGTGGGAGGGAGAAGAATAATCCTAACCACTGCATACAGTGACACACATTGATGAGATTCAGAATATATGTACATCAGTTTCTAAAAGGAACTGTGATCTGTGTCATCCATAGAAGACTCCTGCTGGAGATCATGTGGTGTAGTGAGAGGGAGATGATCTGATTCCCATCCCTGTGTCCCCTCGCTGCTTATCCTCCCCCATCGACCTAATACTTGTTTGTCATTTTGAAACTGAATAGTGGACCATGTTATATCAGGACTTTTGGGCTGTGATACTTGTTGTCATGGCCACAAGGATCGCCAAGAAAGAAAAGGAGAAGTTAAAGTCGGCGGAATCTAAGATGGCGGAAGAGGTCACTGATTCTGAGAGAGAATCTCGGAAAATTGCAGCGATCTCAGAATTAAAGCAGGCAGGGGCTGAAGCTCTGGAACCTGAGTTTAAAAAAATCTTTGATAAGTTATATGAGGTGTCTGGGACTTTAACCGGTTATGAGAGGCATTTTGCAGAGATGGAACAGAGAATCTCTGATAACCATGATGACCTTGCTTCGCTTCAAAAAGAGATCTCCACATTAAAATCGGCATTGAAGAAAAACGTGGAAAGGCTTGAGGATCTGGAGAACAGATCTCGTGGTTACAATCTGTGCTTCATCGGCTTACCTGAGTCGCTGGAAGATCATGAACTGCCACATTTTTTAGAGTCATGGATTCTGAAAGAATTAGGCCTATTGGAAGCGAATGGCAAGCTGTGTTTTGAGAGAGCACACCAGCTGGAGCCTAGAAGGGAGAAGGCCAGGTGTCTGTATGTCGTCATAGCCAAAGTATTCAACTTTGCGCATGAATTGGAGATTTTGCAGGCACTCTGCTCAGGGAAACAGCTTTGCCATAATAACAAGAAAATACTAGTCTTTCAAGATTATTCCGCCGAGTTGTCAGCACAAAGACGGGCATTTGTGCCAGTAAGCTCAAAATTATATGCTATGGGCATACACTCTGCTCTGCTTTATCCAGCAAAACTCCTTATGCTTGCTGATGGAGTGAAATGGTTTACAGATACCATTGCAGCCCGGGTCTATGTCGCAGAATTGGAAGCTAAGTCCAGTACGCAGCACTGATCTTGATTCTGGCATCCATTTGAAGACTTTGTGAGGTGAAAGGCCTCTCTTTTATACTTAGAAGATGGTGTATGTGATAATGTTGTGTTGTATACTTCTTTTTACTTCTTTCATGATATTTCTGGGTTCAAAATAATTGGATGAGAACTGGTTGTTAGTCATTGCGCTTTATGGTGGTGAACAAATATTTTGCGCCCTTCTACATTTATGATTTTTTTCATGGGCTACTTAACACCAGCAGTGGGAAGGTGGTTTTATTTTATTTTTATTGCGAAGTAATTCTTTACTCTTTGCACTATTTGAGTGAAAGAGTATTGTGTTTTAAAAATGGGGAGGATGGAGGTGGAATGGGTAGTAGGGGGTTTGGATGCACCAAAAGTGATCTCAGTAAATTGTATGAGTTTGGTGGAAGGGGGGTATAACGTGGAGGTTTTGGGAAAAGAGGGATGATTTTATTGTTCTTTGTTTGATTCAACAAGTTGTGGGCAGGCCTTGTGTGATGAGCACAGTATGCTGGACAGGAGGCTTGAATGTGTTAGGTGGGGACCTATGCTGGGAATGTTCCTACATGGGATGGTTGGTGTTTTTGACATGCAGATAAGTGGTCTGGATGTGGATAAATGACTTCCCAAAGCGTGAAGTTGATCTCCTGGAATGTATGTGGAATACAATCAGTAATTAAAAGAGCTAAAATCCTAACTGTTCTGAAAAAAAACAAAACCCAGCAGATTTTTTTTTTTTTTTTTGCAAGAAACACATTTGAGCGATCCTGAGCACACTAAGTTGCAGAAGTACTGGGTTGGAATGGTTCATTATGCCTCCACCTCCTCCAGATCAGCTGGTGTTGCGATATTAGTGCATAATAAATTGCCAGTTATTGTTAAATGGGAAATTAAAGATCCTAAGGGTAGGTATTTGATTTTGGTGACTGAGCTTGATCATAAAACCTTAGCGTTATGCAATATGTATGCTCCTAACAATTATGATCATGCTTTTTTTTTGGGGTATATACAAATTATTACTTCCATATGTGGATGATGGCTTAATATTGGGAGGAGACTTTAATGTTGTCCGTGACTCCACATTGAATAGATCAGGGTTGGTTAAAGGTGATAAGTGCTTCCTGAAGAGGGGTATCAATTTTTTGGAAGAGGGGTTACAATTGGTGGATGCATGGAGGGTGTTAATTCCTTTTGAGAGGGACTACACACTCTTATCAAGAGCCCACACCATCTTTTCTAGATTAGACTATATACTGGTTGAAAAGAATATTTTCACAGGAGTCATAAATATGGACATCGATGAGATTTTGATTTCTGACCATGCTCTGGTTTGGGCCCAGTTTACTTATCGAGTGGGAGATAGATTGACTTATAGTTGGCAATTTCTATATTATTTGGCACTGACCCCCACTTTCAGGATTATGTACAAACAAAATGGAAGGCTTATACTATTAACAATAGTAATCATGTGGCTGATCCCATTCTGTTCTGGTATACTGCTAAGGCTGTCCTTAGGGAGGATATTATTTCTTAGGTAGTTCAGAGGAGAAGAGATATTGACAAATTTTTATTGGAGTTGGAACGTCAGCTTCATCGAGCCAAACATTCTCTGTCAGTATCAAACTCCACATCAGATAGAGAAAATTATATAGCTACATGGATGGCGTTAAATTAGTTGCTCATCAGAGAACTAAAAACAGCTTTTTATACTATAAATTCAGGCTCTGTCAATATACTGACAAGACGGGTAAGTTCATGGCTAGCTTGATCAAGACAAATGGTTGTTCTAAATATGTATCTGCATTAAGAATTTAATCAGGTAACCTGACTAATTCAAATCGAGAAATACTTGATAGTTTTCAAACTTTTTATGCAGAACTCTATTCCTCCGATGGTTGGGATTCTGAGAAATGTAGAAATTTTTGTGGTAATTTGGGGTTGCCAAGTTTTATTGAAGAGCAATTAGAATGGTTGGTAGGGAAGAGGTTTCTGTAGGTATCCGACAATCCAAATCTCTTAAAGCTCTGGGTCCGGATGAGTATAGTGCAGAAATCTTTAAAATGCTTTCTGATCTTTTAGTAGACCCCTTGCATTTGGTATTTCAAACTCTGATAGATAAGGGGAAATATCCTCCACGTACCAATCTAGCACATATCACAGGTATTTACAAGTCTTATTGTCCCATTTCTCTATTGACTAATGTCAGATTTTTCTTACTACAATGAATCTCTGTAAGAGAAATTGGGAGCCTTTTCTGGTGGCCAGTTTTGATGCTGAAAAAGCATTTCAAATGGTGGAATGGGATTATCTGTTTTATATTTTACAGCATATGGGTTTAAATGGCTTTTTCTTTAATGCAGTGAAATTATTATATAATCACCCCTTAGCATTAATCATGGCAAACAGCATACATTCTGATTCTTTTCACATAGGCCTTGGGACTAGGCAAGCATGTCCCCTATCCCCACTTTTTTTTTTTTCTTTTGCAATTTTCAATAACTCAAAACATTTTACATGTTCCAGCAAATGAGCATAATATTTCCATTATTTAAGGTAACTTTTTACAATTATCCAGATCTCTAAAGGTACCATCAAATAAGAATAAGAAAAATATATTTAGAATAGATATGGAAAACTGAATTTTAATATTACTGTTGCTCGTGTTACTTTTACACTACAAGGGGGAGATCCATTCCACTTTAGAGCAATTCAACAATCATATAGAAAAAAGGAAAACTGAGAGTAAGGCAGTTATATATTAATTCGCTGATTCAGCCTGGATCTAGTGTCCACTGATGTGATTGTAAGAAATTGCAGAGCTGATCCGGCTCGTAGAAAACATATCTATTCCCGGACACTTTCATGACACATTTGCATAGAAACCTCAGAATGATCTGGGCTCCATGACTCCTAGCTTTAGGTAACAATGTCAAAAATTTTTTTCTTTTTCTTTGTGTTTCCTTAGAAACGTCGGGATATATCCATACCTTCTGGTTTAGATATAAAACAGATCGATTTTGTAAGAACTTCTTCATGATATTTTCTCTGTCCAATGGTATTGAAAATTTTACCAATAAAGTTCCTCTTCCTTCTAATTGCTGTTGTTGTGTGGTTTCTAGGAACTCAGTAATATTTAATTATACATTTTCACCAGATCCAATTTGATTCTCAGATGTTTCTTTAAGGTCAGACACAAAATATGCCTTAATTATCTTAGGTTGCTCTTCCAAAGCGATCTTAAGGACATCCCTCAGGTAACTTTTAAACTGTTCTTTTGGAGATATCAAATTACATTTAGGAAAATTCAATACTCTAATATTGGTGTTTCTTAAGTCATTTTCAATTATCTCTAACCTCCTATTAGTAACAATATCAGTTTTTATCAGCGTATCTTGTACTATCTCAATTTTATTTATTTTCTCCTCCATTTGAGTCATTTTCTTCTCTTGTTTCTCCACTGATGTTTTCAGGTTACCACAAATTTCTTGCATCGTTTTCATAGGACCTGATATCGTCATTAAAGAGTTTTGAAGTGTGGCTATAGCTAGCCATAATGATTCCAAAGTAATATTCTCAGGTTTTTCTAGCGGTTTCAGTTCCGGGAAGGAAATTGTTTGTATAACAATTTTATATTTTCCTCAGCTCTAAACAATTCTGTGGAGTTTTCCAAGGCCATTTCCTCTCCTCCTACGGCTCCAAGGCATTCGGAGGGTTCCCCTCCCCCCTCCGGGGTTGACGCCATTAGTCCTCCCTCCATAGCCGATGTTAAGTTCTTCCCTGCGATACACCCCTCGGGTGAACTCACCCCTTCCAGCACATTCCGTTGTAGAGGTGATTCAGTGCTCGCAGGCAGTGTCCATGTCGGGGGGGGAGGTGTCAGCGGGGCTCCAGGGCTTAAAGATGTTTCAGCCGCATGCGACAGCGTTTGCTCTCCGGATGTCACTAGCGCGGTCCTCACTGGATTTACTGCCGGGGAATAAAACTCCACAATAGTTGTTTGCTGCAGTGTCGGGCTAGGGACACTCGAGGAAGCCTCTCTAATCCGAGCTTTTCGCTTGGTATGTGGCATTTCTGCCTATTTCCAACAAATAAAATGAGGTAATTTCTTGCAAACACTGCGGAGCTCCAAACGCCATGTCCTCTCAGTAAGACGCCATCTTGGATCCTCCCCTCTTTTATTTTATTGAACCTGGAGCCACTATTAGCAAATATCCAATCTTCAGAAGAAGTACAAGGGAAGAAATTGGGATATCTTGGCTCAGTCGCTTATTTTTGGAGATTTTTGATCATTCTCTAATATTAAATTAAATATTGACAAGTCAGAAGCATTAGCTTTTCCAGAATTTATTAAAACATATTGGGGGATCAGTTTCCTTGAAGTGGGCTGTTGGCACAATTAGTTATTTGGGACTTCAAGTATCCACTGATTTGTCAACTTTATATGGGTTAAATATATCTAAGCTGCTAGTATCTACCAAGGATAAACTGATTGCATGGCGGGATTTGCCTTTGTCTTTGGGAGGAAGGATTAACATTTTTAAAATGTTTTTTTCCCCTAAGTGGATCTACATGTTTCAAAATCTCCCTCTACAGCTGAAACAAAGATATGGAAATATTCTAGATAAGCTGCTTCGTGATTTTATCTGGAAGGGGATGGAATCAAGGATTCTACTGGCCTGGTTAAAAATGGATTGGGCACATAGAGGGATTTATTGGGTTATAATCAAGATAGTATTTTAAGAATTGTCAGGGATTGATTCAATGATGATGATTCTTTTGTGAATATTCAGGGAGAAAAGGCGTTAACGTCTCCAGTTTTTTTGAGATATGTATTGCATGCTCAGTCTAAAAGTTTTCTTAGAGAATGGTCTGATTGTTCCAATGAGATGGGCGTGGTCCAGACTGTGTAAGAATCTCTTTTCCCATTACATTCTTCACTCCTGTTGCCCATCCAAGGTAACTTGGATTTTTCTCTGGGCTCCAACTCAATGGATTTTCAGTTATGGGCTTCCAAGAAGATGTTGATGCTAGAAACAATGGGGCGTCCAGGGTTCCCTGGTTTGTGTATTTAGGGTAATAGAAAATACTTGGCTGAGATTCCTCCTTCCTCTCCTCCCCCATCTCCATATATTTTACCCACTTCCTGTACTATACTTCATGCATCTGACAATGTCCTCGAAAGCTCATGCTTCAATAAATTGGATATCCTCTAAGGCAATGGTTCTCAACCTTTTTTCGGCCGGGACTCACCTCGCAGATGGTTCTCACATATGTGACACACTGAACATATGACCGTCATGGGGCTATATGTAAACATACACTCCGCATCCACGAGAACCCCCTTGACCCTTAACAATGGATGCAGAGCAGAACTAGGGCATTATCCATAGAACTCACCATGCAAAAAAAAGATATTCTGGTTCTGATGACATCTCAGTAAAAGCAAAACAAAATCCCTTTACTACCAGGCACAATAGCCCTCCTTATGAAAAGGCAATAATTTACCACTAATGCATATCCTATTGAGAAAACACAACAAATAAGATTGATACAATTGCCTACATGCTAATAAAATACCTCACTTCGGTCACACACCCAGAACTGACCTTCACCAAGTACAGAAAGACCACACATTATAAATATGGAGACAAACTGGAATGGAAAACCAAAAAAAGCCATTCTGCATGCAGTGCAAATCTGGAGAAATGGAAAGAGAAATATAGCACCCAACACAGCCCCAGGATCTGCAATAATGCACAGAAACTAATCTGCACAAAGTTACACCTGCATTATGGTACACATAACAACCCTATCTATGAAAAGGCAACACTACAAATATTAAATCAGGTCCTAAACACTAATACATCTCCTATTAGGAAAACAGAACAAGCCAAGCTCCTATAGATCCCCACACAGAAATAACTGTAAAACTATATTAATAAATGTTTCAAAACAGCTGATGAACAGAATAACGTCAAACAATTAAAACTCATAAAAATTATTAAAAATTGTCCAGATATCAATAAAATATTTCAAAACAGCAGACATATCACATAATACTCAATAATTAAAATGGCAGTCAATCAAGAAAAATAAACTTAAAATGCCACCTTTACTTACCCTCTCCAGAAACTCTCCTATTCTTTTCCCTTGAAAGCACATACCAGGAGCAGCAGCGGCTGCTGAAGCTCTGTCCTCACGGTCCTCTTCTTTAGGGCCCACAAGTCACTCACACACACACACACACACACACACACACAAACACACCCCAATTAAACACTACGACCAGTCCCTATCTCACACACACACACACCCCAGTCACCTCCCTACCCAATCTCTGTCTCTCACTCACACCACAGTCACCTCCCTGCCCAGTCTCTGTCTCTCACACACACCACAGTCACTTCCCTGCCCAGTCTCTGTCTCTCACACACAGCCCAGTCACCACTCTGCCCAGTCTCTGTCTCTCACACACAGCCCAGTCACCACTCTGCCCAGTCTCTGTCTCTCACACACAGCCCAGTCACCTCCCTGCCCAGTCTCTGTCTCTCACACACACCACAGTCACCTCCCTGCCCAGTCTCTGTCTCTCACACACAGCCCAGTCACTTCCCTGCCCAGTCTCTGTCTCTCACACACAGCCCACTCACCACTCTGCCCAGTCTCTGTCTCTCACACACAGCCCAGTCACCACCCTGCCCAGTCTCTGTCTCTCACACACAGCCCAGTCACCACCCTGCCCAGTCTGTCTCTCACACACAGCCCATTCACCTCCCTGCCCAGTCTCTGTCTCTCACACACACTTTGCTTAGAGCTCCAATGCTGTGTTCCCCTTTAATTTCGCAGTGGCAGATTTTCCAGTGCTGCTGCTGCCTTCTCAGCCGCACTGAAGCAGCAAACATTTATTTTAGAAAAATATGCAACAGAACTCAAGCCTTTCTGCTGGATGTCTGGATATCTCTAGGCTTCCGCGGTCCCTCATCTGCCTGCTTTTACGGCCGCTGGGAGCTCCAATTGCCCCATCTGTAATCAGCATGGCTGAGTTCCACTTTTACTTTGAACGTGGTTCTGCTGCACTCACTGTTGCATTGGGGGGGAATCCCCGGGGGAATCCCCGGAGCAACCAGCCTCTTTGTGCTTGCGACTCACTGCCGCTTTGGGGAATCCCTACTCTATCACGGTTCCTGGCGCGGCTGGCCTCTTTTCTTTGTGGCTTGCCGCTGTGTTTAATTTCAGCACTTCCAGCCCATGGCGGCCACAGGGTCGGGCTTCTTCGCCGCCACGGGCCTGGACACTGTCACTCCTCCCAGCCCCCCTCAAACCACCCCACCCTGGGCTATGAGATGCCCCTCTTCTTCCTGCCCCACCGGCCAATCAGAGGCTTCCTCCTCCCACTGGCATGAAGAAGGGAGTAGGCTTCCAATTGGCCCGTGGGGGCAGGAAGAACGGAGGAGGTTTCCAATTGGCCCGTGGGGGCAGGAAGAACGGAGGAGGCTTCCCATTGGCCCACAGGGGCAGGAAGAAGGGAGGAGGTTTCCCATTGGCCCACGGGGGCAGGAAAAAGATAAAGGGAAGTATAACTGGGGCCGTGGACACCGGGAGCCGTGAAACACCAACCAGTGCTTGGCGACACATTGGTGTGTTGCGACACATCGGTTGAGAATCGCTGCTCTAAGGTGCCACCTGCCTCTTGTCATTTTTGCTACACCAGACTAACAGATATCCCTCTGAAGAATCTCTCAGCTAGGGAACCTAAGAGCCTCACATCGTGCTTCTTTTCTTCAGCTCTGTCCATTGCTTCTCACTCTGTGCCTGTGGAAGTAGTATTTATGACCTTTATCAAACCCATCCCCTTAGGGGGAATGACATCTCCTACTATCACTCAACCCTAGCTGCAATTTTAGTGATCCCTTCCAAAACACCTCCTACATAGGAAAGATCTTGCACTTTGCAGAGCACTGTGGAAATGGAACTCTTGTTAAACCCTATAGAGTGAGCAGGAATCCTCCAGAAATCCTTTTCTAGTGATTCTAGCCAGGATTATATAATATTTAATCATCACTGGCATCAGTGGAATACTAGGGGGTCCGCCCTGGGTAACAACCAGGAAGAGGGTGCCAACCACTGTTCCCTTTAAACTGTGAGCGTGCATGGCTGTGCTCAACATTTGTCACACCCACACACAACATTTGTAATGCCCACACACAGCTTTTATTCCCGCAAGCATGAAAATAAGTGGGGCCGTGGTGGAGCTCATCCCATCATGGCCCAAAGAAAACAAGAGATCCCCAAACCTCCAGGTGCTCTTTCTCCTTCCTGCCCGCACGGCCCTGGAAGAAAAACATTACCAGATTCGCACGGGCAGGAAAGAGGAGGAGCATCGGCTCGCATGCAGAAGAGAAGCATCATCTGTGGTAGGGCAGCCATGGTCTCCACCTTGTGGTGGCCCAGTAATAGGACCAATGAGGATCTCATTTCGTGGTGGCAGAGATGATCAGGGCTGCCGCAGAGCCAGTCCCATAGGACTGTGAAGAGGAGACCCAGAAGCAAGAGGGAGGCTGAGGCCCTGTAGAGTGTGTGTGTGAGAGAGAATGAGTTGAGAGACTGTGTGTGGGAGTGAGAGTCTGTATGCTGTGAGAAACAGAGACAGCATGTGAGATCCTCTGTATTTGTGTGAGAGAGCATGCAAGAGTGAAATCTTGTGTGTGTGAGACAGCTTGAAAGAGAGAGCTGTGAGTATGAGAGAGAGGCAGCATGTGAGAATGAGACCTAAATATGCGATTGAGGAAGGAAGGGAAGAAGACAGGTGGAAAGAGAAGAAACAGAAAAAAAAAGAGACCTTATAAAAGGAATTGGGAAATGAGCAAGAAAGGGAACGTGGAAAAAAAAAGCCTGAGACCAACCAATTAGAAAACTAAGATCAAACAGCAAAGGTAAAAAAAAATAATAATAATTTTAGTGATTGGCATATGTTATCTTTTACAATGTGCATTATATATTTGTATTTTGTTCTTTCGGACTTTCCATTTTTATTTTTGTCTGCATGTTTCTGTCCCTAATTTGTAGTGAGGTGCAGTATTTCTGTAGGGCTGTATAGCAATACAGCTTGTTCTATTAACACCAATAGGTGGTGTATTAGTGTTCTAGGGCATAGCATAATTTTTGCATTGCTGCTGTGTTATAGATAAGGCTGCTAATGTTTAAGTCCTGAGATAATGCTGGTATGATATGGTATGGCAAGTTTCTAGGTGTCTTATTTTTATATTTTGCAAGGGTTTGTGTTCTCAAAGTGTTTGGCAGTGAAGGGTTTGCAGTTACAGTAAGCCCTGTGATGGACATGTGTTCAGTGTGTCACACAGGTGAGAGCCATGTTTCAGGTGTGTCCTGACAGAAAAAAGGTTGGGAGCATGCATAACTTTTTTTTCGGCCACGTACAACTTTACACCCCCTCCCTCGTGCAGAGATCAGAATAGGCAGGGATAAACCAAACCCCTGCCCGATCCAATCAGTGGCATGACACCTCTCCATACCCCATCCTGGGCAGCAGGAGTTATGTTTATTGAAACTGGTCCTGCGGCAGCAGGAGATGATGTTGAGATAAGCGCGACTCTTGCTGCTGCCTACCCCACAACTCAGCAGGCCACCGAAAGTGGAAACGGAGGCCTCCAGCAGACTCCGTTCCACTGATGGCTGAAGAAAGGAGAAGGATGCGATGTCTGCTAGTGGACCCCATGCTGCTGGAGGCCAAAATATGGAAGAGGATGCAATGGTCATCAGCAGACCCCATCTTCTGGTGGCCATAGAGAGGAAGAGGATGCGTTGGCTATCAGCAGACCCCATCTTACTGGCGGCTGAAGACGAGGCCCAAGCCCTGTGTGAGTGTGTGTGTGAGGGGTGCCAAAGGAAGTGTCCATTCCAGTTGCCAAATACTTTAGCTACACCACTGACTGACATTTTGAGTTGGAAATACCCAGCTTTGTTTTCTACATGAGGGTTCTTCACCAGTATTATAAGGATGTGATATAATATTTCTGTTATGTTTATATCCATAATGTGCCACAATAATGCCAATTATCTGGGATCTGATTACACTGGGTGGAATGATCTGCTATGGTAAATTACTGCCAGATAACTGCTGTAGTTCATTTTGTTGGTAGATGTAAATAATATCATATGCCTTTTTTTTTTTTTTGCTGTCATTTATTCCTGCTAGAGGCAGAAATATAATGTCACAGAATCGGATCTTCAGAACTTGTGGTGGTATGTGAGCAATAGCGTCGTGAAGAGGATCCAAAATGTGCTACCAAGGAAGCATCCATCCTGGAATTATACCACAGACCTGCTCAAGATCCTGGAGGAACCACTGAACGATACAGAGGTAAATGGAATAGACACTGAAAATAATAGATGAGAGGACCTTAGATTCCTCCCCGTAGTAGATCCTTATGTGCACAGTTCTAGAAGGAATTGTTTAAAAAGCAGATAAAGTATATCTTCCATTTCATCCTGCTATACCAGTCCAGCCTGAACAAGTGGGTTATGTCCCCTTACCAGCAGATGGAGGCAGAGTACATAGATTTATCCTGTGTCATCATTGCCACTATGTATAAAGAGAACCCTGTATGCTCTTCTTCCAGCAGATGGTAGGACTCTCAGATGCAGCAGCAGGATTTTTTTTTTTTAAGGCTCTGTTACTGTTTAGGGCCAGGCTTCTGTTGCAGCCAGGAGAGCGCATACCTGTTGATCAGAGTTTCCCAGTCTCAGAGGGGATATGGTCAAGCCTGAGAGGGGAATCTTTCCTGTAGTATAAACAAATAAATAAATAAGAGACAGAGGATCTGACAGGAGAGACTGTGATTTTTTTACTACAAGCATTTGAGAGAATCTTACTAATCCCCTCCCCTTCCCTGTTCCTCACTTGACTGTTGTCAGTTTGTTTTAAATTTAAAAAAAATGTGAGAGAGGATGGAGCAGACCTTTGATTAGACGGCAATCATCAGGTTGACAGGCTATATGGAGACAGGCTCCTTGATCTGCTGCTGGGGGGATTTTGAGAAGCAGCTTCCTTTGGCCTGAGTTGGGTATTTTCTTTTTTAGCCATGATGGACAAGTCCAGGCACAGCCACTGTTGTGGGGCCTGCAGCTATCGGATGTTTGCATTGGCCACAGGGCCTCTGTGCTTCATGTGTGTATTTGCAGGGGAGATTCTGGGAGAGTGTTCACCAGGCTCTAGGGGGCCATCTGCCACACCTTCCTTGCTGGGGAAGCCTCCTTTCTCTGCCAGGGTTAATTCAGGAGGAGGCTTCAGATGCTGCGATTTTGGCGGGAGCGGTGGCCACTTTAGGCTCCTTGGCCGTTGCATTTAGATTCTGAGATGGGAATTGGTGATGCTACAATCTTTGCTCCCACAGAGGGCCCCATGAAGTAGCTATTTCGGGACAGGTTAATTTTTCTGATGCATTTTCCACAGTTTTTCAGATTTCTTCAACAGGCTTTCTTTGGCATTCAGAAGCCTGAAGTGCAACAAAAGTCCTTTGCTGAGACCATCAAGCTCCTTGCAAGTATCCCAGGAGGTCCTATGGAGTCTCCCAACCCGGACTTTGAAGAGATGCAGGAGCAGCCTGAGGACCTCATGGATTCTGCAAGCTGTGAGCTGGAAGGAGAGGTGGCTTCTAATTGAGAAGACAGGACATTTATCCACTTATTTCTTAAGGACGAGATTATGGCATTGTTCAATCAATTGATTTCTTGCCTCAGAATAGCAAATGCCAAGGTGGAGGAAGCTCCAGTTTGGGACGCCATTAACAAAAGGATTAGCAAAACTACTAAGGCTTTTCCTTAGAGGAAATGGCATTGGCAGAATGGGTGGATCCAGAGACTAGTCTCAAAGGTGTAAAGAATCTTCTCAAATTGTATCCCCATCCTCCTGAGGTGGTCAAGTGTTTCATTTGCCTCAGGTGGATGCTCTGGTCAGGTTGGTTACCTGAAGTACTACTATACCTGTGGAGGGTAGCACTTCTCTTAAGGATCCCCAGGACAAGAGGATCAAGATACCCTTGAAGCTCTTGCTTACTTCCACAATCTTGGCGGTCCAGATTTCTGTTTGTGGCAGTTTTATGATTTGTGCCCTCTTGCGTTGGATATAACAGCTAAAGCAGAATGAGGAATCGTCTGCTGCCTTCTTGGCGGATGCCTTTTGCGCCTTCTCCCAGCATAGGAGACAGGGTCTAAATGAAGGTCCACTGAGAATACCTGGGACTGGGTTGTCAGACTCTGGGTGTTTTAGGACTAAAGTCTCTCAAAGGCAAGACTATATGGCTGGAATCCCTCAGGGGCCAGGCTGAAGGACTGGTGGACTGGGGCTCCTCCCCGAGTGACACAGTGGTCTTTGGTTCCTGCCAGAATAACATGGTGGACTTGGGATCCTCCTAGAGCAACTTGGCTGGACTGGACCCTTCCCAGAATGGGGCTCTTCCTGGAGCGGCAAGGCTGGACTGAGGTCCAGCCAGAGCAGAATAGTGGACTTTATCTTCCCGGCGCAACATGGCAGGGCTCTTAAAACTTCCCGAGTGACAAGGCTGGTCTGGACTCTCCCCAGCGTGGTAAGGTTGACTTGGGCTCCTCCCAGAGCATCATGGCTAGACTAGGCTCCTCCTGGAGCGGCAAGACTGGACTGAGCCCTTCTCAGGGTGGTATAGCTGACTTGGACTCCTCCTGGAGCAGCAAAACTGGCTTGGGCTCCTCCCAGGGTGGCATGGTTGAACTGGGCTGCTCCTGGAGCAACAAGACTGTACTGGGTCCCTCCAGCAGCGGTGTGGGTTGGACTCACTAAGGTAGCACTCACATCCTGGACCAGATTGTTCAGAGCAAGCAAAACTAGAGACTGGAACATAGCTTAATGGCACAAAGCTTAAGCATAGTTTAATGGGACAAAGCCAAGGGAAGTCTTCCTCACAGATTTGTAACTTTTTTTTGAGGGCGTAAATAAAATGTGGATAAAGGTGAGCCAGTTGATATAGTGTATCTGGATTTCCAGAAAATATTTGCAAAGTCTCTCATGAAAGACTTCTTAGGAAATTAAAAAGCCATGGGATAGGTGGCAGTGTCCTGTTGTGGATTGCCAACTGGTTAAAAGATAGAAAACAGAGAGTAGGGCTAAATGATAAATTTTCCCAATGGAAAAAAGTGAATAGTGGAGTATCCCAGGGATCTGTTCTAGGACCACTGCTTTTTAATATATTTCTAAATGACCTGGAAATGGGAACAACAGGTATATTTTAAAAGGGTTGCTCATGCAAAATGGCCCCATACACGTGTACGCAGGCCGCGTGAGAGCAATGCAAAATTTAAGAAGTTGGGGAATACGCACGTACATATTTGTGCGCGTGTTTAGATTTATTTAGATTTAGGTTTTTTTAATATTCCACTTTTCGCACTTTAAGAATAAGGAGGCAGAAAACAAAGCATGGAATGAGCATTCCGGGGTGGGCCAAGACATATACGCGTAACCCTTGAATTTTGCAAGGCTGACCATGGCAACATGTGCCAAGTTATGCAGGTAACTTTACTACTGGTCCTGATGAGGCACAAGTCTAGGAAGGGAAAGAGAGAGAGAGAGAGAGACTCTTTTAAAGGGCCAATCTGACACTCAATAAATCACACTGTAAGGTTGGCACTTTCAACTCGGGGGGGGGGGGGGGGGGGCGGGGGCAGTGTTACAAGGGTTCACAGGCTCTTGTGCTTTAGGCAGACCAATGTAACACCATCCTCCCCAAAACCCACCCTGAGTTGAAAGTGCTCCCTTATAGTGGGCTATTTAGAGCCTGTCAGATTGGCCCTTTAAAGTAGTCTCTCTCTCTCTCCCCCAGTCACTTGTGAGTATGCATAGTAGAGATATTTTAAATTGTACTTGCACACACAATATAAAATTGAACATATTTTGGCTCGTGAGCCCAATACGCACCTTTATGTGCACAAGTGCACACCTTTTAAAATTTACTTGCAAGTGAGGTGATCAAATTTGCAGATGACACAAAATTATTCATAGTTGTTAAATTACAAGATTGTGAGAAATTACAAGAGGACATTGCAAAACTAGGAGACTGGTCATGCAAATGGCAAATGCGATTTAATGCAGAGAAGTGCAAAGTGATGCACTTGGCGAAGAGTAAACCAAATTACAGATACATATTGCAAGATTCCACATTAGGAGTCACTATTCAGGAAAAGGATCTAGGTGTCAATGTTGAAAATACATTGAAAATTCTGCTCAGTGTGCAGCAGTAGCCAAGAAAGCAAACAGAATGCTAGGGATTATTAGGAATGGAACGGAGAATATCATAATGCATCTGTATCGCTCCATGGTATGACCTCATCTTGAGTATTGTGGGGTAGATTTTCAAACCGCGCGATTTGGCGTACTTTTGCTGGCGCATCAGGCGCCAGCAAAAGTACGCGGGATTTTAGTAGATATGCGCGTAGCCGCGCGTATCCGCTAAAATCCTGGATCGGCGCGCGCAAGGCTATCGATTCCGTATAGCTGGCGCGCGCCGAACCGCGCAGCCTACCCCCGTTCCCTCCGAGGCCGCTCCGAAATCGGAGCGGCCTCGGAGGGAACTTTCTTTTGCCCTCCCCTCACCTTCCCCTACCTAACCCACCCGCCCGGCCCTGTCTAAACCCCCCCCCTTACCTTTGTCGGGGGATTTACGCCTCCCGGAGGGAGACGTAAATCCCCGCGCGCCAGCGGGCCGCTAGCGCGCCGGGATGCGACCTGGGGACGGGTCCGGAGGGCGCGGCCACGCCCCCGGACCGCCCCGGGCCGTAACCACGCCCCCCGGCCCGCCCCCGAAACGCTCCCGACACTCCCCGAAAACGCCATGCGGATCGGGCCCACCCCCCGACACGCCCCCCTCAGAAAACCCCGGGACTTACGCGAGTCCCGGGGCTCTGCGTGCGCCGGTAGGCCTATGTAAAATAGGCCTACCGGCGCGCAGGGCCCTGCTCGCCTAAATCCGCCCGGATTTAGGCGAGCAGGGCTCTTAAAATCCGCCCCTGTGTGCAGTTCTGGTTGTCACATCTCAAGAGAGATGTAGTAGAATTAGAAAAGGTACAGAGAAGGGTGACTAAAATGATGAAGGGGGTGTAACAATTCCCCTATGAAGAAAGGCTAAAGAGGTTAGGACTCTTCAGCTTGGAGAAGAGATGGCTGAGGGGAGATATGATAGAGGCCTATAAAAAATTGAGTGGCATGGAAAGAGTAAATGTTAATCAGTTTTTTACTCTTTCAAAAAGATCAGATGACCCACTAAACTAAATAAGACTAATAAGAGAAAATATTTTTTTACTCAACATATAATTAAGCTCTGAAATTTGTTGCCAGATGATATGGTGAAAGCTATTAGTGTAGCTGTGTTTAAAAAAAGTTTGGACAAGATCTTGGAGGAAAAGTCCATTAACTATTATTAAGGTAGAGTTATAGAAATCCATTGCTTATTCTTGGGATAAGCAGCTTAGAATCTATCTACCACTTGGGATCCTGCCAGGCACTTGTGACCTGGCTTGACCACTGTTGGAAACAGGACACTGGGCTTGATGGAACTTTGGTCTGACCCAGTATGGCAAGTCTTAAGTTCTAGATTTCTCTTCAGGAGATAAAAGCAGACTCTGGGCACTAAATACCAAATTCTTCCCAGGGAAAGGTTGTTTTTTGTTTTTTTTTGCAGGAGAGTGAGGTAGAAGATCTAGGGTGGAATGTATCACTGGATTCTTTTTACTGATAAAGTCTGTTTTAAAGAAGGTTCTCAGCTGGTAATTATCCTGGATGATTGAGATACTGCTACAGAATCAGAGCTGGGTGTGGTCTCTTCTATTAAGATGATCTTTAGGGCATCAGCATAAATTCAACTTTAATTAGAGCAGGATTACCTGCAGATATAGGTTTAGGACTCTGAAGACATAGAGACAGCAGAGTTGGGTTGCGCAGAATCCTCCCTGTCAGAGACTGGTTTCAAAGGTAAGTTAGCCTTAGCTGGAGATGAAATACACATGACAGGTGTAACAATTAGCCTGGTAGAATCGAGGGTTAGATTGGTGTTAGAAAAAGCAGAAACATAAGAACAAAGACAGGTACCCTCTGAAACTGAAGTGATAATACGTTTCTCTTTTAACTTGATTGTAATGTTTCTCCCCCACTGACTTCTGCAAAGAGATATTGCTTTCAGAAAGAGCCAAAACAGATGTCTTAGGAGCTGAGTGAAACTGCTTTTCCTTTTCCAGTGTCTGCTACTGTGGATTGACCTTTGTGAAATGTAGAGGGTTCTGTGAATGTGTGTTAACTGAAGCCAAGGTGGAAACCGGTTTCAGTTGAAAGGCTTTCCTCTTGCTTCTAATGACATCAGGAGTACTTGGAGTCCTCTGATATGGAATATACCTTTTTAACTTGATTGCAGTGTTTCTCACTGCCTTCTGCTGATAGATATTGCCTTCAGAAGGCAGTAAGATGAGTTGCTTTAGCAATTGATCATGATGGTTTTTCTTTTTTCAGTGTCTAATGCTGCAGATTAACTACAGGGTGATTTAGAGATCTCTGTAGGGTCCATGTTAAGTGAAACCAAGGTGGGAGCAGGTTTTACTTGCAAGGCATTTTCCCTGTTTCTAATTGCTATGGATAAACAGGAGTCCTCTGACACTAAAGGTACCTTTACCCCTTGATTGTAGCATTTCTCTACAATTGAAGAGAGAGGTTACCTTTGAGAGGAACATTGAGTGTTTGTAAATCAGGTTCAAGAGAATCTTGTCTAAACACAGACTTAACTGGCTTGATTTTCACTTTCTCATTATGGGGAAAGGAGACATCAGAAGTTTGTTTTTTTTTGTTTTTTTAACACAGATGATAGCTTAGCTTGAAAGTTACAAGGACCTGCCTTTTCAGAGATCAGTTGTGCTGTGGCTCGATCATGTGTCTTAGAAGTTGGTTTAGTAGCAGCACAGTGAAAACAGGTTACTTCAAAGCACTTGTTTTCTACATAGCATTTTTCACATCTCCAAGAGGGGGTTGCAGCATTAGGAAGACTGCGGTGATGACATACCTGTTGAAATGATGGACTCGTGTGTTGACAAGCCCTGCATTCACAGTAACAAAGTATGTAAGGCAGTGATCTAGTAACTGGAGCTTTTGGAGCAATAGGTATTTGGTCAGAAATTAATTTAGATACTTTACAATAAAAGCAATCCTCCAGAGACATGGAATTTACACATTTGCACCCTTTGCATTCCCATAAGGCAGGATTGGGGGGTTTACACAACATTCTTTGTGGATCCTGAGGGGCTATGACATTGGCATTGAGAGCAAATCCAGAATAGAGTCGAGGGTTCAAAAGGAGTAAAAGAATTTTCACTGGGATTACCAGGCAGGCAAGGAGTCCTGAACCCACTCCCATTGTGATGGTATGGCCTTGTCATTCTTTCACAACTGAGGGTCTGGCTAGGCTGTGGAAGCCACACAGGGGCAGCTCAAGGCAAGGCAGAACAGCTTCAAAGAAAGGCAGAGCAAATCTTCCGCCTCGTCCAGCCGCCTCCGCTGCAGGTTGAGCACTTGGGTTCTGGCAGCTGGAAGACAGATTGAGGCTGGAATTCGAAGATACAGGCTGAGTCAAGGACTGGATACGAAGGCAAGGTAGGGCTGGAGACTGAGACAGTGCAGGACTGGAGACAAGGGCTGGGCAGACTGGGCAAGGCAAGGCATGGCACTGGAAATACAGGGAGCAGATACCAGGGACAGGACTAGGCAGGACCAAACAAGAACAAGACTAGACAAGTCAGACAAGGACAGGACAAAGAACAGAGAGGCCTGAAGGCAGTAGTTCAGAAGGCCTGAAGGCTACTAAGCATGCGGCCTGGAGGCCTGCAAGGGAGAGATACTAGGAGGCCACCAGACTAGGCAAGGCAGAGCTGGAAGGCCTGGAGGCCACCAGACTAGACAGGACAGAGCTGGAAGGTCCAGTGGCCACAGGACTATGCAAGACAGAGCTGGAAGGCCTGGAAGTCACAGAGCAAGACAAGGTAGAACAGGACCAAGCAGGGAACAGAGTAGACTCAATGACAAGGCATCAGGTATTGCAAGAGGCAGAGCTAAATAGGCCAAGCCCTGCTCAGCCATGAGCCCATATAGACTATGGCTGGAGTGAGATCAGGTGTAGCTTCATGGGGACATCTGGTGGCAGGGAAGCTTTCTTATCTCCTCCCCATCATGCAGAGAGAAAAGGACTAAGAAAGGAGCCCTGAGGGACACTGATTGATATTGGAATAGCTGTGAAAGAGGTGCCCCTAGAGGAAACACTGAAGAAGCGATAGGGAAAGTAAGAAGAGAGCCAAGATAGAGTTGAACCATGAAAATTAAATGTTTAGTAGTTGGAGTTAGAATAGCGTGTCTAGAAGTAAGTGGTGGTCAACAGTGTTGAAGATGTGCCTCTAGGGCAGATTTCAAAACCATTGCCATAATTCATAGAGAGAAATGAGAAGTGATGAAAAATTGAAGGAGGCAGAGCAGGAAGAATTAAAATTGCACATTTATGGAATAAATAGTATGTAGTAAGATATACACACTCAGATGAAGATAATCTCAACCTTTAGAGGTGGGGTGGTTTTAGTGGGTGGGGAGTGTGTGTGGTTGAATGTATGTGTATGTGTGGAATGGGTTATTTTTAAGATATTGCTGCTAGTTTATTGGTGCTAGGGTGGGTTGGGATGTATATCAGGTTGCACATGGAATATGGAACAAATGCCACATTATTCATAAAAAAGCAGCCATCAACTTCTAAAGAGAACACAGTCAATGTTAGCTGAGACCAATCTGAGGTTCTTTAAAATTGCCTCCAATAGTGCCAAAGCAGTGAAAGCATTCCCTTCAGAAGATGATGTGATCATCCCGGACGAACAAGCCTACAATAAAGCTACAGAACTCGCCATCTACTTTGAAAATAAAATAACCAACCTTCTCAAGCCCATCACCTCAACACAACAGACAACCATTCCCTCCAACTCTTCAACACCGATAAGGAGTTCATACCTTACATCCTTCGAGCCACCATCCTCTTTGGAGATTGAAATCATCCTCAAAAAGCTAAAACCTTCTTCACACCCTTCAGATGCTATTCCCTCCAATCTTCTTCTCTCCATTCCGAACATCATTTCCAAATCTTTGGCAGACATCATAAACTGCTCCCTATCTCAAGGAAAGGTTCCAGATCAACTTAAACTAGCCATTCTAAAACCCTTACTAAAAAATCCTAACCTTCCGACATCTGACCCAGCTAACTTCCGCCCTATTGCCAATCTTCCACTGATCTCCAGAGTGATGGAAAGAATTGTCAACAAACAACTCTCAGACTACCTGAAGAAAACAATATACTCTCCTCCTACCAGTTCGGTTTCAGAAAATCTAAAAACACTGAAGCCTTACTTTCCTCACTATCCAACACCATCCTACTCAACATGGAAAGAAAACAACCTTACCTTCTTGCCCTTCTTGACTTATCCGCTGCCTTCAATACGGTTAATCATTCCATTCTACTTGAGCGCTTATCAGATATCGGCATCCAAGGAGAAGCACATGGATGGCTTAAATCGTTCCTAGAGAATAGATTTTACAAAGTAAGAATTAACAACAAGGAATCACTCCCAATCAAATCAAACCTGGGAGTCCCTCAGGGATCATCACTCTCCCCCACACTTTTCAATATCTATCTGCTTCCTCTCTGCCATCTTCTCTCCAACCTCAAACTAAAATATTACATTTTTGCAGATGACGTTCAAATCCTCCTCCCGATCACTGAATCCCTGCAAAAAACCTGGGCACATTGGAACGATTGTCTACAATCCATCAATTGCTTGCTCACCAGCCTGAACCTTATCCTTAACTCTAATAAGACCGAAATTCTCATCTCCCCAGATGATACCCACAATCTCCTTAACTCACAAAGCGCATCTCAATTTGCGAAAACATTCATCAAACACTCCGCCTCTGTCAGAGACCTAGGGGTTCGGCTTGATAACCTTTTCAACTTTAAATCTTTCGTACTAAACACAACCAAAGATTGCTTCTTTAAACTCCAGGTCCTCAAAAATCTGAAACCTCTCCTGCATTTCAACGACTTCCGGCTTGTACTACAGTCTATCATCCTCACCAAGTTAGATTACTGCAATTCACTTCTCCTAGGCCTCCCAGCGATAACTATTAAACCATTACAGATGGTCCAGAATGCTGCGGCCAGGTTACTCACTAACTCAAATAAAAGAGCTCACATCACTCCTATACTTCAAGGCCTCCACTGGCTCCCCATAAAATCCAGGATAACCTTCAAACTTTTGACTATGATTCACAAGGACATTCACGGCATCGCCCATCTCAATCTAAGCTCTCAACTCCGCATACACACATCCGATAGACCTATCAGAAACGCTTACAAAGGAACTGTATACGCACCACCGGTCAAAACCACTCTAAGGAAACGCGCCATGTCTACAGCTGGGCCTAACATTTGGAACTCGCTACCTCCGGAGCTCCATCTAGAATCCTGTCCTCAAACATTTAAGAAACACCTCAAAACATGGCTCTTCCGAAAAGCGTTCCCAGAGTCGAAAGAACACTCAGACACTGGTCAATAGTCATAACTGGACATAGAGGCACATTCTCGGACCGACTACCTCAACATGTCTCCTTAGCATGAGCTAATGCCAATTATCACTTACCTTTTCCTCCCCCTCCCTCCTTCCCTAGACGCCTCTTCCACATCGCCTTTTTTCGCAACTCTGTATTTATATTTCCACATCCAACATAGGTCTGTTTGGATTTGTTTATGAAGACGCACTCTACTTATAATGCTATTTGTTATTTGTTAATGGTTATTGATTTGTGGTTATTTGTTACCTGTCATCTAACTTCTTGTTCTCAATGTTATGCCACTACAGCGATTATTTCCACGTATAAGACGTGTTCCACTTACAATGTTATTTGTTATCGGACGAATTTGTTTCAATGTAACGCCACAGCTGCGATTGTTCAGTTTCAATGGAAACCGATATGATTTGATATCTTCTTTCAAGAATGTCGGTATACAAAAATTCTAAATAAATAAATACTTAAAGAACTTGGATTCTAGATCTGATATACAACCATTCCTGTTGCGGTCCCAGTCACGGCAGTGGCGACTAGGCCCTTACCTCCTTGGTCCTGGCTCGTCTCCAAGGGTCTGTGGCCCGTTTCACGGCGCCTCCGCAGGGGTAAAGGGAGCCAATGCAGTAGACTGGCCCACTCAAGCCTGCCAAACCTTTGAGGAGTTGAAAAAAGCCTTCTTACGAGACACATGCCTCCGCTACCCGGATCCCAGTCAACCCTTTGTGGTCGAGGTCGACGCCTCGAGTGTAGCAGTAGGAGCAGTGCTGAGCCAGCATTCCGACAACAGACAACTTCTCCTGTGCTCCTTTTTCTCTAGGACAAGGGTCGGGAACCTTTTTGGCTGAGAGAGCCATGAACACCACATATTTTAAAATGTAATTCCGTGAGAGCCATACAAGACCTACCAAATTAATTTACTACAACCCCCCACCCTCCTGACCCCCCCTCAAGACCTGCCAAAAGTCCCTGGTGGTCCAGCGGGGTCCAGGAGCGGTCTGGGAGCGATCTCCTGGACTTGGGCTGTCAATAGTCAAAATGGCGCCGACGACCCTTTGCCCTCACTATGTCACTGGGGTCGACCAATGGCAGCGGTAGCCCCTGTGACATAGTAAGGGCAAAGGGCCGTCGACGCCATTTTGATTACTGGCCCTGGACGCACCTCTCCACAGACTTTGTGGTGGATCTCCCAGCATCCAACGGGAACACGGTCATCTGGGTCGTTGTGGACCGGTTCTCTAAAATGGCACATTTTATTCCCCTGTCAAAGTTACCTTCTGTGCCCGAACTGGCTAATTTATTCGTCCGTGTGTTCCGACTTCATGGTCTTCCCCAGGACATCGTATCAGCCCGAGGACCACAGTTCACCGCCCGCTACTGGAAGGCGCTATGTAAACGCTTCAAGGTCCAGTTGAGTCTCTCATCCGCCTTCCACCCTCAGAGTAACGGACAGACTGAACGTACGAACCGGACCCTGAAGACCTTCTTGCGCTCATTTGTAAAGGAAAGACAAGACGATTGGGCCAAGCTTCTCCCATGGGCAGAATTTTCATACAATAATCATACACATTCTGCTACAGGAAGCTCCCCCTTCTTAGCTGTCTATGGGAAGCAACTTCGGCCGCCTCTGCCCTCGCCTGAACCCAGCGCACTGCCAGCAGTGCAACTCTCTGCCCGCCAGCTACTTGCCCTCTGGACGTCTATCCAAAAGAAGATGCAAAAAGCCGCCCTTGCTGCCAAAAGATGGGCAAACCGCCACCATCAGCCAGCACCAGTCTACCTTCCAGGGCACCATGTTTGGCTGAGTACAAAGAATCTACAACTTCGGATTCCTTCCCGCAGACTCGCCCCCAGGTTCTGTGGACCATTCCGCATTGCTGAGCGCGTAGGAGCCGTCTCCTATCGCTTGCGCTTACCCTCCTCGATGCACATCCACAGTGTCTTCCATGTGTCGCTTTTGAAGCCTCTCATCCTTTCCAGGTACCATCCCCGAGCTCCTGAATCTGCAGATCCATCAGTGCCAGGAGACACCAACTACCAAGTTCGGGAAGTTCTAGAAGTCAGATTCATCAACGTCGCTGGGAGTACCTCATCGCCTGGGAAGGTTGTGGAGCCGAGGACAACACTTGGGAGCCAGCCCGCAACATCCTTGATAAGAACTTGTTGAAAGCCTTCCATCAGGACCACCCAGGTAAACCCGGGCCTGCTAAGAGGGGGGGTACTGTTGCGGTCCCAGTCGCGACTAGGCCCTTACCTCCTTGGTCCCAGCTCGTCTCCGAGGGTCTGCGGCCTGTTTCGCGGTGCCCCCGCGGGGGGACACCGCCGTGAAGCCCTGCCTGGACGCCTTCTCCCTAGGCGCGCACGCGCCGCGCTTATGAAGGCCGTTTCCCGCCACCGAAAGCTCCTCCCTACCCGTGACATCAGACGCCCCCGCCTATGTAAGGCCGCCGCGGAGCCCAGGACTTTGCCTTGCAATGGGGTTCCTTGCGGTTCTCAGTTGCTCCGTGCCCCGGAGTGCGCTATTGCGTTAGCGACTCCGTTCCTGCCTGAGACTTGTGTTCTTCCGTGCTCAAGTCTGCGATTGTCTGGTCTACTTGTGCTAACCTGTTCTGCTTCAGTTCCAGCTTGCTTCCAGGTTCCAGTAGCCAGTCCTGCTTCAGCTCCTGTCTGGTTCCAGTAGCCAGTCTGGCTCCAGCAGCCAGCTCTGCTCCAGTCCTTGCTTGCTGCAGTCCTAGCCTGCTTCAGTTCCCGCCTGTCTTCTGACTCCTGCTTGCCTGCTCCAGCCTCAGCTTCCGTGATCTCCTAAGTCCCAGCGGTTGGGCTCCTACGGGCTCCTCCCGGGGGAGTACCGGCTTCTAGGGTGAAGCTCGCCTCCAGCTCCTGCCTGGTATCCACCTCCCGACCTTTTCCTCTTGAGAGAATATAGTCCACCTCTCCCCAGTCTCTCACAGGTCGGCCTAAGGGTCCACTAAACAGCTCATTCACAACAATTCCATCATAGTGTTGGACTAAATTTGGAGATACATTTGCATTAGACTGGAAAAACCATATACCTGCTGTGGCATCCTATCCATTATAAACAGATTATTTGATTCTCTTGGTTTTGAGACTACAATCACCATACAAGGGAAGTCTTGTTAAGAGAACTTTCATCAGAGACAAAGGAGTGAGATGCCTCACTACCACTGGAGAAGAAACAAGAAAGGGAAACATAGAAGGATTACCTGTGAGATCTCAAGCAGCTTTGGATTCCACGAATGTGCGCATTTATATCTCTCACTACAGCTCACAAATTATCCAAATGATTTTAAGGAGACCGCAACCCTTCTCCACACATCAAAGGCACGTCAAATTCAAGTACCGACCCTCTCATAAACCAGCACAACTTCAGAACTGCGCCTATAGCTAATCATGCTCCGCTCCACTACTCCTTACCTACATTTTCTTTTTGTTCTAATCCCAAATAACTACATCTTATGCTAATCTCTCTAAACAACCCTACCATACAAACAGTGGCATAGCCAGAACAGAAATTTTTTTTGGGGGGGGGAGGAGCCCAAGATTAACATAAGTGTGAAATAGATATACAGGTTTAGGCCTTACTAGCTGTATTTTTATCGATAAATAATGCATGCACCCTACAATGGATGTCTATGTTTTCTGCAAAAGTCATGCATTTTAAAATATTTTAATTCTATTATTTCAAGCACATAACGTTAAAAATGCCTTATTTATCTGGATTAAATCTGTTATTTATTACAGTTTTATAAATACACAATATCATGTAAAAGGTAATCAAAGAACATTTAACAGAAACATCAGATCCAGTCATGTAATAAAACAAACATCAATGTATTCTTTTATGAATCCTCATTCCAAAAATGCAGAAAATTTCATAACTACAATAAAACAGCAATAACCCTAATAATCATAAGAATTTAAGATTTCCAATTGGTGTAGAACAGATCTAGGACATGCAAAAAATATATATATATTAAAATTCTGATGTCACCTCAGTGACAGCAAAACAAACTCCCTCCACTGCCAAATAGTTTGAAGTAACATAAACTCTTACAAGAAAAAAAAAGACACCTAGAACTTTGTCATAGCATATCATAACAGCGGTAACTCCCAGGACTCAAACAGCAGCAACCTTATCTACAAAAAGGCACGCAGGCAAACATTATACCAGTCCCTAGAACACTAATACACCACCTACTGGGCAAACAGAACAAGCCAGACATCCAGTCAGGCTGCCATTCACAAGCATACATACCGACCCCCAGGCAGGCTCCCATTCTCACAAACACACACACATACCCAGGCAGGCTCCCATACACTCTCTCTCTCTCTCTCTCACACTCACACACACACCTAGGCAGGCTCCCTCTCACACGCACACACCTCTGTGCAGGCTACCTTTCGCATTCACACACCAGAGGCTACCATTCACATACACACACCTAGGCAGGCTACCTTTCTCACACACATCCAGGCAGGCTACCACTCATTTACACACATACGCACCTAGGCAGACTACCATTCACTCACACAAACAGAGGCAAGCTACCATTCTCACACACACACAAACACCCATACCCATGCAGGCTACCATTCATACACACTTATGCACCTAGGCTATCATATATATACACACACACACCCCTTGACAGGCTACCATTTGCACACTCACCGGGCAGACTATCATTTGCACATTCACCCAGGCAAGCTACCACTTACACACACACACACACACACACACACACACACACCCAGGCAGGATGCCATACACACAAAGGCAAGCTACCATTCATACACACACTCCCAGGATGCCATTATCACACATACAGACACATACACACAAGCAGGCTACTATTCACTCACACATACAAAACACAGGCAGATTCCCCATCAGGAGCTCACATCTTTCAAACATCTGCTAATTCAACTCCTTTTTGTGTCCATTACCAAGGGATTAATTTCTGGCAGAAAAACCCAGAACGGCTTCCTGCCATCTGTTTTTGGGGACTCGAGAAAATGGGGCATATCTGGCAGGGTAAATCAGTTCTGGTTCACCTGAAGAAACAGACTTAATAGTTGCATGGTTTGCTTGTAGCCCCCTGGCCCTTGGAGGAAGCAGAGCTGCTTACCCTGAGACAAGGGCAGCCACATGGCTTTGATTTGGGTATGTGTGTATATGTGAGAGAGAGTTTGTACCTGGCCATAGTCCTGCCCCTTTGCACAGGTCAAATCTGGCCCTGGCCTCACCCATCTCACACCTTCACATTTCCATTTCCTTTATATCTACAAATTAATCCCTGCTGTTATAGGTAAAGTGCTGTACATTAGTTTAATTTTCATTTATCTTCTAACTGATTTCAGTTTGCTCATGGGCCTGTGATTAAAATGTATCCGTTCCTAGTGCCATTCTAGGATCTGCATTGGAAAATCTTTCCTTGAATTGGTTGTTAGAGGAGACGTGTTAAGTGCTCTACTCGCTTCCTGCTTTCCCTCATTTTTAATTCTTTCAATTTTAGGATGATGAGCAGCCTGAAGGTATTGTTGGTGACATTATATCCAAGCTACGTTGCCCATCAGAAGAAGGTGTTCTGAAGAGTGTGAGACCCAAAGCTTTGTTGGACAACTGCTTCAAGGTTATGGACATGCTCTTCTCTGCTATATGTAAGCAACGGTGCAAGGGCTGAGGGGGGAGCAAGATGGAGCCTCTATTAAATGTAAGCTGTGAGTCTCAAACCAGTCCTTGGGATATGCCCTGCCAATTGGGTTTTCAGGGTAACCATAATGAATATGCATGATATTGATTTGTGTACAATGTAATTGGTGCATTAAAATCTCTCTCATGCATATTCATTGTGGATATTCTGATAACCAGACTGGCAGGGTATATCCTGCGTACTGGGTTGGAGAAATGCTGATCTAGGAGATGGAACATGGTGAAACGCGGATAGATATAAGCCCTGATGGGGTTAGGCTGGGAAAGGAGCTTGGTGAATTCTATAATCCTAAGTTTTGATGCAGGGGCTTAGGGTAGAAGGGCAAGATAGGTCCTCTGTTAGACGTAAGGGCGGGGGAGGAGAGCAGAGTGAAGTCTTTAATAGATGTAGCCAGAGGGAAAAGGATTCCTGAAGTCGTTGCTTTTCTGGTACGTGATTCCGTGTTATGAATATACTCTTCTTTGATGCATCCAAGTGCAGGGGCTGAGGGCAGCAAGGCAGAGTCTGTGATACAGGACTGGGGGTAACTTCCCTACCCCACATGCCTGTCCAGGTCTATCGCATGTTACCTGTATTGTAAGTGTGATTATTGTAGTTACCACCATCACTCTCTCAATACCTGTTTGTTGTATTCATTAGGTAACTTTATTTATTTAACAGCTTTTCTATACCGGTATTCGTGTGAACATCATATCGGTTTACATCAAACAAAAGTTAGAAAATACATCGAACAGGTGGGAAGAAACTGGGGCAGGGAGGGAAAATAACTGGAGGAGTAAGGCAGAAAGAGCTTAACGGTTAACAGAGAAAATAAATAAATGCAAAACAATGAGGTCAGTAAAATTCAAGGTAGATTAAATAGTTAAATGGTTAACTGATAATGCGTTACAATGAGGTAGACGGGGCAAGGCCGAGTAATCAAATCCGATTCAAAACAGTGGAGGAGAGAGAGAATGGCAGGAGGGGTCCTATTCTGGGAATGCCTGGTTGAATAGCCAGGTCTTTAATTTTTTTTGAAATTTTTGGGGCAGGGCTCAAGACGGAGGTTTGGAGGTAGTTTGTTCCAACAGGTGGGGCCCACAATAGATATGGCTCTATCTCTTGTTGAGGAGAGGTGTGCTTTTTTGAGGGAGGGTATTTGGAGCATACCCATGCGATTGGCTCGAGTGGGGCGGCTAGGTTGAGTGTGAAGGAAAGGTTCGCCTAGCCAGTCAGAGTTATGCGAATAGATGGATTTGTGAATGATGGTCAGTGTTTTGTGGAGGATACGGGAGGGAATGGGGAGCCAGTGTAGGTCTTTAAGGATAGGGGTGATGTGATCTGATTTGCGTGCATGTGCGATGATTCTTGCTGCAGCGTTCTGCAGCATTTGTAAAAGTCTAATGGTAGAGTAGGGGAGGCCAAGGAATAGGGAATTACAATAGTTGAGTCTAGATATGAGGGTTGACTGGATGACAGTGCATAGATCATGGGGGTGGAGAAGGGGTTTAAGCTTTTTCATCATGTTGAGCTTAAAAAATCCTTCAGTATTTTGTTAATGTGTTTTTTAAAGTTTAGGAATTGGTCGAGTTGGACTCCAAGGTCTCGTGCGCATAGTTGAGTGGCAATGGAGTTGAAAGCAGGGTCATTTGCGAATGTGGGCTTCAGGGTTTGATAGTTGGTTATGAGTAGTAGCTCTGTTTTAGAGGAGGTCAGGGCTAGTTTAAGGGTTGTGAGGAGGTTGTTTATCGAGTTGAGGCATTTGTCCCAGAAATTGAGGGTGTCTGTTAAGGAGTTTTGTATAGGGATGCCGATTTGTACGTCATCGGCGTAGATGAAAAATTTGAGTCCTAGATTGGTTAGGAGGTGGCAGAGGGGAAGGAGGGAAATATTAAATAGTGTAGATGAAAGGGAGGAGCCTTGCGGGACTCCTTGAGAAAGGGGGTGGTGGGGGGATTCCACATTGCCGATTTTGACGGAAAATTTTCTGTTGGCTAGGTATGAGGCGAACCAGAGCAGGGCTGTTCCTGAGATGCCAATCTCGGCGAGGCGGATTAGCATGAGGTTGTGACTGATGGTGTCGAATGCAGCGGAGATGTCAAGAAGTGCAAGGATGTAGCTGTGCCCTTAGCCAATGCCTAAGAGAAGGGTGTATCTTATGTGTCTGGTTTATCCCATTTAAGCACTCTGTGCGTTCGTGGTGCTGTGTCAGTATTTATGGCAGCACCACTTCTCAGAAGATTCCTTTCCTGAGTCTGGGCCAGTGTTTTTTCTGGCCAGGAGACTAGTGGAGCACAAACGTATGCTGGACCGGGCAGTAAGAGCAAACAATATGGTTTCCATGCATTCAGCAGCATGGTGCATTGCTGCTCTAGCAGACTGGTTATGGCAATAAGAGTGGGGGAACTTCTCAAGGACAAAACAAATAGTGGAAAATACCAGTTTTGCTTATATCTACTGCTCTGCAGTCTCCTCAGAAAATAATTTGAGGAAAGTTGTGCCGGTACAAGGTGATTCCTGTCACTTGCCGGGTTGGAGGGTGGGGGAATTTTGAAACTGTCCGAATTGGGACAAAGTCCATGGTTATGTTTTACCTGCAGACTCTATACCACGCTTCAAATGAAAAGTATGTGTATGCTTTCACTTTCACACACAGCTGCAGGAACAAAATACTCAGGGACATTATTTGCAGCTGCTTTCTGTGCAGATCGATTTTCTTTGGAAAATCATGCATATAGACTTGAAAATATAACCTATGGGGCGGATTTTCAGAGCCCTGCCCGCGTAAATCCGCCCGGTTTTGGGCGGATTTACGCGGGCAGGGGTCCCGCTCGCGGCCCGGCGAGCGGGACCCCTGCGCGCCGGGCCGCGACCTGGGGGCGGGTACGGAGGGCGAGGCCACACCCCCGGACCGCCCCGGGGCGTAGCCACGCCCCCGTACCCGCCCCCAAAACGCTGCCGGCACGCCCCCGAAACGGCGCGCGATCCGGCCCCGCCCCCCGACACGCCCCCCCGAAACGCCCCCTCCGAAAACCCCGGGACTTACGCGAGTCCCGGGGTTGTGCGCGCGCCGGTGAGCCTATGTAAAATAGGCTCACCGGCGAGCAGGGCGCTGAAAATCCGCCCCATTGTGTTTTAGCAATACTGAAGGAGAGCAGTTTTCAGAAAGGCCAGTTTACGTGCTTAAATCACTATTCACCAGCATAAATTACTTTTAAAATTGTCCTCTTACAGGCCTATATATAATAATGGACATTAGCTACAGCTCATATACTATAGCCTTAACACATGAGCATTAGTGTTACCACCAGAGTTCCCAACTGTAACGCTAATGTGCATGCAAATTAGGGCAAAGAAATCAGAATTATTGTAATGCCAACATTAAATATTAATACTAGATGTACTATCCAGTATTAAAACCTGCAATGCTTAACACGGCCTGTCTAATAAGGCATTTTTAACTATACCTCAGGAGGTGCAGTTAAGAGTCCTGCATCAGGAGGCCAGTCCCAATTAGGATTCTCAGCCTGAACCCCCTCCACTTGGCAACCCCCACCCCCAAATGAGGAAAGGACCTCCCAGCCCAAAACTCTCATCTTCATCACTTCCACACATCCAAAAATATGCCTTGTGGGTTTGGTTGTGAAGTTCCTGCTCCCCTGTTTCCCCCCTCAGTCCCTTCACAGCAATAGGGAGCTGGTTTTCCTCCTGGTGCTCTTACAGTATTTTTAGAGTAGCAGGTGGGCCTTGATCTTTACTTGGGGGGGTGGGGAGAGAGAGCCCCCTACATTTTCCCTGTGCTGGGTCTCCTGCAGTCCATATTAACCACGTAGGGCCAGTTAATGCAGGGATAATGCAGAACGCATCTGTTGTTCAGGCTTCCTATTTGAAGCTAAAGCTATTATGTCATCTTAAGCCTCTTCTTGAGCCTATTAACTGTCGTGCTTGTGTTGCAAACTTTAATTTTTTTCTGGTCTTCATTAGTGCAATTCACTTTACACTGGAATACCTCTTATCTATTACACATCCTCTTCAAATAATTTAAAATTCCACAGCCCGTTTTACTAACAGGAACTCACGTTCATGACCACATTACATCCGTTCTTAAGTCATTACATTGGTTACCAGTCCGTTATTGCATACAGTATAAAACACCTGTAATCATACGTAATCTATCATATCCTATGTTTCTTCTCGTTGGATTGAATGCTCATTGTGGTTTCACACACCCTCACGTTCTTTGCTTTCCTCTGGCCAATATCTACTGGACATCCCTCTCCTCAGCAGGCATGCCTGTCTATAACAAGAGAGCATTCCTTCTCTATTTATGGAACTCGCTTCCCAATCACATCTGCCTCACCCAAGAGAACAAAGAATTAAAAAAAAAAAACTGTTGCAAGCACACTTCTTTAGTGCATCTTTTGCCAACTGAGTAAAAAAAAAAACTGCTTAGATGAATTTTGCTCCTAGCGTTCTCTCGCACTGCTCAGACTGAATTCTGCTTCTGTTGCTGTCCAGTGGCATGATGATGTTGTAGTTTTGTTTTGTGTGTTTGTTTTAATTAATTATGTATGTTTTACTGTAACCCACCCCAAACGTTTTGAGAGGGCGGGTAACAAATACTTTAAAATAAATAATGTAAAATGGCTGCATTCAGTATAACAGCCATTTTAATGCTGTAGGATTGTGGATCTCGTTAGTTTTCTACATCTCACATTAAAGCGGGCTGTAACGCTCACCTTAGGATTCGAACTACAGGCAAGCGTTGCCTCTGCATCTAATGCTGGTTAGTACCTAAACCCCTTAAGACTGGGGTTTATCAGATATGGCCAACCCAATTATTGGGTTTGTGGCCTAAGTACTGTATTTATTTCATATTTGAAATTTAAAAAGTGCCTTTTTAATAATGCTTCACATTTCTTAGTTTCCTTCTCTTTTTTTTTTTCTCATTCTCTTTCTTTCCTTTTTCAGGTAAATGGTCTTGAACTTCCACCGTGCAGGAAGATCGATAATTGCAGCTAGTTTCTTGTGCTCCCCCCTGTGTCTTCATCAGTCCAACTTGCAAAATGGTTTCTGCCTTCTTCTCCCTTTGGCTATACATGTGAACAGCAGCTCTTGGCCAGGATGTTTTCCATCTCCCACGCTTGGAGTTTCAGCTTCCTTCTTCGCAAACTTTTATGGCAGACAGATCTCTCTGCCTGCCCTGTTCAGTCTTGTAGTTTAAACCTAAACCCTAGAGCCTGGGATAAAGAAAGGAGGAGACAATGAAGAATCCATTTGGACTCAGGTGGATTTTCTTCTGCAAGGAAGATGCAGAAAAGTGAGGGAGGAGAGGAGCCTCCCAGCTTGGGAAAGGTGCACTTTCAAATGTATGCACGTTCCCAGTGCAAACAGCATATCAAATTAGTGCTACCTTCCAGCACGTGATCCAGCAGCTGCTTCAGTGACCATTAAAACTGAGGAGCTTTGGGGATCTAAAGCTCATAGCTCGGTCACGTCATGCAGGCTAAGAGGGATCCTGTCCGCTGCAGTCTGAGCTTTTGCTACTAGAAACTACTGAAAATGGCTTTTCAAGACTATATTGGTGTCTTAGTGTAAACGTTTCAGTGGCTACTGACAGTAGCTAACAAATGAAGGTTTTACGGTTCAATAGCCTGATCAGGGTAGGTTTCATTTGAGCTGAAAGCCCAAAGGAGCATGAGGAAGCTGATGAGAGAAAAAAAAAATCACTGAACATGTCACCATGTGATATATTCTATAGAATAAGACATCATTCCTCCTTCCCACAGTCTTGTTTTTTTGTGTGCAAAATTTCAGGGCTTCTCTTTATGTTCAATATTTTTTATTGAGTGTGACAAATTCAACAAAACTGTCAATACCACAACATGGTAGCCACCCAAGATGCTCAAAATGAAATACACAAACGCCAAAATAGGCAGGAACCATAACAAACACTCAAACATTTTTCCGGATGTGAATTACCCCCCCACCCCCACAACCCCGCTCAAGTCCTATCGCCTTGGTAAAGGAAGTCCGGGAATGTCCCCGCCGACAGTCATCCATTCAGCACCAAGCTACGAGCCCTGTGGGGTAAACGTTGCAAATATGGGTCCCAAGTGTGTAGAAAAAGGTGGCATTGGTTCAGTGAGGCGTGGGACGCCAAATTCTCAAATTGCATGAGACGATGCAGATGGAGCCGCCATGTCCAGAAAGAGGGTCCCTTCTCGTCGCGCCAAAGGATAAGAATGACCTTTTTACCCACGAGACCAGCTTTCTTTAAAAGAAGTCGAGGACCTTCTCTGGAAAACAAATGGTGGGTTACACAATGAAAAAGCCACAGATAAGGGGAAAAAGGGAAACGTACATCTAGTAAAAGCTCCAAATAAACATGGATTTGTCGCCAGTACCGTTGCACCCGGGGACATCCCCAAAACACATGGGCAAGAGTCCCCTTCACCTTCCCACAGCATATACACAAATCAGTCTCCCGAAGCCCAGCTTTATATGCAATCTGTGGCGATATAAACGCCCGTCGCAGGAATTTCAAATGCATCTCCCGAAAGTACATGTTACTAGTGCAGGGCAAAACCCCTCTAACACTACTAGCAAAAATGCGAGGCGTTAGCTGAAAAGACCCGTCCCTGTTCCAACGTTCAACAGAAAGTGTGTAAGTTTCCCTCGGCGAGACCTTGGTTAGTTGTTTGTAATACCGGGACAGTGAAGGCTCCGAGGGTGCATCCAACAGCAAAGAACCATTCAGCTTAGTGAAGGCTGCCAAATGCATTTCTGGGCGCCCCAGAGATTGAATATAGTGGCGTAATTGTAGATAACCAAAATGATGGGTCCCTGGTAATTCATACAGCTCCTGTAGGCGGTCGTAGGAAATGTACCCCCCCTCTGGGTCCAACACATGGCCTAGGTAGAGCACTCCCCTCTCCCCCCAAGTGGCGAAGTAGGTGGTGGTGGAGCCAGGAGAGAAGTCCGGGTTGCCTCTCAAGGGGGTCAAGTAAACACACTGCTGGGGAACCGCCAACAACCGGGTAAGGTATGCCCAAGTCTTCCGCAGCGGTCGTACCAGGGGGTGATGGGCCAAAGCCTGAGCCAACGCAGCTCCTCGCGCCATAAGCACATATCCCAGGGCCAGGGGACTAGCAAAAGTGGTCTCCGCCACCATATTAACAAAGGGAGATTTCCCCAGAAACCAACCTCGAATCAGGCGCAAGTTCGCTGCCCACCCATAGCGATTAAGATGTGGGATCCCCATTCCCCCTGCGGACCAAGGTTGCTTCAACCATCTCAGGGGTATTCTGGCCTTTTTCCCTTTCCAGATAAAACTGCGTAAGAGGGAGTCTATACGAGTAAGATCACCAAGCTGCAGGATCACCGGATAATTTTGTAGCACATATAGCCACTTGGGCAGAATCACCATCTTAAACAATGCTATGCGGCCCGCCATGGAGAGGGGCAAATTCCGCCATGAGGTCAGCTTCTCCCGTGTGTGCCGTAACAAAGGGTGGATATTGAGGGAATAAAGCTTAGACAAATCTGTCGCGATATGGATGCCCAGATATTTAAGTGAGGCCCCCGCCCACTTCAGGGGGAATACTCCCTCCCAACTATCCTGTAGAGAAGCCGGATAGGCCAGAGCCTCCGATTTATCCCAATTAATACGCATACCGGACAGAGCGGAATAATGACCATAAATATCAAGCAGGGTGTCCAACGATCTGCGAGGGGATGTTAAAAACAACAGAACGTCATCCGCAAAGGCGGCGTACTTAAATATCTCCCGGTGTTGCCCACTGCTAAACTGTATACCCCGGATACGGACACTAGACTGGATAGCTAACAAAAAGGGCTCCAGGGTGAGCAAAAACAACAAGGGAGACAGCGGGCAGCCCTGTCTCGTACCCCTTCCAACTACAAAGGGCTCCGTCAATTCACCATTAACCAAGAGGCGAGCCTCTGGGGTGTGATATAATAGTTCCACAGCCTGAGAAAAAAAACCACTGATCCCGACAAGGCGTAAAATATGGAACATAAACCCCCATTCCACCCTGTCGAATGCTTTTTCAGCATCCAAACTGATGACCAGGTAAGGATCATTCACTCTGGTGCAAAGAGCCATAGCCGTCAAGACCTGCCGAATATTTCTAAGGGAGTACCGCTGTTTAACAAAGCCCACCTGGCCCGGCTGGATAAGCGAAGGCAGGACATTACCCAAACGGTCCGCCAGGACTTTGGCCAAAATCTTATGATCCACATTCAGCAGAGAGATGGGACGATAAGATTCCGGCTGCAATGGATCCCTACCGGGTTTGGGTATCAGAGTGACAAAAGCTTGATTCCCATGGGCCGGAAACTGACCGCGAGCTATAAGGGAATTGTAAACAGCAGGCAAAATCCCCGAAAGTGGGTCTGTCAGACATTTATAGAACTCCGCACTGTAACCATCGGGGCCTGGTGCTTTCAGGCGGGGCAGATTCCAGATCACCCGCGAAACCTCCTCCTCCGTTATGGGATCATTAAGATAGCGACTATACTCTAAAGTCAAAGAGGGGAGGTTAATCAGGTCCCCAAAATCCTCCCATCGGGCCGCGTCCCATCCCTCTGATTGATACAATGAAGAGTAATACTCATGAAAAACCCGTTTAATACTCTCCGTATCTGTGACCAACCCCCTCTGGGTACGCATAGCTGGTATGTGGCGGGACCCCCGTGCCGACTTAACTAAATTAGCCAGCATTTTGCCTGACTTCTGGCCAAATTGAAATAATTTATATTGATAGTAGAGCAGACTCTTCTTGGCCCTCTGATGGATTACAGTGTTTATAGCCGTTTGCAAGGCAAGATACTGCTCCCTACTATGTCTAGAAGGGCGCCTCACCAAATCCCGTTTTGCCCGCCAAATATCAAGGGTGAGCCGGAGAAGCTGCTGGTCTAAGGATTTCCTCCTATGGGCCACATAGGAAATGATTTCCCCACGGAGCACCACCTTAGCCGCATTCCAGAACAATATAGGGTCATCCTTATGCTGGGCATTAGAAACGGTAAATTCCACCCATTTATCTTTCAAATGAGAGTGGAAGGCGGTATCCTCCGCCAGATAATACGGATATCGCCAGCTGAATGACCCAGGGCCCCCAGTGGTGTGCGCCAGGGCGAGCCAAATGGGTGCATGGTCTGATACGATCACATCGTCAATCCCAGCCTCAACCACCCTTGAGAGGCTCTGGCCACTCATTAGGAAATAATCTAGACGAGCATGGGAACCATGGGCCCGCGAGATATGCGTAAAATCTCTCTCGAAGGGATGGAGAATCCGCCAGACATCTATAAGATGCAGCGAGTCCTCCAGGAATTGGATCCCTTTACTAGCCCCTCCCGGGCCCTTAGCCGTAGTTTCCCTATCCTGAGCCGGGTCCTTAACTGCATTAAAGTCGCCCCCCATGATTATCAGCTCATCTATATAAGGCAGTAAGTGGGCCTGGAGATCATAAAAAAAGGAGGCTCGATACACATTGGGCACATATATGTTACATAGAATAATCGGAGCTTGATTATACACCCCTTCCAGAATAAGAAAACGGCCCTCAGGGTCCTTCACCTCCTTTACTATCGTGACGGGCGAAGACTTCCGGAGAAGAATCGCCACCCCTGCAGAGTGTGAAGTCCCCGAGGCATAGCGTGCTTCCCCCACCCATCGCTGCCGCAATTTGTCGTGTTCCACGTCAGTAAGATGCGTTTCTTGGAGAAACACAATATCTGCGTGTCTTTTATTCAAAGCCTGCAGAATTTTGGTACACTTATGAGAACTCATGGAGGCTCAAAGAACCATGTGTCAGCCAGAAGCAAAATGAACAATTGCAGAGGGATGGGCCTCCCAGCTGGACCCAGCCCCCGGATACATAGCTTGTCACACAGAAACATCCCGACAGCCACTAGAACAAAAAGAACTGAGCTAGGCAATAGGCACTGAACCCCGCTTTCCCACCCCCCCACACCCCCCAATTGGCCCTCCCCCACCCCCCCTCCCCGCTTAATCTCCCCCCTCTGTCCCCCTAGTTCCCCCCGTACTAACCCCCTCTGCCTGCCCACCATCACGTGGCGAGCAGAGATCACGCTGACACATCGCCCACTCCCCCCCCCCCCCCCCACATCCAAACAACCCACGTGGTCCACCACAGGCGTGGTGGATAGTGAAACTTTTCTAAACAGCAAACCACCAGAACAATAAACATAGTGAATAAAGGGAACACTCAAGAAGAGCCCCACAGCTAAGCAAAAAGTAAGCAAGCAAGGGGCTACGGTGCCAGGGCTAAGCACTGTCAGAAACCGGATCCAAAACTACCCGGCCTGGCACCCCAGTCCCCTCACACATGAGTGGGTGGCACACCTGAGACTGTATCCAAGCAAGGTCATAGGCCCCCCTCTGAGTAAGTCTTCGGGTAAATACTGATAGCTGCACCCAAAAGGGAAAAATAGAAAAAAGAGGGAGCCTCATAAGATAGTCCAGAGTCTCCAGTCCAAATATCCGGCCGCGTCGCCCCCCGAGTATCAGGGGCAGCGCGGGAACGAGCCGGCTAGAGGAGCGCCAAGGGCCGCACAGAACACCCCCATGCAGCCCTCACGCGTCGTCCGCCGCCGGTGCCGGCAGTGTTTGAAGGAAGGCCTTCACAGCGGCCGCCTCAGTAAACCACTGGACCCCCTGAGCAGTAGGCACCCGCAGCCGGGCTGGAAACACGAGCGCCGCGCGAATGCCACGTTTGTATAGCTGTGAACAATATGGCGCCATGGCCCGGCGCTGCTGGGACACAGTCTGTGAAAAGTCCTGAAAAATGAGTATCGGGGTGTTTTCATAAACCGGCTTCGCCCCCTGCTGCACTGCTCTAATAATCGCCGCCTTGTGGGAGTAGTTAAGGAGCTTCGCGATCACGACCCGCGGCTTAGCAGGGTCATCTCGCTTGGGGCCGAGTCGATGCGCCCGCTCCACCCGGAGCGTACCGGATAGCCCAGATAACTTTAAGGCGGTGGGTAGCCAACCTTCCAGAAAAGCGGGGAGTTGAAAATCAGAGAGACGCTCCGGTAAGCCCACCAGGCGAAGATTGGCCCGACGCGAGCGGTTTTCTAAATCGTCTATTTTAGACGCTTGCCTTTCCAATGCCCGCTGTAAATTGATAATGTCCGCCTGGGCCACTCCGAGGCCATCTTGGTTGGAGGAGACTCGCGCTTCCAGTTCCCCGAACCGCCGATCAATGGCTGTCAAGCCGGTGGACAAATCCTGCAGCTTCTCCGATATCTTTTGGAGCTCCGGGTTTATGGCAACCCGAATCGCCGCCGTCAAATCCTCTGCAGTAATTAGAGGCGTCACGCCAGAGTCCGGTGGGGAGGCGGGTTCCTCCAAAATCGAGTCTGGCGGTCGGGCCTTCTCTCTCTCCTTACTTTGCTCCTTGTCCTTCCTTCCCGTTCGCGTCGCCATCATCCCCAAAGGGTCCGTAAACTCGACCACTGTTATGTAACAAAGGCTGGGCTCTCTGGCGGTAATTTTGTCCCGTGGATGCGAGGGGATTCCGAGGGCCTAGGCGCGGAGACAAGAGCCTACATCCGCTCTCGCCAAGGTGTCACGTGATCTCCCCAGGGCTTCTCTTTAGTGTTGCACTCTTGCTCCTCCATGATGGTGTCTGTCAGGGATTTTCAGATTCATGATAGGCCCAGAAAAAGATGAGCGCACTATCAAGGACGAAACTGGATGATTCTGCAGCATTTGATAGCAAAAATCACTGAGAAAAAAATGTGTTTTATTAAATATTGTGCTTTATACCTGTGGAAGACGTTTGAACACAGCTAGTGCTTTGATCATTAGTTTTGAAGCGCTGCTTTAACAGGTACTTTGATGAATGGTAGAGCATTTGTGCACGTAAACCTTACTGCCAATGCAGCAAGGAGTTTTACGTGCACAAAGCGTGCACGTAAAACTCCGCGGTCTGCTTAGTGCCCTCACATGGAAATTCTATGTAAACCCCCCAAATGCAGAGAGGTGTGCTGACCTAAGCCAGCTCGAAAGCTCATGCCTTAGTAAATTGGTTAGTCTATAAGGTGCCACCCACCTCTTGTCATTTTTGCTACACCAGACTGACACAGCTGTCTCTCTGAAGATCTGGCCTAACCCAGGTTTTCTGAGCACTGGAAACTTAACTCGTGGTCAGAGCTGAATTAACGTTTCCAGCGCACAACGAAACTGCCAATTTCTGCTGCTTCAGCCCTTCCTTGTCCCCGTTGGGTTGGAGGGAGGGAGCTCCGGGTGAAGTTTAATAATAATTTTTAAAAATCCACCAAAGCCAGGCAGGCTTGGGGCTGATCGGATGCTGAATGGCAGTGGGGAGAAGTTGCTTGACTGAGTCCTGAAATGAAGTCAGCTGATTTCCAGAGGCTTTACGTGCCCCCCCCCTGCAGCTAAAACGGATAACCTTGCTGCCATGCTTGTTTAAAATGTGCGGTCTGCCTGAGCTGAACACACATTTTCTAGTCTGTGCCCCTTTTTTTTTAACTCCTGATGCATTATCATAGCATTAGCTTACTGCATCGGGAGTTGAAAAAAAAAATGTAGCCTGTGCGTTAAGAAACTGTGCCCTGAATTTCCTCGCCCAGTTTTTAACATACAGATTTACTGCATTAGCCTAAAGGGTAGTAACAAAAAGGATGTACGTATATCTCGCTGAAGGAAGCATGCTTTCAGGTTCAGGATGTGGAACAGCAGATGTTTTAGAGCAAGTCCTAACCACAAATTTAAGAATCATTGTTTATCCATTCTATTTGCATTTATTTAACATATCTAAATGATGGTATGAGGACTTCCCCGATTTTGTGCTGAGCGAGCTATGGATTTATACATTCAGCACACTGTCATTGGAGTACCCCCACCAAAGGAAAACATTTTTACAATAAAAAAAGAAAAATATGATAAGACCTATGATTAAAATATGAGGCGGCTATTCTTTTTAATGGAGTGAATCACCAACCTGTATGGGCGAGATTCACAGTGCTACTCAGTAAGATGTGCTCTGCATTGTGAAGGTCCCTTATCTTTACTGTATGGGATTTCCTTATTGCGAAACATTTTTTCATTGTAAAAGTTTGTTAATAACCTGATTTATACCATCATTAGCGGGTTCATTTGTGGAGTAGATTATGCTTAACCTGTACCAACAGCTTCAAAATAAGATAAGTGGTGAATGCAGTGCCATGAGATTGTCTCATATGTGACACGGGATTTGCCGTGTTCCGATGGACAAGTCGAGAAGAAGTCGATTAAAAATGAAGGAAGCTGGTAGACTAAGGCTCCACACAGCTGTCCCGGGGATCCCACCCGCTCGTTGGACTTTCAGGATATGTACAATTTGCGTTCTGCACATTAATTGTGGATGTCCTGAAAGCCCAACTGGCCGCGAGCTCACCAGGACGGCTTTGGGAAGCCCCCATAGGCAGGGGCCTGCACACACAAAAGCTGTAGGAGTGATAACAGTTAGCAGCGTTAAAGCCCTGAAGCACACAGAAGTAACTCCCTGAACAAGAAACTAGAGGCAGACCTCAAGTAAACAATTTGTCTCACTTCTGAGCTGGCCCTCCCCGGTCATAGTGATATTTCTGTGGATGCTAGAACATAAAAAAGAAAAGATGTTGCAAGCAGAAAAGGGGCCATTTGTATTTCCTTCCGTGCTGTCGCAGGTCCTTGCTCATCAATCTGCGCTCTCGTCCCTCCCTCTGCCCTTAAGGTTCCCTCTGTATCTGCCCCCTGAATGCTTGGAATTCTGCCACTGCTTTTGCTTCTGGAACTTCAGCCCGAAGGTTGCAGATATTCCAAGCCCTTTTGTCTCCGATGAAAAGATCCTGATGATGACCTCTGAAATGAATAGCTCCATATTCTGGCATTCTCTGTACTGATTGGTTTTAGATTATGAACTAGCTAATTATCACAATCGGTATCTGTTATAATTTAGTCATATCTTAACAGAATTCATAACAATAAACTTTGTTAGTTTAGTATAAAACAGTCTGCCCGAACTCCAGAGCTGAGCAGGTGGAACAGAACAGTAAGAACAGGAGTGAGAACCATGTAACCCCGTTTTCCATGGCGGGAGGGAAGGTCACCTTCCCAGCCCTGGAGTGCCCTGGGGAAGCTCTGCCAGGATGGGGAACACACAGCCTCTGGACATGGCCTAGGGACAGGTTTCCCTGTAAGGCAAAGCAGGCTGAGGACCTCATACAAAACTGTAATGTCCACTTCACTCTTGTGCTCCAAAAACCAAACATTTATGGTAAAACTCCAAAACAATAGCAGGATAAACAAGTCATTTTCATAGTCTATTTCTGTAGCAAACCAGTTATTTCTTACCAAGTGATAACACGGGCACCACCAGCTGTTACATCTCCACACTGCTAGGTTACTCTCAGAGTCTCAAAGGCCCCGGTTCACCTCACCTGCACCTTCACCCTTCTAGGTTACTCGCGTAACCTCCAGGCTCCAGGTCACCTCCCCACAGTCTGTTCACACTTCTCCACAGGGGCAGTCTTATTCCCATATCTCACCCCAATGTCTCTTCACAAAGTCTCTCTCTCTCTCTGCAGACCCTAAAGGGGGGGGGGGGGAGTCCTGTTTTGTTTTTTTTTAATTTCCTCCCCTTTTGAAGCACTTTAAATCCCAGTCATTACACTCCAGGAGCAGCTCCTGAGACTGTGCACCTCCGGTCCATTGAGCTCTGTATTGAAATAACCAGCTGGCACTTCTTGCTCTTGGTCCAGCCAGTATCCCCTCTCCCCCCTCCACACACACACACTTCTTTTGTACAACTTCCAAACAAAACATCTTTCTGCACACTGCAGCATTATTCCTGTAAAACTTTTCTCTGGTGAAAGGTGATGGGAGCTTTCAGCTGACTTCTTTATACTTTCACACCCTCAAGCTTGTAACTCACCCAAAAATCACGCGTCTCCATATTCGTAATCCATTTTAGGGATTTTTTTTTTTGTGTAGCACCTCAGGCTGAAGCACTAGATGTCCTTTCTCCGACTTCCTTTTGGCGTGGACCCTCCAGGCTTTGCTCCCAAATTTCCTTCCTCAGGAACCAGCCCCTTGCGCTGGGCAAACACTCCTTTTTTTATATCACTGAATCTCACACAGTCATTGGTTACCACCACACATGCCACTCGCACCACTTTGCTCACTCCTATCAGGGCCATTTCCTTGAACCAAACACTAGAACCTTCCCCATATTAATGAATGGGGTAAACTTTTAACCTTAACTATAACCACTCTCCCAAGGGCAAGGGCTTCCACTGCACTCCTCCCCTAGAAGCCATTCACTTCCTGTAACCTCAAAATGAACCCTTTAAACCAGGACACTCCTATTGTAAGATACAGCAATGCACACTTAAACATATGTCCATTAAAAGTCTAGCCTTTGAAAATAATGGACTAGCACACCATCTAGTGGCACCAGGGCCACAATGGCAAGATGAAACAAAGCAAGTGAGAATGGATAAGGAAGTAGATGAGGAATATGGAAAGCTAAGCAAGAAAGATTACCAAAGCAGAGGATGAGAACAATGCAGTCCATATTCAGAGGCGTTTAGTTGGACCACTCACAAGTTATCTGGCTAAATGCAGGCTGTTGAATATTTTGGGCACTTTTCCAGCTAAACAGTAGCCAGATATCTCATTATCCGGCTAAGATTTAACCAGAGAGCATAGGGGCATGCAGGGATGTTTCTGGGAGGAGACAGGTTAGCCGAATAAGTTATCCAGCTAACTCTGATATTCAGAATTAGCCTGATAGCATATCTGGCAAAATCTGAACATGCCATAGTGCAGTCCTAAAATTAGCTGGATAAACTTATTTGGCTAGCTTTAAGATAGCCGTCTATATTCAGTAGTGTGGCCGTGCCACTTAATATCCTCCCAAAGTTAGCTGGATAAGTTTATTTGACTAACTTTGCAATCTGGCCAGTGACTAAATATCAGCCTCATGGTAGCAGAAAAAACTGAGAAAGCAGATGAAGATCTTGTATCTGTCTATATCTTTTCTCTGCCTCAGCGGTGCTCAGTGTGACCGGTTTACTGCATTGTGAATAAAGCCATAATATACAAAAGAAGTAAAGAGAGTGAGAGTGCTTCTGTTACTGTACTAGCACTAATCCCCTTATAGCATAAGGGGCTGTAGACACATGTCCAAGACGTGCATCCAACCACAGATTAAACAGTATGCTTGGCTGAGCGCACTGTATTGCATTGGCCCCTATGGTGCGTCCATGTGTACGCGGGTCTTAAAATCAATCCCTCAGTGTATTGTCTGGCAAGTGCAAACCAAAGTATTAATCTAGAATCAAGATTCACTCTGTTTGGCAGCATTATTTGGACCCTTTTCATGCAAAGTGATAAGTAACAAGACATGTGAGGCCCGGAGAGTTGCTGTGCCAAAGAAGGGAGCACTGCAATGGACCCACTGCCACCAATGGGAGGGAGCACTGTGCTGGATCTGCTGCCTATAGGTAAGCTGGGGGAGGAGAGTTCATGGCCAAAGGTTCACTTAGGGTGCCAAATATTCTCGCACCAGGCCTAATTGTGTGGTAGATTGTAAATTATGCAGTAACAGGCTAATTATTATGTGACTTCTCCCAAGGTGGCTGTAGAATCTCAGGAGTTTGGGGCACTTGACTATATAGATACCCAGCAAAGCAGATGTGGCAATCAGGAAGAAAGAGTTAATTTTTTGTTAGTGAAAGTTAAGTAGGTCTAACGAGGTACAAAAGGGCTAGAAAATCTGCAGCGAGGGGTCTCGCAGAGAGAACCAACCAGACCTTGAAGCAATTCCTTCGGTTATATGTTAACGAAAAACAAGATGACTGGGCTAGCCTGTTACCCTGGGCCGAATTCGCACTGAATTCTCATATCTCTGCTGCTATGGGGGCTTCCCCTTTTCAGATAGTGTATGGGAAACAGCCACGCCCGCCACTGCCTGTCCCCATCACAGTCGCATCTCTGACAGCTCAACTCTCTGCCAATGAGCTGCATCGGCTGTGGATATCCACGCAACGCGCCCTAGTCAGGGCAGGCCAGGCAGCTAAGAGTTATGCTGACCGGCACAGAAGACTGTACCCGCCTCTCAAGCCGGGCCAGAAGGTTTGGTTGAGCACGCAGTTCATCCGCTTGAAGCTGCCATCATCGCGACTGGCCCCATGATTTATTGGACCGTTTCCCATCATCAGGCAGGTGGGAGCAGTCTCGTATCAACTTCGTCTCCCCCCTTCTCTCAAGATTCACAACACGTTCCACGTCTCCCTACTGAAACCTCTGGTTCCAGCACGCCTCCGACTCCACAACCTGTTGCCTCTGAAGATGACCTCACTTATCAAGTCCGAGAGGTCCTAGATGTAAGGAAACACAGGAAGAAATGGGAATACCTGATAGCGTGGAAAGGCTTCGGCCCCGAGGAGAATTCCTGGGAACCACTGGCTAATATCCTGGACCGGAATTTGCTGGAGTAGTTCCACAAGGACCATCCAGCTAAACCCAGGCTTCCAGGGAGACGCCCTAAAGAGGGGGGTACTGTTGTGCTCTGCGGCCGTGGTGCCCCACGACCACGGCCCCTATCTGATTCGCGGTGCCGCAGGAGCCCCAGGGGAGGGCTCTGACTCGGGCCATCGCGCCCGCGTGGCCTCCGGCGCTGCCCGTTGCAGGGGAAGCCGTCCTGCTTCCCCCCGGCGGCGTCTCCCCTCTGCAGGGGAAATCCAAGATGGCCGCCGCCATGCTTGGGCATGAGGCTACGCCCCCTCCACAGAATTAAAGGGACCCATCCCTTTAAATGGCCTCACCTGTTCTCTATCAGCCAGGGCAGAGAAAGTATAAAAGGCAGCTTCCTCTGCTCATCCAGTGACTTGGCAACGTCCTTCCTCGCTGTCTAGTCTGCTTGCTTCGGAGAGTTCCCTGCGCCTGGACTCCGGTTCCTGTTCCATCTTGGTGTTTCTGGTTCCTGACTTCGGATTGGCTTACGGTGATTCTCTGGTTCCTGACTTCGGATTGGCAAGCGGTGATTCTCTGGTGCACGACTTCGGACTGGTGAGCGACGACCCTCTGGCACTTGACCTAGGACTCCTTCAAGACTCCGTCTCCAAGGGCCCACCTAAGTCCCAGTGGCCCGGGTCCCTACGGGCTCCTCCTGGGGGGACCGCGGGCTTCCAGGGCGAAGCTCCAGTTGGCCTTTGCACCGTTGCCTGACCTCCCGAGGTCCACCTAAGTCCCAGCGGTCGGGTCCCTACGGGCTCCTCCTGGGGGGACCGCAGACCACCAGTGGTGAAGACACAGCGCCTTATCTCGTCTCTTCATCGCCTCCGTGTTCGCCTCAGCCTCCAGTGCCAAGGGTCAGCTGGTCCCGCCTCCTGTTCTGCCTCGCCACCCGACAAGAGAGCCTACGGACCCTCCGAAAGGTATACCATCCTCTTGTCGGCCAAGGGTCCACAAGCCTGAGCATAACAACATCCTTCCACCAACCAGTTACGGGTTTCAGGATGCCCTCTTTACCAAATTCCATCCCCGTCATTGCGCCTTTTGCATGTCTTTGGGTGCATTTGGTGCACTCTCGGGCATCCTCAGCTCGGTACTCACCCATATGTGAGGACTACCATCCTGCTTGTCCTGTGAGAAAGCAGAGTTGTTACCTGTAACAAGTGTTCTCACAGGACAGCAGGATGTTAGTCCTCACAAAACCCACCCGCCACCCCGCGGAGTTGGGTCTACATACGTTTTATTATTATTTTAGTTTCGCTTGCACTTTTTGCTATAAGACGAAACTGAGGGGAGACACCTGTGGTCACAGGGATAACTGCAGGCTGAGCATGCTCAGTGCACTCAGTGTGCCAGTGTCAAAGCTTTATAGAAACTTTGACAGAAAAGTTTTCCGTAACATGGGCTCCGTCTACTGACGTCACCCATATGTGAGGACTAACGTCCTGCTGTCCTGTGAGAACACCTGTTACAAGTAAGCAACTCTGCTATCCCTGCTCTTGCTCCATCTCCAGTTCCTATGGGTACTTCTGGTTAGGCTGGTGTATGGCATGAAGCTTCCAGCATCCCTCAACTAGGCCATGCAGTCCCAAAGCAAGCATTTTGGTGGTATATATCCAAACCTTATGTTGCAGAGGGTCAAAGAGAAACCGTGCCAGACATCAGAAGCAGGAAGATTTATCTGCATTTTGACCATTATGTGAAGCCCAATGTGGACATAAGCAATTCTTTTCTATGTGAATGTTCCTACCACATGGAACCACCTTCAGTAAACCGGACCTAGCACACTACAGCAAACAGACTTTTCAGAATTAATTTATTGTTGGACAGACACTTAGCCAAGTTTGCCTTACCTCAATTTGAAGAAAGAAGTCAAATAGACTTTTGGTTTTCTTTTTGTGTGTTGTGTATGTTTTTTGTTCTATTACAGATTCCAGCCTACTTCTGAATGAACCACACCTACATGACTGGATTTGTCAAGATGCACACTAGGCCTGTGCCTGGGGGTTGCAAAAATCTGGGGGCAGCAGGCTGGCTGAAGAATTACTCCCTGCCAGCTGTGCTAAAGCTCAGAAGAAAACAGCTCTCTGCTTTCTTATCCAGTTGCAGGGAACAGGAGAGTAGGGGATAAGCCTAGGGCAGACAGCAAAAGGGATCATTTTGGGGAGGTTAGGATGAGGTGAGGACGGGTTGGGAGATGAAAGAGGATCAACTGGGATGCATATGTCTGTGTGTGAGAAAGGGAAATGAGGGAAGGAGGACAGTGTTTGTGTGTGAGAAAAAGAAGGGATTGTTGCTGAATGTATATATGTATGTGTATACATATGTATGTGTTTATATAAATATATAATATATACATACATATATAGAGTACCTACCAGTGTGGGTGGAAGGTTAGAGAGGGGATGAAAGGGGGATCAGGAATAGGGCACAACAGTGATACCTCCCCTCCTTCTTCTATCCCTGCCCCTCTCCCCCTGAATTCAGATCCTCTCTCTCCTGATCTCGGATTCTATCCCCAAGATCCTGGAACCTCCCTTTTTTCCTATTTCTCCCTTCTCCCAGCTCATGGAATCCACCCCTCTGACTCCTAATTCCAGATCCTCCATCCTTTGATCTCGTTCTCGCTTTTTTCCCCATCCCATCCCATCTCTCCTCCCCATCGACAGTCCTCACCCTCCCGCTGTCCTCTATTTCCTTTACCCATCCCTTCTCCTCACACCCTCTCCTTCTCCTCTTCCTATCACCAAGATTTACTTCCTGTCCTAATACTTGAGATCCCTTTTCCTTACACAATAAAAACAAAATAAATTCTACAGCCATAAGCAAGGATGGAAAAATATTTTTATAATGTAATATAAAAAATGGAAATACTTGCTAATATGCCTCATAATGTTTTAATTCCTGCAGCAGAAAACTATGGGGCTGTGCCTTAGACCTTTTATTCCTTGTTGTGTGACCTTCATAAGGGTGGAGGTGGGAGCCACAGCACAAACAGTGCCTAGGGGTGGTAAAAACCTATATCTATTATTACACACCAAGTGCCCCCTTTCAAAGTAAAGAAATGGGAAGGCAGATACAGGTGCACAGTGCCCGTAGCTCCCAATTCTGTGGGTGCAAAAGTACTCTCGTATTGACCAAAAGAGCTGGTCTCCTTCTTTGAAGCTTCATCTTATCCTACTATCTCCAAGGACCCCTCTCAGCCCTCCTGTAGGAGCTGGTAGGAAGTGATGGAAGGAATGGTAGGGGAAAATGAAATAGGAGGGGTGGGATGAGAGAAAAGCAATTCAATGGGTTACAGGATCCGAGACAGCATGGTTTTACGAGAGGAAGGTCCTGTCAAAAGAATCTGATTTTTTGGATTGGGTGACTAGAGAATTGGATCAAGGAAGAATACTCTGTGATTTACTTGGATTTCAGCATGGCTTTTGATATGGTCTCACATAGGAGAAGCAGAGATGACTCAAGCTGAGGCAGGAAGCATATTGTAAAGCAGGCTGAAACTGGAGTGGCAGTGTTGAGTCTTTGCCAACATGGCTGCCATCAGGACTTCCAAGCCATAGGAGCTTGGAGGGCTAAAGCAGCATGGAATATAGCCCATTAAGTGCCCCTGTTGATGGGAGGACAGCACTGCAGGCAGTCTCCACAGACTCACACAAATAAAAATACACGCACGCACGCATGCACACTCTCGCTCTCATATGCGCTCTCTTAAAGGCTTATACAGACATACACACACAAGCTCTCACACAGGCTCATACACACACACACACACACACACACACAAACAAAGGCTGTCCTTCTTACAGGCTCCTGCATACACACATGCACATACACACATGCACAAACTCTCGCTTTCACATATTGCCCCCAACACATACACACACAAGCTCTCACTCATATGCGGTCTCTCACAGGTTCACATACACACACACACACACACACACACTGGCTTTCCACTCTCACATGTGCTCTTTTACAGGCTCACATACCCACACACACAGAGGTAGATCTTTAAAACATACGCGATCGCGTACTTTTGTTGGCGCACCAGGCGCCAACAAAAGTACGCTGGATTTTATAAGATACGCGTGTAGCCACGCGTATCCTATAAAATCCAGGATCGGTGTGTGCAAGGCTGCCGATTTTGGGCAGCCTGCGTGCGCTGAGCCGCGCAGCCTGCCTCCGTTCCCTCCGAGGCCGCTCCGAAATCGGCCGGATTTACGCGCGCAGGGGTTTTAAAATCCACCCCACAGTGTGATGAATGGCATAGACATGAGCCCTTGGTTCTGTGGTGTAGCTGATGCAGTCTCGTAGGTGAACCTACGAGGTCTACGCCGACAGCAGGTTAATGCACCCTGAAACGGGACAGACTCGAGCTTCACCTATACCAGCTACCTTCCTTGCAGGTTGAGTCTTTGGGTTCTGGCTGCCAGCAGGGCTTAGGTGGGTTCCTAGGGTGCTGGAGAGAGAACAAGAGTCCAAGGCCATGCTGGGATCAGAACAGGCAGCAGGCTGGAGATACCAGGAGCAGGCCAGGAGTTGAGGTGGGCGGCGAGCAAGCGTAGTCGGGTACAAGGCAAGTGTCAGGTCCAGGCGGCAGGCAAACGTGGTCAGGTCCAAGGCTGTCAGAACCAGGATAACAGGCCAAGGACCAACAGACAGACACTGGACAAGACTAGTAGGATAAATCTGGATGAGGCGGAATGGGCAAGGCTGGATGAGAGAACACAGGAACTCAGGAATGCAAGAGCAACACTCTGTGCACAAGGCAGGAGCCCTGTTGCTGAGGTGGCGTTAGGCAGTCTGGGCCACGCTTAAATAGTGAGGGCCTGCTGATGTCATCACTAAGCAGCATGGGGCTTTTCCTTTAAGCACGCTACGCTCTCACAGCTATGGAGACCCCAGGTAGAAGCAAGATGGTGGCTGCATGCAGGTGGCATTGTAGCCGCATCATTCGCTAGGGCCCACTGGATCATGGTGGCGTTCCTGCCACATCAGGAGTGTACAGGAGGTGCTGGGGTAAGTTGGAGAGAGTGGTTGGTCGTAGGTCCACCCTGCAGACAGCCAAATGTAAAAGTATCCCCCCCCCCCCCCCCCCCTCAGGTTTCTAGGTTTGGGCTTATGTGGAAAGTACTACTGTAATATGAACACTGAAGGTAAATAAATGTGACAAAAATATCATACTGACAACCAAACCAAAAAACCTGTCACACTACACTTACTACAAAAGTTAGAAAAAACTGAGAGGGAAACAATAATTCTCCCAACAAAATAATTAAAACGATTTTTTTTTAAAGAAAACAAATAATCTTTTGAGGAGAGACGGTATCGAGATAAAGTGCCTATTTTTAATCCACTGTCTCTAGCCCGCAATGGGGCTCAGGGAGTATCAGCCTCACCGGCACTGCAGTTACAATTATCTACCGTCTCCCTCATAGAATATTTTTATTACTAATACCTATACCTTTATTTCTCATTTACTAATTGCAAAAACCATATATCTCTGTTGACAAACTAACTATTTCCTCATATATCTTCCTTACCCTTAACCCACATAAAAAACCCCAAATTCTTAGCTCCAATCATCAGGCGTTCAAAAGATTCCGGGCGAGAGACAGTGGATTAAAAATAGGCACTTTGTCCCGATACTGTCTCTCCTCAAAAGATTATGGGGTAGATTTTAAAACCCCTGCGCGCGTAAATCCGGGAGGATTTACGCGCGCAGGGCACTCGCGCGCCCGCGTGCCTATTTTGCATAGGCCGCCGGCGTGCGCAAAGCCCCAGGACACGCGTACGTCCCGGGGCTTCCTAAAAGGGGCGGGAGGGGGCATGTCTGGGGGGCATGTCCGGGGGCAGGGGGCGGTCCGGGGTGGGTCCGGGGGCGGGCCGGCAGGGCGGTCCCAAGTCCCCCGGCACTGCGGCCTGTGCCGGGGGATGCCAGGGCGGCGTGTGCAAGTTACGCCTGCTTCAAGCAGGCGTAACTTGCCCAACAAAAGTAGGGGGGATTTAGGTAGGGCTGGGGGGTGGGGTAGATAGGGGAAGGGAGGGGAAGGTGGCGGGATGTGGAAGGAAAGTTCCCTCCGAGGCCACTCCGATTTCAGAGCGGCCTCGGAGGGAACGGAGGCAGGCTGCGCGGCTCAGCACGTGCAGGCTGCTGATTTTGCACAGCCTTGCGCGCGCCGACCCCGGATTTTATAAGATATGTGCGGCTACGCGCGTACAAAAATACGCGCGCACGTATTTTTTGAAGATCTACCACTATTTGTTTTCTTTAAAAAAAAAATCGTTTAAATTATTTTGTTGGGAGAATTATTGTTTCCCTCTCCGTTTTTTCTAACTTTTGTTATATTTGTTATTATGTTGCTTCTGTGGTTGTGATTTTTGGATTGGAAACTACAAATACTTACATCTTTATTGAAAACCTTAAATTCTATATAAAAAATCCCTACCCAATTAAACTCAAACCTCATTGACACAAAAGCCCACCCAGCATGTTAAAAAATAACTAACACAGAACCCCAACTAGGACCCTAGTTTCAACGGTCAATAACCATCTTCATCCAGGGGGAAATTTTAAAAACTTTCCACAAATGAATACACTAATCTAAAACATATATTCATGACAGATACTAAAACAAGTTGGGGTAGATTTTCAAACGAGCGCGAACAGCCTACTTTTGTTTGCGCTCCAGGCGCAAACAAAAGTACGCTGGATTTTAGTAGATACGCGCATAGTCGGGGGTAGCCTGCGCGCGCCGAGCCGCGCAGCCTACCCCCGTTCCCTCCTAGGCCGCTCCGAAATCGGAGCGGCCTAGAAGGGAACTTTCCTTTGCCCTCCCCTCACCTTCCCCTCCCTTCCCCTACCTAACCCACCCGCCCGGCCCTGTCTAAACCCCGATCCTACCTTTGTCGGGGGATTTACGCCTCCCAGAGGGAGGCGTAAATCCCCGCGCGCGAGCGGGACCCCTGCGCGCCGGGCCGCGACCTGGGGGCGGGTACGGAGGGCGAGGCCACGCCCCCGGACCGCCCCGGGGCGTAGCCACGCCCCCGTACCCGCCCCCAAAACGCTGCCGGCACGCCCCCGAAACGCCGCGCAATCCGGCCCCGCCCCCCGACACGCCTCCCGACACGCCCACTCCGAAAACCCCGGGACTTACGCGAGTCCCGGGGTTGTGCGTGCGCCGGTGAGCCTATGTAAAATAGGCTCACCGGCGCGCAGGGCCCTGCTCGCGTAAATCCGCCCGGTTTTGGGCGGATTTAGGCGAGCAGGGCTCTGAAAATCTACCCCGTTATGAATATATATTATATAATCCAGATACAAATATTCATGTCAATATCTGTAGCTGTAAAAAATGAAAGTAAAAATGGAAAAGATTTTGATATTAGAGTAACCTAAAATAAATTATTGCTACCCTATTGTGATTCCACTACTAACTACCTTTTTTTATGTCAATTTCATATAAATTATATAATAATTATAACAAAATGTAATTACCTGTGACCGCAGACACATTACTGAACCATGACCTATTATCTCCACTACCCAAAATATTAATACATAAATAATAGCCAATGATGTTTAAGGATTACTAGAAACCACAAAATATGCTTCAACCTAGTACTTATAACACATACTAGTAATAAAAGTTGTTATCTTACATTGCCAGTACAGACACTTCTCAAAATAGAGAATATAAAAAAGATGATAATAAACCACCCGACCTATCTTTGTAGAAGAATGTCCAGCGATTTCAATGCGCCTCAATTCTATTAAACAAAAAACAAGTGTTATATATCCATTAAGCATAGATTAACAAAAACTACAACAAAATACAGAAGATGGAGGCAAGGAGAAGCATTACCTGGCTCTTGAGGAGAGATAATTACACTTTCTTACTTATTTCCTTGTCTTCGCTTTACCTTCGCTTACTCCAAGGACAGACTTCTGGGGGTAGAATACACTCTGCACCAACGGCTCAACGAAGGAAGCAATCACCAGCGATTTCATCACTAGGAGGGGCCGGAAGGAGGGTATAAGCGGCCCTCTTATGGCGGGACTATACGAGGCAAGTAGAGGCATTACCTGGCTCTTGAGGAGAGATAATTATGCTTTCTTACTTATTTCCATGTCTTCGCTTTACCTTCGCTTACTCCAACAAGGACAGACTTCCGGGGGCAGAATACACTCTGCCCCGACGGCTCAACGAAGGAACCAATCACCAGTGATTTCATCACTAGGAGGGGCTGGAAGGAGGGTATAAGCGGCCCTCCTACGGCACACAGCTGCCAAAGGCACACTGTCGAAGCCGCGCGCCAAAGGAGTGCGCGGCTTTGACCGGCTTCGACTGGATTGCCTGGGATTGCCTGGATACAGCTTCAAGCCCTTTTTTTTAACACCCCTTTTTTTGACACCCCCTTTTTCTTGACACCCCTTTTTTATCACCCATTAATTTGGCAACCCCCTATTTGCCACCCCCTTTTTTGCCACTTCCTTTTTTGACACCCCCTTTTTTACACCCCCTTTTTTGACACCCCCTTTTTTGACTCCCCCTTTTTTTACTCCCTTTTTTTGACACCCCCTTTTTTGACAGCCACTTTTTTGACACCCCCGTTTTTACACTCCCTTTTTTGACAACCCCTTTTTTGACTCCCCCTTTTTTTACTCCCTGTTTTTGACTCCCCCTTTTTTTACACCCCTTTTTTTAACACCCCTTTTTTGACACCCTTTTTGGCACCCCTTTTTTTGACTCCCCATTTTTTTACTCCCTTTTTTTTTGACACCCCCTTTTTTGACAGCCACTTTTTTGACACCCCCGTTTTTACACTCCCTTTTTTGACAACCCCTTTTTTGACTCCCCCTTTTTTTACTCCCTGTTTTTGACTCCCCCTTTTTTTACACCCCTTTTTTTAACACCCCTTTTTTGACACCCTTTTTGGCACCCCTTTTTTTGACTCTCCTTTTTTTGACACCCCTTTTTGACACCCCCTTTTTTGACACTCCCTTTTTTTGACAACCCCTTTTTTGACTCGCCTTTTTTCAACACCCCATTTTTTACACCCCATTTTTTACACCCCTTTTTTGACACCCCCTTTTTGATACCCCCTTTTTGACACCCCCTTTTTGACACCCCTTTTTATACCTCCTTTTTTGACACTCCCTTTTTTTGACACCCTTTTTTGACACCCCCTTTTTTTGACACCCCTTTTTTGACACCCTTTTTGACACCCCTTTTTTTGACTCTCCTTTTTTTGACACCCCGTTTTTGATACCCCCTTTTTTAACACCCCCTTTTTTGTCACCCTTTTTTGACTCCCCCTTTTTTTGACTCCCCCTTTTTTGGCACCCCCTTTTTGGCACCCCCTTTTTGACACCCCCCTTTTTTGACACCCCCTTTTTTGACACCCCCTTTTTTTGAAACCCCCTTTGTCATGCCCACCAATTTGGATTCCATACCAGGTTGTCCCAGCAGCCCTTGTCCATGCACTGATGAAGTTAGTGCCAGCTGTCACTACATACACATGTGAACTGTGCATCGGCTGCCTTGTTAAGCCCTTCCATCTATGCATTGGTGAAGTCCTTGAGACAATTGGACCCCAGGCCAGCTTTGTTCTTGCTTCCAGCCTGCCCAATTTTTTTGACACCCCCTATTTTTAACACCCCTTTTTTCACACACCCTTCTTCTTGACACCCCCTTTTTCTTGACACCCCTTTTTTATCAACCCTTTATTTGGCACCCCCTTTTTGACACCCCCTTTTTTGACACTACCTTTTTTGACACCCCTGTTTTTACACCTCCTTTTTCTTGACACCCCTTGAAGTTTTTTATCACCTCTTTATTTGGCACACCCTTTTTTGACACCCCCCTTTTTTGACACTACCTTTTTTGACACCCCCTTTTTATGACACCCCTTTTTGGACTCCCCTTTTTTTGACATCCCTTTTTTTAACACGGCTTTTTTTTACACCCCCTTTTTTGACACTCCCTTTTTTGACACCCCCTTTTTGGACTCCCCTTTTTTCCACACACAATGGTCATGGATTAGGAACGACCTTGAAATGCTCATTGATTAGGAACAACCTTGAAATGTTCATAGATTAGGAATGACCTTGAAATGGTTATGGATTTGGAATGACCTTGAATTGGTCATGGATTGGGAATGACCTTGAAATGGTCATGGATTTGGAATGACCTTGAAATGGTCATGGATTGGGAATGACCTTGAAATGGTCATGGATTTGGAATGACCTTGAAATGGTCATGGATATGGAATGATCTTGAAATGGTCATGGATAAGGAACGACCTTGAAACGGTCATGGATTGGGAACGACCTTGAAATGGTCATGGATATGGAATGATCTTGAAACGGTCATGGATATGGAATGATCTTGAAATGGTCATGGATTGGAACGACCTTGACATGGTCATGGATTGGAAATGACCTTGAAACGGTCATGGATTTTGAATAAACTTGAAACGGTCATGGACTGGGAACGACCTTGAAATGGTCATGGATTTGGAATGACCTTGAAATGGTCATGGATTTGGAATTACCTTGAAACAGTCATGGATTGACCATGACCTTGAAATGGTCATGGATTGGGAACGACCTTGAAACGGACATGGATTTTAGAACGACCTTGAAATGGTCATGGATATGGAAAGACCTTGAAATGGTCATAGATTAGGAACGACCTTTTAATGTTCATGGATTAGGAATGACCTTGACATGGTCATGGATTGGGAATTACCTTGAAACAGTCATGGATTTTGAACGACTTTCAAACAGTCATGGATATGGAATGACCTTGAAATGGCCATGGATTAGGAACGACCTTGAAATGGTCATGGATTATGAATGACCTTGAAATGGTCATGGATTTGAAATGACCTTGAAATGGTCAAGGATTGGGAATGACCTTGAAATGGTCATGGATTTGGAATGACCTTGAAATGGTCATGGATTTGGAATTACCTTGAAATCTGAAATGCAGTTTTCATGCTTAATTTCACCAGCTCCCTGTTCATCTTCACTCCCCATGTTTGTTTCAATCTGCTAATTTCTCTGTTCTCCATTTACTCCTTCTCTCCCGTTGTGCAATTTCTGTGATCTGACATTAACTTGACATTGGATTAGGCCATTAACAGGTTAATGGCATATTTCTTTCCTGCTTCGTTGTTGAAATAGAATATGCATTGGTTTTTATAGTTAAAAGAGTTATAGTATGTACTCCTGAAACCTGTTATTTGTGTAAAGCCTATGGCTGTTATTTGTTTACTTCCTGTATAACCGGTTGTATACCTGTTGTTTTGCTTACTGTATTACCTGTTGAATGTAAAGCCTGTTGCTAATTTATTGTTTACTGTAAACCGAGGTGATGTATATCTATACGTATCGCGGTATATAAAAATCTCTAAATAAATAAATAAATAAATAAATAAAATAAAACAGTCATGGGTTGACCATGACCTTGAAATGGTCATGGATTAGGAGCGACCTTGAAATGTTCATGGATTAGGAATGACCTTGACATGGTCATGGATTGGGAATGACCTTGAAACGGTAATAGATTTTGAATGACCTTGAAACAGTCATGGATATAGAATGACCTTGAAATGGCCATGGATTAGGAAAGGATTTTGAAATGGTCATGGATTATGAACGACCTTGAAATGTTCATGGATTGGGAAACACCTTGAAATGGTCATGGATTTGGAATGACCTTGAAATAGTCCTGGATTTGGAATTACCTTGAAACAGTCATGGATTGACCATGACCTTGAAATGGTCATGGATTTGGAACGACCTTGAAACGGTCATGAATATGGAATGATATTGACATGGCAATGGATTAGGAACAACCTTAAAATGGTCATGGATTTGAAATGACCTTGAAATGGTCAAGGATTGGGAATGACCTTGAAATGATCATGGATTGGGAATGACCTTGAAACGGTCATGCATTTGGAACGACCTTGAAATGGTCATGGATTATGAAAGACCTTGAAATGATCATGGATTAGGAATGACCTTGACATGTCATAAATTGGGAACGACCTTGAAACGGTCATTGATTAGGAATGACCTTGAAACGTTCATGGATTGGGAATGACCTTGAAATGGTCATGGATTGAGCATGACCTTGAAATGGTCATGGATTTGGAATGACCTTGAAATGGTCATGGATTGAGCATGACCTTGAAATGGTCATGGATTTGGAATGACCTTGAAATGGTCATGGATTGACCATGACCTTGAAATGGTCATAGATTTGAAATTACCTTGAAACGGTCATGGATTGGGAATGGCCTTGAAATGGTCATGGGTTTGGAATTACCTTGAAACGGTCAAGGATTGAGCATGACCTTGAAATGGTCATGGATTTGGAATGACCTTGAAATGGTCATGGATTTGCAATGACCTTGAAACGGTCATGGATTGGGAACGACCTTGAAACGGTCATAGATTTTGAATGACCTTGAAACGGTCATGGATATGGAATGACCTTGAAACGGCCATGGATTGGGAACGACCTTGAAACGGTCATGGATTATGAACGACCTTGAAATGTTCATGGATTAGGAACGACCTTGAAATGGTCATGGATTTGGATGCTCATGGATTGGGAATGACCTTGAAACGGCCATGGATTGGGAATGACATTGAAACGGCCATGGATTGGGAACGACCTTGAAACGGTCATGGATTATGAACGACCTTCAAATATTCATGGATTAGGAATGACCTTGAAACGGTCATGGATTTGGAACGACCTTGAAACGGTCATGGATTGGGAATGACCTTGAAACGGTCATGGATTGGGAACGACCTTGAAATGTTCATGGATTAGGAATGTCATTGACATAGTCATGGATTGTGAACGACCTTGAAATGGTCTTGGATTTGGAATGACCTTGAAATGGTCATGGATTTGGAATTACCTTGAAACGGTCATGGATTGACCATGACCTTGAATTGGTCATGAATTGGGAACAACCTTGAAATGGTCATGGATTTAGAATGACTTTGAAACGGTCATGGATTTTAGAATGACTTGAAACAGTCATTGATTGGGTACAACCTTGAAAAGGTCATGGATTTGGAACGACCTTGAAATGGTCATGGATATGGAATGATCTTGAAATGGTCATGGATTAGGAACGACCTTGAAACGGTCATGGATTTGGAACGACCTTGAAACGGTCATGGATTGGGAACGACCTTGAAACGGTCATGGATTTGGAATGACCTTGAAACGGTCATGGATTGACCATGACCTTAAAACGGTCATGGATTTGGAACGACCTTGAAACGGTCATGGATTGGGAACGACCTTGAAACGGTCATGGATTTTAGAATGACCTTGAAACGGTCATGGATATGGAATGAATTTGAAATGGTCATGGATTAGGAACGACCTTGAAATGTTCATGGATTACCAATGATCTTGACATGGTCATGGATTGGGAACAACCTTGAAACAGTCATGGATTTTGAACGACCTTGAAACGGAAATGGATATGGAATGATCTTGAAATGGCCATGGATTGGGAATGACCTTGAAATGGTCATGGATTGACCATGACCTTGAAATGGTCATGGATTTGGAATGACCTTGAAATGGTCATGAAATGGGAACAACTTTGAAATGGTCATGGATTAGGAATGACCTTGAAACAGTCATGGATTTGGAATTACCTTGAAACAGTCATGGATTGAGCAAGATTGAGCAAGGATTAGGAACGACCTTGAAATGTTCAGGAATTAGGAATGACCTTGACATGGTCATGGATTGGGAACGACCCTGAAACGGTCATGGATTTGTAAAGACCTTGAAACGGTCATGGATATGGAATGATGTTGAAACTGTCATGGACTAGGAACGACCTTGAAAAGGTCATGGATTGGGAACGACCTTGAAATGGTCATGGATTTTAGAACGACCTTGAAACAGTCATGGATATGGAATGACCTTGAAATTATCATGGATTAGGAACGACCTTGAAACGGTCATGGATCTGGAACGACCTTGAAACGGTCATGGATTGGGAACGACCTTGAAACGGTCATGGATTTGGAATGACCTTGAAACGGTCATAGATTGACCATGACCTTGAAACGGTTGTGGATTTGGAACGACCTTGAAACGGTCATGGATTGGGAACGACCTTGAAACGGTCATGGATTTTAGAATGACCTTGAAACGTCATGGATATGGAATGAATTTGAAATGGTCATGGATTAGGAACGACCTTGAAATGTTCATGGATTAGCAATGACCTTGACATGGTCATGGATTGGGAACAACCTTGAAACAGTCATGGATTTTGAACGACCTTGAAACGGAAATGGATATGGAATGATCTTGAAATGGCCATGGATTGGGAATGACCTTGAAATGGTTTCAAGGTCATTCCAAATCCACGACCATTTCAAAGTGATTCCCAATCCATGACCGTTTCAAGGTCATTCCCAATCCATGACCATTTCAAGGTCATTCCAAATCCATGACCATGACCTTGAAATGGTTTCAAGGTCATTCCAAATCCACGACCATTTCAAAGTGATTCCCAATCCATGACCGTTTCAAGGTCATTCCCAATCCATGACCATTTCAAGGTCATTCCAAATCCATGACCATGACCTTGAAATGGTCATGGATTTGGAATGACCTTGAAATGGTCATGGATTGGGAATGACCTTGAAACGGTCATGGATTGGGAATCACTTTGAAATGGTCGTGGATTTGGAATGACCTTGAAACGGTCATGGATTGAGCATGACCGTGAAATGGTTATGTATTTGGAATGACCTTGAAATGGTCATGGATTGACCATGACCTTGAAACGGTCATGGATTTGGAATCACTTTGAAATGGTCATGGATATGGAATGATGTTGAAACTGTCATGGATTAGGAACGACCTTGAAACGGTCATGGATTGACCATGACCTTGAAACGGTCATGGATTTGGAAAGACCTTGAAACGGTCATGGATATGGAATGATGTTGAAACTGTCATGGATTAGGAACGACCTTGAAACGGTCATGGATTGGGAACGACCTTGAAATGGTCATGGATTTTAGAACGACCTTGAAACAGTCATGGATATGGAATGACCTTGAAATTATCATGGATTAGGAACGACCTTGAAACGGTCATGGATTAGGAACGACCTTGAAACGGTCATGGATTTTGAATGACCTTGAAACGGTCATGGATATGGAATGACCTTGAAACGGCCATGGATTGGGAACGACCTTGAAACGGTCATGGATTATGAACGACATTGAAATGTTCATGCATTAGGAATGACCTTGAAATGGTCATGGATTTGGATGCTCATTTATTCGGAATGACCTTGAAATGGTCATGGATTGAGAACGACCTTGCAGCGGTCATGGATTTGGAACGACCTTGAAACGGTCATGGCATATGGAATGACCTTGAAACTGGTCATGGATTGGGAACGACCTTGAAACGGTCATGGATTATGAACGACCTTGAAATGTTCATGGATTAGGAATGACCTTGAAATGGTCACGGATTGGGAATCACCTTGAAATGGTCATGGATTTGGAATCACCTTGAAATGGTCATGGATTTGGAACGACCTTGAAACGGTCATGGATTGGGAACGACCCTGAAACGGTCATGGATTAGGAACGACCTTGAAATGTTCATGGATTAGGAATGTCCTTGACATGGTCATGGATTGTGAACGACCTTGAAATGGTCATGGATATGGTATGACCTTGAAATGGTCATGGATTTGGAATGACCTTGAAATGGTCATGGATTGACCATGACCTTGAAATGGTCATAGATTTGAAATTACCTTGAAACGGTCATGGATTGGGAATGGCCTTGAAATGGTCATGGATTTGGAATTACCTTGAAACGGTCAAGGATTGAGCATGACCTTGAAATGGTCATGGATTTGGAATGACCTTGAAACGGTCATGGATTTGGAATGACCTTGAAACGGTCATGGATATGGAATGACCTTGAA